>NC_084543.1:8567500-9167500 GCF_024500275.1 Phycodurus eques | reverse complement strand
GTATTGTTTTTAGCAAAAAAATCATTAAGTTTGAATTTTAGGGCTGCAACACGTTCCCAAAAAGCTGGGACAGGGTCATGTTTACCACTGTGCTACATCACCTTTTCTTTGAACAACATTCGATAAACGTTTGGGAACTGAGGACACTAATTGCTGAAGCTTTGTAGGTGGAATTCTTTCCCATTCTTGCTTGATGTACAGCTTCAGCTGTTCAACAGTCCGGGGTCTCCGTTGTCGTATTTTACGCTTCATAATGCGCCGCACCTTTTCAATGGGAGACAGGTCTGGACTGCAAGCAGGCCAGTCTAGTACCCGCACTCTGCATTCAGTTTTGACTGATTCCAACGCTTTCTTCCGCTATTGTAACCTCCTCCTCTTCTACTACGACCACGGCCTCTACCGCGTCCTTTTTGTTACAGGCCTCATTAGATCGGGCCGGTGTAAAGGTTAAGAATGAAAAGGTGACCAGTCTAACGTTGCTCTACGAATCATTCATCCTGTTGAAGGACCATCTAATTGTTGCCTGTGTGGTGGCGCATTTCCATCAGGTCCATCCCTACAAAAGGCGGCGGAGCGGCCGTCCCGAGAGATGGCGGTCATTTGAAAGTGAATGTCCAAGAAGCACAGAAGGCTTTTTGTCGGCGCGCCCACAATGGTGGCTCCCCGGGTGGGAATGTGGACCACTTCCGCCTACGAGCGTACATATAATGCCAGCCGTGGAGGCAGACATGAGGATCTTCTGACGGCGCACAGGTGAACAGCCGTTCCCAAATGATTTGAATTTGTGTGCTGCATGGAATCATGACCGCCGCTTTGCTCCTTGTTATGCTTCCTGTGGCGTGGACCTGTGTTCCGCAGAAAGCAGGTAACAAGACTTTTGACTCTCACACAAGCAAGTCACCTTCAATTGGTATTCGTGCATGGGGATCAGATCCATATAAAACTTGGTTCAACGTTACAGCAGCTCTTCAAAACACATTCGATTTTCATGAGGGTTTTTCACCATAGCAATTAACATTTTGCGAGTTGCGTTCCTGCCGTTCTCCCTGTCCTTTCACCGCTGTGTGGGGTAGTGGATCCCAGGATGCCAAGCAAACAGCGCATTGCTTTGTCTGGCGTTTCAGATTACGTGATAGTGTCGTGCTTCCCAAACGCCATTATCGCCAACGTGCCCGAGTGTCCGTACGGCTGGGAGATGGAGCAACTCTCCCTGGGGGGGGTGTGCTCCACAGGTGTGCATAGCTCCGGTTACTACCGCTTCACCATCCCCGACCTGACGCCCAAGAACCACTCGTACTGCGGCACTCAGTCAGAGGTGAGTCGAGGGGGACGTGTGCTAACATGCTATCGTGCTAATTGTTACCACCGCTGAGTGCGAAAAGGTTTATGGCCTTGGTTTGAGGCCTTCATTGCACTGAGTCCAGTTTGAGGCTTGCCAGTCAGACACCATTTGGATGACACAGTGTTGCATTTCCACATTGTGCAAGCATTTAATTTTTCTTCCGCGGCGACTGCCAAATATCTCGCCTCCTTCGCGCGGTCAGACCGTCGCTGCGTGACGCCAGTGACTTTTGAATCGGTGGCCAAAATCAACCCAGTTCAGCCGGCATTACAACATCGTGGGGAGGAGGGGGGCTCGCTGCTGCTTGACCCACTTTGCTCCACCAACAAAAGGCAAACAGCCGACCTAGAACCAACACAGCCTTTCCCAAATTCTTTAAACCATGCAACCCACTTTGACATCCCATGGCACTCCACCTAGCACCCACACATACTGTAAAACAGAAAGTTTACAGTTTGGGTTAGGTTGAGATGATGACATTTAAGGTTAAACTCATGAGGAGTATAGGTTAGGTTTAGGGGTGTTATGGTTAGTTTTACATTCTTCAGTGTTGTCGATATTGTGGATGTTTTTTTTCTCAATATTAAATCCAATTTTGGCACAAAAACAGTTTTGTGACATTGTCATTATCGTTAGATAATCCATGGCAATGATATCGTATTGTGAGTTATTCACTATTAACCCTTGAGGGTGCACACACCACAGTTGGTACAAGTTCAGCTACTATATTTTGGTACCTTTAGCACTTTTTTACCAAAGGAAACCTGACGCTTTGTGGTCTCGACACAATTTGGTCCTTTCCCTGGCAGTACATCCCGGGGAAAGACGCCCGCTATATCTTCTTCAATTCAGTGGTGTCCAACGACACGTCGCTGACACTCAGGAACCAGCCGGTCAACTACACTTTCAGCTGCGTGTACCGCGCCACCTATCTGGTCAACAGCGCCGTCTTCAGCCAGAGGTCAGTAAGCACCTCGTCCAGCCCTCTGGAAGAAATCGTGGTGTATGTGGACTCAAAAGTCTGCTTTTTCCAGAGTGGCCACTGTCTACGTCAGCAACGGGACTTTGGGCTCCTTTATGTCACAGCTGTCCATGGGCGTGTTCACTGTGAGTCCTCGCCGCGCCCGGTAAAATAGTGGAACTCGCTAGGGTCCGCGGACGTGACGTGAATATGCTCCCCCAGAACGCCAAGTTCCTGTACGCCAAAGAGGCGCCATACGTGATCGACACCTCCGAGATTGGCTCAGAGGTTTTTGTTGGCGTAGAGGCCAGAGGGCTGAGCGGACGCTTCCGAGTGGTCATCGACAACTGCTGGGCCACGCCCACGCCCTACTCAACAGACAGGAGGAGGTGGAGCCTTATCATCAACAGGTACGGAAATGGTTCGTGCCCTGTGAATTCTGTCGCATAACAAGTGACCACGCAAACTTCATTGTTGTTTGTTGTGTATCTGCCTTTCCTCTCTCTGCTAAAAGCATAGTGGGCAAGCCTGGTGTATGTCAGTTTTGGGGCAGGAATGATTTTGCCCCATGAAATCTGCCTAGCAACAAGAAACCACACAAACATTTCTATTTGTTGCGTTCATGTGACCCTATCCTTGTCCTTTCTCAGCTGTTGAGCGTAGTGGAGGCATGCGTCCCAAGTTGATCAGGTTAGCAGAATAGTGGGTGTGACTATATGCTAATTTTGTATTGAGCATTAGGGGGCAGCAATTATTCTGCCAAGCAACAAGTAATGTTTATTTGTTATGTTTCTGGAGTCCTTTTCCCCATGTTGACAAGCTAACAGCATAAGTGCCGTGACTGTATGCAATTTTTTATTGGGCTTTTGGGGCAGAAATTGTTGTGTCCCACGAATCCTGCTTAGCAAAAAGTGGCCGCGCAAATGTTTCTTTGTTGTTTCACTGGCTCATATGCTTCTCGTTTCTCTGCTGTGTCGGGTAGCGAAATGTGTTCCATGTTGCTAAGATAACAGCTAATATAGCATTGGGCTTTGGGGGCAGAAATGACTGTGCTCTCTGAATTCTGCCTAGCAACAAGTGGCGTGACAAGAAAGAAAAAAAAACTGGGTAATTTTGTTGTTGTTTCTGCCTTTTAGATTTATTTTCTAGCTATGTACGTATCCATCTTTCGTTCACAACCCTCTAGCTGCCCATCCGACGACACTGTGAACATTTTCGAGAATGCCAGAGACAGCCGCTCCACCTTCAAGTTCAACTCGTTCCGCTTCCGCGACCAGGAGAAGGCATCCATCGTGTGGCTCCACTGCGAGGTTCACGTGTGCGACGGCGAGCGGCTCGTCTGTCAGCCGGTGAGTAAGAACGTCTCAGTTAAAGAAGATGTGAAGTGGTCCTTAATGCTACATTTGCTCCCATGTGAAGAGTCCTTGCCCAGCCAGGAGACTGGCATCGAAGGCGGAGCCACATGGCGGCGTCCTGACTGCTGAATTTTACATTAAAGGTGTACAACACAGCGCTTTGTGACAGCAGTCATTAGAAAAATGAACTGACTTCAGTTTATGGCAAATAATATACATTTGAATGTTTCTGAATAAATGTCTTCACAGCTAACGGATCCTCCAGTGAAGGACACATCATGGGTAAATACACGTTTCATCACAATGCATGTGTCAATGGAGTGAAGTGTGTGCGCGTGTGTTTGTTGTGATCGTGTAATCGCGTGTCTTCTTGTTTGTCGTCACAGGAGCGTCAGTGCCCCTCCTGCTGCTCATCTTCATCAACACATGCAGTCCTGCTTACGCAACTAATCAGTGAACAAACACCCATATGTACTGTACTTGGAGTGAGTGCATACAGCTCCCAGTGGCTAATCAGACAAGACATATCCATATCCATCCAGATCCGCAACTGTAGGGACTCCCTAAAAGTCAAGAAAATATCGGTGTTTCTTCACTGATTCATGCACTCCTTACACTTAAAGTAAATATGGCTGTTTCTTTATCGATCAGCCACTATAGTAACGGTAGGCACTCCCTACAAGTACAATAAATATTGATGTTTACTTGCCACAAGTAGCTGTATGCAGTCCCTACACTCTAAGTACATATGGATATGGTTTCTTCATTGATTAGCCAACATAGTACCTGCATACACTCCCAACGTGCAATAAATATGGATGTTGCTTAAACGATTAGCGTCTAGTAGCTGTATGCACTCCCTACAAGACACTTACATTTTTTTATTATTCTATATTTGATAACACATTAAGTCAGCCAGGAATCAGGTGGACTAATAATTGTGATTCATTTGCTGAATTAAGTTTAGTCGGATCAGTTGTGAACTGATAATCTCATGTCTTATTTCACTTGCATGTAGGGACTTTAAAAACCCTGAATTGGATTCTTGTGCCTTTTGTTTAGAGCGAGGTCCACATGAAAGGCATCAATAAATAAATACTAAAACAACATAAATCTTATTTGTTGTCACAGGTAAACTAATTGTCAACTAAAGGCACAGCGGTCTCCTCGCCAGCAGGTTTTGTTGCCCGTTTATCTGCAGCTCTGCACACTCCCTTTTTCTTGACACACCACAAAAAAAAAAAAAAAAAAAAAAAAGACAATTAGGAACACAACATCAAGAAGAAAAAGAAGAGCACGTGGATGGGTCCTGAGTGCACCTCTTTTTCCAGCTGGAGGCATGCGTCCGTCCGTGCAGGGCTGTGGGGAGCCAGTAAAGGAGGGTTGAAACCCTGTTTGCTCAACAGCCAGTAGGTCTTATGGTAGCCTTTGCCCTGACACACACACACACACAGGTGAGAACGTTTGCACATGCTTGTAACACACACGTGCGTGTGTTAAAATCACCTTCATTTCGATTTGTCCCCTTTCCTCCAGCTCGAATGACCCCACCTGAGTCAGAATGTCAGCAGTGCACTGAGAAATGTGAATCTTCAAGGCTGACCAAACAGCAAAGAAAATATGACGGTAAACTGTAAGTTTAGGCACACACCAGCACTGTCGTTGTTGAAAGTTAAGCCAAAGCCTGTTTCGCTGAGCAACATGACCCCTTGTAGATATGTCTATCAATAGTTGACCCACAAAAAAAGTCGTAGGAAGACACAGGAAGTCTGGCATTTTGGTTTAAAGTGGCCATTTCAGGGTCAGTTTGGCAACTTCCAGGGGTCCTTCAAATGTTTTGAAAATCCAGCCTCTTGATGCCGGTTTAACTTAGCAACATGAAAATTGGTAGGCATGTCTATTATTTGTGGATGACTCTACACAAAAAAAGTTGACCATACGGCGGAAAAGACACGGAAGGTCTGCCATTTTGGTTAGAAGCAGCTGTTTCATGCCAAATTTGGCCATTTCCAAGGTTCATTTGAATGCTTTAAAAATCCATGCCAGAATAGACACAATGGGTTTTCTATTTTTCTTTGAAGCAGCCAATATAGGGTTACTTTGGCTTTTCCCGGGGGTTCCATCTGAGAGATTTTGTCCTAGATGGGTTTAAACTCCGCCGGCACGGTGGGCGACTGGTTAGCACATCTGCCTCACAGTTCTGGTGACCGGGGTTCAAATCCCGGCCCCGCCTGTGTGGAGTTTGCATGTTCTCCCCGTGCCTGCGTGGGTTTTCTCCGGGTACTCCGGGTTTCCTCCCACATCCCAAAAACACGCGTGGTAGGTTGATTGAAGACTCTAAATTGCCGTAGGTGTGAATGTGAGTACGGATGGTTGTTTGTTTCTATGTGCCCTGCGATTGGCTGGCAACCGGTTCAGGGTGTAACCCACCTCCCGCCCGGAGATCGCCGGGATAGGCTTCAGCAGCCCACGACCCTCGTGAGGGTAAGCGGTAAAAGAAAATGGATGGGATGGATGGATGGTTTAAACTCCCAAACATTACCATTTTTGTCATTGCATGGGAGTGGGTTTGACAACATTATCTTTTGAAGAGAACCTTTTCCAGCATAGAAAAGCAATACATGTATTATTAATATGATCATTTAAAAAATAGATCAACATAGGTTTTTCCGGGCTGTCTCACGTAAGCTGTTGCTCTCCATGCGAGAGGCCATGTTGACCGTGTCACCAAACAAACAGTAGCGAGGCATTGTGCTTCCGACCACGCCGGCGACCACCGGACCTGCCCAAATAAAAGCCACCAGCAACATCTTCACACAGACATTTTGAAACGTTTTTGAGTTGTCTCTTTTTCGTGTTGGCTCTCACCCGAGTGGGCGCCGATGCGGATGGCCAGGCTCTCGGAGGGCATGTGGCGTATCCGGAAGCGCTTGATGGCGCTCAAGAAGTGGAGAGCCATGGTGGCGATCTCCACGGCGTGCTGTTGGCCGTTGGCGATGGGCAGACCGCTGGCCACCATGTAGGCGTCACCGATGGTCTCCACCTGGAAGACGCGCTGCTCGTCAACAGTGACCCATTGCCAGTGGTGGGAAGCAACATACAAATACTTTGGGACTGTACTTCTACTTAAGAACACGGTGTGCGCACTTTTGCCATCTGTGCCCGTATAACCAGCCAGTATAACTTTTTTTTTTTTTTTTGTCTCCCCGTACCTTGTAGACGTCATACATCCTGATGATGTCATCAAAGAGGCTGTAGAGGTCATTGAGGAACATGATCACCTCCATGGCCGAGCTGATGGCGCACATGGAGGTGAAGCCCACGATGTCAGAGAAGAAGATGCTCACCACGTCGTAGCTGCGAGGCTCCACCGACTTCCCTGCCATCAGTTCGTCAGCGATGTACCTGCGGGTCGACAAGTCACCGTCGAGAGGACTTACGGGTTAGTCGCATCGACGCGGTTACCTCGGCAACATGCTGGAGAGAAGCTTGTCTGAGCGAGACTTCTCGGCGACCAGTTGATTGGTTCTCTCCTCCACCACCACCTCCAGGTGATTGGCATATTTTTCGAGCTTCTCCACCATGTTGTCCAGAATGTTTGCATGGCTGCAGCACGAATGGGAAAAACACTCAAAAGACATGCTCACTTTTTTCTTTTTAAATATATATTCTTAAAACACATATAACTATGTGTTAAAATATAATTGATTTATCTAGTAAATGTTTTCAAATATTTTTAAAATATAAAGTATAAAAATATAACAGTATTAGAAGTATCAGTTTATGTATTTTTGTAAATGTTTAAAATATTACTGTATAAAAGTAGAATTTTTGTAAAATATTTAATCTTTTGTAAATATTGTTAAAAAAGGAGTATATTTTGAAGAAATTTCAAATATGCATAATACATTTTTGAAAATATGACAATGAGAATTTGTATTTAATCAGTATTTGATTGTATTTTGAAATACAGTATAAAATATCAATGTATGAATATTATGAAAACTATACATATTGATTGTATAAACATATTTTGTATTTAAAGAATATTGTCAATCAAATTAACTTTTTTTAACTTATTTGTATATGCCATATATTTAAAAGATGATACATTTAAAAATTGTTTCATAATATTCTTAAAAATACAGTATGAAAATATAAATGTATTGGAATTATTGAATTGAAAACTGAAGAAAATAGTGTTATATTGAAAAATATAATTATATTGAAATATATATCATCCATCCATCCAGGTCATTGCAATGAGTATTGAAATATGAATATTCTCAAATTATGATTATTATTATCAATCAAATAATGAACTTTTAAAGATAACAATTTTATTTTTATTTACATTTATATATATATATATATATATATATATTTTTTACAATCTATTTTTATCGTGCCTTTTCTGGAAATGACTTTGTTCGTGTTTCTGATTGGCTCTAACGTTCTTACACGTTGGGATTATAGCGCTGCCTCTTGCTTTGTTTGCTCCCGTCGTCGAGCTAAAATGTGTTGTTTGACACGAGCCACGGCTTTAATGTTGTGAAATTTGTAGAGATGATGTTTGGAGGAGAAGATAGCAAAGAAAAAACAATGGTGGGACCTTTCTGGGCTGATTTCCTTCAGCTGTCTCAGAATGGACCGAAACGGCGGTCGGTGGTCGGGGTTTTCGTTCCAGCAGACCCTGAGCAACGAGTTGATGCTTTCGTCGCACAGGTCAGAAAGGGGCGGTCTGAGGGGCTCGCCGCGGGAGGGCCCCCGCAGCCTCGCGATTATCTCTGCAGACAAGTTGCTGATTGTAGTTGGCCATTTTATTGAAATGAGGTTGAAATGTTGTCATGGCAACCTTTGGGCTCGATGTTGACCTCATGGTACGGCCCGCTCTTGGAGTTGTACATGAGCTCCCACAGGATGATTGCAAAACTGTAGATGTCCCCTTTGGGGGTCCCAGTGATCGCGGGGTTGACTTTTCTCAAAAGCTCCGGAGCTGTCCAGAAAAACCCTGCAACGTCACAAGTCACTTGTCAGAGTTACAAGTTTCTTGTTTAATGGCATGAACGCAAAGTTTGGGGATTTAGCGCCAGCTATCTGTCTAATGTGGTTCCAGTTTGGTTGCAGTCAGAGAAAAAGAGTTTTCTCTGAAGGACTCCTGGAAATGGCCAAAACGAGCCTAAACTGGCCACTTCAAAACAAAAATGGACGACTTTGTGTGACCTTTTAGACATGGGTTCCTGAAATTCTTGTTGCGCCTCTACTCACAGCAGAACTGTCGACGAGTTTTATGTTGCGAAGTGAAACGAAGGCTTCGGGGGCTGAATTTTTAAAACATTCTTGTGGTTGAGCTATTGAGTTTTCGCTTTTGCGGCACGTCATCAAACTTTACATGCTTCGCTGGCATGCAATGACAAAAATTCCAATGTTTTACGACTGAGCATCGCCCATCTGTTTAATATATGTGGTTTCAATTTGGTCACAATCAGACAAGTCTCTAAGAGGAGTTTGTCTTTGAAGGACTCCTAGAAAGGCCAAAATTAACCTAAATTGGCTGCTTACATCAAAAATAGTAGACTTCCTGTGTCTTTCGGGCATGGACTCTTCAAACTTTTCCAAACATTCAAAGAACCCCTGGAAATGGCAAAATTGACCCTGAAATGGCAGATTTCCTGTCTATCAAATTTCATGTTGCTCAGAGAAACTGGCTTCAGGGGCTGAATTAAAAAAATCAAAAAAATCAAAGGAACCCAGGAAATAGCTTGACTTGACCCCAGAATGGCTGCTTCAAACCATAATGGCAGACTTCCGGTGTCTTTCCAGGCATGTTTTATTGAGACAAGCTTATCAAATTTCATGTTGCTAAGTGAAAGTGGTGTCAGGGGCTGAATTGGCAAAAAAAAACAAAGAAACTTACGGTTGAATTTTGTATTTTATGGTGCTGTCAAGTTTGACTCCCTGCGTTGAGACATTTTGTGAGTTTTACTACTCTCAAAAAAAAAAAAAAAAAATTTTCTCTTACCTTCATATTTGGGAGTTCCTGTCAGGTCACTGTTGCCTTTACTGCCGTACTTAAACTCCCACAGTCCAAACCCGGATAGTTTCACCTGCAGCCGGCTGTCCACCATGCAGGTGCTGGTCTTCAGGTTGCCGTGGAACTTGAGGCTGCTCTTGTGGATGAAGTCCATTCCCTGCGGGAGGTAACACACGTCACGTCACGTCGGGGACGGACGGACGGACGGGGGGGTTCTCGAGGCACCGGGGGGGGGGGTACGTGACACCTACGTTGACGATGTCGTAAGCGAAGGAAAGCTTGAACATCCCGTCCAACTCCACGTCGGAAGCCTTCAAAACATCCTGCAAAACCACAACAGCGACACTACAATTGTGTCTTTCGGGAGTAGCGCGCCGCACTGACCTTCAGGCTGCCCTTCCTGCAGTACTGCGTCACCAGACAGACGTTGGGCGGCTCCACACATGCGCCGAAGAACTTGCAACAGGTTCTCGTGCTTCATCTCCCTCATCTGTCTCGGCGGAGGTGGAGGCCATTCAGCAACGCGCCATTAGTAACACGCCGCGTAAGAGTTCGCTGAAGAACGTTACCACGTTGAACTCGGCGAGGACGGAGGCCCCGTGGAGGTTCTCACGAACGTCCTTCTTGATGTACTTGATGGCCACGTAATTACCCTGCGTCCATTTACAGAAGTCAAGAGTGAGCGACCACTGGAACAAAAGTATTGGGACACCCGCAGGAGGTGAAAAGGGAAGTGCGGCATTTGCGTCACTCTTCTGGGATGACTTTCCACAAGTTGTTGCAGTGGGACTTTGTTGTGTTGTTGTTAGGCTTTTTCTTCCACACCAAACTTATCTGAGCACTCGTTTTATTCGGAACTTGCTTTGTGCGCTGGGAACAGAAAATGAACTTCCCAAACTGCTCCCACAAAGTTGGAAGATGGATTGAGAAAAAAAAAGTAAAACATTTACAGACCTAAAATTGAGCTAAATATTATATTTTACATAATCAATACATATATTTAAATATCGATAGACTTGATAGTATTCAGTTAAAGAAATAGAATGTTTTTGTTTTTAATTACAGCAAAGGGCCTTCCCTAAAAACTAAACTGTAGTAATATTTATGTTAGACTGAGCACATTTATGTAATAAACACATATTTAAAAACATGAATATATAAACTTTGGGAGTATTATGTAGCAAGTAATAAACACATATTTAAATGTACTCCAATAAATATATGCATAGAAAAATTACATTCAAATGTATATTATGATTTTGATGATGATTATTATTTATTATATTTTTTTTACGAACAGAAAATGGCCTTCCCTAAAGGCAACTATTGATCATTTTTTTTGTATATTAAATACATATTTAAATGTATTTAGATGACTTATATTTATTTATGAACACAAAATGTATATATTTATTTATTTAACAGCACAAATACAAATGAGCTAGTATTAAAATAATGTATGTTAAAATAGTTTATTTTAAGCTTATCTTTTATTTTATTATTTTATTTAATATGCGCTCATTTGGGTGGCCGGTGACTTGGAGCCTATCCCAGCTGCCTTTTGACGAGAGGTGGGGGACACGCTGAATTGTCTTTGAAAAGTTTATGTTTTTTTCATTTTTAAATTTCATTCCATTCCGACGAGCATTGTGTCATTTACCTGGTAGAGGCCAATGGGGACGTAGATGTGCTCTTTGCCCGTTTTGTCCTTGAAGCCGTAGCTGTTGGTGGACAAGGTGGAGCAGGAGCCTCCGCTGCCACTCGGACTCCTGGTGGTGCTCAGCGACACGGCGTGCACGTGCTGCATGGGGATCGCACAAAAAAGAAACGCACACGACATACTACATTCGCGACACACTGCAGTCCCACGAAGGGTCGTACCGACGCCTCCCTGATGATTGTGATGTCGCCGTAGTCGATGAGCCACCAGCGCGAGTCCTCCAGGCTGGCCTGGAGGCGCAGCTTCTGAAGCACCAGGACGCCGATGCCCAGCACGACCGACACGCCGATGACGGGGAAGGTGACCAGCAGAGCCAGAAGGACGATGTCTGACGTGACGCCACCGCACGGAAGGTTAGCATCAAGTCACACCATCACGTACGCCAGAGGTTCTCAAACCGGGATCTGCGTAAAACCGTTTGAGCTTGGATTCCATATTCGGAATATCTTGCTCAAGGTCCCTGTACTAGTACACTCATAGTCCTCACTAGTATGACAATGCAGTGAACTCGTATAACGACTAGTAGGCCCACAAGTAGAATGACTATGTCTTACAAGTTCCGTTTTGTTCTACTACTGTGTGACATTTCTTCACACTATCAGGACAACTTCATGTTACTAGTGCGTCCAAATTTTCACACTAGTTGACCTGTGTATATTACTAGTACTACTAGTGAAACACTAGATTTTAACTAACATTTGATGTCACTAGCCATATTAGTAGCACACAGTTGCCAACTCGTGCAGCTTTGCCTCACTACTAACATGCAGTTGTCCTACTACTAGTGAAGCGCTAGTTGCTAATTGGTAGACTTTGTCACTAGTTGTACATGTAGCATGTAGAAAACTAGTCCAGTTTTCTCTCACTAGTAACATGCACGTGTCCTGCTAGTCTGCAGAATTGTCATACATAATCCAGAAATATCCTACTAGTTGTATGTAGTCCCGCACTAGTGCATTAAAAATTTTACTAGTTAACATCTAGTGTTTTACTAGCACTACTAGAAGCGTGCTGATGTTTATTAGTGTACAGTTTTGACTCATGAGTAAGATGAAGTTGTCCTACGAGTCAGCCAAAGTTGTCCTACATTATTAGTCTGCCAAAGTTGTCCTACCTGTGTGCAAAAATGTCATACGGTAGTGGAAATTACTAGTTCTACTAGTGAGGACAAAGAGTGTACTAGTAGATGGAGCTTAAGCTATATATCAAGGATGGTGAATACATTCTCAAAAAGTCCCTGAACTCCAAACGTTTGAGAGCCCCTGACATACAAGATGCTTGAGCGCACCGGTACTCAGCCATTCGCACAGCTCGTTGTTGAAGCCGCATTCGGGGTTGTCGGACGGGGGTCTTCCTTTGGGCCAAGTCACTGCGGCGAACATGGGCGTCGGCCTGAAATCACACCATTCTCCCGTTGACGTTTGATACGATGCATCTGGAAAATATTCACGGTGCTTCACTTTTTCCACATTTTACAACCTTGTTCCAAAATTGATTTTCCCCTCCAAAATTCAACACACAACATCCCATCGTGACGACATGACTTTTCCACCAGAGCCCAGACTTGAATCCGATTTCCAACTTCCCAGAAAATTTTGAAGCACAATTTTCCCCTAATATCTTGGTTGAGCTCCCAAGTTTTGTTCAAAACGTTTGAGGCATATTTCTTTCCTAGGACATATTGGTTGACCTGCAAGTTTTGCTCAATTTTTAAGGCATATATTTCCCACAACATTTTGGTTTGAACGCATTTTGGTTGTTCAACCTCTGAGACATTTATTTCTAAGAGCATTTCGTTTTTTGTAACTCCCAACGGTGGACGACTGGTGAGCACATCTGCCTCAGAGTTCTGGGGACCGGGGTTCAAATCCCGGCCCCGCCTGTGTGGTGTTTGCATGTTCTCCCTGTGCCTGGGTGGGTTTCCTCCCACATCCCCAAAACATGCGTGGTAGATTGATTGAAGACTCTAAATTGCCCGTAGGTGTGAATGTGAGTGCCAATGGTTGTTTGTTTCTATGTGTTCTGTGATTGGCTGGCAACCGGTTCAGGGTGTACCCCACCTCCCGCCCAAAGATAGCAGGGATAGGCTCCAGCAACCCGTGACCCTAGTGAGAATAAGCTGTAAAGAAAATGGATGGATGGAAATGTTGTTCAACTTTTAAAGCATATCTGCCCCATAACTGTGGTTGGTTGAACTCCAAGTTTTGTTTAACTTTTAGGGCATTCCACTGTATAGCTTCGTCTGTATGGTGACTGGTGTCTTGCTTGTTACCGGATGCTTTTGCTGTGGCTGTCAAAATGAAGGACTGGGACAAACGTGGCATCATCCCTGCGATACTGCAGGTCGTAAATGGAATAGTCCAGGTTTCTCTCCCCGTCCTCGTCAAAGTGGACCAGTCCGGAAGCTCCTGCGAAATGAGCCTCGTTCATTGCGTTGCTGTTTGAAGCTCGAAATGCCACCCGACCATTCGCTTACCGTAGAAGCGAATGCCATTCTTGTTCTTCAGTTTCTGCAGAACCTGACGTCCGTCGTGAGGATCCTCGCTGTCTTTCAGGACCTCCTTCAAGGCCATGGCGTAGAGCAGCACAGCGTCGTGCAAGTAGGCCGAGTAGGTGCTCACCTGAAATGAATGCCATCAAAATGTCTTTCCCTTTTCCTTCTTTTCTTTTTCTTACCTCTCTCTCGGACGTCAGGTTGCTGTGGAATGGCGGTCCTCGGAGTCTTTCGAACACCTGCTCAAAGAAGTCGTAGTAGTCGTAGCCGTCATAAGACTTCTGGCCGATGATGAACGTCATGTCAAAGGCTCGGAGGGCCGCTCGGTTCATTTGGCCGTCCAGTTGAGTATTTCCACACGTTGTCCTGCTCAGTGGAAAACATCAAAACGCTATGCATGTCACACCTTGGAAAGCATTATTAAAGTTGCCTATAGCCAATGTCGCTAATGCTAATTCACTGGAATCCTTCTGCATTTGTTGCTAGCCCAAACATCCTTAAAAGAAATGGCCACAGGCGTACAACGACGTCGGCAATAATGATAATTGATAATGCTAATTATGCATGTTTTGTCGATGTTAGCTTAATAACACACACGTTTATGAGGAAGTGGAGCAATGATGGGAATGCGATGTCGCACAGGGCCTGAGCGCTGGCCCTCGAAGACCCCAGTATTTTACCGACTTCTGGTCGTTCTGACCAAAACCTGTTACATCCAACTTTGACTGGGCAAAACATCATCTGTAGCGATCTAGATGTACAGTATTTATACATTCAATAATCAGCATCTCTGGTGAGTATGATGTCTTTTATTGAAATGCTTTATGGTTTTGTGGTGTTATTAGAGAAGTATTGTTTCTGCACTGCTGTAGATAATGTACTGTATGTGGCATTGGCACAATTGCATGCTTTTATATTGCGTATTTTTTGGTAGTATTGATGGTTTCTATAATTGCAACGTGGTGGTATTAAGAGGTGGATTGAGTTGGTGAATTCCCCACTGAAGGCCCAGGTACTAAACGCATGGCCCGCCACAGGCATTAGCTTGATCGCGAAATGGAACATCAGCAGTGAGGCTATTTGCCTTTTACAAATGTGACGTTTACATTTGCGGTGCTCAATGAGTGTGATGTGTTTGCGCGCGTTTTCCTCACCACGCCGCCACTGACCTCAAAATGTTGCACCAGGAAGAAAACGTTGTCACCGCCCATCAGGCCCTGGCGCTCGGCCTCCAGCAGCAGCGTCAGAGAGTCCTCCTTGTTGGCCAGGACCACGATCACTGAGCCCCACATGGACGTAATTACATTAGGACCTTAGCCCTTGAATGAGCCCTTATGCGTGCCACTATAGCCTTTTTTTTTTTTTTTTTTTTTTTTTTATAAATTGTAATCATTTTGGATGTGTTACAACTTGTGGCATGAAATATAGTTGGAATTATTGGCTTTGAAATGTTAAGTCTTTTCTACTCTGTCGATGCATTTTGCAGCCTCTGAAAATGTACGTGAAGAAAACATGGCGGTTAAATCATCATACTTAAATGTATTTTTTTCTGCTTTTTTAAACTTCATACTTGCTCTTTTTTTTTTTTTTTTTTTTTTTTTGTGTGTGCCCAACAACCCAAATGGGATAAGCGGTATTGAAAGTGAATAGAAGGACTACAAAAAAACCAACAACAACAAAAACTTAAGTAATCGTTTTAATAATAAATTCAATAATTCAAACAATAAAGCTGGCATTCAAATGGTTAAAATCCTGAAAAATATTGAATATCTGGTAGTTTTAAGCAATTGGAGTAATTTATGAAAAAAAAAAATATCTTGATGTACAGTATGAAAAAAGTGTCGCGTTTGCTCACCTCTAGCCACAGTGGCGATGTACTTGACGTTGCGGTAAACCAGACGTGGGTCGCTGGTGTCGAACTTGACGGCGGCCGTCAACTTGAACCTTGACCTCAGCGCCGTGTCCACCGTTTTCCACAGCGCGTCCACTTTGTTCCACGTGTTGGAGTCCAGACCACCGCCGATCATGGCCACATGCGTCCACCCGAAGAACTCCAAGGTCTTCACCAGCACCTCGGAGCTCCTCTTGAGCGGCGGCACCACGTTCACGTACGAGTCGTACACGTCGGCGTTGTCCATCTTGGACGACTGGCCCACGAATCCGAACATGGGGATGCTCCACGTGGACGCGATCAGGCCCGTCACCTACACACAAACAAAACTACGTCACATACATGTAGGTGATGCGAGTACTTCTTTTGCCCTGTTTTTCATGAGGTACGGTAAGTTGCACTGAGCCAGAAGAACATTCCACAGCACACTCAAGTCATAACCATCACCTTGCACAATAGAAATAAACAGAAAGACTAGAAATAATACAAAAAGTCAGCTACACGACCAGTCACAAAATTAATTTATGCGATTGTTCCTGTTGCCAGGTATTCATGACAACCGCCTTTAGAAATAAACAGAAAGACTAGAAATAATACACAGCCAAAAAGTTGTCCACAGCACACTCAGTCATGTGTGTAATTTAGATTACATGATTAACTGGCTCAGTCATCTTGCTATTATTCGTGATGAATGTTACCTTGCACAATAGAAGAAATTAGACAAATAGAACGACTAGAAATAATCCACTGAGTCAAAAAAAACGTCTACAACACATACAGTCACTTGCGCAATATATATGTCAAGTGCTTGTTTGCTCCTCTCAACAGTGATTCATGACACCCACGTCCTTGCACAATAGAAATAAACAATGTCTCTAAATAGTAATCACTCAAAGATTTCCCCAGAGCCAGTGGTTCATGATAAATGCCATCTTGCACACTAGAAATAAACAATGACCAGAAATAATCTACTGAGTCACAAGGTCAGGTGCACAAATTATGTGTAATGATTCATGCAAGCGCTCCTCTCGCCAGCGATTCCTGATAACCGCCACCTTGCACAATAGAAATAAAGCGAACCACTCAAAATAATACGCAGTGTCATAGAAGCCGTACCTCAGCTTCTTCGGGACACGCTGGGCCAAAGACGGCAGACGCGTTGTCCCGCCACACCTGCTGAATGAAGGCCCCTAAGGACAGTTTAGGGCTGCAGGCTGTGTCCATGTAGACGAAGCTCAAAGTGTAGTTGCCCAGGAAGGAGGGGTTGCCGTTCACCTTGTCTATGGCGATCTGGATGGCAGAGCCCAGCCGCTGGGCACTGAAGGGGAACGACGAGTTCCAAGGAGCCTGGAAACCGATCAGCAGCTTCGGGCTGGGAGGGGCCGAGCCGGGACCCCGGCTGGCGCCCGGACCCTCGCCGACGTTGGCCTTGGTGGCGGTCAGGGCGAGCATTAGGTGGAGCACCTGGGTGATACCCGAGGAAGATCTACTCATCGTCATCCTCACGCTTCAAGCGACTCCATGTCACATGGCTTAAATGGCAACCCACACCCATAGATGATGCCGGATAGGAGGGGCCTAACCTATTTGGAACATTCGGTCTTGACAAATTTAAGACTGAGAGGCGTTAATTCAACTGTGGGTTTATTATTTCGGTTACGCTCACGTGTAGCTAACGATGGTCAGCAAAATATTAGGAACAGCGCTCGGATAGAAATTGTATCTAAATTAAATCTTATGATAAAATTATATATATATATATATATATATGATTTATGCACAAAATGAAAAGAAAACTTTCATTTTAATTGAATATTCAATTTATGTAAATTTTTTAATCCCCCAAAGGTAAATAGAATTACTGTATGTGAATTTAATATTTTCGTATTTATCCTTGTGATTTGATGTGTGCGCACACACACACACACACTTTTGTTTTTGTTCCCATTATTCGTGAGCTGACCTCAAGGATCAAAAGACTTTTTTCTAAATATACAAAAGGCCCATTTCTTAAATATTTTGTACAAATCTGCGGAATTCTGTGTTGGTGAGCACTTCTCCTTTGCTAAAGTGATAAATCCACTTAACAGATGTTGCATAATCAAGGTGTTGAGAGAGGGAGGGAGAAGATAGAATAAAAGAGATAAGGACATATTTGATGTTCTTGATGAGATTTTATCAACAAACTCCAAAGGTTCATTATCGCCGTTGATAAATGTGCGTGTCAAAGTTCATCACAATCCCTTTTCTCGGACTTTAACACACTTAAAATACGTACACACACAGTATAAACAAACATTTCTTTGTTTAGTTTCTGCTAACAATTAAATGGATGTGTGGAAGATGATTAAAAAAAAAAAAAAAAAAAGTTCTACACAAATAATGACGCTAGTGCTGACACACGCGCACAGCTGCTTGCACTCAGGTGCTAATGAACGCAGGTGAGTCTGTGTGTGTATATTGTGTGACATTAATGGCAGCTGCCCGTTTCCACCAGGGATCCTCACCTAGCTCCTCCTGCACGGGCCCACCAAACATCTCTGCTCACCTCGCCAGGTAACCTTTACTTCAACACACATACACAACAACGTCATACTGTTTGACGTGCGCAGGCACTGAATTTGCCCCCATAATACACAATGCGTTTGCATAATCAATTAAAGTACAAGACACCCATGTCAAGTGTATACAGTGCTCTGGGTAAAGCGTATGAGTGCACCGCCTTTGAAAAAAAAAATAATAATAATTGATTTTCATCAATTTCTCAGAAGATTTCTGCCTATAGTTAGGCTCCCCGGCAGCCGATTCTTGTGAATTAGAAATTTTGTAGGCTCAAGTTTTGCTTCATTTTTGCACCATATGTTAGAAAGTGGTGCAGCACTGTTGGCACGCCTCGTTCATGCTGAATGTCTCCTTGCATGTCTGCATGAGTTTGTGGTTCTTCGTGGTGGGCAACACAAAATCTATGCAGCACAATGTAAATTGAATTTCCCTTGAGGATTTCCATTTATACATCATTGTCACCTAAACCGTTGTTTGCCGTCCTTCCACCTCAAACCTTTCCTTCTTTACGACCTGATCTACTTTCCTTTTCTGACTTCCTTCCTTCCTTTTAAAATTAGTTGATTACAAACTTGTCAACAGTACTTTTGGCCCACTCGCTATATTGGTGTCGAGTCAGTTTTAATGGCACTGATAACTGCATATGACAACAAATGCTGTTGAGCAGCCAAGCGATTGATGACCTTGAGTAAATGCTGCATTGCCGGTACCAAATTAGAAAACTTTCTCTTCTCGGCATCCTGGATCGGATCGAAGCTATCAAAATATGAAAGACAATAAATATAGGGTGTTTTTAAAAAAAAAAAAAAAAAAAAATCTATTTTTTTTGGTTGTTGAACACAGTTCAGTCGATAGAGGCTCTACTCATGCTGCTTTATTACGGCCAAAGTTTAAAGGTCCTTCTGTGTGTGATTTTTATGACTACTATGACTTCTCAATCTTTGTGACTGAAGAGGTTCTTCGTCGTGTTCACGCCGACAGGACCGGCCAACGACCGGTGAGAACATTTGATGTATAGTTGCGTTAATAATAATTTGAACTTGTCTCTGTCCAAATATTTATTTTTGTCAGTTGGCTTACACTTGGCAAATGGGAATGGGTGTCAAAGGTAGGGGTGGTGTCCCACAAGGGTCTGTCCTTGGATTATTGGTGCTGTTCAGGCTATACCAGGGGTGGGCAAACTTGTTTGAGGGCTAAATTTAATTTTGAAACTGGACAGATGGGCTAGATCAATTGTAGATTGGCTAAAATAAAAAATGTGGCTGTAAATTTTACTTTTTTTTTTTTTTTTTTTAAATAAAAAAATGCTCTCATTTTGTTTTTGCCATATGTGGCCTGTAGGGCATACTTTGCCCATCCCTGATCTGAAGTCTGGTTGGCACTCTTTCCACTGTTTCAGAAAAACAATTGTCATGTTCCAAGCCCATTTTAGTTTTGAGAAAACTTGTTGCGCTTTTGACTTTGGCGAGTGCAACTATCTTGTGATTTACAGTTTGACCTGTTGTGCAAGGTGTTGACTTTGACCTCGATCTACGGAGTCAAGACGCCCCAACCTAACCCGACCCGTTTCTCCTCTTGTTGTTGTTGGTCTCCCAGCAGAGGAGTGCGTGCGCCATGGAGTTCCTCTTCCAGGTGCTCTTTTCGCCACTCCCCACGCCGGCCGTCATCTCGCTGTTCGCCCTGGCGGCCGCCACGCTCTTCTACCTCAACACCAGGCCCACCCCCTTGCGGTCCCCTGCTGACCTCAAATGCCAAACCCTGGGCATCAAGGTTCGATGCTAAGATGCCTTGAATGTTTTTTAAAAAAAAAAGGATTTGTCCTTCATCCTCTTCTCCTTAGGATGGAGCCAGAAAGGTGGCCTTGCTCAAGGATAACAACAACCTGCTGGCTTACCACTATGTCGATGCAAAGACAATCTATGAGGTGTTCCAGAGGGGCCTGAAAGTGTCAGGTGACTTCATTAAGAAATATATACAGTATGCAATAGCACAGCGAACTAAATAAAACCAAAATATTAAATTGTTCCCCTGCTATAGTGCAGATTTTTGTTGGTTTGTAGTGATTGTTTTTACAGTAGGCTACTGTGTACTTACTGTAAACCCCTCACATGTGGGAAAAGAGAGCCAGTCACTGATGCGCTGGTCAGCTGTTTATTGGACAGTAAAATGTAAATGCACTGAGTACACTCACGCCCAGAGACTCTCACACACTCGCAGACATCACACGTCACCTGACACACGCACTATGTACAGTATATTTTATACTTGCAAATTGTTGTGTGCAATATGTTTTGATCAGCATAAATGTTTAATGCATGTATGAGGTGTAACATTATTGTTTTTCTATGGTCAATTATGTAGAATAATTGTCCAATGGTTCTATATAGCACCAAATGGTCTTGAGTTCTGAAGAAGTCCATGGTGCCACGTAGAACTATCCGTCAGTAAAAAACCTGTGGTGTACAATAGTGCTATATTGCACCAGGAGTGCAATATAGAACCACTGAAGCATCATCATTATTATTTCAGAGTATTTGGCTGTGTTGAGTGGCTATAGATTAAATATTTGCCAGAGGATATTTGGCATTTAAAAATAAAAAAATAAAAAAAGAATTAGTCTAAAATGGTAAAGCTACACCAACAACTCATTTGTTCCCAATAACAAAAATATCCTATTGAAAAGATGGTTTTAAGAACATAAGCTAATGCAATCCATATCTTTTATTATACTTTTTTCCTATTCAAAGCATGCAGCAAAATGTCACACCTTGTCACTGTTTTCTACTGTGGTGCCTTGATAGTGAAAAGACTGTCATTATAATGCGAGTCAGCCATTTCCATGCCTGGAATTGATTTTAGATTTTAGCATGTTTTTCATGACTGTGGTTTCCAGTGGCATACAGAAAGCTGTTTCTAATATTTTACGTTCTAGCTAAATATGGTATACAGTCCTTGATTATCTGTTGATGTAGCATTTATTTAGTCACATTTGTATGAATTTCTCATTGGATACTTGTTTATTGTAAAACTGTACTTATTACAATTAGCTGGTTAATGTTAAAATGTCAATTTATTACATTAGAATAAATGATGATTTTAAAAAATCGAATGTGGCCTTTGGCACAAAAATTTGCATCGTTTGTAAAGCTCATGGTTTCTCGTGCTTGCAGGTAACGGGCCGTGTTTGGGCTTCAGGAAAGCGGGGAGGCCGTACCAGTGGCTCAGCTACAAACAGGTAAAAACGCCACACGAGGCCTCAATCCGGCTCAGCGGTGTAACGAAAGCGGAGCAATAAAAGCTCTCCTGCCTTTGAAGGTGTCTGACAGAGCGGAGCACTTGGGCTCAGGGCTCCTTCAGAGGGGCTTGAAGCCCACCCCGGACACTTTCATCGGCATCTTTGCTCAGAACAGACCTGAGGTGAGCCATAATGTTGCACCTTGAAGCCCTCCCCCGAGAGATTAATTTTCTTGTTGGATTGCTTGTTTGCAGTGGATTATTGGTGAACAGGCGTGTTACACCTACTCCATGGTGGCGGTCCCGCTGTACGACACCTTGGGTCCCGACGCTCTGGTGTTCATTATCGACCAAGGTAATTGCTTATTACACAGCAGAGAGTGAGTCCAGTAGCTCCTTGTTCCCTGCGGGAGCACAAGATCCAAGCTCTTTAAAGCCGTACGAAGGCCCTGTTGGACTACTTTGTTTTAGGAATCTTCATTTTTCTATCTGAGCGAGATGACCTAGAAGTAGTTGTAGGAAAGATTGTTCAAATTAAAATAAATAAATAAAATTGCTTCAATGCAAGTCACCTTTTCCATAGGTCACTCCTGACCGAGCTTTACGGAAGGATGTTAATCATAACCCTTTACAGCAGCACTATTTCAAGCAACAGGCCACGGATTCATGTAAGCACTCTATGTGCAGGTGCTTTAGTACAGAAGCAAAACACAACACTGATTTAGTAGAAGTGACAAATCACAAGTAAGCGGCAGTTGTGCTATAAAATTAGCTAATATTGGACCGCAACATAGCTATTTTTTTGGCACCCATAATTTACGTAATAGCAGTAGAATGACAATTTGACATTTATTGGACTGCTGGGGGCAGTGAATTTTTACATCAAAGTTTAGCTTAATGCGATTCCCACTGTTGACGACAGCCTGATTGAAATAAATGCAGGCGCGCATTGATCAAAGCAACACTTTTTTTAGTCAATCTTTGGAAAATAGTTTGATGCTAGAGATTTACATCACGGTGTCTGTTTGGTAAAGTGGAGTTGAAAACATTTGAAACGGTGCTGTTTTTTTTTTTTTCCTTTTTAATTCCGTGACCCGATGACCTTTTCCCTTAAGGCAAGGTGGTATAAAGGTTTAACTTTCTGAAGAGGCCCCTTCATGTTTCCCAGAAAAAAGTTCGTTTATATACTGAAGGATCAGGATGGTGTGAATCTGCGCCTGTTGAACACAAAGCTTGTTCTGTTGTATCAATTGCAACAGGTGGATGCATGGTAATTTTATCCAGTGAAACGGCATTTAATTGTTGTTCCTCACGCTACAATGTTGGTGTAGTTAGATGAACAAAGATGCATTATTTGTAGAAAATGATTTTTCAATGAAGTGAAATTGGATAATATCCCGCAGCTCACCTGATGCTCTCGCTCCACAGTGGTTGGGAAATGCTGTCTGAGATGCGTTATGGTCTGAGCCTCGAGTTTGACACATTTTAGATTTAGCTGCTTTAATTTCATTTGAGCTCTTTGTTGTTTACTATTTGTTTCGTGTGTTTTAGCTGACATCTCTACGGTGTTGTGCGATAACCAGAAAAAGGCAGAAGTTCTGCTGCAGAGCCGTGAGAAAGGCCAGACCCTCTCTCTAAAAACAATCGTCGTCATGGACTCGTTCGACTTTGACTTGGCAGAGCGAGGGGTCAAATGCGGTGTGGATGTGGTGTCCATGCAGGATGTGGAGGTATCGAAGCGTCACTTGTATATGATCAAAAGTAATGGGCTGGTTATTATTTACGGGCTGGACTAAATTTCTTTTGCGCTACACAGTCTGCAGGGAAAAGCAACCCCCAGAAGCCAGTGGTAAGTGATTTTATTAATTTTTATAAAATGCAGTGGCAGACCGTTTATTTGGTACCTGGGCCTCCAGTGGCCCAGGTACCAACATAATTCAACTCTTAATACCACCACTAGCACGTTGCAGTTATCGAAACCATCAATGCTACACAAAAAACGCAATATAACTGCATACAGCTTTGCCAAGTACGTCATCTCTACTAGTTCGGAATAAAGTGTAAATTGCAAAAAATCCAAATCTTATTTTGTGAATTTCTTATTTCTAGTGAAAACATCTTTGTGATTAGTTTAAGATGGCTTGGACTTTTGTTTTTATTTTTCCCTAAAAACAAAACAAAAATCTTGTCAAGTGAAAAGTCTGCCAATGAAACTAGTATGACTTTCCTTGATAAGATCTTGTATCTTAAAACAAGTCTTTTTGTCTTAAAATAAGCACAGTAAGGTTTTCACTAGAAATAAGATGGATTCACTCGGTAAGACTTGAGTTTTTGCAGTGTAGGTCAATGCTGCTGTTGGTATCACGGCCATCGATGATGATTGATTATTTAATGATGGCGCACGCTAAGACTGTTTTCTTGTCTACCACAGCCTCCAAAACCACAAGACCTCAGCATTGTCTGCTTCACCAGTGGAACTACAGGTGAACATAACTCCACTCACCATGTTTTTGTGACATTGAAAGTGATCTAATGTTCTGTTTAACATCCTTTTGAAAGGAAATCCCAAGGGCGCGATACTGACTCATGAGAATGTCGTCGCTGATGCTGCTGGTGTCCTCAAAACTTTTGAGGTAATCGTTTTTGGGGAAAATGCAACTTTCAATTGCATTGCAAACTGCAAACTGTCTCTGTGTCCCCATAGACGGCCATTGTTCCAAATACCGAGGACGTTAGCATTTCGTTCCTGCCGTTAGCGCACATGTTTGAAAGAGTCGTACAGGTAAGAACGTCACTTGATGTTGTAAAAGTTGATTCTTGTGTTGCGCTCGAAGCGTTTCCACCTAAAGCACTTGGTACTTGTAGTTCCTTGAACTAAAAGGTTCAGTGTTGCAGAGGGTAGACTCCACCTGACAGGTTTCTGAACCTTTTCAAAGTATTACAATTAACCCCTGCTCTTTGTGTGAGATGGAGACCGAACGAACAAAAGTAATTGACACCCCATCTAAATGTTGAGCTGTAAAGACCACAAAATATGATTCCAAAACAGTATAATTTCAAACTCGTCTCTTACACTTAATGGCTTCAACTTGCTAATTTTTCCTGCAGACTGTCGTGTTTGGTGCCGGTGCGCGAGTTGGCTTCTTCCAGGGGGACATCAGATTGCTGCCGGACGACATGAAGACCCTTCAACCCACCATCTTCCCAGTCGTGCCGCGACTTCTCAACCGGGTCTACGACAAAGTTAGCGGTGCATTTTGTGGACTTGCTTGATGTGACACGCATCCCGAAGTTTATATAATTAAAAAAAAATAAAAATACTCATAAGGCCCATTCTCTCCCTTATCCAGGTGCAGAGCGGTGCTACAACACCTTTCAAAAAATGGCTGCTCAACTTTGCGGCGCAGAGGAAACTGGCCGAGGTGCGGGAGGGCATCGTCCGGAACAACAGCCTTTGGGACAAGCTCATCTTCCGCAAAGTACAGGTACAACCACGACTCGTCATGATGGGACAAAACTATGACCAGAAAGTGACTGTGGCAATTTGATTAGGAGTCTCTGGGTGGACGAGTGCGAGTCATGGTTACGGGGGCAGCGCCCATCTCTCCTACAGTGCTGGACTTCCTCAGGGCCTCGCTTGGTTGCCAGGTAAAATTGTTAAACGTCATAAACTGCAGAGCTTATCAATCAAGTCTTCAAAAAGAGCTTTATTGGAACAAATGGTAGACTACAGCTGCAAACTGCTTGAGTTAATTGCAGGGTGATTGTCAATGGGCCAATGAGTCTCAGTAGATCCCAAGCCACTGGCGCAAATGTGAACTAAACTGCCAACAGCCCCTGTAGAGACTGGTGGGGGACATCTATCACAAGCAACAAATGGACTGATTGACAAATTGCAGCGTGATCAGGAACCAATTCTAATTCATGTGCAAAAGTCTGTGAACCACTACACTGCAGACCAAAAGCCATCCCCGACTGGATAAAGACGGACTCGATCAGGACTGCTTGACTGTCAACTGTAAGGTGATTGTCAATGGTCCAGTGAATAGGATTTGATTCCAAACCACTGGCACAGACGTTGGCTATGTAAATCACTGCACTACCAACATCATCCCTTTTTGTACTGCTCATCTTGGTCAGGGTAGGGGCTAGGGTCTAACCCATCATAACTGGGCAAAAAAAGAAGACAGACCTGGACCAGATAACAGTAAATTGCTGGCAAAAAGTCTGTGACACTATGAAGAGCCTCTGAAAGGACAACCAATTGAAAGTCACAGGACTTTCTATTTTGGGTTACTACGGTTACGTGCACTCAGTTGGAGAATTAATGATAAAGCCCCGCTCATGTTTGGGAGACTAGAGTGCATGAGCATTGTCTCTCCATGAAATCCACTGCTTCTCCGATGACTGCTTGTAGATCTTTGAAGCGTACGGCCAAACGGAGTGCACGGCTGGCTGCACCTTCACCATGCCGGGAGACGCCACCTCTGGTAGGATGAATTCCAATTGCTTTACTTCATCTGCATAAAGGGAAGCCGCAACGATGGTTGTTACGTGTTTACTGTAGGACACGTCGGCGTGCCTCTGCCTTGTAATGTGGTGAAGCTGGTGGATGTGGAAGAGATGAATTACTTTTCATCCAATGGTGAAGGCGAGGTGAGTTTGGACTGTTTCTGAAGAAATTACGGTATAGGTTGACTAAAGTGCCTGGATTTGGTTTTCTACAGGTGTGCATCAAGGGTACAAATGTGTTCAAGGGTTACTTGAAAGACCCAGAGAAGACTGCTGAGGCTTTGGATAATGATGGTTGGCTCCACACTGGAGACATTGGGAAATGGCTGCCGGTAAGGACCTCAATTCTTGTTTTTTTTTTTTTTTTTTTTTTTTTTAACTATTGGGACTGGCAACTGGTTTTGTCCTGGTGACCAGAGTGGAGTTCTAAAGATCATCGACCGCAAGAAGAACATTTTCAAGCTGGCTCAGGGCGAATACATCGCACCAGAGAAGGTTGAAAACATCTATGTGCGTAGTGCCCCCGTGGCCCAAGTCTATGTGCACGGAGACAGTCTACAGGTGAGACCGTTGTGAAACCTGCACACAACCAACAGTCTCTAAAGTTGGAAAAACGCTCCCCCAGGCCTTCCTGGTTGCAGTTGTGGTCCCCGATCCGGAGGTCTTGCCGGGTTTTGCCAAGAACCTTGGAATCCAGGGCTCCATTGAAGAACTCTGCAAAAACAAGGCAATGCTGCTGTGTGATTCTCAGAGAAAACGTGAAGAAGGTTCTCATTGAAACTTAATGGTTTGTTTTTGTTCTTGAAGGAAATAAAGAGAGCTGTTCTCTCAGAGATGATCAGTCTGGGAAAAGAAGCAGGACTGAAGTCCTTTGAGCAGGTAACTGCTTCAACAGATAAAAGTAAAAATAGCTGTTCTCAACATCTAATCTCTATTCCTACTATTAAATGTCATCCCTGTGCAGGTGAAGGATGCGTACCTACACCCTGAGCAGTTCACCATTGAGAATGGCCTCTTGACCCCCACACTGAAGGCCAAGAGGGCTGAGCTCAAGTCTTTCTTCCGCATGCAAATTGATCAACTGTACGCACAATAAATGGACTCCACTTTAGAACAACGTGTCAAATCTCATTTCACAGCCAAAACCTTAACCATTCACTAATAAGGACTCAGCTTCACTTCATGTATTAAGCCACCACTGCTCTCATGTGGTAGAAAACTGAAGCACATGACGGAATACATGTAGGGTTTATCAAAAGCAGCTAAGGTTACAGTAGACCTCACGAACAAGTTTAAATTGTTACAATATAACTTTTCTCCCTAACATTTTATATACTATTGTAACACTTTACATTCGTAGTGTCGTGTGAAAGATTTTTTTTTTTCAGCGAGGGGAGGGGGAAGACAACGCAGCTAAAGTGCAAGACTAATGATGATGATTCCATTTATAACGTTCAGCAGTCTCGTCACACTCATTGACCTCATCATGACATGCAAAAAATACTAACTTGGTATTTAAAGGGCCAAAATCCAGAAAATCTCATATTTGAGCATTTTGGTCAGGGCATAAATTGGATCATGGATTTAAACAAAAAAATGGATCACTAACTTTTAATAAAGTTATACATTTCATAATTGTAATTTCAAGTAGGGATTGAGGGTTTATAGAGATGAATTTAACCAAGTGGGCAAAGGTTGGTTTGGAAGCTTTTCTCCCCCCTCCATGTATAAAGAGTTTCTCATCAGTGCTGTTGATGGCCATTGTGTGACGTCACATATCGCGTGTGGACGGCTCCATGTGACCCGGGTGGGTGGGGGTGCTCACTCTGCTACTTTTCCAGACGCTTGACTGACTGGAGGAGGAAGCGTAGTCGTTATTCGCTCGTACGTCCGGCGGTTGACCCACTCACGTTCACACACTCTCCGGCGGCCAGGACGGGCGCTCCTCCCGTTTCACCCTCGTTGCTGGTGTGGGTCGTTTTCGGATTTAAGTGGATTTCGTGCTGGAATCGTCCGTGGAGTGAAGTCACCTGGAAGCCATTATGGCTTCTCCCGCCACAGGTGTCCGCCGTCTACAGGTAAGGAGAAGACGGACGACCCCGCCCCTCCCTATTTGTCACTCCACCACAGTCCAGCAGATGTTAGCTTAAAAAAATAGCTTTAAAAAAAAAAAAACACACACACACAAACTTGCCCTTGTTTATTGCAAATGTCTGCCGTTAGTTCAACTGTCCACAAACATTTAGATGGTTTGAATTGAGTCTTCTGAGTGCAAGCAGCCCGCACATGACACAAATTAGTGGTTGTCAAAGTGCTCTCAAACGGAGGAGCAGCAATTTAGCATAATTTATTGTCATGCCATTTTAAAATAAATGCTCTGTCTGCCAATTGTGTGTTTTACATTAATTGATACTAAATGGTCCCTTGTTGCAGAAGGCACACACAAAATCATTACAGGCACATTAACTGGAAAAAAAAAAGTGAAAAATAACATTTAAAATCATCATCCAGCCAACTATTACTTTTCTGTAGCACTATTCATGGCCTCCTTAGGGTCACGGTTGATATGTAGCCTATCCGATCTGACTTTGGGAACAGTGGCGACAGGTAACCATCCATGCGCATATTCACACCTTCAGATAGTTTTTTTTTTTTTTGTTGGTCTGCCATGTTGGGGGCCGAGATTGGGAAGATAAGCTAAACTTGAAACGGAAAGACTAGCAAACTGACTCGCTTTTTGTTGTTGTTTTTTTTCTGTATAATTGTTAATATCAGCTATGTTATAAATTGTCCAATCCCCTTGGATGTGCTAAGATGAGGGCTAAAAGTTGACGGGGTATAGAGAAACTTCAGGATGCAGTGGCAAAGACACAACACGATGACGAAGTGGCTTATAAACAACTATGATCCCGACACATGTCGCACATCTCATACTACCTAACTGGGTGCAAAGACAAGTGGAAATTAAATTTGAAACTTTCACTTAATTACCCAGTATAGTTGATAGCTTGGCTTAGTTTAGCTAAAAGAGCGTTGACTTTGCCTAACTTTAGCCTCAAGGCTAGATAGCGGTTAGCATAGTGGGAGTTAGCTGCCATTCTGGTAATCAAGTAATCCTACATTTCTGACACGTGTGTATATTTAATATAATAACACGGCAACAATCAACACCATCCAATGTAAGCTACTGTATATGTTTTCTAAATATGTGTTAAGATTACTGAACTAAAATGTGAATAAAAATGGAGGTATATTCTGTATGTACAGTCTGTGTTATGCATTTTCCAACATTGCTACACATTAAAGCTTGCATTCAATTTTGAGTTACAAGCGTTTTCACGGAATGAATTAAACTCATACGTCAAGGCACCACAGTAGTAATACACTGTAGGCACTTCTAAACATTTTTAGGTGCAAGAAAGTGTTGATATTCGCGTCGGGTCTCTAACCGCCACTGTTGTCCTGGTTAATCATCACTGCTGTTGAGAAAAACAATGTGCATGTTTGTGTGTATCCATAGCTTATTTAATGGAGTCAATGTCCTTTGGTGTGTCATTATGCACTGAACCATCTAACTTGTTTCTTCTGATAATGCAAGCAGGCTAACGTTTCATCTTCATCGCAGTAAAAAGACTACTGATGGTTTCTCTCGATCGTTTCTTCGTGTTTTGTTACTCACAACGACTTCTGTTGGCTTCAAATGCACTTTTCTTTTCCTTTTGGCTTTATTATAAATATAATTTGAATGTATGGCGAACATAAGTTTGCATTGTCAAGAACCGTCTAGAGCGGGAAGCTTTTTCTTGATATTTGTGTAACACTCTTCTTGAAGCAAACTTTAAGATACAATCTACACTGATATGGTCTATAGCACTTAGTATTGTACTTTGAAGTCATGCTTTGGACCAAAAAGGTCCAGGTAGTCTATGCACACTATGTACTAGGATACGTCACATCACACTGGTTGAGGAACCAACGTTAAAAAAAATCTTCCTAGAAGAGCGAAAGGTGTGATAGCTGCAAGCAACTCCGTTTTCTTAACTTTTCACTTCCTGCAGGTATTCCAATATTGTAGCTTATGCTCAATTGCTGTAAAAGTGTCATGTGTACAAAAATACATTGCTCCCATTAAAGTTACTGTGTCTGTTTTTGTGGGTCAGTCAGGGAAGAGTGCTGACTTTAATATGGCGTTGTACAAGTCAAAGCAGCATGTTTGTCAGTCTGTGTGGATTAATGGTTGACCACAGCTCGTTCGAGGCAGGAGCATTAGCGCTAATGGCTACAAATACCAGACCCCTCCACCAGTGTCTGAGAGTCAATATGCAAGACTGTGATGTGGGGCTTGGTGATTAACAAATCAAAAAATCAAATTTTTGATTTTAATAGTTTTTTCCTCCTTTGTTTTTGGCAAAAGCAAATGTCTTCTTCAAAATAATTTTTGTTTGATTGTTTTTCTTTTCCTTCTGGAACTTGCATCAACTTCCACAGGACTTCTTTTACAGATAATGTGAAAATAAGTGCTTCCTCTTGGAAGAAAAAATTCCCTTTTATCAAAATGTTATGTAAACGCGATCCTCAGTAAATACACTAGCTCTCTCACACTCTTTTGTAGAGTTGTACAGGTGAGGCAAGGCAATCTTGGCAAAATATTTGCAGCTTTAAAGCGCATACTTTCTAAATTTGACACACCACAGAGAATCTCGGCTCCCAAACGTGAGTCCGCTGAATGCGCTGAAACCACGCTTAACTGTCAAATGTCAATCAAATATCGACTACAACCTGGAAAAATGGATGATACTTCATCTAGAATCTTTCTTTTGTCTACACACGACTACATTTCTGAGCCTCGACAAGCTATCCACAAATGGCGGATAACCGCCGATGCAATCGAAAGCGCTTACGTTTTTATATATTGGGGGAGGGGCAACTCATACTGGACTCCAAACTGCTTCATGTGTCCTTACAAATAAACTAAAATTAATCGATAAAATCGATTAATCGCCCAGCTCTACTGGGATGACATACGCAGGAAACAACTTCTATGCTCTCATTCCTTGGCATTCTAAACACTGAGTCTCCACACTGCTCGTTGACGAGCGCTGTGAAAGTTCGCGAGCGTGCGCACAAAAGCTCGGGCCGTTGTGTTTGGATTTACGTCGCGGGAGCTGGAGCTATTCACAGTCGTCCGCCCTCATTGTGAGGAGAAAAGTCTCGTCGGGCTGACTCAGCACGTCGCTTCGTTGGTGGCGGTGACGAGTGCCTCTCCGTGCCGGCTATTGTCATGGAACCAGTAAACACCAGCTCAGCGCTGGCAAGCTAGTGTCACCAGACAACGGGTTTAATTGTCCTCAGTGTAGTAACAATGTGGATGACTGACAAACTGATCAAATTGAGTGTATGAAATGAAAACAAAGTTTCAGGTAAATGTGGGATTTGACTGAAGATATACCGTAAGTTGCTTCTTTCACACAAAATTCCACATTGCCTGCCAGATTTCCCACAGAACACAGTGGAGCAGGACATTTTTGTGTCTGTCTTTCACACAGCAACCCAGCATCCAGCAACTAGGTGATGTCATCGCCAGTGTTTGCTTTCAATGCAATAGGGCAGGAGAATTGAGTGTAGGGTGTTAAATTGTACACTAGGGCAGTGGTTCTCAAACATTTTACACCAAGTACCACCTGAAAAAATACCTAGCTCTCTAAGTAACAAGTAAAAAGAGAATTGTTAAAGTAAAGTAAAGCTACTCATATAATGATTGAATTAAAATGTATTGCACATGTACCTAAAATCTAAGTTAAAAACTAAAAGTTCTGAAAGAATAAATGCAAATGTATTGTATTAAAAAGTAAATTACAACTGAACTGTACTTTGGCAGTGATTCTTTCACATGCCACTAGAGGGACACTGCGCCACACTTTTTGAATCACTGCCATAAGCCAATGTGATATGGCCGTAAATAAAATCTTTTTTTCTTCTCACAAAAATCTGATTCACAATTTTAATCGATTTTCTTTCTCCCCGCTTTGCCTATCGAAAAACCAGATGACAAAGACGACTCGGGTATAACATTGCTCATGATGATAGGCGGTGTGAAAGGGGACAACAGACAGTCAATTGACAGAGAACACTTTTGAGACATAAAGACATTGACAAAAACAGTCACTGAGCAATAAAGGGTTGCTAGTTATCTGATAATGCCGGTACAAGTTATTATTTTTTTGGACAATTGTGCAAAAAGATGCAGAGTCCTCTAGCACTTAGAGCAGTTCGAAAGACTAATATAGCAATAGTCCGGTGCAATGACCATTGTGCAAAGGGCGTCGAGACAAGGAATGTTTGCAGTTTAAAGTGACTAGTAGTGCGATAATCTGGGACATTGTTGATTGTGCAAATGTTGCAGATACTCCTCAGTCAGTGTGCAAATGGGGCAGATGCTACTTTGCATGAGTGGCCAGTATTGGTCAACAACAGATATGCAAATAGTGCAGCGTGGCGAGACTACTACAGTGAGTACACGAGTAAATATATAATTGGCCCGACAGAAATGTGACAACAAAATTTGGCAGCATGTTGCAATGGAATTGTAGGTTAGCTGTTTAAGGAGTTGATTGCAAGAGGGAAGAAGCTGTTGGAATGTCTACTAGTTCTAGTTTGCATTGATCGGTACCTGAGGGAAGGAGCTGGAAGAGCGTGTTCAGCTCCAGGTTGTGTCGGCCGCACCGCAGCTCCAGCTACTCCACTTCCTGTCGATATGCAGACTCGTCACCGTCCTTGATGAGGCCGATGACAGTGGTGTCATCTGCAAACTTCAGGAGGTGGTCTCTCCCAGCCTCACCTGCTGTATCCTGCCCGTCAGGAAGCTGTAAATCCACTGGCAGATGGCAGGCGAGACGCTGAGCTGGAGAAACTTGGAGGAAAGGAGTTCGGGGATGGCGGCACGGTGGCCGAATGGTTAGAGCGTCAGCCTCACAGTTCTGAGGACCCGGGTTCAATCCCCGGCCCCGCCTGTGTGGAGTTTGCATGTTCTCCCCGTGCCTCCGGGCACTCCGGTTTCCTCCCACATCCCAAAAACATGCATGAATTGGAGACTCTAAAATTGCCCGTAGGCATGACAGTGAGTGCGAATGGTTGTTTGTGTCTATGTGCCCTGCGATTGGCTGGCAACCAGTTTATTATCCTGCCCGATGATAGCTGGGATAGGCTCCAGCACGCCCGCGACACTAGTGAGGAGAAGCGGCTCAGAAAATGGATGGAGTTCGGGGATGATGGTGTTGAACGCTGAAGTGAAGTCCACAAACAGGATCATCGCGTAGGTCCCCACTGTCGAGGTGTTCTAGGATGAAGTGCAGTCCCATGTTGACTGCATCATCCGCAGACCTGTTCGTGGGGTCCAGTAAGGGACCTGTGACGCTCTTGAGGTGGTCCAGCACGAGACGTTCAAAGGACTTCATGACCACAGATGTCAAGGCGACAGGCCTGTAGTCATTTAGACCTGAGATTGTAGGTTTCTTGGGGACTGGAATAATGGTGGATAATTGATACGTTGCGAGAATACCAACTACGATGCACGTCCATATCTGCGGAATTAAAGAAGAAAGGAACAATGTCTTCCTTTAAAACATATTAATGTCGAGCGTACTATTTTTATAGAAACTATGATACTGCTACATAACTTTAAATATTACGATAGTAAAATACAACCACAGAAAAATGTACGAAAATGATTGCGCTTGTTTAAACGACAACAGCTTTTTGGGGAGCCTGAAAACATTTGAAACTCAATTGGGAAGCCTTTAGTATTAGCATTCAGTATTAGCATTTCTGTCAAAATGCAGAAAACAGTCATCTGTGAAAAGAATAATAAAAAAAAAACTGGAATTGTGTTGTAGTTGCATAATTTCTTCAGATGACTTAGTTGTTCCGGATCGTGTTTCTTTATATTGCCAACTCGTGGCCTGGCATGCACATTACAGCTTTTACAGTAGTTTTTTTTGGGGGAGGCCTTTATGAACAAACATTATTTTGACAGCATTGTTGACTGTTTGTGAAACAGTTGCCCTTTCACAAAGTTCTTTGAACACATCCGTTAAATTTAAGGAGTGGCAGAGTTCATTTTGAAGGTCTGCTGATTTAATAAAAAAATCAACCTCTGACGCTAGTCTATCTATCCATAATGTACCACAAAGGCAAGCAAAAACAATAATTTTCCATAATGATAGTTTGTCGCAGTGCTAGGTTGAGACCCTGTTCAAGTATGACGCCATTTGTGCCGAGACAAAGACATGGAAAGTCTCTTTGTGACTCATGTTTGTGTGTCTGTTTTATCTCACTTGTGTGTGTGTGTGTGTGTGTGAATGTGCACATGGGATTCCTCCTCTGCTGCGTAAATGAGCCTATTTTATTCCTTGATAACCTTTCCTACCGCTGTGGCATTTTGGAAAAGGAGTCAGTTCAGGGCCAAGGGATCCTCAACAAGGAGCCGTTTGCTTCTTCCTGGTTTCTTTGATATGGTTTCCATGGAGATGAAGTTGTTGTTTCCATGGCCATCTACTGACGTACAGTAGCGATGCCGTAGCAACCAAATACAACATGCAGTCGTTTCCTCTTGGTAGCACGCGTTGAGTTAGCACGGAAGGGTTGGCATGTGCGGTAATTGCCAAGCTAATGGCGGCTAACAGTCGCAGATGTGCATAAAATGTGCGTGAATGCCAAGAGATGAAGTTGCCATCAGAATATTAAAGAAATATTGTAACTGAATTGCTGAAATGAATACTGTATAACTGAGCAATTAATGGATTATATTGATTGATTCAGGTTTTATCAGGATCTTTTTTTTCTTTCTCTGCAAGTTCTGGAGTTAAATGCGCCTGCTTCCACAGTTGATGTTGTCAACCTAGTGACACATTGTCAACAAGTGGCTTTTTTTTTATTTTTTTAAAGCAACAAGAACAAGCGAGTTAAATTCCTGCTAAGAAATAGATAACATGAGCCGAATCCATTGTGTTCCGTGGGAAAAAAAATAGGAGCCCGATGGAAGGCAATCACCGAGTCAATGGAACTGACCATTGGCAAAGACATGGTGCCCATTTATACCTTCCAAAAGTTGTTTATCAACATGTTGGAAAATGTTGATCCGAGGGCCCAAATAAGAGGCAGAGGTTGCCTTGCCTCACCCGTACAACTTGACATGAGAGTTGTAAAGCAAAAAAAAAACATTATTTTAGGTTATGCAAGTTCATGCTCAGAATAAAACTTGGAGAAATAAGTCAAATCCCTTAAGGAGAAAATAAAAACTTGATTTGAATTATATCTTTTGCGTTTTCTATAATCGAAGGGTAAAAAATATATTAAAACCAGACATCAGATTTTTGTGCAAAACATTTGAGATTTTATTTCAAGGCCTTATCATCCAGCACTATCACAATCTATTGTATCAATATTGAGATACAATACAAATATGCTGCCGAGTGACTGTGAGCACTAGTAGGGATGACGTCAGAGCAATCCGGTTGGACACTGAGGAAGTGTGATGATTTTCTGGTATGGCTGATTTTTTTTTTCTTGTATGGAAAAAGTCCAACTAGCTTCTGTCCCTTAAATCTGCTCTAAAAGGGAATACAATTTTATTGTTCATCCCAAAGGTGACAGCATAAACCCCATTTAAAAGCCATTAGGACTCATCAAAACACTCCAAGTGTTTGTTGTGGTTTTCCCAACCTGTGCAACTCTGTAATGTAATTAGAAGGACGGAAGACGTCCCCTGTGATCAAAACATAGCATTTAGCATGTTTTTGTCATATGCGTGTTGAACGCTCTTCTTCCTCTACGTACGTCGTCATTGTCAGGGATGTTATAGGTATACGTCTGCCGAGGTGTCCATTAAAGCCGACCGCCGGACGGACCGCCGGTTGTCTCCGAGGAGTCCATTAATTCCCACTAATGGACGCCTGAAAGGACAATATCCCGCCTTTGCCGCTCGTCAGGCACCACTAACTTTAATTTGTTTTTGATGTTTTGCAAACATCACCAGCGCCTCATGGCCCGTAATTGTGGTGTTGAAACTGACAATATGGATGGACGTTGGACTGAGGGGAAAAGTGACGATCAATTAGGGCTGGGCAATTAATCGATTTTATCGATTCATTCAAGATCGTTTGTCAGGATGATTTTATTTTTTTATTTTTTTGCTGCTTCAGTTAGTTGAAAGCGCATCCCTGTTAAGATCCACAACAGATATACTATATGGGCCAGCTGAGCCATGCAATTTGACGGCTCATTTTATGATGTTAAATTGTTGGACATTTCAAATGTCAGTTTATTGTGTTTTAAAAAAAATTAACACCTTTACTAAGCGGAAAGACTTATTTTTGCTTTATCTGTAAAACATTAGTTTTATTTCTGTGGAAATTGATTTTAACTTCACTCAATTTCCACAAAAATAAAATACATTTTAGAATAAACAAAGAACAAAACTTGTTTTGACTATTGTCATTGTCATTTGCTATTCTTATGAAATCAGAAAATCTGATTAGTGAAAAATATCTTGAGCCGAGCCCTATGATCAATTATCTGTCTAAAACTCTCAAGAATATTTTTTTTGTACTAGAATTTTTTTTATATTAAATGCAAATAGCATAGCTGACGGCATACGATGTTGGAATTCTTCATGATCAGTTTATCGACTAATCAATTGTCATTCCTTTCCCTAGTGTCCACTAATTGCTCATTACATCGAGTTAGCATAGCTGATGTCATGTTCTGCTTCTTTGGTGAGCAAACTAATCAAGTGGACCAACAGCACCGCTGCTGTTTGCAGTGAGTACTGCACTCACGCATCCGTCAATATCCACACAGCCGTCGGAATTCTTCACAAGCAATTATTGCCTAATTGATTGTTCTGCTCCTGAATGGCTAATGACTCATTTGCTCGCATTAGTGTTCATGTCACTGCCGGGCTAGTTACGCCATTTATGGACTTCCGACCTTAAAACGTTGTCTTTTGCCAGAAACGATCACAAAATGGACGTCGTCATATACATACATGCATGTAATATGTGATGATGCTCGCTTCCTGTTCCTCTCTATGGCGTGCACGCTGAATCTTTGACTGTTAATGCTTTGAGTTGGGCAATGGCTTCAGGCCACACACACACACACACACACACACACACACACACACACACTAAGAGTTGCTGGCAGAGATTTGTATGTCGTAAAGAATCACTCTTGTTCTTTGCAGCCTGCATGGAAGCCCTTAAAGGCGGACTGTGTTTCTGGCTAACTTTCGATAAAGGGTCTTTTATTGTGTAGTGTGACTCCATCACCATTTGCCCTTTGCTGCAGCTGATTAATGGAGGGATGGTGTTGATTACACCGAAACAAGCACAAGCTCTTTGGACATGGGGAAGAAAGTTATCAGTATTCATTTTCTGAGAGTCCATTACCAATTTTATAAATGTATAATCAGGTGCATCCCTTTTTTTAAATCCCCATATTGCTACCAATTTTTACATTTATTTAACTTCAATTCATCAGGTTGATTCTTTGTTTGAAGATACAGTATGTGCAATAGTACGGAGCCCCCCTGGTGCCAAGGTATGAGAAAAATAAAATTAATTAACAACAATTAATCTGTTCCCTCAGTTTAGTAATCTGTACCCTCAATTTAGTACTGTGTTTAGGAAACACGCAGGCTAATTGTAGCCACTCCTGCTACTACTGCTATATAATGATCAACCCCCTCGAACTGCAGCAATATTGCCTTTCAGTTGAAAAAATGGGATGTACGATATATCACGACATGACAATTTATACACAGAATTCACACGAGTAAGAATAGAATTGAAATTCACTTGACAGATATACGTAGGTATACGGAGCCCCAGACATTTGCTAAACTGAGGGAACGGATTACTAAACTGAGGGTACAGTTTACTAAATTGAGGGTACAGTTTACTAAACTGAGGGAACGGATTACTAAACTGAGGGTACAGTTTACTAAATTGAGGTACAGTTTACTAAACCGAGGGTACAGATTACTAAACTGAGGGTACAGTTTACTAAACTGAGGGAACGGATTACTAAACTGAGGGAACAGATTATCAATGAATTTTATTTTTCTCATACCTTGGCACCAGGGGGGCTCCGTACAATAGCATAGAGGTTTCTTAATGAAAGTAAAAATGAAACCTGCCCGCAGTGGTGACGGGGTCTCGCACCCGTTGAAATGATCAGTCGACGCCATGCTCAGAGCAGATTGGGTGGGGGAAAATTTTTGCAATTTTAGCATCTTCTCTAAATTTCATGTCCACCCAAGGTGTCTCATGGGCTCATTTCCCACACCAAACTCACCTAAGCATAACTTTATGCTGTAGTTTTACCCTTGGACTAAGACTGAGGCGTATGCCCAAGACGACAGGCAGTCCTAGGATGATTAGCCACGCACTCGCACTTACAAACCTGTTTGTTGCCCCAACCACAAACCAGTTCTGACCCCAGTGTCGTGTGGAGCACTTAATGACTTACGTGCGTTTGTGTGGAAAGCCGCTCCCATTTTCCACAAAGCCTTTTATGGCCTAGTACTATCATAAAAGTATTGTGTTACTCGTGCTCACATGCACGGCACTCGTTGTCTTTGTCTTTGGATTAGTTTTGAATTCAATTTGACAGAGTTGATGATACTCAAGCTTCATAAAACAGGCTCAGGTCGTCTTGCACAAATAGCTTCTAAATAAAATTAAGAGATGTATTTCGTGTGTGGTGGTGGGGTCATGTTGTTGGTGGGGTCATTGTTGTTGTTGTCATGTCAGGACAGGACATGGCCACAAGATGTCAGACTGGCTTTTCTCTTTGGGACATGTGGAGAGCTGTTTGTGGAGTAGAGAGGAAACTGTATGAAAATGTCACATCACGATTATAGCGAGCCAAATGATCACTGTTATCATCAGTATTAACAAGATATTGCTGAAGTACTTGCTGATGGGGGTACGTTAGGTACACTTCTACAGTCTACAGCCAAGCAATAAAGCTTAAAATGTAATCAGAAATATTTAAAATATTGGACAATATAGCCGACAAAAAATAGAATTGGACTAAAAAGACAAATATCAGACAAAAATTAAGAATTATTTGTTAATAAATGCATATGAGAATAAAAATTTTAAAATGTTAAAATATACAAAAATATTCGATAAAACAATAAAAACAATTAAAATGAGAAAAATTGGGAAATTCACGCATTTCAGAATTTAAAAAAATATATTTGTCAAAAATATACATTGCACAAATATCACTTGCACCGTTTTATAATAGCCTAAAATATTAGACAATATATCAAAATGTTATAATAAAAATCCAAATATATTAGACAAAAAAGAGAACTTTGAAGAAAAATACAAGGTTATTAGAAAGAAAACTTAGATTAAAAATACAAAAATATAAGATTAAAAACACAAATATCAGAAAAAAATCATCAGTCTTCACAATATTGCTAAAAATATGTCAGGGGTTTGCTAATGGGAGTGGCAGGTCCAAAAATTAGGCACACATCCACAGTCTAATAGCAAGCAATACTGCTCTATAAAAAAAAATTCTAAAATATTAAAGAATATATTTTAAGAAAATTACAAATATACATTAGATTAGATTAAAAAAAAACACAAATATCAGAAAGTGCTTTTATTTGGTGGAAACTGTAACACATTTAAAACAAAACAATGCGAGCAGAAAATTATTCAATAAATGAACAATTCCCAAATAAAACACTATAGAATAAAAATCAAGGATGATATGTATGTCTTACATATCGTGCCTGTAGGGCATAAACCTTGTATTCTAAATATGGTCAATGTCATATTTTTTCACAAATGGATACTATCCATCTGTCCCCACGTTGTCTGTTATTTTAATCGTGTCTTGAATATACATTAGATTAAAAAAAAAAACGCAAATATCAAAAAAAAATACAAAATTGTTCGACAAAAATACAGAAATATTCGACAAACTACACATGAAAAATACACAAATTTCATCAATCATGTGTACAGTGTAACAACAGCTCGGCAATAATGCTGTCTAAACCCTGAACCTCGTGCGTCCTTTATCCACCTATTGTGCAATATTCAATGTGTCTGTGCAATAATCTGTATACTGTGCAATATTACTACTTAGACCACAAGTCTATTCATTATATAAAATATCCTATGTGTCATACTTTGTATTTTTTCCCTTTTTTTTAACTTTATGTACATGTTCGCACTGATGAAGGAGTTACTTTCAGTCTCATTGTACATGTGTGTAGTGACAATAAAAGGCATAATATTCTATGCTCATTATATTACAAAAATGTCTAAAACTTTAGACAAATTATTCGGCAGAAAATAGTTACATCAGAATGAAAATATTAGACAAATAATATAATAATATTAGCAAAAAACACTAAAATCTTTGCTAAAAATATGTCAGGGATTTGCTAATGGGAGTGGCACATGTCATGGTACATTTGTACAGTCTAATGAGAGGCAAGCAATAATGCTCAAAATCATGTTTAAAAAAATATTTTCATATTTAAAATATATTAAAAATGTTAGATAATATATTATAAAAACATTGAATAACAAGATTAGGAAAATACATATGTCCGAAAATAAATACAGAAAGGTTAGACAAAAATAAAAAAATGCTTGCCAAAAATTCACAAACAGCTGAAAAAACTACAAAATATTAGGCAAAAATGTTAGATAAGTGAATGAATGAATGAATGAATATTAGACCGAAAAAAATATGAAACAAAATACAAAAATATTACATCATCATATTAATGATTAAAGACACTGAATATTCTGAACTCCCATTTCCATTTCAGTTTGGAGCAGAGTAATGCTGAGCAATGAGTAGAACTTGCTGACATCATTCCTTCTTTCGATTGCAAATGGGCTGGAAGCGAATCAACGGCGCCTCTGCTGGTCACGGCCAATGCGTGTCCCCCAACTTGCCTCGACCATCAACTCCACCCGATCAACCCAAATCAATTGATGACCACTGATAAGAGTGTAATCTTCGGTGACACACTTTTTTTGTAAACAAACCAACAGAAATGTAGCAATGAGCTGCTCCAGCTTGTTGCTCCTCACTCCCACTTGTGGAGTGTGTGTGCATGTTTGCGTGTGGTGTGTGTGTATGCGCGAGAGAGACGCGCCGAGAGAAAGAGCGAGAAGGCGTCCCTCCTGGTTCCGCCCAGTCAGTCCGCCTCGTTGGCTGATGTGTGTGCGCAACACGCACACACATACACGTCTTTGCACTCATCCATGCTGGATTAGAAGCCCTCGTTTTTTGGTTTTGGGGTGGGTTTTTTTTTTTTTTTGGGATGTAAACAAAGGGCCCTCAGGGACCCTCACGGTGGCTGCCATGAGCGAGGAGGTTCGGGAAAAGGCGCTGGGCAAGTCGGCTCATCGCAAGAAGAAAGGAAAGAAGGTAGAAAGAGGTTCAGTTTTTTGTGAAATGTGACTCTTGTGTGTCTTTGTACGTCAGCCTTTTTGTAAGCATCTTTTGTGATTGACATTTTTGTTGTCCCCCCCTCGAGTACCTTATTTAAAAAAAAAAAAAAAAAAATGAAAACCCTCTCAGAAGCACAAAAGTAAGAGTGCAGGTGTGACTCACCTCTATTGACATCCTCCTATATACGTTGTGTGTGTGTGTGTGCGTGTGTGTGTGTCTGTGTACGTGCGCGCGCTCCTCACTGATGAAAATGGGATTTATAGTTGTGCGTTAGCTGACGGGGTGTGTTCAGCTCGTCTGGCTGATGCTGCAGCCTGTTGATGCCAAGAAGAAGAAGGAAAAAAAAAACCCCTCCTCATTATGGAGGCCGAATTGGCCTCTATTGACACCGACAAGATAGCCGCTTTAATAGTTTATTTAAACCTTTTCTTGCTGTGACCAGACGAGGCCCTTGGGTCAAATCTGTGTTCTTTTAAAATATTGGAATGGGGCAAAAGGCAGCTGGCCCAAGAATGGTTGTTCTGTAAAATGTAGCTTTTCGTTTAGTCAGCACATGCACGCAGACACACACACGCACACACACGAGACACACCCACGACCTGCAGGTCCGAGCGCAACGTTTAACAGCTCAATTCAAAACGCTCTTAACTTTACCAGTGTGGGGATCACATTTTAGGCTGCGTTGTAGCTATACATGATGTTGCAAACTGAAGCAATAATGCTAAATCAAGTGCCAATGAAAACGCGCGCAGTGGGAGAACGTAAAGGCAAAACAAAACGGTTGCGCCACCTGAATCCCCGAGCTATACCAGATTCAAGAGCACAATTTGGATGAAATGTTACTGATTCTTGTGGCGAAATATCTCAATTTGTGTCAGACAATCACATTGACACGCAAACTTTACCAACTCCATCCAGTTTCCTGTGTATTTGAGCTACATATGTAGAATATTGTAAATTGAACCACCGATGCTAATTGAAATGCAAAAGAAGCATAGTGTGAGAAGAAACTGAACACACAACAAATCTGTAGTGCCATCTGAAGCTGAAGGCAAATGACAGCGTGAGTTACTGACATGCTGAATGCATCCACCTGGGGCGCCTCACGCCGTTCACGTTACCCAGTGTTGTAGCTACATTTGTTATTGGAAATTTAAACATGTATGATTTTTTATTTTTTTTCTATGATCTTAGAAAGCCGGGTGCTTTGTTGACACGCGAGCTTGACTTGAATGAAGGAGGCGGTCATCTTGTGTATGCGCTGTCCAACTGCTTGATTCACACACACAAACAAGGACCTGACTGGTTTATGTAAGACGGCTGCCCACGTTTAGCCCTTTCCATCCCACAAACCTCCCGTGTCATGCATCCTCTCACCACGCTTTATTTAAATTGTCCCTACGTGTGTATTTATTTCTCACATACACATGGGCGTGTTCTTCCACACTAAACTCCTCCACGCAAGCATTTTACAGACATGGGAAGAGAAAAGGAACTCCTCCAAACGTTTTCCCTCAAAGTAGTATGCTATATATATATATATATATATATATATATATATATATATATATATATATATATATATATATATATATATATATATATTAGGATTCAGGTCCGGTCCAACATCTGATTGATTAGTGGACAGGAACTTGGCTGAGAGGAAGGTGGACGAATCAATAGCCGACCATGAACGGATCCAAAATACAATTTGGCGGGAGTGAGACTTATTTAATGGTACCAAAAACAAAACATTGTCAAAAAAAAAAGAAAATGCCCAAAAAATGGAAGCATTGCCTTAGCGGAACCCAGAGTGATGATTCAATGATTTAATTTGACGTACATTTTATGGGTGAGTAGGTGTGAAATGGGCACCTACCTTGGTTCTTATAGGTCATTGTTAAGTACATGAATGCAAAACGCAAGTGCTTTTCATTGGTGGAAACTGGAACACATTTAAAACAAAACAATGCGAGCAGAACATTATTCAACAAATGAAAAATTCCCAAATAAAACACTATAGAATAAAATGAAGGATGATATGTATGTCTTACATATCGTCCCTGTTGGGCATAAGCCTTGTATTCCAAATATGGCCAATGTCATATTTTTTCACAAATCGATACTATCGATCTGGCCCCACGTTGTCTGTTATTTTAATCGTCTCTAGAATACTCTGCAGAGCCGTGTGGAATTATGTCACCTCAAGATTAAAAGGCTGTAAGTTGTTTTTAGACAATAACGACAGGAAATAGTTTGGTTAGATGTATTTGCAGTAAGCCTGTTTTGTGAAAGATCCATTTCTGTAATGCTTGTGGAAGGAACTAGTCAGCCACAAAGGTAAATGTGTGAAGATTTATTTCCGCCTATTAAACTGCTGAGTCAGCTCATCGTTTTATTTATTGCATCAAAAATGGCTCTTAGACCTTAGAAAAAGAGTTTTTGTATTCATTCATTCATTTTCCGCACGGCTTATCCTCACTCGGGTCGCGGGCATGCTGGAGCCTATCCCAGCTATCTTCGGGCGAGAGGCGGGGTACATCCAGAACTGGTCACCAGCCAATCGCAGGCTTTTGTGAAGTATTAAAGCAGGGGTATTCATTTTTGTCGCGGGCCACATTGTAGATACGGTTTGGATGTGGCGGGCCAGATCTGGCCCCGGGCCTCGAGTTTGACACCTGTGTATTAAAGGCTTTTTGCCTGCTCAGGTTGGACATTGACCGCGGACTTTGATGTGGATGGCTGGCTCTGGTGACGTGTCCGAACATTTTAATTGATGACAGGGTATTAAATTAGCGATTGAACATAATTTGACATCAGAGGCAACAGGGACAATTTTCCAAGAGGATGCACTCGTTTTCAAATGATCTATAACGTTTTTGTTTTTTTTTGGGGGGGGGGGGGGGGTTATTTGTATAGAAGTTGATGCAAGTCAGTGCTTGGACATAAACTTTCTGGAAACATAGCTGTTTCCAAGTTTGTCTGGTATCAGGAGAACTAAAACAAATCCCAGAAGGAAAAGAAATCGAACAGCAAAACTGTCCTTGTCTTTTAGCATCCATTACCTAATCAAACTTGGAATTGTGACAAAAAATTGGAGAGTGATATGTGATACATTTTGCCTACCCGACATCACTTGCAGCCTGGTTATCCTAGAAGGGGGATCCTTTCATCTGTGGTCCCTTCTCAAGGGTTTCACCCAAAATGGGGTTTTGAGTTTTTTTTTTTTTTTTTGCCTGATTGGGTTGTTTAGATCAGGGGATGTTGTCAATCTTTGTCAACTGTGGGCCTGTGAAGCCCTTTGAGGCTCCTTGTGATTAAGGGCTAGACAAATAAACTTGACTTAAGGCCAAATCGCCGAGGCCTCCTATTTTACTGTCAAAATATCCTGATGTTGTCTTAATTTTTCATTTTTAATTTATTTGTAATGGTGCTGATGAGTCAGCATTTTTATGTTTCTTCTTCTTTAGCGTCGTGTCGCCAACTAAGCACCTCGCAGCAGAAGCGAGCGGCTGATATTCCGGCGGGTGAGCGTTCCCGCCAGCGTGCCAACATATTGTTTGTTAGTGCTGAGCAGGACACTTGGCTGGGATCCTTCCACACTTCCCGGGAACAGGATGAAGCTCCGGTCGGCTCATTCAGTGTGCGCCTCTTCTTTTTCTTTTAGTCGTCCAATGGGTCTCTTCCAAACGTCGCTATGTTTGCCTCACTCAGCAACTCCTCGGAACGGCTTTAATGCGCGTTAATTAACAAGAAGTTGATCTGATCATATAATCCTCTGCTGCAATTTGGATAAACATTTAGCACCATGTTGGGATAACTCAATGTGTGCATCTACCAGGGTCATTCCTGACCACATTTGACCACAAATATATACGCTATATATCGTAGGGCTGGGTTATAAATAAAATCTCAAAATCACAAAAATCGAATTTCTGATTTTAATAGATTTTTTTCCCCCCCCCCTTCAGTCATAGAAATTGTAAATTCAATTTTGCTTTTATTTTTCTCCTGATAATGAAGCTTTGACCCCACGCGTTAACTTGCATCAACCTATGCAGAAATAACAGAAATAAATATTCTTTCCAAAAAAAAAAAAATTACAATTGAAGAATTTATTCTCTGCTTTTCAGGTCACAAGGGACCATTCGAGAATGGTTTGTCAACATCTTAGCTTGATGCTTTGTTTGCAGGATTACGCTAAAACCTCAAAGGCACGTTTCCCGAAACTGTATCTTTACTTTTAGAGGGTTTTATTTTCTGGATCTAACCCCCACAGCCGTAGAATACAAATGGTGCGGTCCTGTTGTCAATTCGTTCCATCCTACAATAAAACAAAGACTGCTACAAACGAACAAACAGACTCAGGGGAATCGGTGCCATTATCTTTTACGTCTGGAAGTGGCCCACTAGCAAATGGCAACAAATTGCTTTTGTGTGTCGTTAATTAATGCCCATATGCAGTTCACAGCCATTGCAGAGAATATTAGCATATTATCCAAAGATTGTTGTATGCCATGATGCATAAACCACCCTGCAGTGTATTATTTCTTTGGCATTTCAGATGTGTGACGTCATCTTTCATCCTTCACGCACCATTTAGAATTCCCTCACTGATGCTGATGCTAAATATTAATCGTTTTTAACGGTGCATCATAGCACCGCTGTCATGCGACTGAGTTAAATGTTATTCAGAAAAAAACCAAAATGAACCGGTTTAAGCTGAAATGTTTCTTGGTTCTGAAATGTTGAACAACACATCGCGGATGATTGAAGCATTTCGCGAGCATCCGATCAAAATGCTCAAAGCACATTTCTCATGTGACATTCTGCCGTACGTAGCTAATTGGGGAGATCTGGCCATGGAGCTCTGGGACAGAGGCAGTAAAAAGGTGTCTTGACGGTTACATGAATAGGCTAATGGGCCTTGGTCGCCGTAGCAACGGGAGTGTGCCAAGGGTGATGTCAGCGCTTTCAGGGAAAAGGCCTCCATCTCCATTTCCCCTCATATTTGTCAGACGCTCCTCTTTCAGCCTTCATCTCGCTCCAGCGCGCTCACTTCCCGTCTGCGGCCGCCATTTCCCGAAAAAGATCATCAGTATAAAGAGATTATTTATAAGATGAGAACAGTTGAAAGGAGACATTATGCTTTTCTTGACAATACAAAACGTTTTCCAGTTGTCTAAATAACATGTATGCGGCCTGCTTTTGTAAAAATAACCCAAGGATAAAACATTATAGACCTATTTTTACAGACATTGCCATGGTGAAATTGACTTGTTTTTGGGGCAGATGTGTCTCATGCAGTGAGCCAGCGCTCATCCCATTTCACATACTGTTGGCCCAATGGCGAGGCCGGTCTTCATTAGAATGACAAGCAGGGGACTGGATCTCGCAGGCTTGTTCCTGCCGACATTTGACGACCTACGCTTCTGCGTCGCTCAACGGCGAGTGTTCGCGATGGCCAGCTGTGCGCTTCTACTCGCTAGCGGAAGCAGAGCCCAGAGTGTGGAAAACAAACTAGCGCTCAAGACAATGAGAGCATTTTTTTAGTGCATGGACACATCATCAAACACAAACACCCCCTCGCATTCATAGAGCAATGAAGTCAGTGCCACATTTCTGAAGTTTCGGATTACGGATTACTGGATTACGATGAACTATCAGCATCTATAAAGGCAAACTTCACGTCTAATTAACCTTCGTCATGTCATGCAGGGGTTATAATTCCACAGAGATTAGCGCTCGCAAAGCAGGGAGGGTGAGGATTTGTTGTCACAAGTCAAAGAGATAAAAGTGTGCAGTTACAATCCGGTGTAATTACACATCATCCCAGTCCTCAATGTCGCTTGTGCGCACTTGTTAAGCCTAAGGAATGTGAATTTTTTTTGTGGTTGGAATTCAACACTAAGGAACGGAATTCAACAGTAAGGGGATCTATGTGTCAGCGTGGAGGGACGTGAGGTGTGAAGGTGCGCGTGATGCGGTCGGCTCGATACGGCGAAGGGATACTGTGCACTCCGAGTGAGTGCTATTTTTATGGCTGTGTAAACAGTTGCCAGGGAGACGACTGGCAGGGTGCCCGGCAGGAGAAGCCCACCTCCAGACAGAGCCGCACAATGACAGACAGAGAGAAACTTGCAGGGGCTTTTAGTCCATTTAGTTTTAATGTGATCTCTGACTGGTTGAATCCACGTATCCAAACACCAGATGGGGCAAATTGTCTTGTTCCATTGTCTGATTTAAAATGTCCACTTGCAGTTAAGTGAGTCAGGTTGGATGTGGAGTGGCTCTGAGAGGAGGTGCCAGAGCAGGGGTGGGCAACCTTTTGTGCTCAAGGGCCACATTTTATATTTAAAACAAACAGAAGGGCCAGGTAATTTGGTAGATGATGTTAAAGAAATAAAAGATAAAATGTCCATCCATCCATCTTCTGAGCCGCTTCTCCTCACTAGGGTCGCGGGCGTGCTGGAGCCCATCCCAGCTGTCATCGGGCAGGAGGCGGGGTACACCCTGAACTGGTTGCCAGCCAATTGCAGGGCACACAGAAACAAACAACCATTTGCACTCACATTCACATCTACGGGCAATTTAGAGTCTCCAATTAATGCATGTTTTTGGGATGTGGGAGGAAAACCGGAGTGCCCGGAGAAAACCCACGCAGGTACGGGGAGAACATGCAAACTCCACACAGGCGGGGCTGGGGATTGAGCCCGGGTCCTCAGAACTGCGAGGCTGACGCTCTAACCAGTCGCCCACCGTGCCGCCGGTTTATTTCACTAATATTTTATATAATAAATGAATTTTAAAAAATTATTCATATTAAAAAAAAAACATTTTAATTGACCAAAGCAGCATGGTGAGAGTGTGATTAGCACTTCTGCCTGACAGTTCTAAGGTTTTTGTTTTGAATCTTGGCTCTGGCCTTCTTGGAGTTTGTACTCCGGCTTCCTCCCACATTCCAACAACACGCATGTTAGTTTAATTGCCATTAGTCAAAAATCAACACAGATCCACTCATCCATCTACAGTGTTTTCTATAGCTCTTGTCCGCTTTGGCCGAGAGGTAGGGTACACCCTGGACTGGTAGCAAGCCAATTGCAGGGCAAATAAAGACAAACAACCACTCACAATCACACCTACGGTATGGAGAAATTAGTCTTCAATGAGCTAACATGCATATTTTTGGAATGTGGGAAGAAGCCAGAGAAATCAGAAAACCCACACAAGCATAGAACAAATTCAACATAGGGAAGGCATGAGCCGAAATTCAAACCCAGAACCTGAGAAATGTGAGCAAGACGTGCTAACCACTGGAGCGGCATGCAGCCAAAGGATAATAGTAAAAAATTTAAGATGTGGTGACTGACTTTCTCCCACATTCCCAAAAACATGCAGGTTAAGTTAAATGTACACTCTCAATTTTCCATAGGTATGAATGCGTGTGAATGCTTCTTTGTTTATAAGTGTCCCGTGATTTACTGGCGACTAGTCCAGGGTGTACCCCACCTCTTTCACAAAGTCACCCATGACCCTAACAGGGGCAAGCAGTATAGAAAATAGATGGATGAAAAATTAATACATTTTAGGAGACAATGGCTAAATTAATGCGAAATATAACTGAATTCTTGCTAAAGTAAATGCTCGGTGGGCCGGATTAAAGTACGGCACGAGCTGAATTTTCGTCATACTTTGCCCACTCTTTTGTTATTTTGATAACAGATACTAGAAACACCATGTAGTTATGATTAGGTGGTAAAGGTGTTTGGCACTACTCGATGCAGGAAGAATAGTGATGTAATTTATAATCACCCATGGCCCTAACAAGGGCAAGCACTATAGAAAATAGATGGATGAAAAATTAATCAATTTTAGGAGACAATTGCTAAATTAATGCGAAATATACAACTGAATTCTTGCTAATGTAATGTAGGTATTTATTGTGATGTAATTTGTCAGATAGTATAAAAAAAAAGCACAGCTGTTCGCCAAGCCTGAACAATCCTAATTTTGGATCAACACCAAATTACGCAATATTCACTGAAAGAAATGGGCAATTTGTCTAAAAGTTCCCAGGTAAAAATGGAAAAACAATCCGTGATCTGGACCAACATTTAAACATGGATTGGCCCTGTTCTACACTAAAATATTTTGGTTTGTACATTTTATGTTGTATTTCGTATCTGTGTGTGTGTGTTTTATTTTTTATTTTTTGCTAAGTCCTAAAAGCTTTCTTAGTGGAAATATAAATCGAGCTGGTGGGCTTCACGGTGACCTCTCAATACATTATGGGAACCCAAGCTGGAGTCCCTTTTGGTCATGAGTGCAATGCCGCCATCAAGTGGCCCAAAAGTACATTACATTACGACCAATTCTTTGTTTTTGTTGCAAGGCCTGCCATTTCCAGTCATTCGACAACATGAGGAAGCAACGACATCCCGGTAATATTACATTTATGTATAATTTCCCCTGAGAACGCCTCTGGATCTCCGTGGAAGAACTGTATGAACTGGCTGTGGAGAGAGGGAAGTCCGGGCTTCCCTGCTTAAGCTGCTACATCAGGCGCCCGACCCCCGATAAGCAGAAGAAACTAGACGGGTTAATATATTTTACCCCACATTGCAACGAAATAGAACATTTGGAACACGCGCGTTGTTGCTATTCAAGCTCTGTTCCTTTTTTGTTATATTGTGTGTCAGTGGGCGGAACCTTCCGTTCCAAGCAGCCAATAGCTAGCCTCTGGCAATTCCAGCGAGCCAATGGGAAGCCTACTCCCGTGTGCGTGATCCCTGCATGTCTTGACGGGTGTTTACATTAAGAGGGCTGCGCTCTGCAGACATGAGCTCATACCGCACATGCGCACGTGCACCTACAGACGCTCACACGCGCATACATTTTTGTCAACCAGCAATTGTTTGAACATATTTAAAGGAGTTTTAAAACAATTGTTTTAAAACAATTGGAGTACCCGCAGAAAACCCACGCAGGCACGGGGAGAACATGCAAACTCCACACAGGCGGGGCCGAAATTTGAACCCTGGTCCTCAGAACTGTGAGGCAGTTGTCCACCGTGCCACCGTGATAACTCATCCATCCATCCAGGTTGGTATCATCGGAAAGATTTCTAAACACAGTAACTGACAACATATAATAATCATGTTGATAAATTTTTATTAATTCTGAAGTTAAATGAGAGAATGTTGCACAAAACATACATATATATATATATATATATATATATCCATCCATCCATTTTCGGTACCGCTTTATCCTCACAAGGGTCGCGGGCGTGCTGGAGCCTATCCCAGCTATCTTTGGACGAGAGGCGGGGTACACCCTGAACTGGTCGCCAGCCAATCGCAGGGCACATAGAAACAAACAACCAGTCGCACTCACATTCACATCTACGGGCAATTTAGAGTTGCTAATTAATGCAAATTAATGAAGGCAGATGTGTTAACCAGTCAGTCCTGGAAGAAAAACAGGTTTAAAGCAAATCCCAGAACTGCAAAAACAAGAAGCAAAATTGGGTTTGAAAAATCAAATTCCTCCCCTGATATTTTATTTTAAGGCCATATTATCCAGCCCTACTATGTAGTGTAGGAGAAGCTTGCAATTGAAGTGCTTCTTGATGCTGAAGTGCTAATTTGACCTTGGGTTAAGAACATGACATTTCATAACCACTATCATAATGAGAATCATGACACTCATGCTCTTATCCAACCTGCTTGCTTGCCAGAAATACATCCTCCATTATACTGTATTCACACTCCGAAAGTGTCAGATGTTACGAAGCAGAGGTTCTTCGTATACACCCCCTCGCCCCTCCCTTAGAAGCAACCCAGCCTCTCCCCTCCTTTCCTCCCTTCTCCCTCTCTTTCGCTCAACCTCTTTTCCGCCGCCGTTCCCATCCTGCCCATACATCCCGTCAAGAGTTAGGGAAGCGGATGGCTCGCGTCGAGCTCAGGTGCTTCTGGGGGACTCTGGGAACTGGTCTGCAACCCCGCCCCTCCTCCTCCATAGCAGGGGATGCAGCTTGAGCTTCTCTGTGGATGTGTGGACCTCCAGTAGGGATGAAAATCCCACCTGGAGATTATTTTTTGGGGGGGAAATGAAGGACAGTTGTGAGCAGGATCTCCAGGGGAACATCCCGACCCTCGAGTACAAATGCTAATTGACAACCAGGAGGGGGCGTGACAGCCACCTCAGACATAAAAAGGAAGATCATCACGAGCGGGAGGAGAAGATCCCCCCCAGCACCGTTGTTCTCGCCCACCTGTGTGGATTAAGCGGCGGACGGCATGGCGCACGCCGCCTCGCAGCTGAAGAAGAAGGCAGATGAGAACCTTGTGGCGGCCGAAGAAGAGCGGGAGAAGGAGCGCAAGCGGGCCAGAAAGCGGACGCGCGGCGACGTCAAGAAAAAGGTACAAAGGGAGGCAGATGGAGGGCTGGAAAACGTGCGTGTTGTGGTTGGCCCTTTGGGAATACTAAGACTTCAAAACCTGGATGAGGGAAAGAGGACATGATGGTATTTTAGGTAGTTGGGTTGCTATTAATATTTCAGTGTGTGTGTTGTCCTCATTGGTTAATTCAACAAATCATATAAATGCAATGTAATGAGGTGCTATGGTTATGTTCACCTCTTTCTGATTGGTTGCTGTCATCCCTTAGTGATGGAGTTTAGAGGCTGAAGATGCGTGTGTGTGGGTGCATGCGTGTGTCCATGCGCAAGGCTCGTGCACTCGAACTGTAAGCAGTCACGCCCTGCGGTTCCCCGCGTGTGTGACGTTTGTGTGCGTGTGTTTTTTTGGCCGTGTGCGCGCAACCAGGACGTCAAAGTTACAAACATCAGCGAGGTGATCAAGTCAGCAATAATCAATAGTCATTTGCTCGAATGTCAACGTTTCGATTGATTTGTTGGTTTTAGTGTGTGTGTGTGTATGTTCTCGCTTTTCTATTGTTGTGTGGCATCACCCTTGACGTCATTTTGTCTTTCTTTGGACATTTTTGCTGGTCCATGCAAGGGACGTGTTTGTTTTTTTCTTGTCTTTCTATCTTTGTGTGGACCATCCTTGACATTCCACATTTCTCTTTTGATGGGACATTTTGGCTGGTCCGCGCAAGGAAAATGCTAGCGTGAATGTGTCTATGTTTGTAGTTGTCTTTCTATCCTTGTGTGGCACCACCCTTGACACTTTCACCAGTTCTTGTTGATTCAGAGGCAGCAAAATCTGCTTCAGTGTGACCCCAATGGGAACAACCTTGGAAAAATAACTCTAATCACAAACAAGAATAACATGTTTCTGTGTCACTGTGCGTCTGTGTGAGTATCAGTGACATGGTGTGTGTGTGTGTGTGGTAGTGTGGTAGTAAAGGGGTATCTCCTATCCCAGGATAAACCCATAGTTGCCTATCCCGGGACGCTGCTTCTTGGCACCGTGATGGAAAAATTATCCTCACTCGATCCCCTCCCGATGCTTCAATTACCTTTTTCTTCAATCTTGGCCTCACTTTACCCCTCTCTCTCTCTCTCTCTCTCTCTCTCTCGCTCTCTCTCTCTCTCTCTCTCTGTCTCCCTCTCTCTGTCGTTCTCTCGCTGTCTCTCACTCTCCCGTTCTCTCTTAGGTAATATAATTAACAACAGTTCTCAGTATGAATGAGTATAATAATAATAATAATAACAATTACGTGAAGGAGTATAATACTGCAACAGAAATGCTATTTTTGTTAGCCTGGCATTTTGTATTGCGTGTTAGCATTAAAGATCCCATATTTTGGCTATTTAGACCTCCATAGAGTGACTCTCTAACTGTCCAGAAACTGACTGTGCAGAAAAGGCTCCTTTGACAGCTACTTCTGTTTGACCCACTTGTGAGAGCACACGTGTTTGTTATGTTGACAGTGCTGGCTCGGGAGCAGAGAGGTAGGCGGAGAGCTTCACTAGTGAGGTAGATATGCTCAAGAAATTCGAATGACCTGATTTAAGGCCTCTCGGCAGAAAAATGTATGGAGCTCAGGAGTATGTGGACGATTTAAATTCATATTTCACATGATTACTGAGGCACTATAGAGACAATATTACATCGCAAATACTAGAAAAAGTTGGTTTGGCAAAATACGAGATCTTTAAGACATCAGATTTTTATGTGATGAAGTTATGTGATGTTTGGTTGAATACACAATGTGAAAGTCTCTTTTTTTATGGTTAATTTTCCAGTAAACCTCAACTTGGTGTGGCAATAAGCAGCTTGAAACAAGCACATGACCTCTTTTTTGAAGAATTGTTCACTTTCTGCTAAACTGCTGCTTGTTGTGAAGTTTGCTCCTGCTATAGTGCTCATAATTCAGATTTTTGCTCACAACTCAAGTCAAATTGGCCAAGCAACGGCTCATATTTCAGTGTTGCCTCTTTGTATGCTACATATCTAATAATGGACATCACTGCAGTTTTATCACTGTATTATCCTTCCATCCAACCATGTTCTGCACCCCTTATCTTCACTCGGGTCGCGGGCGTGCTGGAGCCTATCCCAGCTATCTTCAGGAGAGAGGCGGGGTACACCCTGAGGTGGTCACAAGCCAATCGCAGGGCACATAAACAAACAACCAGTCACACTCACAATCACACCTAAGGGCAATTTAGAGTCGCCAAATATCCTACCATCCATGTTTTTGGGATGTGGGAGGAAACCGGAGTGCCCAGAGAAAACCCACGCAGGCACAGGGAGAAAGTGCAAACTCCACACAGACGAGGGCGGATTTGAACCTGGGTCCTCAGAACTGTGAGGCAGATGTGCTAACCAGCCGCCCACCGTGCCGTCTCACTGTATTATTTTTGTGAAAATTACTTGAATATACCATGACCATTACTTACAATTGTATTTTTTAATTGGAATTATATATATTTTTCAATAACCTTGACTTGAAAAAACAGTTCCATAACTGCCCTTGGAGAAAAGAAAAGAAATCTGTATCCTGCTTTTATTTAATGCTAGTAGTGTACATGATATGCAGACAGCACGGTAGTGCTTCGCACCTCTCACAGTCCATAGGCAGAGGTTTGGGGTTCGTACCTCAGGTCCGGCCTTCCTGTGTGGAGTTTGCATTTTCTCCCCATGGCTGTGTAGGTTTTGTCCAGGTAATCTGGTTTCCTTTCACATCCCAAAAACATGCGTGGTAGGTTGAATGAAGACTCTAAATTACCCGTAGGTGTGAATGTGAGTGTGAATGATTCTTTGTTTCTATGTGCCCTGTGATTGGCTGGCGACTGGTTCAAGGTGTACCCCGCCTCCTGCCCGAAGATAGCTGGGATAAGCTCCAGCCGCCCAGGACCCTCGTGAGGATAAGCAGTAAATAGATGGATGGATGATTGTTTGTCTATATGTGCCCTGTGATTAGCTGGCAACCAGACCAGGGTGTACACTGCCTCTTGCCGAATTTGAGCTGGGCTCGGCACCAGCATATCCGCAACATATGCGCAACTTTTTTTGTAAAAGCATTTTCCTCTTACATTTGAGTAGACCGATTATATAAAACTCTTCAATAATGCTAAATGACTCATAGCCTGAACCGTCTTCCTCCATCGGTCCATCTTCTTTTGCACGTCTCCATGTTTTTGTGTTTCTGTTAGCAAAGTCATGTGAGCAAGTGCAAGCCGCCGGCCTCGCTGAGGAGCGACGGTATGAATTATAGAAGACCTCCATTATAGAGGGAAGAGGAGAGAGGAAAGACGGAACATGGCGGGAAAGCGGTGGCAGTCAATAGAGGAAGCTTGTCGGCAGGACTTTCGCGGGACTGGGATGAAAATCTTTACACATGCTGGACAGGCTGTGGCGCTCACTGCTGGATGCAGAAGTTCATGAATTGTTCCCATTTGAGGTTTAAAACTCCAACTGTAGGGACAGTTTAACCAATTTCCCCCCTTCACCTATAGAAAAAAAGCAAGTGACAATGACATTTTTCAAAACAAATCCTTCTTTTCTTTTCAGAAAGTTTTGTTTCCCTGCATTAACTTCCATCAACATCCACAGGAATATATATAATAATATTTTTGTACAGATAATGTAAAAATAAGTGCTTCCTCTTGGAAAAATATGCCTGTTGTCAAATGATGTACAACCCCCAATTCCAATAAAGTTGGGACATTGCAGCAGCATACAATTATTTGCAAACCATGTTCAACCTATATTTAACCTATAGCAAATAATCATTAACTTAGAATTTTATGGCTGCAACACGTTCCAAAAAAGCTGGGACAGGTGGCAAGAAAGACTGAGACAGTTGAGGAATGCTCATCAAACATCTGTTTGGAACATCCCAAAGGTGAACAGGCTAATTGGGAACAGGTGGGTGCCATGATTGGGTATAAAAGGAGCTTCCCTGAATTGCTCAGTCATTCACAAGCAAAGATGGGGCGAGGTTCACCTCTTTGTGAACAAGAGCATGAGAAAAGAGTCGAACAGTTTAAGGACAATGTTCCTCAACGTACAATTGCAAGCAATTTAGGGATTTCATCATCTACGGTCCATGATTATCATCAAAAGGTTCAGAGAATCTGGAGAAATCACTGCATGTAAGCGACAAGGCCGAAAACCAACATTGAATGCCCGTGACCTTCGATCCCTCAGGCGGCACTACATCAAAATCCGACATCAATGTGTAATGGATATCACCACATGGGCTCAGGAACACTTCAGAAAACCAATGTCAGTAAATACAGTTTGGCGCTACATCCGTAAGTGCAACTTGAAACTCTAATATGCAAAGCAAAAGTCATTAATCAACAACACCCGGAAACGCCGCCTGCTTCTTTGGGCCCAAGCTCATCTCAGATGGACTGATGCAAAGTGGAAAAGTGTTATGTGGTCCGATGAGTCCACATTTCAAATTGTTTTTGGAAATTGTGGATGTCGTGTCCTACGGGCCAAAGAGGAAAAGAACCATCTGGACTTTTATGGACGCAAAGTTCGAAAGCCAGCATCTGTGATGGTATGGGGCTGTGTTAGTGCCAATGGCATGGGTAACTTACACATCTGTGAAGGCACCATTAATGCTGTAAGGTACATACAGGTTTTGGAGAAACATATGCTGCCATCCAAGCAACATCTTTTTCATGGACGCCCCTGCTTATTTCAGCAAGACTATGCCAAACCACATTCTGCACGTGTTACAATAGCGTGGCTTCGTAGTAACAGAGTGCGGGTACGAGACTGGCCTGCCTGTGGTCCAGACCTGTCTCCCATTGAGAATGTGTGGCGCATTATGAAACGTAAAATACGTCAACGGAGACCCCGGACTGTTGAACAGCTGGAGCTGTACATCAAGCAATAATGGGAAAGAATTCCACCTACAAAGCTTCAACAAATAGTGTCCTCAGTTCCCAAACGTTTATTGAATGCTGTTAAAAGAAAAGATGATGTAAAACAGTGGTAAACATGACCCTGTCCCAACCATAAAATTCTAAGTTAATGATTATTTGCTAAAAACAATAAAGTTTATGAGTTTGAACATTAAATACATTGTCTTTGTAGTGAATTCAATTAAATATAGGTTGAACATGATTTGCAAATCATTGTATTCTGTTTTTATTTATGTTTAACACAACGTCCCAACTTCATTGGAATTGGGGTTGTATGAAAACATGATGCAAAGTGGAAAAGTGTTCTGATAAATTGATAAATTAACATTTGAACTGTTCAAAAATTTATGCACAGCCTGCAGAGCTCTCATGGTCTTTTCCAATCTAGAGTTGTACAGACGACCTTAGCAAAATTGTGGCTTGGAAGCACATACCTCGGGTCAAACGTTTCAAACATGCGGATACATCACTGCTTTTGCAAAATATAAATGGCTATTATGTCTTTGCTATGTTCAGCACAATTGAGAATTGTGATCGCCTTCTGCCGGGATCCATTCTTGTCATACGGAAAACAATATGAAAATTATTCCACTCGTGTGTTTCTTAGTGGGAATTGAACTTACTTGTTACTTCTTTTGTTAGAGCGGGTTCATAAAAGTTTCTCCATAAAGTGACCAAATTGCTAAATTGGCAACACTGACTGTGCTTTTGTAAACTAGCTCCTCTCTGTTAGCAGCCATGTTGTTTGTGTAAGCAGTGCACGTCAGCGGGGACGTGCTTTGAACGACAGAAGCTACCCAAAAAATGTACTGACAAATGCTGTAAACTCAAATTAATAGATGACTTCCCAACACTGGTCTGTGTCACTTTTTGTTGTCATATTTAAAATTGATGGGGTGTCGTGCTTACATGTAGATGGGTTGGTGCACCGCACATATTCCTGTCAAGTCAGTATGCTTTTTGTGTTCATTTATTCATGACTGAGTGTTCTGCCTCAGAGGAGACCAGCACCACAGCAGTGGATCCTAACCCCCTTTTTCATCCTCTTTGTTATTATAGTTCAATATTTATTTCGACTGTTTACATGCAGTGTTTGCTTATGAGGTGTCTAACGCTGGGAGCGGTTAATGCTGGTGTCTGGACTGGTAAACATGGCCGCCTGCTGGGAATGCAGCAAAGCAAGACGGGCATGAACCACTCAGACACATGTTCGTATTTGCCCGCTGTTCGATGCCGCCGTGGAAAAGAGCGGAGGTGTACGTTTTATAGATGCCACACGTGTGTGTGAGTGTTTTTATCCTCCTCCATCTGAATCTGAAGAGCTGGGACTGCAGTAGCCAGCCGGCCAATCAGATCGCAGTGTTTCACAAGCAACCACAGACAGGACAAAACACACACGCACACACCTTTTTCCATCCTTTTCCCACCCATGATGATTTCATAATGTTAAAGCAACATTACATTCATTTTGTAAGGCTAGAATTGCTTACGATCGACAACATATAAAAGCAGTGTACACGAGACACTGTTTTTGTTTTCAATCGATGTTGAAGTTGACGCCATGTTTGAACACTAGGATTTGATGTTGGCTCTGAAGAAGTACTTCTCAGAGATGCTGCTCAGTGCTGCAGTGAAACACTTCACATGCCCTCGTTTGAATTTGAGTATACAGTTAAAACTTATACAAAATGTATGAAATGAATATAGTACATATAGTACACATGTAATACACATAGTACAAGGGGATGCAATGTATCATTCATGACACAGTGCTCTCATAACAAACCAAAATGAAAAACACCAGAAAGTTCCGCTACATTTCCACAGGAAATTTTAGGAGCTTCCGTTACCATGGCAACCTGTCCATCTCACTCTTTCATAGTCCCATGTCATAAAATACTAGAGGATGGATCATTAGGACAGTGTGTACGGGCACGTGTGCGTTCGTTTGTGTTGTTTGATGCGGTCACAGAAACAGTTTAACAGGCAGCTTGTAATTTATTGCAGCTTTTCAATTTCAAAGGACAAGATAGGCTAGGCTAACATGCTATCCCCCTTGAAAGTGTTTTGCCTCTGATATCTCAAGCAACCCATGAAAACACCTTAACTGGCATGGTGGTTGAATACTAAGATAACTCTGTAGCTGTGTTTTACCTCTTTGATACCTGGAGAAACATGCTGACACCTTTACTGTGGTGGTGGTTGGATGCTAAGCTAACTCATAAGACCCCTAGAAGTCAAGTTTACTTGTATAGCCCTTAATCACAAAAGAGTCTCAATGGGTTTCACAGGCTCACAGTTGGCAAAGACTGTCGTTACGCTATTTGATACGTGATGGAACTCGTGCTAACACCTTCACTCGAGTAGTGGCTGGATGCTAAGCTAATTCCCTAGCCTCCTAGAATGTGCTTCCTTGAACGAACTCATGTAAAGACCTTCACTGTTGTGGCTGGATGCTTAACTAACTGGCCTCGTACAAATTTGTGATTCACCTTTGTAATACCTGAGGGAACACATTCTAACACCTTCACTGGGGTAGGGTGTTTGAATTCTAGGATGACTCATTAGCTTCTTAAAACTCTTAAATTCCTGAAAGTAACGTGGACGAACACCTTTACTGGAGTGGTGTTTAAATGCTAAGATAACTCATTAACCTCTTAGTACTCTTTTATTCCTGATTGGAAAATGTGAACACCTTCACTGGAGTGGTGGTTGAATGCTAAGCTAACACGCTAGCCTGCTAGAATGTGTTTTAGTAGCTGAAATAACATTGTAACACCTTCACATGAGTGGTGCTGGATGCTAAGCTAACTTGCTTACCTCCTAGAAAGTGTTTTGCTACTTTAATACCTGAAGGAACCTCGTAAATCCCACTAATCTCTTTGCCCTCAAAGCCTTGTCTGCTGCCTTTGTGTATTTGTGTCTGTCTGCGGTATTTTGGACTGCGAGTGTAAGGTGAGCAAAGCACAGCATTTTTCTTTTTCTACGGCGAACAAGATGGCACCTTTACGTGGCCCTGCACGGCTTTTTGTAAACCTTACAGTAAGGTTGGCTTCGGGGGAGGTGATTTTAGATGCGGCAGTGTTCATCAAAACTTATGGTGGCAGCAGATGTCTGCTCCAGATATGGTGAGTCATACCGGACGACGTTTTGTAGATGTTGCCGCTTTAAGAAGGAAGTATCCCAAAATTGTGATGGAACACACTATTTGTTTGTTCAGGCTAACACCTCTGTCAATGATATCGAATAATACCAGAAAAAATGAAATAATTTGGTTGCAGTTGTGAGCCATAGAACTCCCAAAAATGAACATGCACTTATTTTTACCTTTTCAACTCAAGTACCAAGGTCATGTTGTGTCATATAACAGTCAAAATCAACAGAGATCTTAATGTGGGACATCACTATATATCCCTGAAATCCCTGGATGAAATGGCCTCGCCAGGTATAGATTTTTTTTTTTAATGGAGAAGTTTCCCAATGTATGACACTACGGCTACTAACATTTGAGAATATGTACAGTGCTTGCGAGCTCTGCCACGATGGCCGGTTCGCAACACTTCACTCTTTCATCATCAGAGTTCGAAAAACGGTCGTAATAATCGGCCGGGCAAGTACGGGCAAATTGTAAGTCATGAAAATTTTGTGTTTCAGACCGAAATACTTATATCACCAAAACAACCCTGCCGAGACAGGATGTGATGACGCAAGGAAAAACTGCGACTGGCACGCGCTTGACTGGAGAAAGGGCCACGAATTAGGGTTGGCCTCAAGTCGATAGCCGAAGCTAACGGGTTGAGGCATACTCTGATCACTGCGAGCCTTAATAGATTATACCAGCGGCAGTGGGACCACAGAATGGCAGCGAGGAACAAGTGCTGTGACGTAAAGTGAAGTTTCATCGCCAGATTATTATGTCCAATAATGTGAGGACAACAACTGTGTGCTAACGAGAACTTTTTTCATCATAGAAGTTGTAAGACAACGCGCATCGACACAAACTTTACGGCACTGTGTTGTCGCTGTCGGAATACGGCATACAGCCGGCGTGTGTAAAGCATAGATAACATATACTTACTGTATTACGTGGTTATTTATCTCTATGGTGTAAATTTAAAAAAAATGTCTCCACATGAACATGTACTGAAACAAAGGCACAAAGGCCTAGCTGAAATGGTGATTGGGGGGGGGGGGCAAGCTAACAAATGATTGCTAGGTATCGAATTACTGGGAACTACTTTTCAAAGAAAACCTATGGACAATTTAATGGTCAAGAAACACAAAATGTTTTTGGAATGTGGGAAGAAGGAGAACATGTAAAATCTCAGAGCTGAGATTCAAATCTCAAACCTCAGAACTGTAAAGCAGATGTGCTAGCTAACCACTGGCTCACCATGTTGTCCTCAAGGATAATACCTCATGAAAATATAAAAATAAGATCTTGTGTCTGCCTTCCTCTCACATTCCAAAAACATGCATGCTAGTTTCATTGATGACCCTAAATTGTTGTAGGTATCAATGCTGTTTCTCTTTATGTGTCCTGGGATTGACAGCCCACCCTACCTCTCGTCCGAAGTCAGCTGGGATAGGCTCCAGCTCACAGGTGACCCTAACTAGAATAAATGCTATAGCAAACACACAAACACACATGCACTGTTTTGTGTCACTAGTTGAGATTAGTGGCGGAACTCTTCCGTCTAACCTCCACGAGGACCCCCCCCCCCACCATGCTCTGGACTTTCTCACTGCATGCCAGGTATTTTTAGCTTTGACATAATGCCCCTATCTCTCTCGACCACTATCTCTCTCTCTTTCTTCCTCCTCAGTCAGTCAGTGTAGTGCTAGCTAGCAACGAGCGCTCAGGTTTCTGCAGGCTGAGTCTCAACATGGCCGTGGAGGAGGCGGCTGACTGTCCCGTGGTAAGTCTTCATCATGGTGGGGGAGCATGAGATGGACCCCCTCTCCACTCTCATCCCTTTTGAGAGGACAAGGCATTTCAGGCCTGTAGGGATTTCGCTGCTTCTTAGGGGGTTGTTCTTTGGGGGTCGCGATGCTCCGCAGTGGTGCGCTGGTGCTGCCTTGCTGCAGCCTTGATTGAACCTGCGTACATCCCTCATCATGATGATGAGGATGATCATGTGTTTGCGTGTTTTAGGTGCATGCTGACACACATGGAGGTAAACACCTGACCTTGGAAGACAGCAATTCATGGTTTAGTAAAGGCTACAAAGAAAAATAACAATCTTTGCTGTCACAGGCAATGATGAAAATGCAAATGGTTCATAATTTGGTGTCGCTCATTTGTCTAGCGCGTATGTTTCAAGTTTGGGAATAATTGGGCAAAATCTGTAGGGCAAGTTTGTCTTTGAAGGACTCCTAGAAATGACCCCGTAAAATGGCCACTTCAAACTTAAATGAAATGAAATGACAGAATTCCTGTGTCTTTTCGGGCATGAATTCTTGAGACTTTTTTGTGGGTCTACTCATGATAGATGTGCCCACAAAATGTCATGTTGCGAAGTGAAACTGACTTTGTAGGCTGAATTTCCAAACATTTAGACGACTCCTGGAAATGATCAAATTGACCTCAGTATGGCTGTTTTGAACAAAAATGGCAGACTTACGGTGTCTTTTCCGGCAAGGCTTCTTGAGACTTTTTTGTGGGTCTACTCATTATAGACACGCTTGCCAAATTATATGTTGCCAAGTGAAACTGGCTCTTTGGGCGGAATTTTCGAAACATTCAAAGGACTTGCAAAAGACCAAATTGGCTGTTTCAAAACCAAATGGTAGAATTCTTTTGTCTTTTTGGGCATGGCTTTTTTTTTTGTGGGTCTACTCATGATGAACATGCCTACTAAAATTTACGTTACTAAGTGAAATGTTTGGCCAAGCTTGAACCTTTTGGAGTAGACGTAGTCGAGCTTTACGTAATCAAATTTCACCACCATGTTCTGCTCACGCGCACTGACGAAAACTCAAATTTTCAGTTTTCAGTTTAGCGTCCGCGGTTCAAATTTTGTCGCAATCGTATAACATTTTTAAAAGGGGCTAGTTTTGGAAGAACAGCTGGAAATGGCCAAAGTTACTCTAAAATGGCCGCTTCAAGGAAACATGGAGGACTTAGTGTGTCTTTAGCATTTTGTTTTAATAATGTTTGAACATTTGAAGAGCGTAAACAAATTTGTGGTGCTTGCTTGCTGGCATATGTCCCACTAGAATGCATGTCAAAAGAGCCACGGTTGCATTCTTGGCATATCTCGAGATTCATTGGAAGGCTTCTGGATGGCATGAGGAAGGTCACGCCGGTCGTTTTGTGTTCGTGTTGTCATCCAGAGTCACCTATTGAGCATTTGTGTCAATCAGCCAAAACTGCATTTTTAATTGTATAAAAAGAACTTCACACTTTTAAAAGTAAAAGGTAGGGCGGCGCGAAAAGTCTTTAAAAAATTTCATGACAATTGAGTTTTCAGATTTGTAATTCTTTTTTTGTTTGGTCACCTTTGCTTAAAGAAAAAGCAAACGACTGACATTATTCAAAACAAGTTTTGCTTTTTCTTTTTTCCCCTTCTGGGATTTGCTTTATTTACCCTGATACCAAACATGTTTTTTTTCCCCCAGCATCAACTTCTGCAGAAATAATATAAATAAATATAATATCCATCCATCCATCCATTATCTTAGCCGCTTAGCCTCACAAGGGTCGCGGGAGCGCTGGAGCCTATCACAGCTGGTCGCCAGCTAATCGCAGGGCACATATAAACAAACAACGATTCGCGCACACATTCACACCTAACACTTAACAATAAATCTCTGGAATTTTTTTTTTTAATCTTTTACGAAAATAATCATTATTTGAAGCCGCAGTATGAATAACCTACAATTGACATGTACCTGAAGCAGCCTCCGAAGTGTATATCAAACTAGTAGCCCTCATTCATCAGTATCCAAGATGTAGTCCTCAGTGTCAAAAACAGTGAGTGCATCACTCCCTCTCGTGTGATGTTGCTGAATTGTTGTTGATTTGCTTTTGTATAATCAATAATCAATACAAAATAAACAACAGTAATTGGTTCATATACAGTAATCGAAAAAAGGATTTTGCAATAAAGTAATTCAAGATACATTTTCATCCAATTCGACTAATCGATGGAATAGTTAATCCATCCATCCATCCATTTTCTGAGCCGCTTATCCTCACAAGGGTCGCGGGAGTGCTGGAGCCTATCCCAGCTAAGTTCGGGCAGGAGGCGGGGTGCATGTTCTCCCCCGTGCCTGCGTGGGTTTTCTCCGGGTACTCCGGTTTCCTCTCTCTAAATTGCCTGTAGGTGTGAATGTGAGTGCAAATTGTTGTTTGTTTGTGTGCCCTGCGATTGGCTGGCAACCAGTCCAGTTCAGGGTCTACCCCGCCTCCTGTCCGAAGTTAGTTACAAAAGCAAATCAACAACAATTCAGCAACATCCCACGAGAAGGAGTGATGCACTCACTGTTTTTGACACTGAGGACTACATCTTGGATACTGATGAATGAGGGCTACTAGTTTGATATACACTTCGGAGGCTGCTTCAGGTAATTATTATTTTCGTAAAAGATAAAAAAAAAAAAATGTCCATAGATTGATTATGATTCAGTTACTGGTTTGGTCTATAACATGTCAGAAAATAGGGAAAAATGTTGATCATTGTTTTCCAAAGTAAAAGCAGATGTTTCCAAATGTCTTATTTTGATTCAACACAAAAGATAAATAATCAGTCTGCTTTCATGAAGGACGACAGAAATCAGAAAACATTTACACTTGAGAATCTCACATCAGACGATTTGGGCAATTTTAAGGTAAAGACTCTTAAATGATAAAGAGATTATAAAAATTGTTGTTGATTAATTTGATGTTCGACTACTTGTCGATTAAATGTGACACCTCTGGGCACCATGTGTTTGGAGATGTTCAGCGGGATTGACTCTATGATTGCCTTCCACTGGGGTTCTTTCTTGTCCTGTTTTTTTTTTTTTTTTTTTTTGGCTCTTCCCTTTCACGCGGCAGATCCTGTGCTCTTACCTCAGAAGCTGGGTTGACCTTCACACCCCTTCCATGTCCCTGCCTTTCACACACAACCCATTAAAGCGGGCACATTATATTATAATAATTGTGTGCGTCAATGCCAGCATCTGGTGTGACGTATACAATGCTTTTGACACAACAGGGCGGGGAGAAGCGAGTGTCGGGTGCTAAACTTCACACCCTGTGTTCTGGTTCTCCGTGAATCCCTTTCACACGGCCTACGCGGTGCCCCCAGTACTACAGAGGAAGCTAGGAAATTTGCAGGGTTACCCATAAAACCCCTCTTCCATGTCGTGCCTTTCACACAGAAGCTGCTCCATCTTTTGTCTCGCAAAACGCCAAACGAGCAAAACACACTGAGTTAATCCGTTGATTAACTAAATGAACTGAGGTCATTCCAGCACTTAAAATCCACAACCGGAAAATGACATAATTAACAAAATATTGTTTTAATTTGGTGTGTCATCTTTTTTTTTTTTTTTTTTTTGCAGACGGACGTGAACGCTTGTTACCTACGAGCAGCTCGCGCCGGAAACTTGGAAAAGGCTTTGGATTACTTGAAGAATGGCGTGGACATAAACATTTGTAATCAGGTAACCTTTTTTGAAACTCAGTTGAATGAGTGCACTTAAAGGAGATGTGTTATTCTTTCTTTCTCAATTTAAAACAGCTCTCTGGTGCCTGTGACTAGCTTTACTCTGATTAAGAATTGGAACACACTATTTGTCCTCTTTCTAGAGGACAAATAGTGTCAGCCTGGTTGGAGGGGACGGTCCTGTCTCATGCAAATGAGCCACTGCTCATCCTGCCAAGCCTCAACTGCAGGGCCACTGCCGAGTACGGCTATTGTCACCATGACAACTCGGAGTGGAGCTAGGGGCTGGCAGCGTCGAGTCTTAAATGAGACATACACTTTTTTTTACCGCAATATAAATCAGTACTCGCGTGTCTATGGCATGCTTTTGTCAAAATACCCCAAGGATAAAGAATTATAGACTTATTTTTCCAGGATATTTCTTGCCATGGTGAAATCAGCTTGATTGAAAAGCGGTTCTGTCTCATGCAGTCCGCCAACCCTCATGCCACCCCAGATTCTGCTGAGCCCGGCTTTCGTTAGAATGACAACCAATGGGCTGGAACTCACGGGCGCGTTCCTGCAAGATACATGCCGTCTCCTCTTCCGCCTCTCGGTGGCGAGTATTCGTGCTGGTCGGCTGCTTACGTTATTATCAGAAGCTAATGCTGGTAACAGTGTTAGCTAATTTCAATCTGTGCCAACACTGCAGCTGGGCTTACCTTTTTTGACATGATAGTGCTTGAAAGTGGTTCTTTTTCTCTGGATCTTGAACCAGCCTAGCTGATCATATTATTTGCTCATGAACTTGTTGTGGCTTTGGTTATCACGTTACTTAGCACTACTTTCGGGTCACAGTAAGGCGGAAGTGCAAAACGGCTCGTTTGCAGAACAAGATCATGAAATATTTACAATGATGTTTTTTTGTGTGTTTAATTTCACACTTGAAGGTTGGGCAGGCACTTCAGACACTCAACTTTTTGTATGCAAACATTGAAAGGTCAATTTCTAATAATACTGTATGTCCCCCTTAAAATTTAGTGCAGTCTTGTTGCCCATTCCGAACCCTCTAGTGACTCTTTCCAAAAAGCGGATCCATTTAAGTGGCGTATGCAGCGGACAGGTCTCTAAACACTAATGCAGTAGGCGTGGTTTTTATGTAAATCAGCCAAGTTGTGATGTCACAAATCATCAAAATTTCTAAGCGTTTGTATGTCTCAACAGAATGGCCTCAACGCACTGCATCTGGCCTCCAAGGAGGGCCATGTTGAGGTGGTGGCCGAGCTCCTCCAACAGGGCGCCAAGGTGGATGCTGCAACCAAGGTGTGTCGCACATACATTAATGGGTAATGACACCGTACGCGTTTGCACATTTCCCAACGTTGTTTTGGGGCTTTTTGTCTGGCGCAGAAAGGCAACACTGCGCTGCACATTGCGTCTCTGGCCGGCCAGATGGAAGTGGTGAAGGAGCTCGTCACGCACAGCGCGAACATCAACGCGCAGTCGCAGGTAAACGGGAGAAAACAATACACTAAGTGTCTTGGTTGCAAAGTCTGTGCTCATGCAGTGAAGACGCACACATTTATCTGTGTGCGTGCGTGTGCCTGTGATTCACTCGAATCAGCACGTCCACAGCGCCGCCTGATCCAAATTCGTACATCTAAACCGGGGATGGGCAAACTTTTGTGCTCATGGGTCACATTTTATTTTTAAAACGGACAGATGGGCCAGGTCATTCGTAGATCAGGTTAAAAAATATAGTTGTAAAATATGTAGAATAGTTTATTTTAATAATAAAATCAGGCATTCTTCAGTGTTTTAATTTTATTCATAAAGTAATGGTTAAATGTACAGTATATGCAAAATTGGCTGTTCCATCAGCCCCCAAAATCGCTTCACTGGTCTATACGGTGCTCCCCTCTCCCTTGATATAAACACATACAGATCCAGCCTTGGATCTGTATGCCATGGCAAATGCAGTGATGTCATTGTTTTGTAGGAGGAACAATAGGGACGTGGAGATTGCCACAGGCAAACGAGGATGGCTTTTAAAGCTTAAAAGTGCTGATGTTTTAATGGAATTTGTGTGCAGATATGAAGATATGCTATGATGAGCGCGCACTCATGTATGCACCCGCACACACTTGCATAATCAGCTGTAAGCTATGTAAAGAGGTGACAGTATGTGCAAGGAGCGTGTGTGTGACAAGGGTGAAATGTCACTGCAGTGTTTTATGATTGACACTTGGAGCTTTGTAACCACATGCATTGCTGGAATTAAAGTTGTTTTGTTTTTCTTTCCAGAATGGCTTCACGCCCCTGTACATGGCGGCGCAGGAGAATCACCTGGACGTGGTGCACTTCCTGCTGGACAACGGCTCAAGTCAGAGCATTGCCACAGAGGTGACTGTCGGATGAATACGACATACGCCTAAGAGAGTCAGACTCCATCGCATTATTCAAATCCCAACTCAAAACTCACCTGTTCAAACTGGCATAGTCCCCTCGAAATCGACACCATGAACTTGACTTATTTTTATGTTAATATTTTATTGGATTTTGTTTTTATTATCTTCTAAGCTTTTATTTTCTGACCGGTGACCTTGGGTGATTTGAAAGTTGCCTCCAAATAAAATTTATTATTATTATTATTGAATTATAATATAAAGACCTAATTGAATAAATAAACAATAGATACAGCAAAAATACATTTAAAACCCCTTCAATAAAAACAAATGCAATACAAAATGTACGGAAATAAAAAGTAAAAAAAAAAACTTTTTATGTTTATTTTGGATTTTGCTGCACATTTTGATCTAAAAGGACTATAAGCATCACTTCCTCCCTTCCTTTTGCGCAGTGCTTCTCAAATAGTGGGGTGCGACCCCCTGGGTGTGTGTGTGTGTGTGGGGGGGGGGGTCGCGTTGCGATGCCAGGGGCAGCGTGTGAGACCCTGAAGAACATTATTGCCGTACTAAAATAAAGTGTAATTGCACATCCACTGGAGTAGATGGCAGTCTATATCTCTTTCTTTTGTACAACCCCAATTCCAATGAAGTTGGGATATTGACTTAAACATAAATAAAAACAGAATACGATGATTTGCAAATCATGTTCAACCTATATTTAATTGAATACACTACAAAGACAAGATATTTAATGTTCAAAACTTTATTATTTTTAGCAAATAATCATTAACTTTTTATGATTTTTATGGCTGTAACACAGCTGGGACAGGTGGCAAAAAAGACTGAGAAAGTTGAGGAATGCTCATCAAACACCTGTTTAGAACATCCCCCAGGTGAACAGGCTAATTGGGAAAAGGTGGGTGCCATGATTGGGTATAAAAGGAGCTTCCCTGAATTGCTCACACAATTCATTCACAAGCAAAGATGGGGCGAGGTTCACTTCTTTGTGAACAAGTGCATGAGAAAACAGTTTAAGGACAATGTTCCTCAACGTGCAATTGCAAGGAATTTAGGGATTTCATCATTTACGGTCTATAATATCATCAAAAGGTTCAGAGAATCTGCAGAAATCCCTGCATGTAAGCGGCAAGGCCGAAAACCAACATTGAATGCCCGTGACCTTCGATCCCTCAGGTGGCACTGCATCAAAAACCGACATCAATGTGTAATGGATATCACCACATGGGCTCAGGAACACTTCAGAAAACCAATGTCAGGAAATACAGTTTGGCGCTACATCCGTAAGTGCAACTTGAAACTCTACTATGCAAAGCAAAAGCCATTTATCAACAACACCCAGAAACGCCCCTGGCTTCTCTGGGCCCGAGCTCATCTACGATGGACTGATGCAAAGTGGAAAAGAACCATCCGGATTGTTATGGACTCAAAGTTCAAAAGCCAGCATCTGTGATGGTATGGGGCTGTGGTAGTGCCATTGGCCTAGGTAACTTACACATCTGTGAAGGCACCATTAATGCTGAAAGGTACATACAGGTTTTGGATAAAAAATGCTGCCATCCAAGGAACTTCTTTTTGATGGACGCCCCTGCTTATTTCAGCAAGACAATGCCAAACCACATTCTGTACGTGTTACAACAGCGTGGCTTCGTCGTAAAAGAGTGTGGGTACGAGACGGGCCTGGCTGGAGTCCAGACCTGTCTCCCATTGAAAATGTGCAGCGCATTATGAAGCGTAAAATACGACAACGGAGACCCCGGACTGTTGAACAGCTGAAGCTGTACATCAAGCAAGAATGGGAAAGAATTCCACCTACAAAGCTTCAACAATTAGTGTCCTCAGTTCCCAAACGTTTATTGAATGTTGTTAAAAGAAAACAAAAGGTGACCCTGTCCCATCTTTTTTGAGACGTGTTGCAGCCATAAAATTCCAAGTTAATGATTATTTACTAAAAATAATAAAGTTTATCAGTTTGAACTTAAATATCTTCTCTTTGTAGTGTATTCAATTAAATATAGGTTGAACATGGTTTGCAAATCATTGTATTCTGTTTTTGTTTAACACAACGTCCCAACTTCATTGTAATTGGGGTTGTACTTTCGTCAATGTTTATAAGGATTAGATTAGATTATCCTTTACATACAATGTTATATAGAGGTGTACTCGCGGGGGCTGCGGGGGGGGGGGGGGGTTCACAAATTGTTTTCTTCTTCCTGGGGGGGTCGTAACAGAAAACAATTGAGAAGCACTCCTTTAGCATATGTTAGCTCTATGGTTCATTAGCATTAGCATGTCGTATTGTTCATTTAACATCTTGTGTTACCCAATTGCATTTCTCCATCATCTCGTGTCAATTTTGTTTCAATGACATCTTGTACTTGCTAAATATGCCTCTCTGCCATCATGTGTTAGCCAACCATGTTTGTTTATTTCGTTTAATTGTTAGGGACCATGTACAAATGACAGTGTTCAAGAAGAAAATACTTGCGCTGTGTTCTGTGAGCTAACTTATGTGTATGAAGGCTTATGTATATAAGCCTTCATACACATACCAGAAATGATAGTAAAACAGACACTACATTATACAGTACATAAGTAAAAGAACAGGGTAAAAAGTCCAAGTAAGCATCCCCACCCCAACAACCCTTCCCATTATCTAGTCCCATTTCTCCGCCTGTTTCTGCAGGATGGATTCACGCCGCTGGCGGTGGCACTGCAGCAGGGCCACGACCAGGTGGTGTCACTACTCCTAGAGAACGACACCAAGGGCAAGGTGCGCCTCCCTGCGTTGCACATCGCCGCCAGGAAGGACGACACCAAGGCCGCCGCCCTCCTCCTGCAGAGCGACCACAACGCCGACGTGGAGTCTAAGGTAGGCGAATCTTACCATGGCGTTTTCGGTCGCGTCTGATCACAAAGAAGCGGAGTCGTGTGGCGTCCTGTTGTGCGTCCGCTCCCCTTTTTAGTCATTTCATGGAGTGCGTACCCATCATGCCGCTTGGTGCCGCCATGGTCTCGTTGTTGTCGTGGTACTCTAACCACAGCCCATTCTTTCTCGTCCCGTCCCCCTTTGACCTTCTGTTTCTAGATGATGGTGAATAGAACAACAGAGGTACACACATTCTCTTGCTCTACTCTTCCTCTCCTCCTCCTCTTCCTCCTCCCCATGATCGTCATAGCAAAGCCTTCAGGCTGCTAGCATGGAAGCTAAATGCTAGCATGAAAGCTTTTGCTGCCTCTTTTTGTGCACCTGAAGCCTGCATCTCATTTACACGTTGTACACACAAACACACACATACTCCACTGTGTGTGTGTGTGTGTGTGTGTGTGTGCATATGTACTGTATGTATGTGTGTGTGCACGCTCACATGTACACGGTGTGTGGTATCAAGGAGTTAATATTATTACCAAAAAAGAATAAGCGATTGTTCTTAATTTTAATAGTAGCCAAGCATATTAGCATGGATGCAAATACACCATCATTTTTGTAACTCCTGTGATTTGTTGTTGTTACATATTCTTCTTTAATTTGGCAGGTGCATAGTCACAAGTGGCACCATTTTGAATTTGAATTTCACTGTGATGACAGCAATAAGTCATCAGCTAATAATTTCATCAATATGTATTGTAACCACTGACAGTCAAGCTATTGTTTATAGTCATACAAATCTCAAGGAAATAAGGTATTTTTCTAGTTATTGATAAAAGATGCAGCACTATTAGAGCTGAGCGATAAAAATAACATTTAGAATTTTAATCGATTTTTTTCCCCCTTTCGTGTATAGAAAAAGCAAATGACATTAACATTATTCAAAACAAGCTTGCTTTTGCTTTGTTCCCCTTCTGGGATTTGCTTTAGTTCCCCTGATACCTGAAACGTTGAATTTCTTTTATTTTCCCTGCAAGTTTTTCTTTTTTTTTTCAAGCATTAACGTGCATCAACTTATATTGTGTGTCCAGGAGACCAGGTGGAAAGGCAGTCAGGCTAGAACTTTAGGTGCAGGCTTTCAATAATTTTACCATGGTGTAGATGGGAAGAGAAATGGAGTAGGGGTTATTTCAAAGGAAGAGTTAGCTAAGAATCTCTTGGAGGTGAAAAGAGTATCAGATCGAATGATGAGGCTGAAACTTGAAATTGAGGGTGTTATGTATAATGTGATTAGCGGCTATGCCTCACTGGTAAAATGTGACCTAGAGGTGAAAGAGAAATTCAGGTAGGAGCTAGACAAAGTAGTTCTGAGCATCCCAGACAGAGAGAGAGAGTCGTGATTGGTGCGGGACAAGCCGGAAGGAAAAGAAGAACGTGCATCAACGTCCACGGAAATAATAGAAATAAGTTTTTCCTCTCCACGATCTTCAATTAATTTACATTTGTAACATTCTACAAACTTAATCAAATGCGCCTTCAAATTACATGGCTCCGCTGGTCCATCTCTCGCTCTCTCACAGTCTTTTCACATGAACCTTGGCAAAATATGTGCGGCTTGGAAGCACATACCTCAGGTCAAAAGTTTCTAACATATTGATAAATCCCCACTTTTGCAACTTATAAAATGGCGCATCGTGTCTTTGAAAATGTTCAGTGCGATTGACTTGGTGATGGCCACCTACGAATTCCTTTCTTGTCATACACAAAACAGTGTTAAACGTTTTGCACTGATGTTGTCGTTTCGTCACGGGAACTAAACTCAGTCGTTTTTTTGAAGAATAGTCGCTAGAGGGGTCAGAAAAGTCACTAGTGACCAAATCGCTAAGTTGGCAACACTGATTGTGTTTCTGTAAACGAACTCCTCTCTGGTCACAGCCATGTTGTTAGTGTGAGCAGTTCCCATCACCGGGGACTTGCTTTGAACTACAAAAGCTGCCCAAAAATTGTCCTGACAAATAAACTAAATTTTTTAAAAAATCGATAAAATCGATTAATTCGTCAGCTTAATGATGATGTAAATGTTGCATATTATCCTTTTATATTAATGTTTTCAATTGTGGCGATACGTGTGCTGTAAAGAATCCTATTTTGCCTTTGTGATATGTTTCAAGATGTTTTCTTTTAGTTTTTTTGGAGATACAGTGGTTGTTGCAGATGCATGCTCTCCTGCATGTCTAAATTTGATTTAATCTTAGTTCTGGTGTTTCCAACAACTAAACACTGCTCTTGTGTTATTGTACTTGCACGCTATTCATTTGACAGGAGCCGATGTGCTTTTTTCTCGAGAAAATCTCTGTTCCTGGGCTTGCTGCAGCTTTGCCTCTTCTATCATGCTTTGCTCTTGCGGCAAAAAAACTTTCTTGCCGCCTCGTTTTAATGTTTTTTTGTGTGTGTGTTTGTGCGCCTTAAGAGCGGCTTCACGCCTCTCCACATCGCCGCTCACTACGGCAACATCAACGTAGCCACGCTGCTGCTCAACAGAGGCGCCGCTGTCGACTTCAAGGCACGGGTTAGTGTGTGTGTGTGATACAAGTATGTGCCAGCTGTCCTTGTCACTTTGCTGAATTACACACGTGTTGCACGTATGTCAATTGTCCTGTAGAGACCGATGTATAGTACAGAGCCCCTAAAGGGACATGGGTTAAAAATACAAATAAAATATGTTGCTTATGAGCGGCAGAAAGTTTTTCTCATGGGGACGAGAAACATATTTGCATGTGAGTCGTAACGTGTATTTAACGTGTTTCCAGTGGATGGTAAGCTGAGAGAATTACAGTAGAAGAGGAAGTACTATTTTTCCTAAAAATACAGACTATACCAGAGAGTGTCATCGACCAACTAAAAGAAAAGTTGAAGATGTTAATTGTAGTCTGAATGATGAACCTACCCTCACCCTGTCATTTTCACAAATAAACCCAAACTGATATGTTGATAATTCTCTCCCACATAATGCGTTCTTGCAGCACGCTACTTTCTGGTGTGCACATGAAAACATTCTGGTGCCCATGTTTTAATTTTATTCCACCCAACCACCCCCCCCCTCCCCCCTCCACTATGTCTTTTTAGGGCGTATAGTGTGGGAAATCTTAAGATCCATAACATTTTGTGAAAAAATGAAATTCTGTCAGAAACAAATTAAATCTTTATAGCAGGAAAATCATTACAATGCCACACAGAAAAGCACTTTAGAGCACACAATGGTGCCCTGAAAAGTGATCTTTTTGGAGATGTGAGAATTCTGCCCAACGCCAGTGATATGTGCCCTGCGGTTTGCTGGCAACCAGTCCCAGGTGTACCCCGCCTCCTCCCCAAAGTCATCTGGGATAGGCTGCAACTCACCTGTCACCCTAATGAGGACAAGCAGTATAGAAAATGGATGGATGGATGGATGTTACATTATATTTTCCTTTGTGTCCAGAATGACATCACTCCGCTGCACGTGGCCTCCAAGCGCGGGAACGGCAACATGGTGCGCCTCCTGGTGGAGCGAGGAGCCACGATAGACACACGGACCAAGGTCTATACGCACGTCGCGCACATATGCGAACGCACATGCACACGTGATCTGATGGACATTGGGCACTATGTAAAAAAGGAAAAAGCGTGAGGCATGTAGACTGTTAATAATTATCTGAACTGGTGAACTCTACCCCTATCCCCATTCCACTCATGTTTTAGCGGGAATGGAAGTTTCTCATCACTTTTTTGAAAAATTGTTGCTTAGGGTAGTCTGCTTTTATAAACTAGCTCCTATAATTGCATTGGGGGGTAAAAATACCACAGAAAGTTTTGAATAAGCGGGGATAAACCACCAATAGGCATTTTCCGGGGTTAGGTCGCAACACAGCAAAAAAATTATTGAAAAATGAATAAGCCAAAAGCCGATTCTGCGGGTGCTAATCCTGTGTGGGGGTCCACTGTATAAGGTAGTGGATTATGGTGAGGAGAATCTTGCTGTACTTGACTTGTGTGTTCGATGCCTCAGGATGGTTTGACGCCGCTGCACTGCGGAGCCCGTAGCGGCCACGAGCAGGTGGTGGAGATGTTGCTCAGCAGAGGCGCTCCCATTCTCTCCAAAACAAAGGTAACGCCTCCAAGCACCCTTCTGCCTCACGCTCATCGTCACACTTCTCGTGAGCCTTCACGCTGAGATCTTTGTCCTCAACGCTCCCCCCCCCCCCAGAACGGTCTGTCTCCGCTCCACATGGCAACGCAAGGCGACCACCTCAACTGCGTGCAGCTACTGCTGCACCACGATGCGCCAGTGGACGACGTGACCAACGACTACTTGACGGCACTGCACGTCGCCGCCCACTGTGGTCACTACAAGGTGGCAAAGGTCATCGTGGACAAAAAGGCCAACCCCAACGCCAAGGCCCTGGTCAGTAGGCAAAACCTTTCCTTTAAGTCTGCCATTTTCTTACTTTCATCATGCATTCCCTTTATACAGTGGTACGTTGATTTACAAGTGCCCCAACTTGTGAAGCCATCGCTTGGTTGATTATTTATTTATTTTTTACTTTGTGTTGGGAGCCAACACTTGCGGCACTGCTCGATTTAAGTGGAAAAAAACAAAATTGACTCGGTGATTGCCATCAGGCTCCTTGTTATACGTGAAACGGTGTGAAAATTATTCTGCTCATGTTGTCTGTTTCTTAGCGGGAATTAAACTTGAGCATTGCTTTTTTGAAAAACAGTCACTGGAGGGGACAGAAAATGAAAAAAAAGGTTTCAAATGGTTTAAACGGCCCAGCCCTAGGTTCTCATGGACTTCACTTGCATCTCCAATTCTACATTTCTGATGAACCCTCAGAGAGGTTGCGTCCTCAGCTGCTGTCCCAGAGTGAGACAGCCGTGCTGGTTGTGTAACGGGAGACGCCAGGGTGTGGTTAAAGAGCCTGGCAGGGTCCAGAGTAGAGCGAGAGAAAAAAAAGTGGCATGAAGTCATTGGATTGAACTACTTGAAGCAGGAAGGAGTTCTTGCCTTGAGAGTGAATTCTTTCCGCACGTGCTGGTTGTCAGGCGGCGTAAAGAGTAGAGTTTGGATTTTTCCATCCAGCGTTCCAGATGTGTCCCTGCCTAGCAGCAGCAGCAGCGTTTCTGTTCCCGGATCGTTCGTTGAAGCCGCCTGTGTCCTCTGTCTGCTCGTAGAATGGTTTCACGCCGCTGCACATCGCCTGCAAGAAGAACAGAGTCAAGGTGATGGAGCTCCTGCTGAAGCACGGCGCCTCCATACAGGCCGTCACAGAGGTACGAGATACATCCAGACGCCATATGTTCGAAATTACCGGAACACAATAGCGAATGAACCAATTGGGGCTTGGGCTGGAGCCATTGTGGCCAATTGTACTTGTAACTTTGTGGGAAGAGTTGGGGTAAACTCTTATGCTGTTCCCGCTGAACCAAGTTACAAGCTACAAAGGCATGCTTGGATGAACGTGGTGTGGAAGAACACCTTTGGCATGAACTAGAAGGAGTTTAATTTTAACAAAATTAACAGCGAATAGAACAGGAAAATTTGACTGAGCAGGATTTCTTAAAAAAAGAAAACATAGTTAGCTAGCCTGAAAATCCCCACCGTTGTCTTGAAACTTGTGTATTTACCTCGTATACTACCGAAACATGTTAAGCTAAACTAATTCATAACCACTATTAAAATCCAAATCACTAGGTATAATAGCTTATTAATACTTTTAAGGGGAAAAAATGCTTTAAATGCTCTTACACAAAAACTGGTAAGAAGACAAAAAGAACCAAGATACAGTCTTCCTCCGCTATTCACTGGGGATCGTGACCGAGCCCTGCCGCAAATAGCGAAAGTCCTTTAGTAATTGACGCTGCTCGAAAAGGTTTAAGTACCTATAGTTGCCACAAGATGGCGGCAAAATACTATCCATCCATTTTCTGTACAGCTTATCTTCACGCGGGTCGTGGGCGTGCTGGAACCTATCCCAGCGATCTATGGGCAAGAGGCGGGGTACACCCTAAACTGGTCGGCAACCAATCGCAGGGCACATATAAACAAACAATCATTCGCACGCACATTCACACCGAAACCGGAGTACCCGGAGAAAACCCACTTTTGACTAAATAAAATTCCTCAAGTCACTTGATGCCAAGGTGCCACAAGAAGACCTGAGCACAAAAATAGCAAATAGGTGAGTTTTTCAGCAGGTAACGGTGATAGGTTAAAAAAAAAACAAGAAAAAATAAAATAAAATCTGTGAATCTGATTCACTGATTTTTCACTTCCTGTATCGGGGGCACCTGTCTCAATACTTTTGCAGTAAAGACTTAAATGTTACAATTAACGCAATGTTTATTTTGGTTCCCCCATCACTCGCAGTCCGGCCTGACTCCCATCCACGTCGCGGCGTTCATGGGGCACGAAAACATCGTCCACCAGCTCATCAACCACGGCGCCTCGCCCAACACCAGCAATGTGGTGAGTAAGAACTACTAATGGCTTAAAGATGATTTGATTTTGAAAAAATGCTCCACAAGTCTGATGATGCTGGTGTGTCTGTCGTCGCTTTGCAACCTGTAAAAATTTACTATTTTCCTATCAGCCATTTTGTTATATTTATGACTCGTTGATACATACTGAATGTACTCTAATTTCTTAAATCTGTATTTCGCAAACATCTTTATCTTTAGTTGGACACTTTGTGCACTGTACCTAATTTTAAACTGTTAGCCGTGACCAGCTAATCAGCGTTTAACTTCTGCCACTGCCGATAACGATCCGGAACTTTCTTTGCGTCATCTTGAGAAGTTTACCAGCTTGCTTTTCTCCGGATTGGCGTGCATAGGTTTTCAGTGAATAGCTTTAGTTGTTTTATGGATAGATTTGTGAGGGTTCACTGTACATATTTGTTTTCAGTTACAAAAATGAATATAAAACAAATATAAAAAAATGTTTTTTGTCAATTAAACGATAATTATGAATAAAAAGAATATGATTATTTTGAGTCAGCTGCAAAGTGCCTGAAATATAACCTACAACTTTGAAGAATGGTCCAGTGTCGATGTATTGAAGCACACCTCTTTAGTAGATTCATTTCATGTGTTTCGCTCTCATCCGGGCACGGGAACGCCGTAAACTTCTTGTTGGTTCTCCCGTGCCGGGAGGGAAAAGATGGACCGTGGCGAGGGGGGGAGTAAACAAGAAGAAGAAGAGGGGGAAAGAGCAGCTGATAAAATAGATTTTTAGAAATTTGCTGGACTATACGAGCTTCCAATGTTGTAAGAATTTGAATACGTTTATAGTGTCTAATTTAACATAACATAACATAACATAACATAACATAACAGTGCACAAATGCATGCTTGGATGAGGTTGTCATGCTCATCAAACACCTTTGAGATGAACCAGAACAGAGATCGTGATAACGTCAGTGAACTCACATGTTCTTCTGGATGAACAGTCCAGTCCATACAGTAGTTAAGAAGTCTATGAAAAGATAATGCTCTTCTAGATTAGTGTGTGTGTGTGTATGCGAGCGCAGTGTACAACAAACATTAGTATTGTCCTCTTTCAAAGGTGGGTAGAGTAGCCAAATATTGTACTCAAGTAAGAGTACAGTTACTTTAGAATAATATGACTCATGTAAAGTAAAAAGTATTCATCTAAATATTTACTTGAGTAAGAAAGCCTCCCCCAGCTGACTTTGGGCAGGGTGCACCCTGAACATGTGGCCACTTAATCACAGGGCATTCAGAACCAACCATTAAGACTCATATTAACACCTTTGGACACTCTAGATTCTAAATTAAATCAAAGTAACTGTAATCTGACTACTTGAATACATATTTTGAGTAACGCGTTACAAAGGGTCTTTTATAACGCGTTACTGAAAATATGTATGATTACAGTTACTTTGATTTAGCTGTCAATAGTTACTTTTTTGTTCTCTCAAAGGTGTTTATGAGCATGACAACCTCATCCAAGCATGCATTTGTGCACTGTTATATTCAACCTCAAGTATTTGCTCGCCCACGCTGTGTCTGTGGCCGGGTTACCGGGGCGACGGGCGTTATGGGACATCATCATGGCGTGTACAAAAACTGGGAGTGCTTCATCTCTCCACCTCTGTATCTGGCTGGAAAAACTAGGAGGGGAGTCAGTCTCTGGATAAAGAAATATTTTATTTATTTATTGGATGCATTCCTAACCCGTGTATATATTTGTTTGTGTTTCTTCATGTGTGTTGATTTACATGTTTGTGGGGGGGGGGGGGGTGGATTTGTGTTTGTTTATTGTATGTGTGTGTGTTGCAGAGAGGGGAGACTGCCCTTCACATGGCTGCAAGGGCGGGACAATCCAACGTGGTGCGATATTTGGTCCAGAACGGCGCACAAGTCGATGCCAAGGCCAAGGTAGTGTGTGTGTCGGCTTGCATGTCCATGTAAATACAGGTTGTGGGCGATTAAGGCCACTCCATGTGTATTTTTATGCGGAAGCACGGTAGAGAAAGTGGTTAACTCGTCCGCCACACAGTCAAGAGTTTCTGGATTTGATTCTCTGATCAGACTTTGTTGACTTTGCATGTGCTCCCCGTGCTCGTGTGGGTTTTCTCCAGGTAATACAACTTCCTCCCACATTCCAAAACCATGCTAGTAATGTTAGGTTCATTGAGGACGCTATAGGCGTGAATGTGAATGGTTGCTCTCTTGCAAGGAATAAGCTCAAAAGACTACACTTGACTCAATCGGTCTGATCCTGTGTTTGGTTTGGTGTGGGTAGGACGAACAGACCCCACTGCACATCGCCAGTCGTCTGGGCAAGCAGGACATCGTCCAACAGCTGCTCGCCAACGGGGCATCGCCCGACACCACCACCAGCTCCGGGTACACGCCCCTCCACCTGGCCGCCCGGGAGGGACACCGAGAGGTGGCGACGGCGCTGATGGACCAGGGAGCCAGTCTGAGCATCACTACCAAGGTGAATGTCGCATGTGTGCAACACTCACTGGCACTGAGACCGAAAAAGAAAACCAATGCAGGATACGTATCAAAAGTAAGATAATACACTCATGGTCAGTTTTGATTGACACTGTCAGTGAGATATTAATTCAACAATATGGTTTTTGTGATTGGAGTTGGTCCACTGTATTTATAGGTTTATTTTTTGTTTGCATTTTTATAGTATTATTTACATACACTTTATACTTATAGTATATTATCTCCATGTATTGTTGTTATTATTATTATTATGATATATTTGTATTATTTTGTGATATATTATTTGACAACATAGTTTGATTTAATCATAATTTATATTGTATATTATATTTATATTTATATTTATAATTTATATTTACATTTTAATATATATATATATATATATATATATATATATATTACATATTATTATCCATCCATTTTCTACTGCTAATCGGGTCGCGGGGGCAGTAGCTTTAGCAGGGACGCCCAGACTTCCCTCTCCCCAGCCACTTCATCCAGCTCTTCCGGGGGGATCCTGAGGCGTTCCCAGGTCTCCCGAAAGATGTAGTCTCTCCAGGGTGTCCTGGGTCATCCCCGGGGTCTCCCCCCGGTGGGACGTGCCCGGAACACCTCAACAGGGAGGCGTCCGGGAGGCATCCGAATCAGATGCCCCAGCCAGCTCATCTGGCTCCTCTCGATGTGAAGGAGCAGCGGCTCTACCCTGAGATCTTCTCGGATGACCGAGCTTCTCACCCTATCTCTAAGGGAGAGCCCGGACACCCTGCGGAGGAAACTCATTTCGGCCGTTTGTATCCGGGATCTTGTTCTTTCGGTCACGACGCACAACTCGTGACCATAGGGGAGGGTATATATTATTATTATTATATTATATAAGTTATATTTTAACTTATATATATATATTATATATATATATAACTTATATATATGTTATATTTTAACATAATTTTGATTATTTAAGTATTTATTTCGGCCGGCAGTTCTGGGGACCGGGGTACAAATCCTGGCCCCGGCCTGTGTGGAGTTTGCATGTTCTCCCCGTGCCTGGGTGGGTTTTCTCCGTGCACTCCGGTTTCCTCCCACATCCCATAAACATGCGTGGTAGGGTGATTGGAGATTCTAAATTGCCCGTAGGTGTGAATGTGAATGCCAATGGTTGTTTGTTTCTATGTGCCCTGCGATTGGCCGGCGACCTGTTCAGGGTGTACACCGCCTCCCGCCCAAAGATAGATTGGATAGGCTCCAGCAGCCCGCGACCCAAGTGAGGTTAAGCGGTAAAGAAAATGGATGGATGGATGTTTTTTATATATATATACTATTTCTTTTTTTAGACCCACTCATGTAGCTAAATAAGGTAACCCAGAATTGTCTCCTCTTGCGTTTTTACAGAAGGGTTTCACTCCACTGCACGTGGCGGCAAAGTACGGCAAGCTGGAGGTGACCAACCTTCTGCTGCAGAAAAACGCCGCACCTGATGCCGCTGGCAAGGTGACACCCCTTTTGCCTACTCCAGGTGGCATGATTGAGCTCTAACCGCCTCCTAATGCTGTGTGTGTGCATTGGGGTGTCCAGAGTGGACTAACTCCACTGCATGTGGCTGCGCACTACGATAACCAGAAGGTGGCACTACTTTTACTCAAGCATGGAGCCTCACCGCATGCCGCCGCAAAGGTGAGGACCTCTCTTCATTACATCCGTCAAGCAAAACGTTAGAGAATCTTTATCTGGTTTGTGGACAGGTGTGACAGTTCACCAAAAACAAAACTGGTACAGATCTGGATAACTGATGTGAGAATTTATTTGGCATCATTCTGTACTGCTCATTACTGCCATCTACAGGACTGGAGGAGAAAATATCAACTGAGGAGTGTTTATTTGTCATATTAATAGGAAAAGAAATGAGGATCTCAGCATTGATTTTTTTTTTTTGTAGCGGATACAACTAGTTGTTAAGATACCACAATTGGGTGCTATTATTTGGCCTCAGCAGAGGTCTACGCGCCACTGAGGAACGTTCGAGTTAAGAAACATGTGTCTCTGTACAGGAAACATAACGCCACAGTTGTGTGCAACTGGTTAGCATCGGTAGCTGAGCCTGGAAAATATTTTTTGCAATATCTTACATTTGACACTCAAGTTCATGACTGCCATCTACAGGACTGGAGTGGGAGAATAAGTTAATTTTTTAAATTTAAATTTGGAACACATTTACATTCAGCTGTTTATGTAATGGATCAGACTAACCACTAAGCTAGTCAAGAGGAAGCGAGCATTTTATTTTTTTGGCCTGGGGCATTCTGGTGAATAAAAATAGTTCCTCTCCGTTCACAGCCATGTTGTTAGTGCAAGCAGTGTACATCAGCGAGGACACACATTGAAGTACAAAAGCAACAACAACAACAAAACAGTTAAAAAAATAAATTGTCCTGAGCAATAAACTCAAATTAATGGAACAAAGTTAGTATGTTAAAATTGTACACTTACGGTACAGAATGGTTACACGCCGCTGCACATCGCATCCAAGAAGAACCAGATTGAGATCGCCACCACGTTGCTGGAGTATGGTGCGTCCGCCAACGGCGTGACGAGGCAGGGCATCACCCCGTTGCATCTGGCTGCGCAGGAGGGCAACGTGGACGTGGTAACGCTTTCTGCTGGCGCGGGACGCTCCGGTCAACACGGGCAACAAGGTGAAACTTTAAGAAAATGTAAAAAAAACAAAACAAAACAAAAAACCACACATTTATTGGATTTTTGGACTTCATGAGATTTATTCAAACCTATCCGCCTTTGCGTTTTTGGTCTTTAGTATGGCTTGACTCCGCTCCACCTGGCTGCCCAGGAGGATAAAGTCAACGTGGCTGAGGTTTTGGTCAACCACGGAGCCACCATAGACCCCGAGACCAAGGTGACACCACTGACTCTCTTTTACTTGACAAACACAAGCATGCACATTCAAATTTTTATACCGGAAGGGAAATAAAATGTTCAGTTTAAATTTATTTCTTTTAATTCCTTTTATGTGATTTTTCTTTGGGAACTTTATTTATTTGTTTGTTTGCTTGTTTGTTTATATTAAATTGTTTTTTTAAATAAAACAACAATATATATTCTTTGAGCCGTCTTATCTTTTTTGGTCATCGGTGTTCTTTTCCTTTTGTGTGTCATCAGTTGGGTTACACTCCCCTCCACGTGGCCTGTCACTATGGCAACGTGAAGATGGTCCACTTCCTGCTCAAAAACCAGGCCAAGGTCAACACCAAGACCAAGGTAATTCATTTGACAGGCTCGCCGTTTGGATTGAGTTCTATTTGATTACAGTCTTCCTCTACAGTATGTGATTAATTTCCTTTTTGGTGACCCACAGAACGGTTACACTCCTCTTCATCAGGCTGCACAGCAAGGACATACACACATTATCAATCTGCTGCTGCATCATGGGGCGTCACCCAACGAGCTTACCACGGTGACCACACGCACACACACTATGTGTCAGATTTATTTTTCCCATTATGATTCCTGTGTTAATCACTGACAAATTCAGGAAAGTTGCAGGATAAAATGAGGAAACAATCCTAGTTTGCAGGACACATTTTTATTTTTATTTTTCAGCTGCCTTTAAGGTAAAATAGATGGATTTTAGTGGAGAGACTAAAAAGGAAATGCCAGAAAATGTTGTTTTTTTTTAAACTAGAGCTGATGAAGGAAATTTATTACAAACAACGTTAGGGGTGGCACAGCAGCTAGAGAAACGTCAAGATTTTTTTTTTCGAGCCTGCTGAGCTAACATCAATGATGTTAAAAGCAATATACTGTAGATGAATTTTACAAGGTGGGAGAAAAGTTCTGAAAATAAGTTTACAGTAATAACGACATATAATTGTAACGACATAAAAGGTTAGTGGAGGCACAGCAGCTTGAGAAAAATAAAGAAACATATGTTTGACCCTGTCACGCTAATGTCAGCTATGTTGTTGTATGTGAAGACAAAATAGATTCATTTCATTTCTTCTTTTTTTTTTAATGAATGTTGGTAAAGGAAAGGTGTTTCATTCAACATTAGAGGAGGCACAGCAACTCTAGAAAAATAAGGAACAAAAAATACATTTAAACATGCTGCGCTAACTATGTCTAAAATCTAACTGATTGATTTTAGAGAGGTGACAGAAAACTCAAAATAAGATATGGAAAATGTCCAGGACCAATAGGCACCTTTGAAAGTAAACTTTAAAAAAAAAAAAAACAACCTCCAAAGAAAACTCCCAAAAAAGACTTTTGAAATATACAAAAAGATTTTTAGGTGGGCCTCATTCTTTTTCTTTTTATGATATATATTTTTTTATATTAAGGACTTTTTTAAAAAATATAGTTTTAGTCATTTTTGTTGTGATTTTGTACTTCTTTTCATTGATTAATTTTAATATGCAAATTTTAATCATAGAAAGGTGATTCAGTCTTCACTTTTTACATTTTTTAAAATGTTTAACTTCATTTATTTATTTATTTTAATGTAGGACTTTTGGGGGGGGAATTTTAGGTATTTATTATTTAATAGTTCACGCCCTTTTATCATGTGCAGTTGAACAACTAAGTTATATCTGTTATTTTGCTTTGCTTCTTTTCTTTTTCTTTCTTATTAATCTTTTTTTTTTTAAAACACAGGGATTTTATATAGTTTTTGTAAATGTTTGTTTCTGTTTTATTTTTGTGATGTGAATTTCAACCCTAGACGGAATTTTCATTTTTTACTTTGTAATTATTAAAAACACATTTTCAAAATGTGTTTATTTAATTATTTATTTGAAAAAAAATAGAACTTTTTTTGAGTGAAAGTTTGGGGTATTTTTTTTTTCAATACCTTATTTTTGATGTTTAAACAGGCAGCGGGTCAAATTAACCCATCAAGTTTGTCGGCGTACCAAAGAAAACGGTTACTCGGCTGACTACCAGGTAGCCAGGATGGCCTTTAACCATATTTTGCTTCCTCTGCAGAATGGGAACAGCGCTCTGTCCATTGCCAGGAGGCTGGGCTACATCTCTGTGGTGGACACGCTCAAGGTGGTCACTGAAGAGACGCTGACCATGCAGGTACCTTGGCAAATTGGGATCATGTGTGAAGTGGCTGGACACAAATAATGGGACACACCTCACCTTCATTCTTTATCTTATTGAGACATTTTTGGAAGTTCCTCTGCTGTGAGTTTGTTGGGGAAGAACCAACCCACAAATGGAATTGCTCCAACATCTTCACTTTTCACTTCCTGAGGGCAGCCCAATACTTTTGTCCATACGGTTTATCCCAGTGATTCCCAACCATACTAGTGTGCTGTCAGATTATTAGGTGTGCTGTGGGAAATTATCCAATTGTCTTGTAATTGGTCCAAAAAAGATTTATTACTAATGTATCTTTCTTTCTATCTTCTATTCCAGTGACATATAGTGACAGGCTCAACAATTAAATGCTCTTCTAGATGGCATTCATACAACAGAGTTAGAGTTAAACAGGCCTAGACTTCTCACCGAGTAAGTCAATTTGTGAGTCAATTGAGATCGGATCATCATTATTTCTGTATATATTATAAACTGCGTTAGACATTTTGGTGTGGTGTGCCGTAAGATTTTCCGAATGTAAAGTATGTGCCTTGGCGCAATAAAGTTTGGGAAACACTGGCGTATCCGATACCGTGACATTACATAAGTGCATTTTCTCTCTTCATTTTTCCCCCTTATCAGTCTTTTCATGTTTGCGCTGGCTTGCTGTGTATTGGAGTTGATAATTGACTATTTTGTTTTCGATAAGAGCAGGAAGCACAGAGCTCGGGAACGCATATGTCCAGCTTGACGTGGGGAATGCTTTGTGTCGTTTGCGCAGACGGTCACAGAGAAGCACAAGATGAACGTTCCGGAGACCATGAACGAGGTGCTGGACATGTCGGATGATGACGGTAAATCCTCTTGTTACTCTGTATTGATTATAAAAGTTAGTCCCTGCCAGTTTTTCCTTTGATGTCACGCGACTTGAGCTCTCTTTCATTTGGTTTTATGCGATCATTTGTCCACAAATCATTTACTTGACTTCATTTCCATATTTCTTCTTTAACTCTTGCCTCCATCCCCATCTCACAGCCTGTAAGGCCAGTGCTCCCGAAATGATCACAGAGGACTATTTGTCCGATGTTGATGAAGGTACTTGTCATCTTTTCATCCTTTCATTACTTTTGTATTATGTATCATTCTCATCATTTGTTATTGCTTACATTTGCATTTATACGTTCATTTATTGCTTCATTTAATGGGGACATATTATGGAAACGTCACGTTTTCATTCTAGGCACAGACAGTTGGGTCTCTGGACTGCTCAGTCTCCAGAAGTGGACAATAATGAAAAATAAAGTGGCTACATTTGTTGCTAGTTTCTTGTTTTAATAGTTTCTAGACTGCTTGGAAAATGTACTAAGTTGTCAAGAAGCCCTTACTTTGTCGCAACACCCTAGCACTGCCCCCGGTCGTCATGGTAACGAGTGATTCTAACCAGTTTGACAAGTGGATGCTAAGCCTGCTGTAATTCTTTACACTTTGTGTATTTTGCCGAAACAATGTCAGAGGGCTTTTATTGGGCTGCGTGGGAACGGTGGAAATTTTGGAAAATGTGCATTAAATGTCTCCTTTAAGAGGTTTACTCTTAAGATGTAACAGTATTTCGATTAGCTTTACTGTTCGGCCACCTCATCCCTTCTCTCTGGGGTGGCAAAATGTAACGAGTCAGCCTTTTCTCTCTGTTGCCATGGATACAGTCTGCACGGGGTGTTTTCATGGAGTGGGTGCCCGCATTTGCACACACACACTTGATCTATTGTCAGTGTCACTACACACAATCGGGCGAAAGCAAACATGCACGTTTCTTCTCAGCGTGGACCCTCAGTCACCCCGAAAGTGTGACGCGGTGAACAAAACGGATAGACGACGGATCGAACAACGGCCCTCCTGCAGCAAATTCAGTAGTCTTAATCGGTGCAAAACCATGCGTTGGCTGGATTTTTTCTCTATTTAATTAGGTGACGTCATGGCTGAAGACGTTCCAGCGAATGACAAAACAGAGCTTAAAATGGCGTCTTTGTGCTTTTGTTCAAACAGAGATGGATTGTGGAAATATCTGCATCAGCTATTCGTGTAAGTCATAAAACTAAAACGCCAGGTTTTATTGCAAGCACTAACCCCAAATAACCGCAATGTAATGTGTAGCGCTTTTTCATGTCTAAATTTGGCTCGTGTGTAACTGTATGCACACACACACTCACACAAGCTTACATAGCAACAATGAATAATCACACACACACACACTCATGCACACACACAGTTAGCGTTGCACTTCTAATTCTGGACATCCCGCACCCTCCTTATGTAAACTGTTGGGGTCGGCCTGCCACCGATCTTTTTTTTTTTTTTAACGATCAAAGACAAAGAAACCATAATATTTTATATGAAGGACCACAACATGCACGTCTTTTTTAACGTGCAATGATGTCGCGTAAAGAGTCGTAACATTCGTTATACATTCATATTTTCCTTTTTGAGCTGCATTAGTCTGGTTGTCTGCTGGTGTGTCCGAAGGTTTTAAGATAATTTTTAGTGATCAAAACACCAATTGATGGTATTATGTTCATTAAGACTGCAAACAGGTTCAATATATAGATCACTTTAGGTCAAAAAGTGCTGTAAAGACACAAAGGTAGCACCGGCCACAACATTAGGTACACCTCCATAGTCTAATGACATTGAGCGATAATTGTGTTTTTTCATAAATCAGTGGTTGGCAAAGTGTGGCTTGTGGGTCACACACTGCCTGTTCCGTTCTTTAATCCATCAGGCCAAGCATTATTATTATTATTATTATTATTATTATTATTATTATTAACCTGTAATAATGTTTTCATTTGTTGCATTAATTTAGCAGGGTTTTTTTTCTACATTTAATTAATTTGCACAATCTCTTTTTATATTGTGGATCAACTTGACCTGTATTACAGTTATTGAAATTGAAATATTATTTTTTTATTTTATTATTTTTTTCGCCCCTCATATTTCTGGGATTTTCAAATGGTCACAGTAACAATTAGTTTTAACCCCCCCCCCCCCAATATTTAGGGGTACCAAAGAAACAAAGGGTGAATTAAAGTTGATTAAAAAATATAATCAAATGTTACTGGTAAAACAAACAATGTTCCATATTACATGAACATGGAGCCGCTTTCTTACCTCATTTTCAAATGGCCTGACAGTTTAAAGACAAACAAACAAGTGTGACTCCTTAGTCCAAACATTTGCTTTCCCCTCATGCTCAGTTTTAAATAATCATTGTCATAAATGTGGTTGTTGTCGGATGTGTTCCGAGTATTTTGGTGTGCCCGTTCAGCTACAGATGAGGGTGAAAGTATGAGATGAAAACAATCAGAGTGAGCATTAACTTCATAAAGGCATCCTTTTGTGATGTACCTAAAAATGTGGCCGGTGCGTGTGTACAAATACGCACACGACTTAATTAATTTAGTTAGTTACAGGCAGATGCTCGCTTAATCAAGTTAGACAACTTTAGCGTGAGTCACACCCTGCTTGCTATTTGCGTCCGACACACACACACTCTCACACACACACACACTCACACAGAGTGGATTATCCCTGAGCAGGGGAGAGTAGGCGGGAGAAAGCGGATCTGTTTGCGTGATCGAGACAGAGAGAGAGAGAGAGAACGCTCCAAAATAAAGACAAAAAAGCACTGAATGAAGTGCTTCGAAGGCAGAGGTGAGTCACGGTAGATCCCAAATAGAAAAGCTTGGAATGTCACCAGATGGGGTCTGTGAAAGTTTATGGAGGGGGTTACATGGAATGGCGGGGGGCGGGGTGCTGCTGCTGCTGGAATGCCGTCCCGCCATTCAGTCTCTCTCGCTGGCCTGCGTGCACTTGCTGCCTTTCTCTGCTTTTCAAATCCTCTAAACTCATCAGTATGAGCTTGCAGAGCAACAAGTACACTTCTAACGGTCTCCCTCTCTCTCTTTTTTTTTTTAAATATGCCTTGACTGAGGTTTGCTGTGTGGTTGCCGTGACGATGTGGACTTCTTTAGGTCTTGAGCGTGTGCTTCATTTGTGACTCACTCCTGGATAACATCCCCACAAATAAATGTGGTCCTCCTCTCTTGTGTTTATTTTTTTATTTTTATTTTTTGGGCCCCAGGCGACGACGCCATGACAGGGGACACGGACAAGTACCTGGCGCCCCAGGACCTGAGGGAACTGGGTGACGACTCACTGCCGCAGGAGGGCTACATGGGCTTTAGCGTGGGCGCGCGCTCGCAGAGGTGAGACGCCGGCCGGCAGATACACTTGAGTAGGTACACCCGTGAGACTGTGAATGCAGACCTCTGCCAAGGCGTTGAAAAGGAAGTTACAGTGCAGCTAAATGTACTCGGTGTCCATAGAGTCCCTTTACAATTTAACCACTATATTAGAAATAACAACGTGTTAAGTGGCTGCCATCTTTGTGGAATTTTGTAAAAAAAACAAAACATGGAATGAGCACTTCTAACGCCTCTAAAATCCTCCATAACAAATAAATTCACAAACACTGCTCTTCTCACGAATAATGATCCATTTGCGCTATTTCGGTCAAGTGTTTAGGGCAGATAATGCCATTTGAAATGTTTTTGACACGTCCACTTAGAGAACCCTTCGGAATTACGACCTGTACGAGCTTATTGGTGGATATTTTTAACTGAAACTTGTCAGCCAATCGGAGAAGGGGTTCCCCAAGTGGCAGATGAAACTAAATGGTCGAGGAGATGCAGTATGTTGAGAAATAAGTTTATTTATTGAATTCTAATTTGAAGGCGTTTTTTTTGAACAGATTTTAGAATCATAGATGTTATGGTAATTATAAACCTTCAAATAATTGCTACTTTAACACACATGGAGCAGCAGCATATACAAACAGATCATACCACAAAACCGATAGGCATGTATTCTCCAAACCAAATGTTCAACCAAATCATATAATTTATTGTAACGAAAGACTGCTAGCTTAATGCCAACATGAAATGCAAAATGGCATTGGCAGGCTAATGGAAATTAGCATTAATGTTATGGCAATTATAAACCTTTAAATAACTGCTACTTAAACACACATGGCGCAAGAACACATACAAACGGACCATGCAACAAAACTCAGGGCTTATATTTTCTCTGCTCTGTGGGACAATGGCTATTAGTGGAGCTGACAGCAGCTGGGAGATAAGAAATGTTTTCTGTGTCTTCAATTTTCATGACATTTTGTCTCATAAATTCAGAGGACACTTAAAAATATTAAAACTTGTATTGCAACTTCATACAATAGTGATTTCCATTATTTTATCACATCAGATAGGGTTGGAAGATTTATTGATCTTATTGATTAATTAGAGTGTATTGCTCTGGAATTTTTCTTTTAATTTAAAAAAATTATTTTTGTTGTTGTTGTTGAGGCTTCAATACTTCAGCCACATTTGGACTGGCGTGCACTGCTCGCATTGATCAAATGCCTACGAACAGAGAGGAGCTCATTTACAAAAACACAGTAAGCCTGATACCATTCACGAGTGATGACATGTTGCCTCATTCACAAGCAGATGCACTGAGCGGATTTCAAAGGTCAAATGTATTTCTCTTAAAAAATATTGACATTTATGCAACATCGAATGGACGCGCGGGAGGGGTAGCTGGAATTGGTGCGTCACCAAATGTCTAAGGAGTGACACAATTGTTCGCCAAGGCACAGGAAATTAGAAACATGTTCGATTACATGTCCCTCAGCACGTGTATGCTTTTGTAGTTCAGTTGCAGGGAAATATGGACACAACTCAGGCTACATGTTAAAAGAAAACTAGGAAAATGTGTGCTGAGCTTTATTGATTTATTTGCACACACACAAAAAAATGGGGCCATATTTTATATATTTTGCCCACCACTGGTTTCTAAGCATTTATTGATATTTTCGTCCGAGATTGGAAATTTTCCACTTTCTGAATGCAGCACAAGCGTTTGCGTGGTTGACCTCATCCCTATCCATCCTGCTTTGTGGCTCATGATGTTGTGTTCTCTCCTTCATGTGCGCTCGGTGCGTGTTAGTCCCAAAGTCAGGTAAGGCTGACGGCATGCTGCTGAGGCATCCCAAAACCTCCATACACCCCCAAGCATCCCCCTTCTAATCCCCTCAAACTAGATGATGTCTTAACTTCCTGGTGACCCTTTGATTGGCTAATTTAATTATTTGTAGCTGTGTTGTTGTGTGTGCTAGCTTAATGTGTGTTGTTGTTGGTGACCGCGTTGTTCTTTGTTGTGATTTTTGTGCTTTTATTTCATCGAGCTTCCGGGGACCCGAACCTATTTTCCCGCCTTTTGCCCATATAAGGAAGATCTTGTCCTTTAGTTTGCATCAAGACATGCTGTAATTTCATGCAGACTATCACAAGATGAATATTATGGCCAAATTAATTCACATACTGTCTACGATATATTAATTAAAATTGAATTTTCTCTTATTAGTATGTGTTACTCACAAAGAGTTAGGGGTATTCAGCTTTCAAGTGAAATTTCAGGATGACCCTAAATTATACTATACCCTTTAGGCTTGGTTTACAATATGCTTGGGGGGGGGGGGATTAAGTTTAGAGAAAGTCAAATTAAGTTAAACTGTAACGGTTATAGTGCATTTTAATTCATCCTGAAATTTCATCTGAAAGCCCATATCCCTAATTTTTTAAAATAGTGTATATATATTTTATAGGAAAGGATGACACAATTACATTTTTTTGTATCGTTTGTGTTGTTGGAGAGAGTAGTGACTGAACAATTCATTTGTCATTAATCTAATGAGATCCCAGACAAGAGCTGAATTGCAAATACTGCCTTCACAAAGTTAACTGTCAGGTATTTATATATATATAAAAATTTTGGTGAATGTCTGCAGTGGTGCTTTGCTACATGTGTGGTATAAAATATTAGTAATACCTCTGCAGTACCTAATGACTTTTTTTATTAAAAAATGTACTGTGATTAAAAAGTATTACAGGTGCATTAAGGGTGAATGTACACGTGTTAAATAAAGAAGGTAGATTAAATCAGTCGCCCCCCCCCCTCCCCCTCCCCCATACACATTGTCATGGTGACAACAGCAGCCGCACCAGCTGTGGTTTTGCTGAGTCATCGTTTGGCTTGTGGAGAGAAAAGTGTCATCGTCACACTGGAATGCATCATTACAAGATATTCACATGTATGATGTCCAACATCTGCTTCTCTTTCATACACTGCATCGCTTCATTCAAGCGCTGTCATTGCTGACCATTTTTAAGTGAATCTTCCGAGTTCTCTGTTGTTTGGGGGGTCTTGCAGAGATCCGCAGACAGCACGAAATGTCTCGAAATCCTCAATGAATTAGGTTTGTAACTAAATATTATGTAGTTTTTGTCTTTGGGAAAACAGAAAGGCCTTCTCATAGGAATCCCAGTATATGTAGTTGTTGAAAAGCAGTTAAAACTCAAACAAATGTTTGTTGTGCTTTGTGGTGGTTCTGGTTCCTGGAAGCTGCATGCATTTAATGTGATTTCCCCCTCCCCCCTTTCTGTTCACTTTCACCTCTCCCGATATACCATGGTCCCTTCCCCTCCTGTTCACCTGCTCCTCAAACCCTGCCTCCCTCGTCATTGTGGCTGTTGTCTTGGTAACCCGTGAACCTGCGCACCGCTCCAACCCCGTGCCCAAGCCTGCGTTCCTTCAGTTCTGACAGGTCCAACACACTCAACCGCAGCTCCTTCACACGGGACAGCATGATGATTGAAGAGATGCTGGCGCCCAGCAAGGATATGGTGCGTACTTGCATGTCACTTTCCTCTCATTAGGGAGGTTGTCAATCAAAGCTCCAAAACCAAACAATCCCGATCCCATCACATTTTACGTGAAAGAAGGAATGAGATTAGTGGTTAATGCTGCCGTCTATCCCGACAAATTTGGTTGGCCATATTTTGCTTTTCGAGAAAGAAGACCATTTTAAAGTATTTCAGGAAATACACCGTGGTAAAATAAGTAGTCAACATTTGACCATTAAAAAAACCTTTTAAGGGGATCGTCAATTGTTTGTAGATTTCGTTATTTGCGGCAGAGACTACAGACTGAGCCCAGCTGCGAGTAGTGAAAAAATGTGACTAATCAACCCCCCCCCCCAAAAAAAACTGCCTCTATTACGACTTTAAACTGTAAATATATTACAAATTACATTCCCAAAACAGTTCAATATCATTTAAGATCATCGTACTAATAAATGGCTTACAAATGAATTGATTAAAAAAAAAAAGTACCGGAAATGGGCATGTACATGCACATGCAGTGAAGGCTCTTCGTAACTTCCACTAACAACCCAGGCGAAATTTAGCTCTTCCCTGACATACATAGCTTGTCTCCAGGTAGACATGTATAGATTCAGCATACTTCCTTGACACTAATTCCTATTTGGAGAGGGCTATGGCGGCATATTCCCAAAATCCTGGGAATATTGAAACAATTGCAATAGTTAGCCATACGTAGCTCATTTTGGACACAAATTAAGTGTCAGTGAACATTTTTGCTGGCTAAGTGAAGAAACATAAGGACTAACAGCTTGTCTGCTCCCACACTGCAGCAGATGCTCTGTAAGGAAAAGTCTTTCACTGTAGAACAACACAACAAGGTAGACGTTGACGCATGTTGGCACACTTTGATTCTTGTTTAGTTGCCTCATTACGTTCATTTTGCATTCATTTACATTACAAATTGTCGCCCGCGGAAGCTTGTTGATAGCCAAACTATTACCACAAGACTTAATGTGATGGCATTGTATTAATTTTTATGTTATGCACATGACTTTTCTGGCACTTTGGCGTCATCTTTTGGTGTTACTGGTGATACTTTCTTGATGATGAACCTTAATGTGTGGTCTGGGCAGCACTTGGCAGTTGCCAAAGATTGTAACAACGACTCACTGAGGAGGTACAGCTGGACACCAGACGCCATGGACAACGTCAATCTCGTTTCTTCGCCACTCCACTCTGGGTAAGCCAGCGCTTATGATGCGTGGATCAGTGTGAGTTTGTCGGACGGAACAAATAGTGGATGGCTATTTTATTCATTTTTGAAGATATACATTTGCATGAGACTCAATAAAAGGTAGTAAATGAAAATATTTAAATAATCTAGGCCGGGAATCTTTGGGTGAGTATTGACTATAACATTTTATGAGCTATTACATTACATACACAATTTATTATTATTATTATTTTTTTTTACAACTGTGCTTTGTTTGTTTTGATGAATTCATCAATTTGATATTGAATTTGATAGGGGTGTAACAGGTATGCCAATAATCATAGTAGCTTTTGTATGTACATATTAAATGACATTTAAAATGAAGCATACAAAAAAGGGAAAATTACTAGCAGGTGATTTGCCAATAAATGAACAATTAATGAATAATGTATTCTATAAAATGTAACAACGTAATAGATATTTTCTTTTGATGAAAGGGCAACATCAATTGTTCATCATCATCTTTTTAGGAATGTGCCAAATTAGTAGTTTGTCTTTTTTGTTCGGAAAGTGCAACACATGAAGTTAGTTTGTCTTTTTGGGACAGTGTAACTATTTGTCTTCTTTTTAGGAAAGTACACTATCAAGAGTTAGTATTATTTTTAGGAAAGTGCAACATTGTTGTGTGTTGTTTATAAAAAAAATACAACATCAATGTTAACTTTAGTTTGCATCGCACAAGTTTATTTTCCCGCTGGTATTCACGTTAGCGCGATGCTGTCTCAAACCAGTTTACAAGTTTGACTTACGACCATGTTGCCAGCGTGACATTCACGAGCCAGAGGCTGAGCTGCACTGTGTTTGTTTCCAGAATAGAAGTGTGACGAGAGTGCGAGGGAACTTTAGGTTACTGCGTGAGGGTAGTGATGGTAAATGTCTGAGACGGAGCTCTGTTGTCGTCCGTTCCGCAGTTTTTCCTCTCCACTCCCGCAGTACGACAGCAGGTGACATCTGACTGACGACTGGCTGCGATTGATTGATTGAGTGATGATAATCTCCTCGTTGTGGTCAGGCGCCGCCACGCGACCTGGATTGTGTTGTTTCCGCTCACGCACCCCCCGCTTACCCCTCTTCACACCTCCTCCCTTTGTCCACTCACAGCAGCTGCTGTTTGTTCTCCTCCTACGTTGAATGTGTCCTAGACTTGTGGTGGGGTTTTTGTGCTCTTGTGTGTGAAGGACGGATCTCAGTGGGTTGCTGTGCTCTTTGTGACTACGTTAATAACACCTTACTGTACGTACACTGAGTGAAATGACGGATGCACAGTGTGATTTTGTCACTAATTCCTTGGAACACAAGTTAGGTAGTGTGTGGGTGCGGGCGCATGTGCGTGTGTGTTAGAGAGTCACGTCATCATACTGAAAAGAGGGGGAAAAAAATATTGCATAAATAATAATTTGGTATTAAGAATAAAATGGAAATATTATGTGAATAAAAAGCCATAATATAAAAAAAGTACAACACAATAAATGTGAAAAATAAATTGAATGCAATATGACAAGGTTACTAGCATAAAGTAATATTACAAGAATGGAAAGAAAGTATAAGGACCAAGTAATATTGTCAATTAAATATAAAACTAATATTTTTTTATATAAAAATTTCAATAAAAATAATTATTTTACAACAATTAAGCCATACATGAAGAAAATATTAATGATTGAAGAATAAAGTAAGACTTTTAGGGGCATGAAAATGAAAATTACTTTTACGTTTTATTTTACAAGAAAACAAATCATAATAAATTGAATGCTGTTGTATTTTCTGACCAAAAAGTCATATTTACAAGAATACAGCATATGTTTACGACCACATCCAGTAAAAAGGTGTACATATTATGAGGAAAAAGTCATAATTTTTAATGAAAAATAAGTCAGCCACTTATGAGAGAAAGTCATCGTATTACAATATAAAAGACATTATTCTGTGAGGAGAGAAACCCTAAATTAATGCAGAAAGATGGAAGTACATCAAAGGCGTGTTGTTTTTGAATGTCCCTCCTTTATCATCTCAGTTAATTTATAATTATTACAACTGGTAATTCTATTGGTATTTTCGACAATGATAATCAAAATTGTCTATCAGTCAATTTTCTATAGTGCTCGTCAAATGTGAATGCAAATGCTTGTTTGTCTATATGTGCCATGCGATTGGCTGGCGACTAGTCCAAGGTTGACATGGGCAACAAAAAAATGGATGGATTTTGCCCAATTCTAGTAGTGAGTACACCTGCATGCATCACCACAGCGCCCTCTAGAGACACAAACACACACCAGCCTATCATATGGGTGAAGCACTGCTGACTGCAGAGCATTCTGGCTTGGCTCCCCCCCAAAAACTATCTAGGATTTAAAAACAATTGATTTGAAAAACAAATGATCAATAACGTTTCCATGGCCACCCAGAATGCTCCTCACTTCCTGTTCTATTTCCTCCTCATCGCCCTCCTCTCCCTCCCCCTCCTCTTCAGGTTCCTGGTGAGCTTTATGGTGGACGCCCGAGGCGGATCTATGCGGGGCAGCCGCCACAACGGCATGCGCATCGTCATCCCGCCCAGGAAGTGCACGGCGCCCACGCGCATCACGTGCCGCCTGGTCAAGCGGCACAAGCTGGCGTCGCCGCCCCCCATGGTGGAGGGCGAGGGCCTAGCCAGCCGGCTGGTGGAGGTGGGCCCGGCCGGAGCGCACTTCCTGGGGTAAGACCAAGATTTCTTCTATTTGTTTTTCTGGGGGCTTCTGTGCATTTCGCTTTGATGACATCTTCCCTCCGCTTTCTGCCCGCTGCCATTTCCAGCCATTTGCGTGTTCACTCGATTGGGTGTTTGTCTCCAAACTTTTGAATACGGGCACGCACAACCCTCTCCCCCGCACACGCCTTCGGAACAAAAATCCAAACAAAGCCCAGTTCATGTTTATTATTATTATTGTACATTTTTGATTGTTAAAATTTAGAATGTGTAAAAAGCTTAGATTTAACTTTTGTATTTGGTAGAAAAATTCATGCCCTGGAAAGGCTTGAAACACTTACTTGAAAACCTAACCCAAACTTGAAACCCTAATTTTGAAACCCTAACCCTATAACCTGAAAGCCAAACCCAATCTTGAAGCACTAACTTCAAGCCCTAATCCTTGCATGAAACTGTAATATCGACCCGAACCCTGACTTGAAACCCTAACCCTGGCTTGAAAACCTGATTTTTAAAACCCTACTTTGTGGACCCTAACACTGTCTTGAAACTATAATACGAAAACCAACCATTGCCTGAAACCCTAATTTGAAATACTTAACCGGACTTGTAACTGTAATTCGAAACCTCAGACCACCCATTCTAGAAACCGTTGTTTTGAAACCCCAACCCGCTATTGAAAACTAACTTTGAAAACTTAATCCAAACATGGAACCCTAAACCTGGCTTGATACCGTATCCCTGCATGGTTTGAAACGCTAGTTTAAAAGGCAACCCCTGTCTTGAAACACTAGTCCAACCTACTCTACTCTGTGACGAACTCGTAATGAAGTGGTCCGGCAATGTGTAACAAACCCACGAAGAGCCGGCTTCCAGTCATTTTGTCACTTTGGACATCCACCGGGACTTTTTGCAACCGAAGTGCAAAATCTGCCGCCCACCAATCAAAGTGACATCTCATTGACGTCTCTCCGTTCATTGACCTCACAGTTATGTGTTGCGTGTGTGTGTGTGTGTGTGTGTCTTGTGTGCGTGTGTTTGTGTATGACGCAGTAAGCTACATCTTCCCAGAATGCCGCCAGCTCTTAATGAAGGCGAGAGCCTGGTTAGCGCAGTGCTCCAGCTGGGACCCCGAGGAACTAGATTTGTTGGGTAGGAACATGGAAAAAACCCATAGCATCCTTAACCTGATAATCCCCCGCTCTTCCCCACACCCGCCACCCCTGTCCTGACACGGCAGGATGATGCCTCATGCTGATGGATGATGATTGTTTCACACATCTGCCTCGAATCTCAGTTCAAACATGACATGACGCTATCAGGTCAGGGTGTAGTTTTGAGAAGAATTCGGTGAGGAGGATGGGATGTAAACTTTCGGCTTTCGGGTGAAATTTCAGGATGAAGCTAAAATGCACTATAACCCTTCTGTAAACTTTTGAAAGCACATGCCCAACTATGTAGTGTGTCAGTACTTGTAGAAAATTATTTATTTATGTGGGACGAACCCTTTGAAATGCAACATTTGGTTTGCATGGGGGTCCCACTACATTTTAGACAACGTGCTGTTGTCTAACAAGGATCTGAATGGCAAAATTCACAACGGGTGTTTTTTTTTTTTTTTAATTTTCAATTACAGTGCATCCGGAAAGTATTCTCAGCACTTCACTTTTTTCACATTTTGTTATGTTACAGCCTCATTTTAAAATTGAATAAATTATTTTTTTCCTCGAAATTCTACACGCAATACCTGATAATGCTGTGAATTCGTTTTAATTATTATTATTATTATTAAAATTTTTGCAAATTTGTTCAAAACAAAAAAACTAAGAAATCATATGTACCTAAGTATTTACAGCCTTTGCCACAAAGCTCATAATTGAGCTCAGGTGCATTATGTTTCCACTGATCATCCTTGAGAGGTTCCTACAGTTTAATTGGGTAAGGGTTAGGGTTATCTGATTGGATATGATTTGGAAAGGCACACACCTGTCTATATAAGGTCCCACAGGTGACAGTGGATGTCAGAGCACAAACCAACCATGAAGTCAAAGGAATTGTTTGTAGACCTTCGAGACAGGATGGTCTCAAAGCACAAATATGGGGAAGGGTTCAGAAAACTTTCTGCTGCTTTGAAGTTTCCAATGAGCACAGTGGCCTCCATAATCTGTAAATGGGAGAAGTTCCGAAGCACCAGGACGCTGAACTGAGCAATTGGGGGAGAAGGGCCTTAGCCAGGGAGGTGACCAAGAACCCGATAGTCACTCTCTCACGGCTCCAGTGGCCCTCTGCGGAGAGAGGAGAACCTTACAGAAGGACAACCATCTCTGCAACACTCCACCAATTAGGCCTGTATGGGAGAGTGGCCAGTCAGAATCCACTCCTTAGTAAAAGGCACATGGCAGCCCACCTGGAATTTGCCCAAAGGCACCTGAAGGACTCTCAGACCATGAGAAAGAAAAATCTGTGGTCTGATGAGACAAAGATTGAACTCTTTGGCTTGAATGCCAGGAGTCCTGTTTGGAGGAAACCAGGCATCGCTCATCACCTGATCAATAACATCCCAACAGTGAAGCATGGTCATGGCAGCATCATGCTGTGTGGATATTTTTCAGCGGTCGGAAGTGGGAGACTAATCAGGTTTGAGGGATAGATGAATGCAGCAATGTACAGAGACATCCTGGATGAAAACTTGCTCCAGAGTGCTCCGGACCTCAGGCTGGGCCCGGAGGTTTACCTTCCAACAGGACAACGATCCTCAGCACACACCCAAGAAAACGAAGGAGTTGCTTCAGCACAACTCTGTGAATGTCCTTGAGTGGCCCAGCCAGAGCCAAGACTTGAATCTTTGGAGAGACCTGAAAATGACTGTGCACCGACGCTCCCCATGCAATCAGACGGAGCTTGAGAGGTGCTGCAGAGAGGAATGGGCGAAACTGCCCAAAGATAGGTGTGCCGAGCTTATGGCATCATATTCAAAAAGACTTCAGGCTGTAATTACTGAAAACGCTGCATCAATAAAGTATTGAGCAAAGGCTGTGAAAACTTACAGTATGTACATGTGATGTCTTAGTTTAGTCCAACTTTAAGCCTTTCTTTGACTCCGCTTGTCTCTCCGCATCTTTGTTGCAACCTGCTGACGACACTCTATTAGTGGCCACTTCCCTCAGTGCGCATCATGTTTGATCAATATTTAGGTGTCATCTTGGCCTCATGATGTCCAAATGTAAACAGCATGACTTAGGCCTGGTACACGCATAAAGATTTTTCCACTCTTAAAAGATTTTTTATCTGCTACATACCCCAAAAACAAAAAAACATTCTGTTCCACGTCACCATTCTCGGCGTCATGGCTCGGGACACAAACATAAAGAGTTTTGGCCGTAAATTTTGAACACGTTCATTCTTTAAGATTGTCGGCCCCGACCTGATTTGAACCCTAAAATTGGAAAAAATCTACTCATAATACACACGCATCAGACCTAAGGACAAACCTAAAGGAAAATCTTGTCAGACTTTAAATTGTTTGACCTGCTTGGTCGAGAAGGGTCGAAATCGGCACAAAAACAGGCCAATTGTCTTCATGGGTGTACGAGGACTGCTTGAAGACCCTATAAAATGAAAATAAATGTCTTAGAAATTTAACACACTACAGAGAAGAGTGTTGGTAACAACTCTGCCAAATTTGAATATTTAAAAAAAAAATGGCAAGCATATAAAATGATGCTTAAATATCCCCTCTCAAATGCTTTGGGCATGTCCGCTGAATGTACTGAAACCACGCCCCACTCAACTGTCAGTCAGATACAACTTATGTAACCTGAAAAAAATATATCGACTTCGTATAGCATCTTTCCAATTCCTATGCATTCATGGCAGACAACGAGGCACTCTCAAGTGGCCAAGCCAGCAGACTATCCTAAGAGAAGATGTACTGTAGTCGGGGTGGAGGCACAGCTAGCTAACTGACTGTATGTCACAATACTGCCGGATAAATGCCAATGCGCAAAAAGGTGCTCAAGTTCTTATACACTATAGTGGGGGGAGTGAGGACTCATGCCAGACTCCGAAGTGAAGAATAGCAAGCTGTGCAAAAGTACTGAAAATAGTGAACAGTGTGCATTGAAAAGTTTAGAAAACTTCAAATTAAATCCACCTGTAAAGTTTATAGTAAACTTAAGGTTCATCCTGAAATTTTATCCTAAAGCCAAATATCCTTTACTTTTTATGAGTATTGTATGTACACTGAACAGACAAAAGTATTGGGTCACATAAGAGTTCAGAGACAGCTAAGCTGTGTACCAATACTTCTGTCCAAATAGACTTCAAGTCCATAATGGGTGCATTCTTCCTAAAACTACACCATGTAGCTTGGAATCCATACAGTTACTTTGATTTATTTCATTGTTGTTTTATTTTGGCAAAGTCTATGACATCACCGGTCTCTACTGGCTAGTTTTGGGCTGGACTGCACTTTATGGGCATGTGACTTTCGTTTCAGGGATTGGCTTGACTCTTTGGACGGTTTTCTATCAAAGAACATTGACCTTCTGATGAATGTAGAGAATGTCCACTTCCTGTATAGAATCTATGGACGTAAAGTATGCAAGAAAAACGACTCATCAAATTATAATGTCATTGTGTCCAAACAAGGCACTCCTGAGAGACACTTTGAAAAGCAAATTAATGTAACTTTTGCGATGATCCTCCAAAGAGAAGAACAATGAGCTTCTGATGAATGTAGACAATGTCCACTTCTTTATTGAGTCTTTGGATGTGAAGAAAAGAAAAAAAACTGATTGCGATGTGATTGAGACTTCACACGACACAATTACGACACTTTTAAAGCAAATCATTGCAATTCTTGGGGTGGTTCTGCTAAAAGATCAAATAACCTTCCAGTGGCCACTCTGCTCTTCTGTTTCTCGCCATAAAGTTCTTGTCTTGTGGTTTCATGCTTGTCTTGTGTTGTGCGACCATGCTTTGCGTCTTGAAGGTTTCTTCCTCGTCACTCCTTATTTCAGTGCAGCTTCAGACATCTTGAATGTGCCATTGAATGACTGCAAAGTCCTATTTCTACCAAGCAGTACAGTTCAGCTTCTGTTTTTAGAGGTTCCATTTTGAAAAGAAGGGAGGGGTATTAAAACACTTTTTGGTACCCTTCCATTGGGGTACCAGTTGGTCGCTGTGCTTTGATATGTCTGCTGAACTGTAGCGCTTGGTGAAACACCCGGCAGAACCACTGTCAATTCATACCTGCACTCTGTGTGGTTATCTAGTCTGAGTTTTATCTCTAGATGCTAAAGCACCAAGTTGATACTACTGTTTAAAGAGATGAGAAAACCTGGTTCAAATTTTAGATCTTTTTTTAATGCCACTTGAGTCAATATGCGATCGATTTATTCCGTACCAGGCCCGTGATAGTGGAGATCCCCCACTTTGGCTCCATGCGGGGGCAGGAGCGAGAACTGATCCTCCTGCGGAGCGAGAACGGTGAAACCTGGAAGGAGCACCTATACGACTGCAAGGCCGAGGACCTCCGTCAGCTCCTCAACGGCATGGATGAAGGTGAAGATCTTTTTCTTCGGGTATTACTAAATAAATGTCACTTCATGTTCATTTTGTGTATTTAATGTCCTTTTAGAACTGGACTGTGCAGAGGAGCTGCAGAGGAAGAGGATCTGCCGCATCATCACCAAAGACTTCCCTCAGTACTTTGCTGTGGTGTCTCGCATTAGGCAGGAAACGCATCAGATGGGACCTGAGGGCGGGACTCTGTGTAGCCGGAGCGTCCCGTTGGTTCAGGCCTCTTTCCCAGAGGGAGCGCTCACAAAAAAGATTAAGGTTGGCCTTCAGGTGAGTACAGCAAGAACAGACGTAAAGGACACTGAAGTTGTTTTATCTGACACCTTCTTTAGGAATGTATTTCCTCCTATTGCTGATTTATGAAGCTATGGTTGAAAGTTACACTACATGATTTTACTAATGTCCGCTTCATATTTTACTGTGAAATCAGATCTACTTGGTTCCAAAAGCAACAATATTTACCTGTTTGAAAATCCACTAAATCGTCTGACACGTTTACAGTATGAAAGAAAATCAGTCATTTACAGCTCTTCTTTGACTTGCCACACTGGTCTGATTGTAACATTTTTCATGATGTCAGATGTTTTATAGCTGGAGGCCTCCCGGATACAGGAAAAGTATGTATACAGGAAAAGCTGTGACCATTGTTTCTGGCCCCTCAGGCCCAGCCAGTACCTGACGAGACCGTGAAAAAGATCCTCGGCAACCGTGCGACCTTCAGCCCGATTGTGACGGTGGAGCCCAGACGGAGGAAGTTCCACAAGCCCATCACCATGACGATTCCAGTCCCGCCGCTCTCGGGCGAGGGACTTTCTAACGGCTACAGAGGAGACTGCACCCCCTGCCTACGCCTTCTCTGCAGCATTACAGGTGAAGTGTTGTATGCAGTTCGTGAAAGCTCAGTCACCACGACCTTACATGACAGTTTTTTGAAGGATGTCTGACAATCATTTGAAAGAAACAGTCTACGAACCCTGGGAAAAGGTGACAAAAGGTATACACATAACCAAAAGACACGCACAAATATGAAATGATAAATGACACTAGTTAAACAATGTAAAATTACACCACCATGTTCCATCGCACAGTCTCCCGCTTCCAGAGTTTGACCAATGTCCCATACCTCCCCCATTCCAACCATCCTAGTGCCCGGTCACCCGTCCCAAGTGTTCCTTCAACCGCCGCGGATGCCGTAGCAACTTCGGACATAGTCCCGCTACTGACACCAGTATTTGAAAATTGTTATATTGGGTTGGCTTCTGACACCAAAGGTCTTTTGGAATGAGAGCCAGATTGCACACACAACCAAAGTGATGTCTCCAATGATTGTTATTAGTCGGACTGCATCTCTACTTATAGCCTAGTCCATCTTTATGTAGAGCAACAATTATTTTTTTACATCCTCAGAGAGATACTACATTTACCGTGAGGTGCCATATTGAAATTCCAGTGACCAGTATCAGAGTGTGTATATTGAAATTCTAGTGACCAGTATCAGAGTGTATAAGAGCGATAACACCAAAATGAACACACATGCTCCCCATTCACATCTATAAGCTTGTAACACTAACGAGTCACATGACACTGGGGAGGGAAAATTGCTAATTGAGCTCTAGTTTGACATTTTCAACGCCAGACATTGTATCTCGAATAAAAGCACAAGAACACAAGATGCCATCATTGTATTGTCTGCCAGGTGGTACGTCACCGGCACAGTGGGAAGACATCACAGGCACCACTCCCCTCACCTTCGTCAACGACTGTGTGTCTTTCACAACCAACGTTTCAGCACGGTGAGGAGCCAGACTTCCTCTCAAATGTATCAAGTGTTGTATCTCGCATGCTTATCAGATATTTCTGTTCAGTTTCTGGCTGGCCGACTGCCACCAGATCCCAGAGACGGTTGGCTTGGCGTCGCAGCTGTACAGGGAGCTGATCTGTGTGCCCTACATGGCCAAATTTGTGGTGTTCGCCAAGATGAATGATCCGGTGGAGTCCCGGCTGAGGTGTTTCTGTATGACGGACGACAAAGTGGACAAGACCCTGGAACAGCAGGAAAACTTCGAGGAGGTGGCCAGGAGCAAAGACATCGAGGTGCTTATTCATGATCAAATATTTCAACTGCTTTGGAGGATCCTTGTGTGTTTGGACAGGTGGAACAATTTTCAAAATTTTATTCTGGAATAATCTGTCAGGGCAAAAAGAAGAAGCCCAGGAACCTTTAAAATTGTGAATATTGGGACTTATTTTTAACCACAGGAACTTGGTAGAAACTATTGTCTAGATTGTATCTAAATGTATCCATCCATTCATCCATCCATCCATCAATTTTCTTTCTCGCTTATCCTCACGAGGGTCGCGGGCTGCTGCAGCCTATCCCAGCTATCTTCGGGCAGGAGGCGGGGTACACCCTACACCGGTCTCCAGCCAATCGCAGGGCACATAGAAACAAACAACCATTCGCGCACACATTCACACATATGGGCAATGTAGAGTCTTCAGTCAACCTACCACGCATGTTTTTGGCATGTGGGAGGAAACCGGAGTGCCCGGAGAAAACCCACCCAGGCACGGGGAGAACATGCAAACTCCAGGATTTGAACCCCGGTGCTCAGAACTGTGAGGCAGATGTGCTTACCAGTCGCCCATCATGCCGGCTTGTAGAAATGTAGTTCCTGGTTCAATTACCAGAGCCAACAGCAGACCCTGCTGGGGTTGTAGTCCTTCCAATAGGTCTAGGAACTTTTGGAACTAGGAATTTTGGAAGAACCTTGTCGTTGTACCATTGAAAATCTTTGCAAAATTGTGGTGCAATTACTTTTGCGTCATCAGCCTGAGTTACATAAATGTTCCAGGGACCTGGGGCTGGGGGCCTTAGGAACATTCTGTTCCAGAGACGAATGTACCAAAAACTAAAAGTTCCCAGTAATTTAGGTGTAAAACCCCCTCATATTTGATGGAACCTTTTAGTTTCACGAACGACAAGTGCCAATAACTATTAGTTCCTTGATCTTTAGGTGGAAATGGGGCTATAGAAGGGCACAGAACTGATTTTAATTTAACATGTACAGTATTTAAATTGTTGCGTCTATTTGTGGTTCTGACTGATTTCTATGTGCTCAGGTCCTGGAGGGCCGGCCCATTTACGTGGATTGCTACGGCAACTTGGCGCCTCTGACCAAAAGCGGTCAGCAGTTAGTTCTCAACTTCTACGCCTTCAAGGAAAACCGCTTGCCCTTCTGTGTTAAGGTACCGCACACACACCACTACATTTATTTATTTATTTTTAAAGGATGGTCGCCGTCCACAGACACTAACCTAGTTGCTCCTGTCATTGATCGACCCGCTAGCCTTGGGCAACGATTTGTACAATCAATCTTGCATGGGTTTCCGCTCAGTTAAACTCCTCTTCCTGCAGTTCATCACAACTGTGCTAATTAGAACACACATTCTCAGGCAAGTGCAATTAGACTGAAGGAAAGTCGTTCAATGCTTAATGCTCAATCCACATCATTAGCGATGACCAGAGGTGGGAGTAAGACACATTATGTGATAGTCTCAAGTCTTAACCTTCAAATTTCAAGCAAGTTTATTGTGGCAAAAATCAAACAAGTCAGTCAACTAAATTTTAAGGAAGTCGGATCAATTCATTACTTGGGGTTAGCAAGTCAAAAGTCAAATGATACAATCTTGCTCAGGCAGACATATAATCGCACATTAGCCACTTTGCACTCAGTATCTGTACTTTCGTTAGCTAGCTGTACTAACAGTCACTATCTGAATTTTGTACCATATTGTCTATTACTTTGTCTTATCAATTAAACACATAACCCACATGAAGCTTCGTTATTGGTTGACAAGCTATTGGTTAGCTTAACTATGAAATGAATGTAGCTTACCTGTCTTTGTCAATTTTAGAGACGGGTGAAGTTAATTGTTCCTGTAATCTTTGAATCAAAATGGACTAATCTTTGCAGCTCTCTCCATCATAGTTATTTTGTCATGGGGCCTCTGCAGTCCGCATAGTAGCATACTAGTGGTTGACAGGTTTGCACGCACTAAGCCTACACAAGACATCGTTCAAAAACGAAAACAAAAAATGGCACACTATCTTGATACATGCAGATTTTCAAGTGTCATGTCGTTCAAGTCTAACTTGAGTCTCATCAATACCAAGTCAGATACATGGCTTTCATATTTTTAGCCAAGCAAGTCCCAAGTCGTAAAATTGGCCACTTCAGTCTGACTGAAGTCAACACATCTGACTCGAGTCTCCCACCATTAGCGACAATTATATATAAAGGTACGAGGTACATCAATCAGCCATTTTACCCCTTCACTGCAGGTGCGAGACCCTAGTCAGGAGCCATGCGGCCGCCTTAGCTTCCTCAAAGAGTGCAAGAGCACAAAAGGCCTGCCCCAAACGGCTGTATGCAACCTGAACATCACGCTGCCCGCTGCCAGAAAGGTAAGGCGCAAGAGGCCATTTTGTGTTGCCACTTTCATAATCATCCTCACTGTCAGGGAAGTAGCAACGGTAGGCTAAAAGACAGAGGAAGACTGTCCAAAAGTGTGTCTTTTATCTGTTTAGGGCTTCTCTCAGTGTCTATTGGTTCTTTACTGTATGCCGTGGTTGCTTGTCATTGGCTGTTTCTTTTTCATTTGAATGCTTTTTGGCTGAGGGCTTTAAAAAAAAAAAAAAATGTACTTTGCTATCAGGCTGGTGTTTTTTTGGGTTTTTTTGTGGCTTGACTTCTTTGATGTTTTGCATTTTATCATGGTGCTTTTTGATTTGCTGTTGGTTTGGTGACTTTTTCTTTGCTGCGTGTGCCACAGTGGCTTCTGGAGCTTCTGTCAATCACTCTCTTTTCACACCCTGATGTTTCTTTCCCCCCTGTCCTCTTGCTTTTCATTATGGTACTCCTTTCCCCCTACCCCCCACCCGATTCGTCAATGCATCTTGGGAACCAGGACATGGAGTCAGATGCCGAGGATGAGGTAAACTACACCCCCTCCCCCCACCATGCACCACCCTCTGCTAGACCTGCTTAGCATAGGCTCTCGCCGCTGCTCCAAGGGAAATGTAACACTTTCCCTTGTTCAAAGTGCTGACTTTTGCATGCTATCATATAGATACTTGCTCTTAATCCAATGTAATAAAATAAAATTACATACTTGTCTTTTAACTTCAAAATTGTTCTCCAATTTAAAAACAAATGTATCTTAAAAAACAACATTGTAAATATACGGACAAATCTGATGTCAAATTTGCTGTTAAATAAGATTGTGTTTTCAAAGTCCAGATCCTGTTCCAATTGGCTGCAGAGTAAGATTTTACTGCTGCGTTCACCTGATAGCCAACTTGTGTTGTTTGCTATTGTTGCAGACTGAAAAGCCCGAGCGACGTCATACCTTTGCATCGCTAGCCTTACGTAAGCGCTACAGCTATCTGGCCGAGCCTGCACTGAGTGAGTTTTGTCATTTTCATTAACCAAAAATAAATAAAAAATCCTTCATTGAGAACAGCTCATGATGATTATCATGATTCATGTGTTCAAGGCGTTGGAGTAAATAAACATGTCTCTTCCTGACACAACATGCACTGTCCACATGCTTGTTTACGACGATGGTACATCTTTTTTTGCATGAATGTTTTCAGAATTGTTGTGCTCTGCTTGCCCACATTGTTGTGACTTGTTCTTCTTCTGGCTTTGGTTTTTATAAACTCAGCAACATCAGAATCTTTCCTTGACTGTCCAATTGACTCAATGTTTCAGGCATTTCAGTGGGTGTCAAAGAAAGATTTGCTTTACTTTTCATTTGTTTCATCTGACTTTTAAGCTCTTTGTGGTGATGGGGCTGTTTTTTTGTGGGACAGCCATGCATGTTAGGAGGCTGTTGGTTTCTTTGTTTAGTTTCCGCTTGTCACCATCTTTTTATTGACTCTGCATGACAAAATGGGCCGTATGTCAGTGTTAGAGGACACATTTTGTCATGTAAAAATACAGGCAAAGGGCTTTGACCTGTCATTAGGGAAACTCTCCCGTGTAACGTTGGGACCAAACAGATAAAAGGCACTTATAATGTGGTTTGAAATGAGAAGCAGATCAATATGCTGATGTTAGAAAAGTTCGAAGAGAAGAGCTGCTTTTGAAGTAATCCTGGTGCATTTGCCCTGCCATGTTTCTTTTGCCAATCCAGCGCCATTGTCTTTGTTTTTTTACTTTGCTGCTTTGTCGGGCTTTGTTTTCAGTCATCCATTTTGTTGTGGTTGTTGTCAGTTTTTGAGAGATCAACATCTGAAGAGAATTTTTTCAATCCATTGTCAAATACTGTAATATCTGAACACTTCATGAAACTGCTATTTGTTCTTCCTTTAATAGCAGAACTGCTTCACTGACCAACTCTCCCTCCTCTGATCTCTTCTTCCTCTTCTTTTTCCGCATCTTCTTTTCTTTGCCCATTTTTGTTGACTACTCCACATCCTTTTGATTTTATTTTCCCATTACTTCTCTATCATTGTTTCTCCAAATTCCGCTGAAGAAACAGCAGTTGAGCGAAGCACACAAGCCGCAAGAGCACTGCCTGCTGGTCACCCTCACAAACCTGTCGTTTCAACCAGACCTTACCCACCATGGTCGACTGCTCCTCTTACCATCCCTGGCCAAGCAAGGCTCGGCAGAGTGGGCAGTTCCGTCGTCGCTACCGATTCACCGGCCAGCTCAGCAGCTGCTTCTCCACTAAAATCCGCCTGGCCCTTCTCCCCGTCACATGTATGTTCTCCACCAATTAGAGCCAGCATGGGAGCTCCATTGCAAGCACCCAACCTGGCGTCCCCTGACATACTACCCTCCTTCCCTGTGAGGTCTTACAGGACTATGCCATCACCCATTAAAACAGTTATCCAGCAGGGCCAGTATCCTGTGCAGGCCTCTGCCAGCTTGGTGTCCTCTGGAGATCCATGTAAACCATGGACCTCCCCAATTCACTCCATACCCAATGGTTACATACCAGATAAGTCCACAACTGTTCCAATCTCACCAAAGAAACCATACAGCATGTACAGTTCTAGTATGCCTTTTAAGATAGACACAGCAGCACCAAATTCTTCCTCCGGTAAAAGCCTTTCCACCCTGTCTTCTTTGAAGACCTCTTCCGATTCAACCCTGTCGGCACGAAGAGGGAAGACCTCCCTGTCGTCGCTCTCCTTGACCGGGAAGACAACCATTGAATCATCGGAATTGTCCATGGTGAATGGGAACGCTTCACCTGTCAAATACCCGTCGTGCTCGTCTACACCCTCATCACCTTCTTCCCGGCTCCTGTCAGAGAGAAGCCTTCAAGAAAGGATCCAAGCCACCACCCAGGCAGCAACGTCTGGCATCAGTTCTGCCATAAATGAAGCCATTGACACCTATTATGCGCCGGGCTATAGGACGCTTAAATCACTGTCACACCCTCTTATATCTGCCTCAACAAGTTCTGCTTACAGTTCTCTGAGATCTTCTGCTGCCACCTCAATTCCTGTAGTTACGTCAAATACGGTGACTGTACCTGTATACTCATTGGTCAGTGTCATGACAGAGACCCCTGTCAAACCAGGGCCAGGCTCTCTCAAAATGGCACTTCCTGATTCACCTTGCGCCTCGCCCTCTTCCTCTATGTCGTCCTGCATTACGACCTCCAAAATGAAGTCCCAGTTGAAATCGCCCCCCTACATCACGCCGCCCATCATCCATCACGCCCCCGCATCCAACCAGGAGATACTAAAAGAGGTAGCAGACATGAAAGAAGACCTGATGAGAATGACAGCCATCTTACAGACTAATACACAGACGGCTGCTAAAACGGTCCAAACGTCATGCACAAGCACTCCTCGTGAGACTAAGTTAGAGGATGATGAGCCATACACGCTCGTTGAGAAAGTGAAGAAAGATTTAGTGAAGGTGAGTGAGATATTACAGAAGGATATTGTGAATGAAAGTAAAGAGAGTGTTGTTGAGGATGGCTGGGAGGAATTTTCCACAGATGAGATTAAGGAAGCCCAAAGAAACACCATCTCTGACCAATACACTCCCTCTGATGAAAGCTTGCATCTGCTTAAGCACCAGTCGAACAATGAGCTCGATTTGGTTAAAGTGGTAGACTATTTAGCTAACGACATTGGGGCTAGTTCCCTCTCCAAAATTGCAGAATTGAAAAGCAGATATGACGAGGAGGCAAAAGTGGACGGGGAAGAGAAACAAAAACGTGTTCTGAAGCCTTCCATGACAATACAGGAGCACAAATTGAAAATGCCTCCACCGGTGTCCGGCATGCTCAGGTCTCCATCTGAGAAGGACCTAAGCAAATTTGCTGAGTCATATCAGGCGAGTGACACCATTCTTGAGTCCCCAGAGGAGCTGTCTCATGACCAGGATAAGAGTCCACTGTCTGACAGCGGCTTTGAGACTAGAAGCGAAAAGACACCTTCCGCTCCTCAGAGTGCAGAAAGTACGGAACCCAAGCCTTTATTCACCGATTCTCCAATCCCTCCCAGTGTCTCTGAGACCAGGTCAGAGGAAGTCCATATTCAGAGCCTCTCAGATGACCCACTCTTTGTGGAAGAGGCTGCATCTGCTCTACCTTTGGCTCAGTTTCGGTGAAGCTTCAGCAGTTGCCCCCATCCCGATGAGGGTTCTAGAGGAAGACTCGATGAGCATGTGTCTGAAAGAGGAAACTCATATTACCACTACGACCAGAATGGTCTATCACAAGCCTCAGCTCACTGATGCTGCTGAGGGGAATGAGGAGGCCATGTCAGTGCGAGACATCATGAATGCCTTCCAGTCTGGTCGAGACCCATCCAAAGAACTGGCAGGCCTGTTTGAACACAAAGCTAACCAGGATTCAGTCAAAGGTGACGAGTTGTCGCCAAGATTTCTTGAGCGGGACATTAAATCCAAACCCAAAGTAGAACGCATAATTGAAGTTCATATTGAGAAGGGCCACAGGACAGCTGAGCCGACTGAAGTTTATATCAGGGAAACTAAGACACACCCTGAGCTTTATGTCTGCAAAGGTGAGCGGAACATTAAGGAACTGCTCAATTACAACGAATCCAGCAAGAAGAGGAGGAACTGATCGCTGAAGAATCCTTGACCCCTTTCCTGGAAACATCACGTGTTAACACGCCAGTTTCCCAGGAGGAGGACAGTCGGCCAAGCTCTGCTCAACTCATAGCTGATGATTCCTACAAAGCCCTAAAACTGCTGAGTCAGCATTCCATAGAATACTGTGATGATGAGCTATCAGAGATGAGAGGAGAGTCCTACAGGTTTGCTGAGAAAATGCTCCTCTCCGAGAAACTTGATGCATCCTCAACACGTCATTCAGATGCAGAAGATTCTGCCATGATGACTGACAGGAACCTAACATCTGAACAACAAGATAGCCCCAAAAGGGAATTTGTATCTAAGGCATCAAAAGACGGATCCCTGAAAGTGGGAACATTTTTGCAGAGAGAAGAATCCACCACAGTTTGATAAAGTTACAGTGCTCCATTATTCAACCGAACAAGGTAGCCCCAAACATGCAGTGTGGATGAGATTTACAGAGGATAAGCACGACAGGAGCCGGGACAAGCTCCTCTATGAGGACAGGGTGGACCAAACTGTAAAAGAGGCGGAAGAAAAACTCTGTGAAGTTTCCCAATTCTTCCGTGACAAAACAGAAAAGCTCAACGACGAGCTTCAGTCACCCGAGAGAAAACCCGTCCGACGAGAAGTCAAGGAGCCGAGGTCCTGGCCGAGCTCAGCATGCAGCAGCCCTCAGAAAACTAAGGCAGGAGAAGAGGCATTCAATAAAACCAAATTCAGGGAGCCTCCTGTTGATAAAACATTTGGCAGCATTTTACCTGCTGAAAAGAAAAGCTCTAGCTTGCCAGGTAGTCCTCAGAAAAGCCAACTATCTAAGACCTGTGAGTCTGAGCCCTCCTCTCCTTCCCGCATAAAATCAACATCCAATGTCACTTCTGTGAGGATGAAGTTTGAATCTGAGGCTCAGAAAAAATCTCAGTCTAGTCCAACCAAAACACCCCCTCCAGTTAAACCAAAACCTTCTGTTAAAAAATTACAGGAGAGCAAACTCCCGGTTTACCAATTTTTTGCTGATAGAAAAACATTGAAAGTTACTGAAACATCACAGGAGGAAATAAGTAATAATGAAGACACAGAAAGCACCAAAGCAGCTTTGATGTTACCCAGGTCCACAAAACAGTTGCCAAATAGAAATTTCCCAAATGTGTCACTACAAAGAACACTTTCAGAGAACGATAGCGATGCTACAAAACATGAAGTCACGAAAGTCTCAGCAGACATTTCAAGAATCGATAGCGATGACCTAATAAATAAAAACATAAGGAAAAAATCAGAATCCCAAATTCCAGTAAGAACCCTATCCAGTTGTAATGACAATGACCTCCCTAAGAAACATCCGGTAACAAAACTCTCACAGATTCCGACATTGTCAAAAAGTAAAAGCGTTGAGGCAACCTCCTCCAAAACAAATGAAAATGTTACTTTTGAGATCCTTGATAATGCTCCAAAGGATTCCAACTCCAATAACATACTCAGTTCAAGAGATGTTTTAGAAAACATCATAACATCTCCAGCTGCCACAGCAACCAAAGAGAATTTCAAAGGCCTTAAAACACCACCTGTTTATGTCAGTCTCCAGGTGGGCCGTCAGGCTGAACGGGAAGCCAAAGGGGCGCTGCATGCTGTCAAACAAAAGTCAGTTTCTGGACTTGGTCCCCTCAGCCCTGATGACGACACTCTAGAACAGATCTCCTTCATAGATAGCTCAGGGAAAAGCCCCATTACACCAGAGACCCCTAGCTCTGAAGAGGTCAGCTATGACCTCACTAAGACCCCTGATGGCTTCGTTGGGTTGGTTCCAGATAAACCCAGTCCAATCATGGAGGTGTCTGAGGAATTAGAAGATGACCAAGGAAGAGCCATCTTCTCATTTAAAGAGACCCCAATTGAAATGAAAAATAGCATCAATACTGCTCAAGAAGACCTCGCTAATGCTAACATGCAGGGAACGGCAATGACTGATAACTATCAGAGATTAGAGAATAGCTCCATCCTGCAAGAAAGCACTGTCAACGGGTGTGATGAAAAAACGGTACAGGAGGCCTCCAAACACAAAGGTGTTGCATACATTGAATTTCCTCCTCCTCCTCCTTTGGACCTCTCTGAAACTTCCGATCCAGACAGGAAAGGTTCTTGTGCTTCGTCAGAAACTGAGACTGAATTGATGGAGGTGAATTTACAGGAAGAACAGGAGAAGCAGCAACTGATTGAACCAATCATACGTATTCAGCCCCCTTCGCCAGTGCCTCTTGAGGTGGACAATAGTCAATCCAATGATGAGGAGGATAATGATGAAGGGTCAATCTTTCACCCGATTCCCTCTAAGAAATTCAGTTTCAGAGCTCCCAGGGAAGAGGAGGACCAAAAGCGGAGTGAGAAGGAAAATCAGGCCAAATTAAGAAAACATGACAAAAATGGAAATGACAAAGAACCTCTGCTTGCAACCAATGGCTCTAACGGTTCCAGTGGTTCCAACAGCAAGGGAGAGGACTACGAATGTGAACAAAATGGAAACGACCAGTCCATAACAGATTGTTCACTAGCCACAACAGCTGAATTTTCCCATGACACCGATGCAACAGAGATAGACTCTCTAGATGGGTATGACCTCCAAGATGAGGATGACGGTTTGTACGAACAAGCTGACTTGAAGTCGTTCGGTCCTTTGGACAGCCGGCGAGATGTCTGGGCAACCGACACATTCAGGCCCTTAGACCGCTCTTTTCCAGCGACTAAACTGGAAGTTATTGAAGAGGAGAAAACCCCTGAGGAATGTATTAAGGACCAGAAAGATATCCCTTCAGATGGTGGGAAACCGAATGACTCTCACAAAGATTGCGTTGAAACGAACGGACAGAAACACTCAGCTGAAAAGGGGTTTTCCGATACATACTTTAGCTATAAGTTAGAAGAGGAGTTTAACTCTCCTTTTAAGACTGTTGCGACTAAAGGCCTGGACTTTGACCCTTGGCCCAGTAAAGGTGCTGAAGAAGATATCGTCGACATGGGAGGAATGCAGGCGAGCAACAGTGAGTTGAAGCCTTTCGGACTGGCAGTCGACGAGCAATCTCAGGCCACCACGCCAGAGAGCACCACCGCCCGCACGCCGACAGACGATAGCACGCCGACGAGTGAGCCCAACCCCTTCCCGTTCCATGAGGGAAAGATGTTTGAGATGACGCGCAGTGGTGCGATTGACATGAGCAAGAGGGACATGGTGGAGGAGAGGCTCCAGTTTTTTCAGATTGGTGAGCATTCCTACTCATCGGGCAGGTATAGGGTCAGGGATACAGAGGTAGATGATAGTGATCAGGATCCCATGTGTATCCCTGTAGTTGTCCCTCATGTCCCTGTACAGACGACGACTGTCCAGCTAGAAATAGCAAACGTTGCTGGCAGAGACACAATCGCCAACACCAAATTCACCACATTTAGAGCAAGATTGGACTTTTCCTCTGATAAGAATACTGATAGTCATTCTGAATGTCCGAGCACTTTAAATGATTCGAATGTAGTAACCGCAGTTTCAAATGTAGATATTGTAAACTATGCAAATTTCCAAGATTATCTCACAGAGTATTTTTTAAACTCCAGCGGTCCTTTGGACACACTTTTGGACACTTTCGAGGAGTTGAGTAGCACTTTCTCTCATAGCCCAAATTGCCCTTCTGCACCTTCTCAAGAAGAAATGACCAACCCACAAACGTTGAACACAAGTAGCAACACCAGTGACCCTCACTTTATTTAAGATGGCAGTATCAGGTTGTTGGTACTGATATAACCCTTGCTTAGCAAACTGCAGAACTAGAAAGATGTTTTTCCTCATGTAGCAATAAGAAGTACAAGACGCAGAGAGGTCATATAATACTTATGCAAGTCCAGGTTAAGACCCCTTTGAGAACTCATCTCCTAAATTTAGAATCCCAGTGGTGAAAGCCATTAGAGACGCTCCCTTTTGAAAGCACAAGCGATTAAGAATCATGAAAAAAAATATCTCAAGAACCATAAACAGCAATGCAAAGGCATAGTTTAGCCAAAAGCCACCAATAAATAAAGTATTGACAAAAAGGTACGTCAGTAGGCGTGCACCATACCCTCTGGACCAAACCATTCCCAAGGAAGCTGAAAGTTAGAGGTGAGAGGACCTCCCGTTGAGGACTGAGAGAGCTGCAGGGACACGTCCTTTTCAGAACCATCTAGACGAGCTTCTAGACATTCCTGCCCTGCACTCACCGCTAGCTCCACCTGCACCACCACCACATCAACACCGTCTGCTAGCGCTGAGAGAGCTGAGGTTGAGCAGCCGAGCAGGAGGAAGAGTAGGCCGCTCGGAGGGGAGGAGCAGAAGGAGGAAGGGAGTGAGGTTGATCAACCAATCACGATTCCTGTCATCGCAAACCCGACTAGTTTGTAAACTCTTTTTAAACACCTTGTGTATCTTCTCTTATGCATGTAGCTGTCGTGGTGCTCTGTGGTGTCAAGTGTAGATTCCACTTGTTTGTGTCATCCTTGTGTTGTCTGATGAAGGCCTGTCAGAATGATTTTGTGATGTTTCTTTTTAAATAATTTATATTTAGTGGAAGGTTTGGTCTGGAACTAGTGAGCGCTTTATTCTTGAGTGATGCGCCTTTTTATAAGTTGTCAAGTCTTCAGTGCTGTACGTCAAGACTCACTTACAGATGTTCTACCTGTCATGTGAAAGGCTTCTTCAGTTCTAGGTTCTCAGTCACATACCAGCTACCAGAAGTCTCACACAATCAAACGTAACCTGACGTACTACGGACTCACCTGTGAGTGGCAGGGCGCAGGAGATCCAGACTGCCGCAAAGTACAAGAAGCAGCAGCTAGGCAAGCAGTTAGCTAATCTGGTAACTCCAGTGCAGTGGTACTTTCTTGTTGACTATTTTACAAGTCAAGTCAACGGCGTTTTTAAATGTATTTTGTTATTCTTTATGCAAGTTTTTGTTTTCTTCAGAGCCAGAGGCACAACACTTAATCTATTTGTATTTGAAACAAATTTTTCATTTTGTAAAATGTCATTGAGTCTGCTGTGTGTCTTTGAGTCTGCTGTGAAGGTGTTTCTGAGAAGTATCTTGCAACTAATGTATTAAGACATTTTTATTATTTGGATTAAAAAAATAATAGTGAATAGTTTTTGATCATATTTAAATTCTGAGTGCAGTGTTCTCCCTAAGAAGTAAGAGCACTTTTTTTTTTTAATAGAACCATTATTTTTTTAAAGGTGTCGTTGTGTGCTACCTTCTTTTAAGCATGTATCTATTTCTTTTCTATTGCAATAGCCGTCATCTCATGATGCTTCAAGGTATCCAGCCTGTACTTAAAAGAGGGCTGTCACAAGAGCAGCAGCAAGTGACTGACGTGTGGGACCAAAATGCATCTGGCATACATGAAAAATCATGCTTTTCTTAGTATGTCTGAGCCAGGTAAATTTGTCCAGCAACTGCGGCTCAAAAACACTGGCTGTATGCTTTGGGGAAAATCTGGAAAGATTAGGAAAGTGACATTAAGATCAAGACCTAGCCATCTTTATTTGGATCAATACCAGAAGTCTGGATCATGAAGTTAATGAACTGGTCGAGGTCATTTCTGTTTGCTCTTGCCTGGCTGGAAGTCTTCAGTCTGTTCAGGTTTTGACCCTGATGCTTTAATTTGACACCATCACTTGCTTCGCAGTCCACTAGAACTGAAAAAGCCTCTCAAAGGATTGATAAAATTTCTTTGAGGATTGTGTGACATTGCTTATTTAAGCAGCACAGCGAAGGCACCAGGTTACGGATTAGCTTCTCTACCTGTGACAAAGTATATTGTATTGGTTCTGGTCTGCTTGCCCAACCTTTAGTGGTGTTTTTGATTTTTTGGGTGTGCTGAGAAAACAATCCAGCAAGCCAACTTGACAATCAGGCCTCTCGTGTCTCATTGCGTGAGTGCAGACTGATGCGTTGTGATGTCAAGCGGCGGCTGTGAGTTGCTTTCATCAGCTAAGGGAATGTTGCCCGATGGTTTGTGACGTGAAACTTTATTACTAACAATAGTACCCGACAGTAAAACTTAGTGCTTTTCTGGCCTTACAGATCAATTTTGCACCCAGAGAATAGGCATCATAAACATCACACAGTGTCCATTCTCGAACTGAAAGTGACTGAGGATAGTTTGGCCAGAAAAGTTGAGACAGTGAGCTCAAGATAGTCTTCATATGTTTTTCCACCAACACTACAGCCACTGACTCAAAGTACCTCACATCCTCTATCACATATGTGACAATGTAGATATGAATAATACACACTTTCAATCCGTATTCATTCGTCAAGTGCTGTTGTGTGTTATCTCACTCTCAGTCACGGATCTCTTCATTATATTTGTTTATCCGTCTGTCGGAACCTCTAATTGTTTTTTGTGCTGCGCTGACCGGTTTCAGGCCCTCAGAGTCCCTGCGAGAGGACAGACCTCCGCATGGCCATAGTTGCCGACCATCTGGGACTCAGCTGGACTGGTGAGTCCACGCACACAATGCAAGAACAATACATGCACTGACTATGAGATGACGCTGGTGCTCACCCAAGTTCTCGAGCCCTGGTTCTGCGGTGTCTACTGCCATCCGGTGGATGCTTTGTGGAATTTCAAAGAAATGTGTACATGTGCTGCGGCACGGTGAGCGACTGGTTAGAGCGTCTGCCTCACAGTTCTGAGGACCGGGGTTCAATCCCCGGCCGCGCCTATGTGGAGTTTGCATGTTCTCCCCGTGCCTGCGTGGGTTTTCTCCGGGCACTCCGGTTTCCTACCACATCCCAAAAAACATGCATGATAGGTTAATTGAAGACTCTAATTTGCCCGTAGGTGTGAATGTGAGTGAAAATGGTTGTTTGTTTATGTGTGCCCTGCGATTGGCTGGCAACCAGTGCCTCATCTGCCCGATGATGGCTGGGATAGGCTCCAGAACTCCCGCGACCCTTGTGAGGATAAGCGGCTCAGAAGATGGATGGATGGATGGATGGTGTACATGTGCTGCAGTGACGTGGTCGCAGTCATCAACACATCATATGAGAATCATTACCAGACACTTTAGACCAAGGGCAAAATTTAGTGCTCCAGGGCCGCATTTGATTTTTAAGCTAGAAAGATGGGGCAGGACATTTGCAGATGAGGGTGAAAGAATTTTGAAATGTGTCATTTTGATAATAAAATTGGAATCATATTTGACATTTGTAATTATAATTATTTTAATAATAAATAATAAAAAATAAGTACACATGTTTCATTGGTCAATTTAATGATGATATAATTTGGTATTTATAATTTATGTAATTACAATTAATGTACCAATTTAATACAATTAATACAAATGTTAAATGTAAAAGTAGCATTTTTTGATGTACTTTTTTTCATTAGCCATTCATTCAATAAAAATTTATATATATATAGACTGTATACAGTTGAATGTTTTACATACTATTTTAATATGTACAATAAATAATTTAAATATTGAAGGAGACCAAAGAATAAAAACAATACCGTTTTTTTAAAATTAATTTAGTTACATTTTCATTATTCCATCCATCCATCCATTTTCTACCGCTTATCCGAGGTCGGGTCACGGGGGCAGTAGCTTTAGCAGGGACGCCCAGACTTCCCTCTCCCTCACTTCCCTCACTTCATCCAGCTCTTTCGGGGGATCCTGAGGCGTTCCCAGGCCAGCCGAAAGACGTAGTCTCTCCAGCGCGTCCTGGGTCGTCCCCGGGGTCTCCTCCCGGTGGGATGTGCCCAGAACACCTCACCGGGGAGCCGTCCGTGAAGCATCCGAATCAGAAGCCCCAGCCACCTCATCTGGCTCCTCTCGATGTGGAGGAGCAGCGGCTCTACTCTGAGATCCTCCCGAGCTTCTCACCCTCTCTCTAAGGGAGAGCCCGAACCCCCTGCGGAGGAAACTCATTTCGGGCGCTTGTATCCGGGATCTTGTTGTTTCGGTCACGACCCACAGCTCGTGACCATAGGGGAGGGTAGGAACGTAGATTGACCGGTAAATCAAGAGCTTCGCCTTTCGGCTTAGCTCCTTCTTTACTATAACGGATGGATACAAAGTCCGCATCACTGCAGACGCTGCACCGATCCGCCTGTCGATGTCCCGTTCCATTCTTCCCTCACTCGTGAAATTTTAATTATTTGTTATTTTTCGTTAATTTAATTACATTTTAAGTATTTAATAAAAGTTATAACAATTGTTACATGTGTGTATATACAATTATTTTACTGATATATATATATTTATATATTTTATTTTCAATAATAGGCGGCACGGTGACCGACTGGTTAGAGCGTCAGCCTCACAGTTCTGAGGACCCGGGTTCAATCCCCGGCCCCGCCTGTGTGGAGTTTGCATGTTCTCCCCGTGCCTGCGTGGGTTTTCTCCGGGCACTCCGGTTTCCTCCCACATCCCCAAAACATGCATGAATTGGGGATTCTAAATTGCCCGAAGGCATGACTGTGATTGCGAATGGTTGTCTGTTTGTATGTGCCCTGCGATTGGCTGGCAACCAGTTCAGGGTGTACCCCGCCTCCTGCCCGATGACAGCTGGGATAGGCTCCAGCACGCCCGCGACCCTAGTGAGGAGAAGCGGCTCAGAAAATGGATGGATGGATTTTCAATAATAAACAAGAAAATTGTTAAATATATGTAATTTTTTATTTCTCTATTTCTATATATTGTATACCGTATTATACTAATATTGTATTGTTATTTACAATAAATACATTAACCATTTGTTTAATTTAAAATATATATACACAATTGTTGGTTTTACTACTTTTTCTAATTTATTATTAAAAATGAATCAATTAAATTATAGAATGAGAGCATAAACAATGAACAAAATACATTTTAATCACCTTTTTTGGGACAAGAAAAACAGCTAAATAAATGTAGTATTACATTTTTATTATTATTATTATTATTAAGTATTGCCGGACTCTTGAAGTGCTTGGTTGGCTGGATTAAAGAATGGAACGGTCGTAGTTTGCCAACCCCTTCTTTCCACTGTTCAGTTTGAATGAGTAGAAATGTAATCATGCTACTTCCATATTGTTTGTGTGCCAGACACACGAGGCAATCAGGGCGTGGTCCCCTCAGCCCAGCACTGCAGCATCAGCCCACGCTCCCTGCACGTGTGCGTGTATATGTGCACTGTGACAGGGGTTTGGGGGCGTGCCTGTCTGACCAGAGGGCCGGCAAACACTTCTGATGCATTTTTAATGTGCGCCAGCCAGTGGCAGTGCGGCAAACAACGTGAACAAATGTTATCTCCACCTTGAATTTACTGCCGGTTTTCATTTTAGTACCCATTGAGCTGCTCTGCAGGAGGACGAGCACAGATCATCAAATTAGACAGCTGACAGAGACACTTGACGTTTATGAATAGAAGCTCTTGCAAAGGTGGTCAAACTTAGGAATTTAACAATGCTCATCACCATCACAGATTTCAATTCAACAATTTGTTTTCGGGCAGGGTGATTCATCGATTTTATTGATTGTTTCTGGGTTTTTTTTGTTTGTTTTTGTTTTTTGCGAGGACGTTTTTTTTAGCGGCTTCTGTAGTTCAAAGTGCACCCGACTGTGGGGTTCGGTTTTCATTAACAGAATATCGTCGAATAAAATCGAAATATTTCTTAAAATCAATTATGCTAATTTTATCAAATTGTCTGAAATTTCGGTTTCCAGCTTTTCCTATAGTTGCACATCGTGATTTCGTTTACGACAGTAGACCGTTCCCACAGCGTTGACGCCAGCCAAATTTGTACATAAGTTGGAATGTGCCGTAGTAACTAATTAACACAGCAGTAAAGTCATAATTAAAGAAACTATTTGAAGAGTGATGATGATGTTGAATGATGTTGCCGAGTGTGTTGCAGAGCTGGCCCGGGAGCTGGACTTCTCCGTGGAGGAGATCGACTCTATCCGGTTGGAGAACCCGAACTCCCTGACGGCGCAGAGCTTCATGCTACTAAAGAAATGGGTGCACAGGGACAGTAAAAACGCCACAAGTAAGACAAGGGCGCTCTCGACAAAGTAATTGCGCCACCCAAAAAAAAGTTCTCATGATCCTTTGTCTCCTCTCTCCAGCGGACACTTTAACGGCGGTGCTGACTAAGATCAATCGGTTGGATATTGTGACTTTGCTGGAAGGGCCCATATTTGACTACGGTAACATTTCAGGCACTCGCTGCTTTGCCGATGATAACGCAGTAATCCCGGATCAGTCCGATGGTAAATCGTAGTCCACCCTAGCTCCTACACTCTTTACTCTCTCACGGCCTGATTTACTAAGATCCCAAATAGCGGGCGCTAAATTGCGTGTTCACTCGCTCTAACAGATTGGATGCGCTGTTGGCAGCAGGTGTAAAATTGGTGGAGGCCATCATATTTCAAAGAGTGTTTTGCGCTCGAGGTAACCCTGATAGTTTGCAACTATGGAAAATTTGTGACAGGAGCAAGTGCGAATGATGGACCAACTAATGGAATTGGAAGTGTTAGTGCAAGAGGCAAACACACATACAATGGTGCCTTGAGGTTCGACTGACCGGATTTCCGAGTTTTTCGATATAAGGCGCAAAAAAAAGTATATATTTTTTTTTTATTAAATTTTTTTTTTTTGCCGTTTGGGCAGTGAACTTTTTGCCGTTTGGGCAGTGAACTCAGCTCAATTCACATCACCACACGTCGCATTTTTGCAGATAGTGAGCAATTCTTCAAAAAAGAGGCTTGGAGCTGTTCATTACCACTCCCAGTTGTTTACTGTCAAACTAAACAAAACAAAGAGAATTACACATGTTTTTAAAACAAGCACACAACTTTGCCATCCATTGGCTTAATGCGAACACATAATGCAAAACGCTATAGATGGGCAAACAAATAACATCAATAGTGGCAGTTTTTAACCCTTTAAGCAAAGGATATTTGACCACAAATGGTGCATTAACACATTTATATGGACAATATAACACAAAACACAAAAAATGACTAATATCACTGCAGTTTACTGAGTCACTTACAGTAGTTGTGAAAGTCTTCGTTTGTATCTTCATGACTGTATTATACTGACCCCCAGCGGCCACATCATGCACACCTGTCGCAATGAATTAACTATAATGCTCAATTGCTGGAACGGATTAATGGCATTTCCATTCATTGAGGTATGAGTGTTTTTAGTTAGCAGCGTGGTCACGAAACAATTTAAACTTGTATCTCAAGACCGCACCGGATTACTGCTTTTGAGAAAATAAATCGATTGCTCTCTTAATTTGGGGGAAGCCAGCAACTGCATGAAAGCCATGCTGTTTTATTTAACTTGCCCAGATTGCAATGGCAATTGGAAGTACAGGTATGTGTCCATCCAACATTGCGTTTAAAACTTAAAAATGATATGACATGACTCCTTCTTGTGACTGGCTCCAAGTCAGCCCTTATGTCATTCAGAATCTTCAAAATTGCATTGCTGAATAAACAATACGTCAGGATAATTTCAAATTTTTTTACACAGAGTGGAAGGGTTCTCCATGCCACCTTTCATTTTGCCTTCGCTATGTTGGCTCCACTTTGCGTGTTGGTTTGCACCTGCCTTTCAGACGTGCTATTTAAAGGCGCAAAATCAGTCAGTGAAATTTGATAAATCACATTGCGTGTGCTGAATTAATCGATTTGCATATACTCCTCCCACAATGCGCAAAATAAACTACAAGGCAATTTAGCGCGTTTGGCAGACGCAGTTTCCACATCTGTTTGCGGGCGCAATCAAGTTTGCGCCCGTTTTTGCATGTGTGAACCTTTAGTAAATCAGGCCCTTCGTTTATCGCCTTTCCCTCCTTCACCGCTCCTCACCTGCTTTCTCTCTCTCTCTCTCTCTCTCTCTCATGCTGTCTCTCTCATGCTGTCTCTCTTACTCTCTCTCTCTCTCTCTCTCTCTCTCTCTGTCTCTCTCTCATGCTGTCTCTCTCATGCTGTCTCTTACTCTCTCTCTCTCTCTCTCTCTGTCTCTCTCTCTCTCTTTTACTCCCTCTCTCTCTCTCTGTCTCTCTCTCTCTCTCTCTCTCTCTCAGCCGGACACGCCCCAACCTCGCTAGTGCAGCCAATCACGCCGCCAGGTTCACTCCTTAGCTGCTGCTCCAGTCAAGCAAACAGCAAGGCTCTTTATTATGCTTAAACATGTGACACTTGAATCCTTAAATCAGACGTTAGAAGGCCACTGACGCGACGTTATATTTGCTTATTGGAAAATGTAGTACACAGGGTTGGCCAAAAGTAGTCTACAGGCGTTAGAATGTTTTGTAGAATTACTTTTCTAGGGTTTTTCCAGGCATCTTTTTCTTCCTGACCTTTATTTCTTCCTTCCGTCCCATAGTGAAACCTACTTTTTTTGCCTTTCTTATTTTGTTCGTGACTCTCCCCACTGCCTTTCTGACCTCCTTCTTGCCTTCCTTCCCCCTCAGACTGGCTTTTTTCTTCATCTTTTCATTCCTGACCTCCCTCCTTCTTTTTGCCCCTCCTTTCTTACTTCCTTGGATTTTTCCTCACTTCCCTCTTGCCCTCCTTCCTTCCTTTCTTTCCTCAGACTTGTTTTTATTTGTGCATCCTTATCTTTTAATGTTTTAAACTGTTTTCCTTCCTTCCTTCCTTCCTTCCTTCCTGACTTTCATCAAGCCCTCTTTTTAGTTTTCCATCATTCTTTCCTTTGCGTAAAACGACCTTTATACCTTCATTACTTCTGAACCAGTCCAATACTGCTTTAGAAAGGAGGGGGAAAAAAAGTTAATTTAAAAGGTTTATGCTTACTTTGGCCCACCCTGTATAATTAGTCTGCAACTGGCATAAAATGTTTGGTACTTTTATTTTATACAGGATATATATATATATATATATATATATATATATATAACAGCAACATATTTTTCATATTTAATCATTATTGAGAATTCTTAAAAGTTATTAAAACCTGGGCCATGTCAATTTTTGCATGAAGTGGCAAACAAAACAAGAATCGGCACTAGTTATTATTAATATTTACTTTATATAACACCTCTGGATGATTATTATGTTTTTAAAACACAAATCTAAATGCTCAGAGTCATCCTTCCTGCGTATTGAAGATTCATTGACATTACAGTGCAGGATTAAGATCACAATAATGATTAATATGAAATTGGTGTTGTGTGTTGATGCATGTTTTTGCTTTTGCTTTGTTTCTATGATTGGTGAGCAATGCTTTGGGCTAATGGAAGCGCACCTGTTTTTGTTTATGTTTGTAATACAGTAAACCTTGGTCATATTTCACAATTTTTAGGAGCGGAGTAGCTAGTGTTAGCCAGCTTTAGTCGGCCGGCTTGACAGCGAACAGCAGCGTGATTAAAGTAGCGTTCCAACAGGCAGGCGAAGCATCTTTTGATGCTGACACTGGAGAAAGCAGTGTGACAAACTTTTCAAGATGATGCAGAGAAAGGTCCAGATCGCTACTGGCAGTTCTGGTCATTATATAATCAACTGGGAAGGGTAGCTGCTCAACAATTAAAAACTCAAAAGGTTGACTTTTTTTCTCTCTGAAAAATAAGCAATTTGTCTGAAGATTTTTACTCCAAAATTAAATTTTTCTTCTTGGAAAAATGCTTTTTTCAAGGACTCTTTCAAGAAACGATAACCAATTTTAAAAACAATACCTCTATGATTGCTTCTTTTTAAAAATACAACTTTATTGTAGAAAATGTGCAACTATCTTTTAAAATACACTTTGTTTTGAGAAAACTTTTTATTTATTCTAAAAAATACACACATTTATTTTTGTGATTACTACTTTTTCTTGCAAAAATACAAATATTTAACATACATTTTTTTTCTAGAAAACTTATTTTAAAAAAAAAATTCTTGTAAGACTTTTACTTTTCTTTTAAAAAAAATTACTACTTTATTCTAGAAAAAGTTTTTTTTTCAAAACAAAGACAAAGCATCTTCTAGACAATACAACCTTTTTTTTTAAAATACAACCTCACCTTTTTTCTGGAAAGTGCACAACTTAAAATAGGATGCAACTTAATTCTTGTAAGATTACTATTTATGTCTACCCACAAATATGACTTTATTTAAAAAAAAAGACCTTTTATTTGTATTTTTTTTGGTTACAAAACCCCTTTTTAAAGTAAATTGAGCAATAGTTGAACAAACGTCATCTGGACTTTTCATTTTAAAACTAGTTCTCCACCAATTCGTTGTGTATATTTAATAAAATGATGAGATGATTATAAATTTTTTGGGTCGGCGTCCATTCCTCTTGGTTTTTCTCAATTTGCGGCAGGGCTCGTTCCCCGTCCCCTGCAAAGTGCATGAGTTTACTGTATTATTATTTTAAAAAGACATCATTCGTTTGCTTGCACTTTGCCTCTATCTTTCTCTCTTCCCTGTGGTTATAACATGATGGCGGCCGCGGCTGCTCTGCTGCCGACACGCCCCGCGGGGGAGACGTTTCAGACATTTTCGCAACTCAGCAACTACTGAGCCTTCAAATGGGACACGTCACATGACTTTTAAGATGGCTATTGTGGTCTGAAACGGGTCTCACGTGGAGGTCGGCAGTCAGGGGTGCGGCCGCGATGACTTAAAAGCACGCTGAGACTAACTCCTTAGACTAACTCTGACGCCTTTTCCGACACGCGTCGAAAAGACGTCGCCATTTTTTCCTCATCCCCTTAGAGTGTGTGAAGACGTCATCTCCTCGCTTCCTCCCAGCTTCATCCTCTCAGAGGCCGGCTCGCCTCCTCCTCCTCCTCCTCCTCAGACTAACTGCTGCAGAGTAGCTCTGAATCGGTGCCTTTTTCCCCCTCCTCCACTCGTCTGTTAGCCCCAAGATGAATTCCCATACAGCTGCGCTGCACTTGCCGTTATGTGTCCTCAGGGTGTCTTTCACTTTAATAGATGGTTGTCATTACCAAATGTAATACAGCAGTGGTTTTCGTTTATTCATTCTGACCAATTCCATTTATTTCAGGATACTGTTAAAGTATCATTAATGTAAGTATACTAGAATTATGTAATTAGTGGAACATAAATAATCGATTAAAGAAAAATACCATCAAACTGTCAGACAGCATCTAAGGCCTTTAGAAGAGCTTTTTTTGTTGTTGCTTTTTTTCAGTTTTGGCGATTTAAAATAATATATAATAAAATATAAAATCTATTTTATTAATAAATTGTATTTTTGTAATTTATTCCACAATTGTGGATTGAATTTGGGTTCAGATGTACACATAATCAAAATATAAAAATAAATGAAACAAATATATAACCATGACAACTGCAGACAGCACGCAATTAAGGCCTTTATGAGAGCATCTTTTCATTATTTTAAAAAATAATATAAAGTATATAATATAAAATGTAATATATTAATATACTGCATTATATTGTATTTATATATAAAATATTTCAAATATATTTTATTGTGTTTTTTTTTAATTTTCATAATGCAGTATTGTCGTAATATAATTATTTTTTCTATGTATTGTGCAAATGTGTATTGAATTGGGGTACAAATTTGCATAAGTTCGGGTAAAAAACTTTTAGGAATCTTTTTGGGAGAGGAGGCCTTTTTTGCATTTTATATATCATAATATCATATTATGTTATATATAAAGGTTTTTGTTGTTCAAATATTATGATAAATTACAATATGAATTTTAAAATATATTTCAAAATAGATGATATTGTATTCAAAAAACATGATACAAATATGTATTGAATTGGGTTTAACGTTCATAAACAAATGCAAAGAAAATACTATATCGTGCAATATATTATAAACAATACGATGAAAAAAACCTGCTCTTTTGCAAGCGTGCAATAAAGGTCTCCTTTATTAAAAAAAACGCTGTTCCTCTGCATTGAACGACAAACTCATGAAGCTTGTTTGGCTGCAGTTCGTGGACACAATGTCGTTGGTTTGATGTACTTAGGGGGCATAAATGTGAGTGCAGTCGCATTTAAGAGCAACTGGAAAATCGAAAACTCCTCAAACTTGTCAGTATGTGAGCACCGGATCCCAAGTCTTTTTGACGACTCAGCGGTCACATGATCGAACATTCATCCGTCACTTCCTGTTTGTGTGCGGTCTTTTCATTAAGTTTTTAGCATTCATGTTTTTTGTTTGTCTGTTGTTTGTGTGTTTTTTTTTTTTTTTTTTTGTGTGTTGTGTTTGTGTGCTGCTTTAACTCAGCTCCGAAACCTCTCAGATCACCCGCGCTCGCCCCGTGTCCCCAAACGCCTCACGCTGACGTCCCCGCAACTTCTTCCTCTCAAAATATCCCTGCCGCCGCCTCTCCCTTCTTCTCCTCCCCTCCCTCGCCTCCCTCCTTCTTCCGCTTCCCCTCGCCCCCCGCCTCCCCGCCCGTCTACCTCCTCCCCGTCGCTCCGGTTCTGCCCCACCTGGACGAGCTCCCCTACTCCCCCCCGCTGCCCTCCTCCCCCTGCAGCCCCCTCGGGTGCTCTTTTTCTTTCTCTCGCCCTCCTCCCGCCTTCTCCTTCCCTTCACCTCCTCCCCCTTTCTCCTCATCCTATCCCTCACCTCCTCCCCCTTTCTCCTCCTTCTCTCCTCCTCCTCCTCTCCCTGCTTCTTCCTCCCCGCAATCCCCCCTCCCTCCAGGCATCCCTACTCACTTCAAACGTGACCGTTCCGTCCCCGAAGTTTACATTTAGACCATATTTGCCCACTAAACCAATCCGCTAAGCCACCTGTATGCTAATGGAGTCGTTCAGCGCAAATCAGGCACCCCCTTTTATCGATTAAAAAAGCAACAACAACAAAAAAAGAACCACTTTCACATCAAAATTTGACCATCTTATTGCAGGATGTACACGCACACACACACACAAATATGACATTTATTCCCATCCTGAACCACAGCTGACCTTAGCGAGGCTACAAGGCGTCCCTGATTTGCTCGCTAGCGCGCCTGCTTACGAATGGAGTTATTGTGTACAGATCGGGCAATTGCTTGTATCTAAAACGCCAACTAAATAACAACCACTCTAACCTAAAGCAGTCTTTCTTCAATCTTTATTGAGCCAAGGCACATTTTTTGAAAAGCTCTCATGGCACAGCACCAAACAAATGTTCCTAAAAGTATGGTCTCAATTTACTCACAAATGTACTTACCCAGTATGAAATGTGGGCCTGCTAAGTTGAACGCAAAGCTATGATTCTGTTGTATGATTGGCAACAGGTGGGTCAACAGGTTATTTGTATCTTCTGTCACCGAGTGGAAGAGCATTTAATTGTTCTGCCTGTCACTATATGTCACTGGCAAAGATACAGTAGATGAACAAATGTATATTATTTGTAGTAAATATCTATCCATTTTTTGTGCCAGTTAAGTGTAACTGGATCATTTCCTGCGGCACACCCGACGAGCTCCCACGGCACATAATGCGGCGCCATAGTGGTTGGAAATGACTCACCGAAGGTACCACAAAGTACCTGGTGTATATTTCGTCAACGTACCCCAGGATTCAAGAATTATAGACATATTTTGGCATGAATATTTCTTTCCATAGAGAAATTGTCTCATTTTGGGGACAGATCAGATATAAATCTAGACCGGATTTGCTCGCTAATCCAATCCCAAACCCCTTTTATCTAAACACAAAAACAATAACAAACAACCACTTTCACAACAAAAATGTGACTTTTCGAGGGGACTTACAAAGCAACTGAATGTATGTATGTAAATTAGGTGTGAAGTCGTTGTACTGTCTCTTTAATTTCTGTTTCCATCTTGTGGCGAGCTGCTTCTGAAGTCACACACACAAATGTGGCATTTCTACTCACAGATGCGAATATTACTCCCATAAAGCACCTCGACTCATTGGAACTAACCGTAGCAGGGCTACAAACTAAAATGTGTCCTATTCCGGGATCTTGTAGGGTGGTATTGCCTTCATAGACACCTTCGAAGGTTGCGTAACGTCACACATTTTGACAAAGGTTTGATGCTTTTAAGGTACTGCGGTGTACTTGTGCCTTTCTTTTTACAGCACTTTTTTTTTTTTTTTGCCATGGTCAGCACAGTAACCAATTTTACATATACTTTTAACATTTATTTTCTTTAGTAGTTATATTTAAATTAGTTATAAGTACATTTAAAAAGGGAATGAATTAATTGATGAATTGCTTAATTGGAAATAATTTAAACCATTTTTACATATATATTTACATATTTTTAAAAGTATTTTTTTTTAATTAAAATTAATAAAAAAACTATTTTAGATACACTATTCTTAAAGTTTGGGGTCATCAGACAATTTAGTGTTTTCCATGAAATCTGCTCGCCCCTGCCAACCAGTGTGTAAGGGGCTCACGACGTGCTTTGTGTGGCTTTTGAACAAGTGTCGCCTCTTCCGTCCCATCATTTCATCACCTCCATCGCTCTTTCCTCCCTCATTTCTTCCCGTCTTCCGATCCTCCCTGCGCCAACCCCCCCCCCCCCCCCATGCTAACCCTGCTGTCCTCCTGCCATTCACGCAGGATACCACCAAGTAGACGCGGAGCTGCAAACCCCCACTGTACTCCACTGCGCTCCCCCCACCCTGCTGCATTCCGATGACTTTTTGCGTGACGGCGAAGCCGGCGGTGGTGTAGTAGAGCCCCCTAGCAGGCCTAGTGAGCTCCCCCTGGTTCGCGAACCACCCCTGGTGCGCATGGAGGACACCAGCGAGTCGCCCGACAATGACAGGAGGGCGGCCAAGCGGCGGGCCATGTTCGAGGGCGCTTACGCACCCTACGAGAGGCAGGGAGGGTGCCACGAAGAGGAGGAGGATGAGGAAGAAATGACCCAGGAGAGGCTGCAGAGTCTCCTGGAGGACATCAAGCTGGAGGAGGAAGGCCTGGAGGACGAGGAGATGACGGAGGAGAAGGTGCATGCCATCCTGGAGCAAGTGCGGCAGGCAGAAAAAGACTTGTGTTCGCTTCCAGGCTGGAGAGGAGGTGACGCAGAGACGGTGGAGCTCGGACCCGCCTCCGAGGAGGGCAGGTACGGACGCTGCATGCTAAATTAATGCTACCTAAGGGAATAAAATTCCTGTCTGTGTCCATCTATACTGTCTGTCTGTTGTGATATAGACTCTCTGTATATTACGGGTTTTCACCCATAGCGGGTGGGTCTGAAACGTACCACTGTACTTTACATCTCTTTCTCTCTCAGTCCTGATAGTCTGGCCGATTCACTGGAACAACCACCGGCTCGGAGCAGCAAAAAAGAAGAAGAGGAGCAAGGCGGCGATCGGTCAGCTCGCAGAGTCCAGGTGAGAGAACGCCACGTGAGAAGCTCCAAATGTCTTGTGGAGCGTCGCTGAACGCTTTTAAAATGTCGCTCGTAGTGGGCACAAAATGTCCAGTGTGAGCGTGTCTTTGATGATGATGAGGAGGAGGAAGAGGTGGAGGAGGAAGAGTCCAGCTCCGAGGAGGAGACCACCGTGACCACCAGGGTTTTTCGCAGGCGGGTTATACTGAAGGTGTGTGACCGCTGCTGTGCGGTGTGTGCAGTGCAGTGCGTGGAGAATAACTAGCGGGGGCGCTCTAAGCAGCATGGTTAGCTTAGCAACGGGACGCTAGCGGCTTGTTGCTTGTGTTTGACGATGAGAAGAATACGCTGGACCATCTGGAGCATTGCAATGTGTCATTGCGTGACCAAATTTGGACTTTTTCCTCCGTGTGTGGCCAAATTTGGGTTTGCTGTGCTGTGTCCACATATAAACCCATATTTTCGAACATATCTCCAGTACAATCACAAAGTAGGAGTTTTTTTTTTTTTTTTTTTAACTCATCCTTTTTTTTAAAGTCATCCTTCAGGTGCACCTTTGCTTTGAAAGCAGTTGTATTGCCATCACCGTCTAGTTAATTATCCGAATGCGCCAAGCTGCAAACGTTTTGCAAGAACCAAAACCAGCATTTGCGTGTGGATGAAAGGCAAAGACTTTTTGACAAAATCTGTGTACGTGGAATCATGGCTCTAGTTAGAATTTTATTTTTCTTATTACACATTTGGAAAAAAGACATTTGTGTTGGTGTGGCGACTAAGAGTCTCAACGCATGCGTTGAACTTCTTTCTGACCCGTGCGTCCTCCCCCCCGGCTCCTTCAGGGAGAGGAGGCCCGCAACGTTCCCGGAGAGTCCGTGACGGAGGAGCAGTTCACTGACAGCGACGGCAATCTGGTCACCCGAAAAGTAACCTAACCGCCTCATCTTTGTACTCCACACGCACGTACGTCCCTGTCGTCACCCTGCCGTCTATACGCGTAGGTGATCAGAAAGGTGGTGCGGCGCGTGGTGGGTTCGGCGCGGAAGGAAGCGGTCGCCGAGGAAGGGGGCGCCGCTGTCGCCGTAGCGCCGAGCGGTGGCGCAGGAGGGGGGAAGGGCAAGAGGCGGGGCAAGCGCTCCCGGCAGGGCCACAAGGTTGCCGTAGTCGTTTAACTTTTTGTGTGTGTCAGACTACAAGTTCATGCACTAGGAATATTGGGCTTTCGGGTTCATTATTTTAGGATGAACCTAAAATGCACTATAACCTTCACAGATTAACCTAATTTGACCTCCTCTAAACTTTTTAATGTGCATCCAACTGTTCAATATTACTTGCTGTTCTCTAGCATGGAGCTGAATGGGAAAATTTACATGCACCTCTATGTCTCTCTGATCTGTGTTGCACCTAGGGATACACCAAAGTATCAGTACAAGTACTCGCTGATACCACGTACTGATAATCCACGGAAAGCGGAGTTCATCATCCAGTTTACAAAGCATTTGCAGTCAACTTTAATGTTGTCATCTCAATATGCCTTAAAGTATCTCTACACGGATGACTTGGCTTCTGCTCGACCTGCCGGCTTGGAAAGTGGTCTTGGTGTCATAGTATCGGACATTTTTATGAGTACACAGTAGCAACACAGATTCCGTTCACCAGTGAAGGTTACAGCACGTTTTAGGTTCATCCTGAAATTTCACCCGAAAGCCAAATATCCCTCTTTTTGTGAGTCGTGAGTATATCTGTGGCTAGCAATGCATTGTTCATCACTGCCAGCAGGTGGCGACAGATTGCAATAAGACAGTCTTGCGACGTCTTTCAGAAGTGTTTTTGTGATGTGGTTGTTGTGTGTGTCGGGTTAATTTGAAACTTGTGTCTGTTATGCTCGCTATGCAAATAGCGTAGTGGCATCCCTGCAGTGTTATGCTGTTGTGCGTTATTTCTGTTAACTAAACTAACATACAACTAGGGCAGGGCGATTGATTGACGTTTTCTTTAGCGAGTCCCGTCATTCAAGATGTTATATGAAGCAAAATCGCCCAGCTCTATTAGGTGCCAAGATAACGTTGAAGCTTGTAGGTGTCTGTTTTACAAACAATGCTCATAGCATAGCAGTGTCTCTGCAGTGCTGTTGTTGTGCTTTTCCTCTGTGATTTAAAGCAACGAACAACCTGCCGTGGAAAATGTATTACTAACAGTTTGAAAATGTAACCTTATTCCGTCTGTTGCGCTAATGCACCTACATGAGCGGCATTGGCTTCTATCTCGGTGTCAGGTGACGTCGAGCCCAACCGTGACAAAAACGCTGAATTGTCTTTTTTTTGTGTGTTTTTTTTTTTTTTTCCTGTCTCTGATCGGGGCTCGCTGGTTCCTGCTGCTCAGCCGGGAAATGGGAGCAACAAACAGGGAAGGAAGAGTCACTCGTAACGGCAGCAACTCCTGACGCACACCTGGTAGGCTGGCCAAAAATAAATTAAGCTTTCCATATTTAAGTTATATAATGAACGTTTAACCCAGTGGTAGGCAAGTATGGTTAGTGGGCCATATGCAGCTTGCTCTGTTGTTTAATGTGGCCCACTGAAAGTTTCCATTATCATGAGTCCTGTAAATATTTGTTGTATTAATTTAGCCATTTATTTATTTATTTGAAGAATTGGCCATTTGATTTATTGTAAATAAAAAATACTATTAAAATAAAAAAATTTACATGCGCCTTAAACATTTTATTGTACTTTAAATGATTGATTAATTAAATGTAATTACATTAGTTATAATAATAAAATAAAAATGGAAGACAATTATTTTTCATTAAAAGAAACAATTTTACATGAACATTTAACAAATATTCAATATTAATATTTTATTAAATAATTAGTTAATTGTAGTCGAATTAATTATAAAAATACATTGTAAAATAGAATGAATTGTTGCCTTAAAATAAACAATTTTACATTATTGATTTAACAATTTTTCATTTTCTTTATGAAATAATTGATTCATTCTTTATAATTAAATCCATCTTTCCATTTTCCGTACCGCTTATCCTCACTCAGGTTGCGAGAGTGCTGGAGCCTATCCCAGCTATCTTCGGGTGAGAGGCGGGCTACACCCTGAACTGGTCGCCAGCCAATCGCAGGACACATATAAACGAACGACCCTTCGCACTCACATTCACACCTACGGGCAATTAACCTACAATGCATGTTTTCGGGATGTGGATGTGGGAGGAAACCGGAGTACCCAGAAAAAACCCACGCAGGCACAAGGAGAACATGTAAACTTCACACCAGTCGCCCACCATTCATTCATTCATTCATCTTCCATCCCGCTTATCCTCACGCGGGTCGGGGGCGTGCTGGAGCCTATCCCAGCTATCTTGGGGCGAGAGGCGGGGTACACCCCGAACTGGCCGCCAGCCAATCAGTCGCCCACCATGCTACCTATAATTAAATCAGTTCTAAAAAATAAAATAGAACAACGAGGTTGAATGTTTTTACTAAATTAACAATGTTCCATGTACATAACATTTTTTTATGTATTTTATCAAATGATTAATTTTAGGCAAATTAGTTTGAAAAAACGAAAATGATTTAAAATTTTACGTGTACATTTAAATTTTCGTGTGTTATTGAGTAATTTATTAATTAATTATTAGTAAATAGTTATAAAAATGCGGCACTGTGGACGACTGGTTAGAGCGTCAGCCTCACAGCCCGGGTTCAATCCCCTGGCCCCCGCCTGTGTGGAGTTTGCATGTTCTCCCCGTGCCTGCGTGGGTTTTCTCCGGGCACTCCGGTTTCCTCCCACATCCCCAAAACAGGCATGAATTGGAGACTCTAAATTGCCCGTAGGTGTGAATGTGAGTACGAATGGTTGTTTGTTCCTATGTGCCCTGCGATTGGCTGGCAACCAGTTCAGGGTGTACCCCGCCTCCTGCCCGATAACAGCTGGGATAGGCTCCAGCACGCCCGTGACCCTGGTGAGGAGAAGCGGCTCGGAAAATGGATAGATGGATAGTTATAAAAATAATGAACATGTAATTCATTATTTTATTAAAATAAACAATTTCACATAAATATTTAACAATTATCTATTCGATTAAATACATGGTTGATTATAATTAATTTGTAATAAGTAATAACATTACATAATGGGAATGAATTATTATTAAAATTTTTAATTTTTTTTAATTTTGTGCAGCTTTAGAGGCAGCGTTCTTCTCAAAACGTTGGTGGAAAAATCCGAATTATGAAGGGTCTGCTGTAGCGGATTGAAAGACAAATCCCAGCATCCTTTGCTGGTCCTGTTATTTGTTTTTTCTTGCCTTCTCCAACAGTTGCCGGTCCGCTGCCCGTGATGTGACCACACACACATCCACCACACTCGAGCTGGGAGGGAAAAAGGACCAACGGGCAGCGTCCGGTCACATACAACAATGGCACGTTTTGTTTTTTTGTTGTTGTTTTTTTTAACCCTGAGCAAGACAAAAACTTTAATTTGGCAAGAGCAAGCATGTCGACACAACAGAAGAAACTTTTTCCCGGACGGTCGGGAGATGAAAAACGGGAGGCTCGCAGATGCTCTCGTCTTCGCTGTGACCAGACGTCGCAGAACGAGAACCACAGATTAGCCGGACGCCTTATTTGGTCTTGTTTCCTCCTGGAACCTGACCTGGTGGTGATGATTTCTTTTTTTAAACGAGTGTACGTGCATAAATGGCACCGGATGAAACAATCAGTCGCTTCACAACTCGTTTATGCACCGATTGGAAGCTCGGACCCCACGAAAAACAACAAGCGTGAATGGAAAGAAACTTCTCCTCTGCTGTGTGTGTGGGTGTGGGTGTGGGTGTGGGTGTGGGTGGGTGGGTGCGTGGACTGCATGTGACGCCACTTTTGTTTTTTAATTCCAGTTTGTCTCCCCTCGCCTAATCCAAAGCACTGGAATTCACTTGGAGATACTGCGGCATCTAGCACATACTTTGTCTTTGCAATAATAATAATAATGATGATGATAATAATAATAATAATAATAATGCAAGGCTTCATTCTTGTGCTTCACGTGAAGATGCATCAGGCTTTTCAAACTGGACTGTTTTTATTTGGATTTTCCACTATCCATCCGTTTTCTATAGCGCTTGTTCTCATTTGGGTAATTTGAGTTGATCCCAGCTGACTTTGGGGCGAGAGGCGTGGTACACACTGGACCGGTCGCTTGCCAATCGCGGGGCATATAGACAACCGTTCACCCTCACGTTCACACCTATGGACAATTTGTCTTCAATGAAGCTAACATGCATGTACAGTATTTTGGAATGTGGGAGGAAGCCGGGGTACCCGGAGTAAATCAACGCAAGCACGGGTAGGACATGCAAACTGCACAGATTCGAACCCCGAACTTCAGAACTGTGAGGCAGATGTAACCACTTGTCTACCATGCTGCCCTATCTGATATATTTTTTTTAATTTAATTAACACAAGAACAGATAATCACATTTTTACCTGCATACTCCAAATGTACGGCCTTTTACTGGGACTTTAACACTGTTTAAAAAAAAAAAATCACATTAAATATTCCTGCGTGAAGCTTTTATTATTCTTTTTTTTTTTAATGCATATGAAAAGCCTCTTTAACCTTCCCTGACGATTGATGAATCAACATGTATGACACAACGAACATAGGCTACACTGGACGATCCGAGACGTTATTTAAGCCGAACAAAAATAAATTGTGTTCAAATGGAAACCTCTGTTGATGTTTTTTTGCTCATTTTAGTTCAGCGGACACATCTTTCTTTATGGACCCCAAAACATGTCAAAAACCTCGGTTTTTACCGCCTGGGTCACTGGGTCCCTTCCTCATAGGATGTAGCATCGCATTCCCTTTCCACATAGAAATAAAATTCAACCACTATGTCATGTTATTGTTGTCAAATGCTGTTATACTGTTACTATTCTCTGTTGTTGTTGTTTTTTGCTCTGTTCTTTTTTCTCTCTGTCCCCTCTCGAACCTCAATCAGTCCAACTGCATTTCTAATAAAATGTCCATCCCAGTGCAAATAACACTGTTCCGCCAAAAACAAAAAAAGGCACACAGAGCCACAATACTGCATGACTAAGCACCCGAACAGGACAGGTTGGGGAGAAAAAAACAAAAAACATCACTTTTGCTCAAAGGTCTAATTTAACCACCTGTTTATTATTGTGGTTATAGTTTACAATTAAAAATTACAGCTTGTGAATCAATCAATACTTTATTTGTATAGCAACGTTCTTACAACACAAAGTGCTTCACAGAACAGGTCATGTTTTTACACTAGATAAATGAATATATATAATATGATAATAAATTTGTTAAAACTAGCAATACCAAAATATATGATGATATTCGACTATTACATAGTATATAATAATCTATCTCAATAAATAAGATACCAATAGATAAAACATGATGTACAATCGAACTGGAGTAACCTAAAAAAAACTATGCTAAATTGGTTGAATAACGATTAAGTAAAACTAAGATAAATAGTAGGTATAAAACGAGACAGGCATAATCACTTAATACACAAAATGTGAGACGAGACAATGTAAAAGGAAGGGAAGTGGGAAATATGGAGCGTATCGTCGACATCTAGTGCACAGAAAATGGAACTACAGCATAATGCTCAAGGGGTTTCACAGTAATACACGTCTGCGCATGCGTACGCAGCATTGCGCGTGTAGTACCTCTTGCCCACCTCGGGTGGCGTGCGAGTGTTTTCTGTCACTAGTTTGCCATAGAAGAGTAGCAATTTCAAGCTAGTGGTGAGTAAACTACAATAAGACCACTTTTTACACCTCAGGTGATTTTTGCTGGCTAGTTGGACTTTAAACGTGTTCCAATGTGGACTCTTCGGATGTTGTCGCACCGGTAAGTTGTCTTTGTTATTGTTTGTACACACACAACAACTATACGCGTATTTCAAGCATAATAATGATGGCGTGGCTCGACGTTAACGTTTACGTGTGTGACATCAATACGCCTATACATGTGGAATAAGGCAAATAATAAATGTTGGCAAAAAGCCTATAATGATGACATTTAAACGTGGCCAGGTGTTCCGGAGCAGCTATCAACTTGTATCAAGTCTTAATCTGCGGAATGCAGTTTAAACATGAGTCATTGGTGCCACCTATCGAACAGGAGGACGAACTGACTGATGCTCAATGCGTGCCCAAACCTGCATGAAAAGTTAGCCCGCATTAATGATCGGTCAAATATTAGTTTGAAAATGTGTACAAAATGATAATTACGTTATTGAAAACAAGTTGTGCGTTTTGGTTTTCCCCCTTGTTTTTAATTTTATTTCTTGTGATACAAAAGCTATGAAACCGTTTTTCCCCTGCCACAGCAAGAAAATGTTTTTCTTTATATATAATGTGAAAATAAATGCTTCCTCTTGGAAAAAAAAAATAACACGTCAAAACTTATGTAAACATGCTAATTGATACATACACTCATGCATTTTAAATGTCAACAATTTCACTTCATAAAAGGAGCCGTCGAACTGCTTGGCTCGACTCTCGTAACCTTTTCTCATGCAGAACTGTACAGGTGACCTCGTCCAAATATTTGTGGCTTGGGATCATGTCAGAAGTTTCCAACATGGTGATAAATTACTGCTTTTGCAATGTATAAATGGACACAGTGTCTTTGACCATGTTGAGCACGATTGACTCCATTTTTGTCTTCCAACAGCCTTCGTTCTTGTTATATGAAAAACAATGTGAAAATGATTCCTGCCATGTTGTCTGTTCTATAGCAGAAATTAATGTCGCTTTAAAAAAAAAAAAAGTTACTCGCGGGGTCTAGAACGTTGCCTAGTTGGCAACACTGACTGTGCTTTCATAGCTCCTTTCTCTTCACAGCCAGATTGTTAGTGTCAGCTGTGCACATCAGCGAGGATTTAATTAAAAAAGAAATCCTGAGTAATCCACTTAAGATAATCAATCAAATCAACTACTTGGCCTACTTCATTGTATGTAAATTTTTTCCCCCAGTCTATATGTCATATAATCAAATATTAACCTGTGCTTGACTGACGTTCACAAACGTGAACGTCGTTACTCAACATGTTGCTCTTGTGTTTGGGAAAGCACAATCTAGCAAAAATTGAGTGTCTGACCTGCAACACTGCCCTTTTGCACTCCGGCCCACATAAAGTGTGTGGTGACGTGCGCACCGATGTCATTGCAGGAGGTCGGGGCTAAAGGCCAGGGATGGTTTGCTGGCCTTTTGAGGTCATCTACTTTGTGTTCCATAAAGGTTTATGGATAAAAGAGGACATATTACATGACCAAATTGTTCTTGTTTCCCAAAACGAGACAATTGCAATCTCACTATCATCATATTGTACCTGATGTCCGTCCCTTGTTCTTTGCACTCTAGATTCTGAGGAACTGACAGACTATCGGCCTACAAATGCTATCACTGAGCGGTCATTGTGGTTTAGTTTGACGTTTACAGTGTGGTCAGTCAGTGAAGCAAACATCAGATTACAAGCAGGACTCTGGGGTATTTATTATTTGTGGCAGGGAAGGACATCATGCCCTATATATATATATATATATATATATATATATATAATTTATTTATTTTTTTGTGGACAAAACATGCACAGCAAGGTGCTTGAGTGTTTAGCTTGTCTGCCTCACAGCTCTTGGGTTCGGGGTTCGAATGTCGGCTCCCGCCTTCCTCAGTGGAGTCTTCCAGTGCTTGCATGGGATTTCTCAGAGTACTCTGGTTTCCTCCCACATTCCCAAAACTTGCATGTTAGCTTCATTGAATCCTCTAAATTGTCCATAAGTGTGAATGTGAGTGTGAATAGTTGTTTGTCTATATGTTCCCCGCGATTGGCTGGTGACCAATTCAGGGTGTACCATAAACTCCCACTATTCTTGATTATTGTTATTGACACCCTCCCAAAAATGTTCATAAGCCTATATTAATAATTTGAACTGTAAATATACCACTGACTACTGTATAATCCCAATTGACTTTAATATCATTTCTAACTCTTGATTCACTGATGGTGTAGTGGTACATTCGCCTGACTTCGGTGCAGGCAGTGTAGGTTCAGTTCTCACTCAGTGACGGTGTGAATGTGAGTGCGAATGGTTGTCCGTGTCTATATGTGCCCTGCGACTGACTGGCGACCAGTTCAGGTTGTAGTCCGCCTTTCGCCCGAAGTCGGCTGGGATAGGCTCCAGCACCCCGCGACCTGACCAGGTTAAGTGGTATTGAGAATGGATGGATGGATCATTTCAAACTCATTTTACTACTTTACCCTTAAAAATAAATGCCTTACAGATTATTTGATTTACAAGAAAGAAAGAGCAGAAAAATAATCAAAAAGATGAGGATAGGTTTCAACGAAGAAAATGCAAGTAAGCGAATTTGTGAATAGCACATCATGATTAAGTGCGGTTTCACTGTACACCACCTCTCACCCAAAGTGAACTGCACAGACTAGCTCTCCAGTGACCCTAATAAGAACAAGCATTATAGAAAATATGGACGGATGAACAAAACACATCAGACATATGATGATAATGATGTTACTTATATGAAGGTTCTGCAGTGGTTCTGGAGGATGAGAGGGTAAATCGTGCCACTCAGTGACATCACAGGAACATACAAGATCACCCTTCAGGTGTCATGTTTTCAACATTTTATTAAAAATAGTCAAAAATACTCACTGTCATATTGAAAAATGCAGCCTGACAGTTAATATAACAAAGAGTCTTTAGCGACCTTAGTCTGTTACAATGTTAATGTGCTGCAGAGCTCCTTTTAAGTGGCTCAAAGCATCATGGGAAGGGTCACCCGCACGCACACAAAGTTCAGTGACCGTTTCCAGTTGTTCTTGTCGGCTTCTCCAGATCTGTGTTTTTTTTGGTTTGTTTTTTAATATAAATGCAATTAGCACCAAGTCTCTACACTGGAGGAGGCCAACCCATGCTTTTTGTTTCATGTAGTCTTTTTTTCACAGCGTTGCTTTTGTCTCACGCTGCCTTTTTGCTGTGCAAGCCCAGCGCGCTATTCACCAGGTAGGGGATGATGCTGACGGTCGCCACGGGCACGGTGGCACTCTTGCAAAAGGAGAGCAGATAAAAGAGGGCAGCAGTGTGCGTGGGTGGTTTGAAGGAGTCGAAGAGGTGCAGTAGCAGCAGAGAGCCAACGATGCAGCCAACCCGGGACACCGCACTGCTGCTGCGCTTGGTCTCGGTGTATAATGGCGAGTGCAGGCCCAGGCCCAGGCCGAACAGCGTGCCCATGTTGCGTAGGAGGCTTGCGAACGGTGTGCTGTCTAGGTGGACCCACTCGGGCCTGGCGCACCATCTCTGGGCCTTATCCAGCGTCCACAAGAGGTCTACACCCACGACTCTGAGAAGCAGGTAGAACCCCACGGCGAAAGAAGTCAGGAAAAGTGTTGTGTAGAAGTACTTCTTCATGCTGGCTCTGTAGATCCACTGGGTTCTGTTGAAGGCCTCGGCCACGATCATACCTAGGCGTTAATGAGAGTCCAGGTGAGGTTACAACTATATCATCTTATGTACTGACACTCCTCTACTTACGAACATCCAATTTAGATCAGACTTTGTGTAGTGATTTTCTACCTTCAAGGCACTCAAAGTGCTTTATAACTGTCCTCTTTCTCCTACTGATGACACAGTATCAGGAGCAACTGTGGGTTCAATATTTTGCTCAAAGATACCAAAAATAACAATCTAAGAACAATGTACAACCCCAATTCCAATGAAGTTGGGACGTTGTGTTAAACATAAATAAAAACAGAATACAATTATTTGCAAATCATGTTCAACCTATATTTAATTGAATACCCTACAAAGACAAGATATTTCCTGTTCAAACTGATAAACTTTATGTTTTTTAGCAAATAATCATCAAGTTAGAATTTTATGGCTGCAACACATTCCAAAAAAGCTGGGACAGGGTCATGTTTAGCACTGTGTTACATCACCTTTTCTTTTAACAACATTCAATAAACGTTTGGGAACTGGGGACACTAATTGTTGACGCTTTGTAGGTGGAATTCTTTCCCATTCTTGCTTGATGTACAGCTTCAGCTGTTCAACAGTCCGGGGTCTCCGTTGTCGTATTTTACGCTTCATAATGCGCCACACATTTTCAATGGGAGACAGGTCTGGACTGCAGGCAGGCCGGTCTAGTACCCACACTCTTTTACTACGCAGCAATACTGTTGTAACACGTGAAGAATGTGGTTTGGCATTGTCTTGCTGAAATAAGCAGGGGCATCCATCAAAAAGATGTTGCTTGGATGGCAGCATATGTTTCTCCAAAACCTGTATGTACCTTTCAGCCTTAATGGGGCCTTCACAGATGTGTAAGTTACCCATGCCCTGGACACTAACACAGTCCCATACCATCACAGATGCTGGCTTTTGAACTTTGCCTCCATAACAGTCAGGATGGTTCTTTTCCTCTTTGGCCCGACGACGTCCACAATTTCCAAAAACAATTTGAAATGTGGACTCGTCGGACCACAGAATACTTCAGTCCATCTTAGATGAGCTCGGGCCCAGAGAAGCCAGCGGCGTTTCTGGGTGTTGTTGATAAATGGCTTTTGCTTTGCATAGTAGAGTTTCAAGTTGCACTTGCGGATGTAGCGCCAAACTGTATTTACTGACATTGGTTTTCTGAAGTGTTTCTGAGCCCATGTGGTGATATCCTTTACACATGGATGTCGGTTTTTGGTTGCAGTGCCGCCTGAGGGATCGAAGGCCACGGGCATTCAATGTTGGTTTTCAGCTTTGCTGCTGACATGTTGTGATTTCTCCAGATTCTCTGAACCTTTTGATGATATTATGGACCGTAGATTATGAAATCCCTAAATTCCTTGCAATTGTACGTTGAGGAACATTGTCCTTAAAATGTTGGACTATTTCCTCATGCACATGTTCACAAAAAGGTGAATCTCGCCCCATCTTTGCTTGTGATTGACCTGTCCCTGCTTTTTTGGAACGTGTTGCAGCCATAAAATTCTAAATTAATGATTGTTTGCTAAAAACAATCAAGTTTATCAGTTTGAACATTAGATATCTTGTCTTTGTCGTGTATTCAATTAAATATAGGTTGAACATGATTTGCAAATTATTGTATTCTGATTTTATTTATATTTAACATAATGTCCAACTTCATTGGAATTGGGGTTGTAGAATACGAGAAGTGGATCAGCCTTTTGGAAGTAACACATTCGTAAGTTGGGGGGTCTCTGTAAATGCCAGTCATGACCTGACTGCTACAAGTAGTCACTGTCAGCCATACATACCTGTGATGACTCCAGCAACGACCTGGTGTGGGAAGTGGGCAGCGATGAAGACCCTCGACAGACAGACGCACACTTGGACTCCCCAGAACACGGTCCAAAGGACTGCCTTCAGGTAGCTGCCAAAAGAGCATCAAAATCATGTCAGAAATGGAAGCTCGGCCTGCTCCGTCTCCCTGGGAACAACTAACACCGTCACTGTTGGCTTATCAGAACTTCAGCTGCCTGGACGTTAAAACAGCTCAATACCCAAGAGTCAATGATCAACCATGCGTTAGGACAGAACGTTCAACGTGATGAGCTCTGGCCAGAAAACTGGAAACAAAATGTAGGTTTTTGGCTTCACCTGTTGTTGGAGGACTTCCTTCCACCGTGTTTCTTCTTGGTGGCTGCGATGGCGAGAATGGATGTAACCAAGGTGTAGTAGACACTCGCTGCTCCCATAGCGTGACCGGAGGGGCTTCCTGCGTGTCAAAGAGGGGGGAAAAAAATCTATTTATCTTTTGTCCCTCTTGGCAGAGCAAATGTACTCCTGGACGCCTCTTGAATGTCACCAAGTTTTTCGTACCTGGACCCGTCTCACAGGTCATGCGGTACTGCTCAATATCAGGGCGAACACTGGTGGCGTAATAAGGCGTCTCGTGGACCCACCAGTAGGGCCTCTCCCCAAACAGAATCCTAAAGATGGAAATATGCATTTAGTCATTCAAAATCTCTTAGTTCGATTTTGTCCCACCTTACCATTTGAACACCAGGTTGAGCCAGTCTCCGATGACAGCCACCCAGATGAGCTTGATGCCAACTGACGACCGGAGGTGGAACCAGAGTGGGAAGAAGATGAAGAAAGTGTTCCTGAGATCTGCTGCCCATGACACCCAGAGGAACAAACCTTGGGCATCCTGGTAGTTGGTCTGCAGGTAGCGGGTGCTGCTCACCCCAAAGCCCTGCATGGTGTCCATAATAACATGAAACATTGTTAGCGGCAAGCGCACGAGTCAGTGTAGAGTGTCGCCGTTGGTGACACGGCGGCTTGTTTTTATAGCCCGGGAGCCCACCACCCAGACGCATGCTCATGTTGATCTTTGGACCTTGCACATGTGAAATAAAACACTGCGAGTCGGGAGAGTTTGGCAGCCCTGGCACACAAACATGCTTGGAGGGAAAAAAACAGCGTCAGTCTGTCACATCTGGCGAATTTACCAGAGGTGGCACAGGATGATCAAAAACACGTTTGTCATTGGAATGATCCACTTCATGAAGAGTGACACTGCACATCTTTTTTTTTTTAATGTTGGTCTGTACCCAATTTCACGGTCTCACCTTCGTTATAATCTGTTAGTTATGTAATTGTCTTTTGATGATTTGGGGAAAACATCCTACTAGTCCCAATGTCGTCCACTTGTAGATTGCATAAGGCTAGAAATGATTAAATGATGTGGCTCGAGCAGATAAAGTCTGATAAAAAATTATGCGACTCGGAAGCAAACAAGTGATACAAGGAGCCGCCAGAAAGGAAGTCCTCGCACTTGAGGTCATATTACGTTCCGTTCAGAAGGACGTCATCGAAAGCATCTGCACAAGACAACAACGACAAGCAAAAAAGCTTGGAGTCAGTTACTGAGCAGACATTTTTTTTTTCGAGGGAATCCTTGATCAGTGTGAGGGGGAGCCATTGATTTCTCTAATTATGGATTTTAGCAGAGGGGGGTCTGGGAGAGTGTACAGGGTTAAGGAACCTGTCTCCACTGTCCCTAAGGCAAACAAACCTGCAAGCCTTGAGTAAAGTCCAATGGGGATCACACACAGACAAAGTAGAGGGGACGGAGCTTTGCGGCATTCTGACTGACTACTTGAAAAAAAAGACCCCAGAGTGCATCCTCCTCCGTCACAAGTCTGGTATCATGGATCTGGTCCACAGCTGGGGTGTGGAGCTGGTGCAGCATCTGCAGACCAAATACAGTAGCTACGAAGGTCTGTTCAGTCTGGCCTCTACTGTGGCCGACCTTCACACCACCTTCTTCTTCTTCTTCCCCATCTGGTTCCATCTGCGGAGGGACACTGCACTCCGGCTCATCTGGGTGGCTGTCATCGGGGATTGGATCAACCTGGTCCTCAAATGGTAACGCCGATCAGAAATTGAGCGGGAACTATTTGGGTGTTTGTCGGTGTTTCTGTGGCAGGGTTCTTTTTGGAGAAAGACCATATTGGTGGGTTCACGATACCCACTTCTACGGGGCAAGAGCGGCCCCTTTGCTGCAGCAGTTCCCCATTACATGTGAAACTGGACCAGGTACACTTTATGACAAATTGCTGCTCCTTGTTGAATTGATTAGAACTATTAGATTGATCTGGTTAAAGTCATTCGTGATTATACTGTGTGTTTGACTTGCTTCCAAAGTTCAGTCCCACTGTTGTCTTTTACACATTTGTGATCAGTAAAGCTCAAGTAAACAGAAGCTAAATTCGGTTAAAAACTGCTCGGTTGCAGGAAGTCCCTCTGGTCACGCGATGGGTGCTGCAGGGGTCTGGTATGTGATGGTGACGGCCATACTCACCATTGCAGCAGAGAAACGGTGTCCACCATTTCTGTACAAGTGAGTGACAGCAACATGGCTGCGGACTTGTCGGATGTCTGCTGTCGGTACTCCCACTGTCCTCTCTGGCAGAGTCTTGCATGTGGTTCTATGGGTGATCATGGGCCTGATGGTGCTGGGGGTGTGCATGTCCAGGGTCTACATGGCAGCCCACTTCCCGCACCAAGTTGTCGCTGGGATCGTCACAGGTTAGTCCGACATACATATTCGTATCATTCGGGAGAGTCTAAAAGTCAGCTGACTTTGTTATTTGTCAGGCGTGATGGTGGCCGAAGTCATGTCAAAGCTGAAATGGATCTACAGTGCCGGCTTGAGGACCTACGCCTTCACCACCCTCCTCTTGACCTCCTTTGCCGTGGGCTTCTACCTGCTGCTCAAGGCTCTGGGTGTGGACCTTCTGTGGACCTTGGCGAAGGCCCAGAGGTGGTGTGCCAGGGCTGAATGGGTGCACCTGGACAGCACGCCGTTTGCCAGTCTCCTACGGAACATGGGCAGCCTGCTGGGCCTTGGCCTGGGCCTGCACTTGCCACCTCTGCATGGCACCGCCGTTGCTTTCAAGGCGGGATGCGTTGTCGTCTCTCTCGCGTTCCTCAGGCTCTTGGACGCATGGACATTTTCCTCCGAAAACCTGGTGGCTTTCTACTGCTTGTCCTTCGGTAAGAGCGCAGTTGCACTTTTAATCCCGACAACGTTTGCCCCACGGGCTCTCTGCTGGATAAGCACAAGAAGCACAGGTAGCAAGAACTTGTGATCAATGGGATGTTTCATTTTGGTGCTATATTGTTTCATATATGGATTTTGGGCAATGCTAGTGTGCTGGGATGGAAACAAATTGTAGTCCTGTGCTTTGCTGTGTTGATAAGAGTTAATGTACATATATTGCTCTTATCTACATATGCCGGAAGCTAGTTTTGATTTAAAACGAAGGCACAAACTAGCTAAATGGCTACATGTTTTGCTACACTTTTTGCTTTCTGGCTTAGGCTTCATACGTATTTTTTTTTTTCATGTATTCTTTCTTGAAACCAAAATTCAATGAACAACGATGTGTTAGGACAGATATATATATGACGATCAACTCAAAACAGCCTCCCTCACTGTCAAGTTAGCTACATGACAACATGCTAACTATGCTATTTGCATCCCAGCATAGGCTTCATATATCATCCATTTGTATTTATGTAATCATTCTTTAAATGTATGTGGAACAACTAAAATAGCCTTATTCACTGTCCTTGTTCTATTTTTGCACCCCAGCAATTAGCTAAAAAAAAACAAAAAAAACAAATTAGTCATTAGCTAACCAATGAGAGGTTCTCGTAATAGCCCAATGTTTTTTTTCCATGGGCCGCCTTGCACTGATACTGATTAATTGTGCAGGTTAAACATTAAACTGAGCATGCGTCACTCACTCGGCCGGCCCACATAGTGACACAGACTCCAACATGCGCCATGGGATCAAGGAGCACAATGTGTTGTGGACAACATGCGTGTCGCATTAAGAAGTGAGTTAAATGTATCAGTCTAGCTTTTACAAATTGTACATACTTTTACAGTGAACCACCTGCTGAATTGTGTTTCACCATTTGAGAACTCACCTACTTGCATTTTTTTGTATTTATTTTTTTAAATATAGAACCTAACTAATGACTATTAGTTGAGAAACTCATCTATTTGTGCTTTCTGAAAGGGCCCAAGATGACAAGTCCTGCTCCTTCAAAGGCGCCATGTTAGCAGAGGAGCCGGTCGGCTTGACAGCAAGTACAGCTGCATGAATCATGAGGGAGGATTCTTTAGAGGTGTGGCAGGCAGCGCTCCTTGTGGGGTTGATGCCTTAGAAAGCAGGGAGGTAAACATTCAGGATAATGCAGAGAATAGTTTCGCTATATGGAGCAGTGTTAACAGCTGATCAGCTGTTAACAGCTAGCTGTACTAAAGATAAAGGCTCGCTGGTGAAATGTTTTGTGAAATGAGCGTTTAACTGACTCAAAAATGTAATAAAATGACTAATAGGAAAGTAGTAAGTTGAAATAGTTTCCATAGCGGCTGCTAATTTAAGTCAGTCACCTGAATTTGACTGCATCATCTGAGTCTAGGTTGTTTCTCATGAGTCCTTCACCCAAATCATCTGAGACCGAGTTCCTTCCAGTTAGTAACTCGAGTCAGTCACTTGAATCATCTTCCTCCGCGCTGCTATAAGTGAGTCTGCTATTTGAGTCAGTCTCCCGATTCCATTGAATTATCTGGGTATATGCTGACTGAAGTCACTGAAGCAAATCATCTGACTGCCCAGTTTTTTTTGGTGACTCTTAACAATGCTTGCCCATGGAAATGTAAAGGGGGACGGCTGTTGATGCCCTCCCAAGGTGGGTGGATGTTCGGGACCACCCCACCTGGACCACCCCCACCCCCACCGTCTAACCCCTAACCTTTGTTTGCTCGCCACTGTTACATTACAAGGCAGAGCAATTGAGAAAACAGGGTAAGTGGCTTGAATGATGATTTTAGCCTTCTTTTATACCGCCATAGTTTAAATGTGTGAAATGTCAGTCGCAAAGAAGATGTTACAGAAGTGAGAGCCAACAGTGGGTGTAATTTAAAATTCAAACTTTGCTAACATATCATTTAATTGACTTTCCTGTGGCTCAACTCGGATTATGGCACAGATGTACTGTCTTTATGCTGAAATGGATACCACACTGTAGTTGACTAGCAGACTAGTTATGTTTTGCTAAATTACTGAGAGGGTTATAGGGTTGGGGTTGGTTCCCTGTCCCTTCAAGTGGCTAATCCGCTACTACGCCGTCTTGTGATCTTCTCTGTACAACTATTTACACCAGCCACTTAACATATCCTCTTCATCCACAGGTTCCACTTGAATAATTGTCGTTTATTTTACGGAAATCTGAAAAAAAACGGGGGCGCAAGTTGTTGTCATCGTTTCAGTTCAAGTCAGCGGTAGGCACTCACTTTTTTGCCACCTGGAAGTATCAAATCTGAAATGGTCTATATGCGCATAATAGATAATTGCGAAGATAGTTGTGCTCAGAATAGAATTTGTGAAAGATTGGCAATTGAAAAATATGACTGACGGGGACCATCTCATGATTTACTTTATTGCTGTTTTGTTTAATAATTGTTTCATTCTGAAATTCCTTAGTTTAATTTTAACCCCAAGATGAATAAAAATAAAGGTGTTTTTCCTGATTATGCATGTTTAATTCATCAATTCTGAAGGGCATGTTAACTTATGACCACATCATTGAACAATGTTTATCATACTCTCAATTGCATACAACCATACAGTATACATGCACGACAGTGATGAAAGGGTAAAAAAAGAGCATCATATGCAATGAGTTTTATGACCATATGTGTACATCTATTTTTTATTTATTTTATGACAAAGTTATGAGAGTACAACATCTAGCAGGACAATGTCCGAGGGGAACATCACGCATATGACATAACCTTGTGACATTTTCCCACTGGCGAATCTCAAGCCTTCTTCACGGCCGTCTTATCTGCGAGCCTTGTCGTAATAGTCATGTCAGTATATCATAATACCGCTGTGAGCGGGAGCCCCACAGGAGACGAGTTCTGAAGTGTCTAGGGAGCGTCAGCAAGGTTGCACAATAGCACCTTTTTGTCAACGTTCACATGGCTTGTTATTACGCATGTTATCTTATCTCAGGGGGTGGGGGGAAATGCATGAAATGTGCTTGTGTTCACTATTATTGTCCAATATTAACCATAAATCCTTAGAAAGACATTTTATTCTGGAAAGTCCTTAAATTGAATTATCTCAATCTCGTTTGCTCCAAGGAGGCCGCACTAAGTTCTTGAAGTATTTTTTTTTAAATCAAGAATTATGTCATATTTTATCAATATTCTTTTACAAGAATTAAGTTGCTTTAAAATGTAAACAATTTATTAATACTAATATATATTAGTAATACACCAGGTGTCACCAGAATAATCTTTGTGTGGAAAAAGTAATATCTGAGGAGGGGGGGGGGGGGGGTACTTTTATAAGCTTTTAAGTATTTTTGGGTGATAATTATTTTAATATATTGTATATTGGAAGCCATAATTTTACAAGGGGCTAGCTTAAGGATAGAAAAGGTGTTGTGCAATACAACCCCAATTCCAATGAAGTTGGGACGTTGTGTTAAACATAAATAAAAACAGAATACATTGATTTGCAAATCATGTTCGACCTATATTTAATTGAATACACTACAAAGATAAGATATTTAATGTTCAAACCGATAAACTTTATTGTTTTTAGCAAATAATGATTAACTTGGAATTTTATGGCTGCAACACGTTCCAAAAAAGCTGGGACAGGGTCATGTTTACCACTGTGTTACATCACCTTTTCTTTGAACAACATTCAATAAATGCTTGGGAACTGAGGACACAAATTGTTGAAGCTTTGTAGGTGGAATTCTTTCCCATTCTTGCTTGATGTACAGCTTCAGCTGTTCAACAGTCCGGGGTCTCCGTTGTCGTGTTTTACGCTTCATAATGCGCCACACATTTTCAATGGGATACAGGTCTGGACTGCAGGCAGGCCAGTCTCGTACCCGCACTCTTTTACTACGAAGCCACGCTGTTGTAACACGTGCAGAATGTGGTTTGGCATTGTCCCGGTGAAATAAGCAGGGGCATCCATGAAAAAGATGTTGCTTGGATGGCAGCATATGTTTCTCCAAAACCTTTCACCATTAATGGTGCCTTCAGAGATGTGTAAGTTACCCATGCCATTGGCACTAATACAGCCCCATACCATCACAGATGCTGGCTTTTGAACTTTGCGTCCATAACAGTGCGGATGGTTCTTTTCCTCTTTGGCCCGGAGGACATGACATCCACAATTTCCAAAAACAATTTGAAATGTGGACTCATCGGACCACAGAATACTTTTCCAGTTTGCGTCAGTCCATCTTAGATGAGCTCAGGCCCCAGAGAAACCAGCGGTGTTTCTGGGTGTTGTTGATAAATGCCTTTTGCTTTGCATAGTAGAGTTTCAAGTTGCCTTTACGGATGTAGCGCCGAACTGTATTTGTTGACATTGGTTTTCTGAAGTGTTCCTGAGCCCGTGTGGTGATAACCTTTACACATTGATGTTGGTTTTTGATGCAGTGCCTCCTGAGGGATTGAAGGTCACAAAGAGGTGAACCTCGCCCCATCTTTGCTTGTGAATGACTGAACAATTGAGGGAAGCTCCTTTTATACCCAATCATGGCACCCACCTGTTCCCAATGAGCCTATTCACCTGTGGGATGTTCCAAACAGGTGTTTGATGAGCATTCCTCAACTTTCTGTCTTTTTTGGAACTTGTTGCAGCCATAAAATTCCAAGTTAATGATTATTTCCTAAATCAATAAAGTATATCATATATAATGTATTTATATACTGTATATAAAATTACCTTTTAATATTTTGACTTTAATCTCATAACGACTAAACATTTACAAATACTGTATTATGCATACATACTAAATATAAAGTATCTACTCAGTCCTTTAGGGGTACCTGTACAATAGCTTTGTGTCCAAGCCACAGTGACACCTACAGCCCAAAACCACACTTCAACACACAGCTGATGGAAATAAAAATCCCATTTCTTAAAAAAAAAAAAGTTTATTCAACAGAATTTTAATGAGGTGATTTTTCTTATGTGGACCTAGAAGCCGACTGTACGACATAAAACATTCCTTTTCAACCATCGTTCCGACAAAGAACATAAAAGTTGCTCCGGAACCTTCTTGCAAGCGTTTCCAAAAAAAAAAAAAAAAAAAAAAAAGACATTCTTGCTTAGAATGTGACTTCCCAGAAATTTTATGTCATTAAAACTGGAAAACAAAAGTCTCTTACGATTAAAAAAAAGCAGGCATGGTGTCCATCTTTGTATGTACGGTGTTTGTTTGATTGCACTGAAATGACAGAACGTGCGGGGCTGGGAGTTTGGCGGCGTTCAGTACAAGGCTTCTGCGTTACTGCTCCGAGGCCTCTTGATTTTCTCAATGTTCTTCAGGATCATATCGTGTAGCGCCACCTACAGACACAAACAAAACAAGGTTTGAGCAAGCACTCGAGTTGAACCCGTAGACTGCCGCTACCGGGAAGACGTACGTATTGATTTCGGAGCTCCGATACAATGATCTTCAGACTTATATATTCCTTCTCGTCGATCTCTGTTACTGTGCGCCGATAGTCTTCCTGGCAGACAAAAACAAAATGAGCTTTTTCCTTATTATTATTGGTCCCGTACGAACAATTTTTCCCCCCACAGATTTACATATGGACTTCTTACCACATGAGGATATTTTGCTATTTTCGAAACCAGCTTTGCTCGGGTGATGTAATATCTGGATTGAGAAAAGACAAACATCATATACCAATTTTAGTGAGAAATATTGTTTTCCCTTTACAGATATTGTAAAAATAAGTGCTTCCTTTTGGGGGAAAAAAAAAATATTTTTGTCAAAACATCGATATAAACATGATCCTCACAGCTGGTTTATTTCTTTTGAGTAGAGATGGGTTTTTTTTTCAAGGCCAATACCGATTATTAGTGCTAGTCATTTGCCGTAAAAGGGAAAAAATATTGGCATCAAAATATTGACTAATACAAACCTCCAAACATCATTTAAATGCCTTTAATCATATGTTTATTAAACAGCTTTTCAGATTTGCAACATGAACAACATTAGAAAAACATCTTTGTCTTAAAATTCTGATTTTTTAAAATAAATAAATAAATAAAAATGCAGGGAGCACCCAGGCTCAGCAAAATGTCTTATAAAGTTAAATTAAAACTTATATAGGTTCCTTAAGTTTTCCACAATTCTCATGTTTTCCAAAATGTCAATGAATGAAATGTTAATCTCTCTGTTTTCAGCTCAAACATGAAAAAAAAGTGAAGACCCCCTCCAGTTCTCCATAGTTGTCCAGGTGAGGCAAAAGCGCCCCCGGTAAAATATTTGCGGCTTGGAAGCACATACCTCAGCTCAAACGTTTCGAGAGTGGATATGGCAACGTTCTGCGTTACGGACTCCGTAATTGTCTTCCTTTCTTGTCATACGGAAAACAAAGTGAAAGTGATTCTGCTCATGTCTGTTTAGCGGGAATTAAGTTGCGAGTCGCTTTTATGCAAAAAAATCACTAGAGGGGTCGAAAAAGTTCTTAACTTGGAAACACTGACTGTGCTTTTGTAAACAAGCTCATCTTCAAACCAGGAAAGAAACTGCTCCGCCTCCGAGGCCAGACAAGATCAGAATAGTAAATACAGTTTTTAATCTATATCTATCTGTATAATAAGTCCCGTTTTGAACATGGTGACCGGACCGACCTGGATATCTGGTCGAGGTAAGAGGCCGCCTCGCCTTCCACCGTCCTGAGCTCGGCCACTGTCTCCTCCTGGATGGACACTCCAAAGTTGTTGCCATCTTCTATCCTGGGAATCAGCAGCTGCACCCACATTTTTACCTGTGCGGGACGAGAACGTGAACCTCACGGACCGTTCCTCAAAATGTCCGCCGGCTGTTTTCATTCAAATGACGCTCACCGTGTTGCATTTCTCTATGAGCGTCCGGATCTCCGGTTTGACCTTTTCGATGAGATCTACCAGGTTACCGTTGCTCTTCATCATCCCGCCGGGCATGACGAAGACCTTGGTGCCGGTCACTGAGCAGGAAGAAGAAAGAATAGGGGGGGGGGTCACTGTCTTCTCTTTACATGAAAGGCCCATCACATTGGACAACTCACCCTTGTCCTCTGCATCTCCGTCCTCCAGCTTTCTCTTTTTGGCATTTTGCTAACAGGAGGAACACGCATATGCAAGACAAGTCAACAACAAGCTCAATACAAGGAATGATGTTGTGGTAAAATCGAGTCTCACCGCGTCGAGTCCATCGTGAAGGTTGGAGAGCAGGATGGGGTCGGGAACCATCAGGTTGATGTCAGAGTGGATCTCCTTCAGCTCTACGATGTTTATGATTGGCTCCTGCACACAAGATTAGAAAAGATCCAATTAGATATCCACTCATGTCGCAAGAAGGAGAAAAACTAGTGGAGCCCATACCACACCCTAATTAATCACTGGGTGAGTCACCCGCTTCAATAAATAACCGCCACACCCAAAAGAGACAAACTCTCTCTTTGGAAGTTTTTTTAAGGTGGTATCACTGGGAGGCTGTCATTACTATTACTATGCCATTGATACCATGGCATCTGTAAAGCTGACATTTAACAGCAAAGTTTAATTATTTGTGGGAAAATTGGACAATAAATACAAATTTGCATTTGTATGCATCAAGGGCTTCCACTTACAAAAAACACCTTACACCTCATAGATGCCTGGTAGTCTTTGCAGGCCACTACATGAGGAAATACTGTATCGTAGCATTTTATACAAAGTGGCATCTGTAAAGCCTGATGTTTACAGAAGAGTTTAAAATTGGAAAAAAATGGATAATGAATGAATATATCTGTACATTTCATATTATTATCATGCATACATACGCAGAAGTCAACCCCTGAAAGAAATTTCAAAAGCAATTGCATTTGGGCATCCAGGTGACACCGACCTTAAGGAAGTGATCAAGTTCCAGTAATTTCTTTGGGAAAAAATTAGCCACTAGGTCCTCAGCCTGAAAAAAAAAGAACAAGTTCAAGAATGTTGTGACAAATAAATGGGGGGTGGGGGGGAAACACAGCAAGCTGCTGCTTGTTTGTGCCCGGTGTTCATCTTCCGCCGCATTAATACTTACTTCTGCAGTGATACGTTCTCTAAATGCATCAACCTGAAAACACGGAGAGGGGGGAAAAAAAAAACAAAAACAAAAAAAGTCATTTTCACTGCACAGGAGAAAGGTTGACACCATTCTTATCCTTCCACATCTGCTCCATTAGGGGAAGACGGTAGCACCAAGCTAAGAGGGGCTTCCTCTATACATCTTTTCCGAACTGTAAATTACATTTCGCTGGCATCGAATCCTCACATTTCCAAATCCATCACTTTTCAGTAAAACAACAAAATAATGACAGGTTTATTGAGATATTAGACAGACAGACACTTTATTCATCACATGAGAGAAATTAGATTGTCACAGCAGCAATATTCAGTTACACTAACAAAAAAAATAGGACCAACCAACAAAGTATAATGAAAAAAAGACAACCCAAAATCTGAATTTGTGGGGGATTAACATTTCATTGTTCAAGAGACAGTGAGATACATTTTCGACACTTTAGATTGGTGGATAATTTGTAAAAATAACAGCTTTATTTTGGGACTGACAAGTAATATAGATTTGTGAAAAAAAAAAAATGAAATAAACCAAATTTGGACAAAGGAGTTTTCTGCCTGAGAGTGCCAATTTAAATTATTGTTTTGTCATTAAAAAAAAAAAAAAGTTTGAATTTTCTAGAAAGAAGTCATATTTTATGAAGAAAATGTAATCTGATAACGACAAACTTGTTTTTGGGGGTAAAAGATTTTTTGGAAGTTATTTTTTGAGAGAAATGAAAAGTACTTTTGAGACAAGATTAGTCGTATTTTATTGCGTTAATAAATTGAAAATTTTACAAGGGAAAGGATGTCAGAGGATGACTTATTTCACTTCCAGAATTACGCTATACATCTATATTTAAGTTTTAATATTGAGATTAGTCAATTTCATGAAGAGGGGTATTTTTTAACAAATTTATACAGCTATGGGGGAAAAATTAAGAGACCACCGCAAAATGATTAGCTTCTCAGAATTTGCTATTTATACGAATATGTTTGAGTAAAATCAATACGTTACTGACAACATAACTCCCAAATTGAAAAGTCATTTTTAGCATTTATTTGCAAAAAAAATTTTTTAACGCTCACAATACAAAAAAAAAAAAAAAAGTCCACTTTTTTTTATCTCTTAATTTATATATTCATAAAATATATACAGTACTTAAAATGTATTGATTGGAATTAGGTCATGTTTTATACGCTTTATATTAAAATATAGGTTTATATACAAACATAACTATGTTACATCTCTGCTGTGATATGCATCAACCTAAACACACACGGGGGGGGGAGTCATTTGCACAGGACAGTCGAAAAGTTGACACCATTCTGCCCCCCCCTCACGTCTGCTCCATTAGGCTAACCCGGTAGCTCCAAGCTAAGAGGGCCTCGCTCTCTCTACATGTGTTCCTAACTATTTATTACATTAACAGCCCGTAGAGCGTCGTCACATTCAAAAAGAAAACACATTACGTGCCGTGCTGGTGAAATACAGTTAGATAGATAGAAGCATTGACATCTGTGTTGGGAGTAAGCGGGAAACAAGCCGGCGAGCCGCTGCTGTTACATAGCACGGCCCAATCATTCACATAAATGCTACCCAAAATGAAGCTAACGCGCTACAACCAATTAAAATCTTCATGCGGACTCGCGGCAGCCGGGATCGCACCTTGGTTTTAATTTCATTGTCCACCTTGAGCAGTGAAGACATCTTATGCTGTCGGTGGGTGAAGCGCGAGCGTCCCAACAGCATTCAATTGGACTTGGAGGGGGAACTAACGTGTGGCTTTACAGCTTGCCAGCCACACTTGGTGAGCGCATCGCACTGATGACGACGTCAACACGCGACGGACCGCCAGGAGGGGGGTGGGACGCGTTTGCGTGCATTGCGCATGCGTAGTAAACGTCACTATTTTTCTCGGACGCATCTGACGATGTAAACAAGAGAAGACAGTCGAGCGCAACAGGGAAATCGAGCGCTCCGGCGACACCTCGGATTAAAAGGCTTTTTTTCGAGGGGGCGGGCTCGCGATCGGCCCGAAATGGGGCTCCCGGTTACTATAAAAGTCAATTTTCGAGGGAACGTCAAGAGATTGCTGGCGGGCGACCTGGACAAACTGGAGTGGAGCTCGGTGGAAGCCTGGGTGAGCTGCTAGCCGAGCGTGTTGGCGCAGTTCGGGGAGAAAAGGGCCCGGACGTGGCCTACCCTCGGAAGTGTCCACATTAAGCCGCTAAATGTTTTAATCGGACACTTTTCGAAAATGTAGTAAGCGTACGTGAGACGAAAGCGACCTTTAAGTTGTAACAACGCCACAACGGTCGAGTTTTTACGTGATAGCGGGCAGCCCATGGGATAAATTGTGATCTGATATGTTTCCTTTCATTCCAGGTTAAAGCGTCATTTGGAATTAACCACTTTCAAGTGAAGTACTTTGATGAGGACAGCGAAGAGGTAACAATAATGCCCCAAAATAAACGTTATAAGGGCATGTTTTGAGTTTTTTAAAAATGATTTATTATCTCCCTCTTTGTTTTTCATTAGATTTGCATCAACAGTCAAGGTGAGAAATACCTGCTTCTTTCTCCAGAGTTGATCCATGTTATTTAGAAGAGGTGGAAAAAAATATATCAAATAAACAGGGTATGAAGTTATATTTTTTTGCTTTCCAATTCCCTTGACTAAGTATGTTTTTTTTTTTCAGACGAGTACGAGGAAGCCATCAAGGTACTGCTGATTTCACGAGCTTTTATTGATATTAACTGTATAATAATGCTCTGATAGGAAATCAAAAGATGAAGTCATAGACAAAAATGATGCAGTGCTCTTGTAGGAGTGATGTCACGGCATCGCTAAAAGATGCAATTGTTTTATGATCCCTAACGCAAGGGCTGGATGATTATAAAATGTATTCAATGTAAGTTTATTTGTTAGGATGTTTTTATTTTAATAAACAAAAATATAGAAGCTTTAGTAGGTCAAAGCCCATCCATGCTGACATGCACTAAATTCAATAGCTTTTCCTACATCTTTAGCGACTGTTTTTCAATAAAAGCAACAAACAACTTAATTCTGAATGATGTTAAGAAACTGCCAACGTGCGCATAATAATTTTCGTATTGTTTTTTGTATAACAAGAAAGGAGGCCGGTGGAAGGCCATCACTGAGTCTGCGCGGAAGATTGCCAAAGACATGGTGCCTGTTTATATATTACAAAAGCAGGGATTTATCAACATTTTGGAAACTTTTGAGCTACAGTATGTGCTTCCAAGTCACAAATATTTTGAACTGCACCGTTTACTCTTCAACAACAACAACATTTAATAATGAGAAAATTATTGTTGTGGATTGGTATTTTCCAAGAGGAAGCTCTTTTTTTAATTTAACCTTTATTAATTCAGGTGAGGCAATTGAGAACCGTTTCTCATTTACAGTGCCGACCTGACATTTCCATTAAAGGGCAAAGATGATTTGAGATACGAATGGTTTGAGTTAGGAGTGGGGTCATGGAATGAATTACACTCTTAAGTCAAGGCACCCCTGTATTTCTATTACCTCTGTGGAATTTGATGCAAATTAACTCAGGAAGAAAACTTGCTGGGGGGAAAAAGCAACACTTGAATAGTGTCATTAGTTTCTTTTTCTGTTTGAAAATAATAAATTATAGAAATCAGTTAAAATCTTTTTTAATTTTTTTTTTAATACAATGAGATTTTATTTGAAGGCTATTTTGCCCTACCCAACCTTTCTCGTACAAGATAAAAGGCGCGGTTAATCTGATTTCACACCAAACAAATTTCACATTGTGTTGCTACACGTTGCTAAGCGCAATGTTAAGTGAAATCTTTGTGCGCTTGTTACTGTGGACGTAACGTAACGTTGTGGCTCGTGTTTGTTTTGCGAGCAGAGCGCCGAGAAGCAGGGCAACCACCTCAACATGAACGTGTACAAGATGAAGGGACAGGCATGCGGGGGGCCGCTCAAGACCGAGGTCAAGGAGCTGAAGGGTGACCTCCGACCCGCGCCCCCCTACCCGTCGCGGGTCAAGACGGTGGACAAGGGCACGCAGGTCACCCCGGAGCGAGAAGCTGTAAGGAACCAACATGGATTCTCCTCGTGTTTGCATGTATGAGTCATGTCTGTCTGTCAATGAATGACGTGTTTGACAATGAAAAACGGGGAACAGTAAGACAGAAACATTTAGCATAATTACGCAGCAACTACAGATGAAACTAAAGTATTCGTGAGAAAATTATCAGTTATAGGTATTATCATGTTATGACTAAAATGGTATGGTATACTTTTATTGTCGATCAATATGTGTGGAACATAAAGAGGGCTGAAATTTATTTCTCAAGGCCCACAGTCTCAAAAAACCAAATATTTTCTCCATTCATAGTTTGCGTTGTTTGAAGCATTTTTTTAAATATTCCACATATTCAAGCATAAATATAAAGTAAAAGTTTTTGTCATAAGCTAAAATTTTAATTAAGTAAATTCTTTCTTTGAAGAATAAATATTTCAATGTTGAGTTAAATATTACTCACCACCCCCACCCAACCCATTCAAAAATTTATAAATGTACCACCCCAATCCAGAAATACTAACAAAACCCCATTGAAAATGCATTTTAAAAAAAAGCGTCTTACCTCATGCTTCTCAGGCCTCGCCTCTGCATTTTTGCTAAACCGGTTCAGGCAATGGGCTCATTAACATCCCAAATGTCCACTTCCTCAACGTCCAGCTTTGACTCTTCCTCTTCAGCGTCGCTGGCAAGCCTAGTTGACAGTGGCTCTGTATTTAAGCGTTTACTTAGCTGGATTTCCAACCAGTATTTGTCAGCTTGTCACGAACCTCCTTTGTGTGTGTGTGTGGGGGGGGGGCTTTTATCGAGGCCTATGTTTTCAGACATGGCTGTAATGCACTTTTAATATCTCACCCAAATATTTATTTTCATATTTCAGGTCCAGTATGTATGCGGCTTCAATATAGTCTTGTTCTGGGCTCAAATGTGTGGTCCAGGCTTCTAGAAATGGTCTGTCCATGTGATGGAGGATGGATGAAAAGCATATAGTGGATAGAACATGTCCATATGCCAGGTTTTTGTGATATAAAAAAACAAGACAATGGAAAATTAATTTCAAACCTTTTTTCACCATTAGTATGACTGATAACCTGTTCAACTCAATTGAAAAAAAAAAAACAATCTTATTAAGGGGGAAGTAAAAAATAAACATCTGAGATAATTAGGTAGGTCTGCATACCCTTTAATAATTAGGCTGGCTGTGTGAATAATTCATGAATCACATAAACAAAAGTAGTCAGCACACACCTAACCACAATTGAAAGTGCCTCTGATTAAATAGACATAAATATTAAATACAATTCTGCTGTTTTAGTAGGCTTTTTCTGACAAAATCTTTGTGGTCACATCTTACACAAACAGAGCAAGCAGTACAGTTTGGTACAGAATTCCATTTCCTGCCATCAAACCATGTTTTTTGGCACCCTCATGTGGTAGGCTACCGAAAGGGCTAAACTAGACAAAATGCAGCGTATTGATTGGTGGGCAGAGAGCACGAGAGCCATATCATCCCGCATGTCAATAACAAAGATGTCCTCCACAGTTTGTTGACATAGCCTCGCCATCCCGCCTACACGCACACCCACACACGACACATCGAGATTTACCCTTCCAAACTGTACCAACCGGCCTGGGCACACATCCGTCCCCAGAGTCACATTGCTCATGTTTTTTCCCGCCCGTCTGAGGAGCATGTATGGAATGTGCTTTGACGTAACACTGTGGAAATCACTGAACTGGACGGTCTTGGGGGCAGAATGCTCCAACTTTCTCCTACATTTCACAAGCATCCTTTTAGATTAGTTAGAGACAACATTTTTCATCGGTGGGATTGTAAGTGTGAAGAAAATGGATGGATGGGACTGTCTGTTGGAAACTTGCTAATGTGTGCTTTTGGATTGTTTCCTAGGTGACCGCCAAGGACAACAAGGGGACCAAATCAGAAGATGAGCCTCCTCCCATGTGGTTCAGATCTTACATGGAGAAGGTAAAAGTGATCCTCACGTTGAATTTAATGTCCCTTTTCATCCCCCCGCTAAAGTACTTCATTCGCAGTTTAAAGACGAGGTGGTAAAGGAAGTGGTGGAGCGCATGTGCAGTGACTTCTCCGGCCAGTGTTGTACGCACAAGTCTTCTGCGGCGCCGCCTCCCGAGGCCAGCGGGCCCAGTTGCGCTCCCGTCATGGGGCCCAGGCCTGGACCCCCCGCCGCCACTGTGGGGCCCAGGCCGGGCCCCTCCACCTCCAGTGGGTCTCTTGGTTACACCCCAAACTGCAGCAGCTGCAACAAACTCACCTCTGAAGGAGCCTACAAGTGCAGGTAAAAAGTACACACGTGCGATTCCCTCTATTCTTTAATCTGGCCACCGGGCATTTGCATTGTGAGCAATTTAGTCGGGGTTTTTTCCCCCCTAAAATTAGCTAATTGAAATTATATAGTATTCAGTAATTTTGTATTGATTTGTTTATTCATTTATATCATTAAATAATTGTTTTTTTGATTTATTTATAATAATAAATCTATATAATTATAAATCAAATAAAAAAATAAACATTTACATATACAGTTAACATTTTATTTATTAAATTATTGGTTAATTAATTGTAATTGAATTAATTGTAAAAAAAAATACAATGTAAAAAAGATAATGACTTATTGTTCTTATTAAATTATTTTACCCCCACATCTGTCCAGTTAAAAAAAATCTGACATGGCCTTTGGGCACAAAAGTATAATTAAAATGTATTTAGTAATTTTGCTTTTTTTTTTTTTTTTTTTTCTACAGCTAACTTAATAAATAGGTTAATTGCGCTATTGTAAATAATAACACAAAAATAGTAAAATAAGCAATTTTACATATGTATTTTTGAAATTGTTGTAAAATTATGACTTTTCTTCCCATTTTAAACTTTTACTTCAATATCCTAATATATATTTGGTTATTGGAACATTTTGACTTTTTACTCAAAAATAGGCAACAAGCTAGAGTATGTTTAACTTGTATTGGGATTATGAGGGAAGTCCTCAGACAAAGTCTCCCCTTTAAGCAAAAAGGTTTGAGAACCCCTGCAGTTGGTTTGCTTCTCACGCTGGCTCTTTTCCCATCTAGTGTTTGCCCGTCCTGCATCCTGTGCGAGATGTGTCGGCACAGCCACGACCCCAGCCACAACCTTGTGAGAACCAAGACGCCCCTGTCCATCCCCGAGCACGGAATGTCAGGAGAATTGAGGTAAAGAGTGACGATTGTTTGAAACGGCGTGAAACCTCTCAGACAAGCTTGATGGCTGTAGCTCATGGATTATTACTGCCCCCTTTTTTTTTTTTTTAATAAACAAAAGAAACTCTTGATAGTCAACAAAAAGGTCACCCTGATAACATCCCAAACCAGGTTCCCACGGCGAGGAGACAGGACGGTGCGCAAGGCCGAGCGACAGCGCCTCAAAGCGGAAAGGAGGCAGCTGCGAGCTGAAGTGAAGGAAATCAAGAAGAAACTGAGACTGGAGAAGCGGGGCCTGCAGTGGAGCGGGCCCTCTACTTCGGGCCGAGCCGCCGCCCCGACTAACACGGCCTCCGCCTCCACCCAGGCCCCCGCCCCGCCGCCCCCGCCCGCTGCCTCAGACACAGCCTCAGGTCCCGCCCCTGCCCCGGTCCCCGACCCCCAGGCCTCCAGTCCAGAGTAAGCGCCGCCTGGGAGGGGCGTCCGACAAGTGCTGGGTACCTCGAATCCAGCATGGATGCAAAAAGTCTTTTTTTTCCACGAAAATGCCATCTTTGTAATCTAGTCTGTATGAGTGTGTCGCTGGCTGCTCTGCGCTGGTGGGGAAATGTCGGAACTACCTCAGTGTGAAAACTGCTGCTGCTGCTGCTGCTTCATAGATTTTCTAAGAGAAATGCTTTTCACCTGCACACACACAAATCTGGGCTCCTGACGTTTTTTTGATTGGTAGACAACAAAAAGATGAGCGCGAGAGCGCAGGGCTGTTTTCAACAATGCTCTGTACACTTGAAACTAGGGGTCCCGGGGCCTCGCACTCGTCCTTGCTGCCCACTATGGCCGCCTTGTTTCTGGATGAAAATCTGCCGGACGGCACCCGTCTGGAACCCGGCACCAAGTTCATCAAATACTGGAAGATGAAGAACTCGGGAACTATCGGCTGGACCCCCGAAACCAAGGTACCCCCTCGCACCCCTCTGTACCCCCTCGCATCCATCTGCCCCTCCAGAGGACAGCCTTCAATCTTTGCCCTCCCTATAGTGCTTCACTCTGAGCCACGTTTCTCTTCTGGCATTTACTGATCATTGAATTGACACTACTTTAAAAAAGTTAGGGGAATTTGGCCTTCGGGTGAAATTTCAGGATTAGAAAGAAAATGCACTACAGTGTTCCTCCGTATCCTAATTAAGGCCTGTCTAATGTAAAAGTAGGCATCTTGTGGCAACTATGTCGAAGTGAGTTGAGGAGCTTCATTTACAACCCCAATTCCAATGAAGTTGGGACATTGTGTCAAACATAAATAAAAAGAGAATGCAATGATTTGCAAATCATGTTCGACCTATATTTAATTGAATACACTACAAAGACAAGCTATTTAATGTTCAAAAGTTGTTTTTAGCAAATAATCATTAACTTATAATTTTATGGCTGCAACACGTTCCCAAAAAGCTGGGACAGGGTCATGTTTACCACTGTGTTACATCACCTTTTCTTTTAACAACATTCAATAAATGTTTGGGAACTGAGGATACTAATTGTTGAAGCTTTGTAGGTGGAATTCTTTCCCATTCTTGCTTGATGTACAGCTTCAGCTGTTCAACAGTCCGGGGTCTCCTGTTGTCGTATTTTACGCTTCATAATGCGCCACACATTTTCAATGGGAGACAGGTCTGGACTGCAGGCAGGCCAGTCTATTATCCGCACACTTTTACTACGCAGCAATGCTGTTGTAACACGTGCAGAATGTGGTTTGGCATTGTCTTGCTGAAATAAGCAGGGGTTTCCATGAAAAAGACGTTGCTTGGATGGCAGCATATGTTTCTCCAAAACCTGTATGTACCTTTCAGCATTAATGGGGCCTTCACAGATGTGTAAGTTACCCATGCCATTGGCACTGACACAGCCCCATACCATCACAGATGCTGGTTGCATCCATAACAGTCCGGATGGTTCTTTTCCTCTTTGGCCCGAGGACACGACGTCCACAATTTTAAATGTGGACTCGTCGGACCACAGAACACTTTTCCACTTTGCATCAGTCCATCTTAGATGAGTTCCGTCCCAGAGAAGCCGGCGGCGTTTCTGGGTGTTGTTGATAAATGGCTTTTGTTTTGCATAGTGGAGTGTCAAGTTGCACTTGCGGATGTAGCGCAGAACTGTATTTACTGACATTGGTTTTCTGAAGTGTTTCTGAGCCCATGTGGTGATATCCTTTACACATTGATGTCGGTTTTTGATGCAGTGCCGTCTGAGGAATCGAAGGTCACGGGCATTCAATGTTGGTTTTCGGCCCTGCCGCTTACATGCAGTGATTTCTCCAGATTCTCTGAACCTTTTGATGATATTATGGACCGTAGATGTCTAAATCCCTAAATTCCTTGCAATTATACATTGAGGAACATTGTCCTTAAACTGTTCGACTATTTTCTCACGCACTTCTTCACAAAGAGGTGTACCTCGCCCCATCTTTGCTTGTGAATGACTGAGCAATTCAGGGAAGCTCCTTTTGTACCCACTCACGGCACCCACCTGTTCCCGATTAGCCTGTTCACCTGTGGGATGTTCCGAACAGATGTTTGATGAGCATTCCTCAACTTTCTCAGTCTTTTTTGCCACCTTTCCCAGCTTTTTTGGAATGTGTTGCAGCCATAAAATTCCAACTTAATGATTATTTGCTCAAAACAATCAAGTTTACCAGTTTGAACATTAAATATCTTGTCTTTGTAGTGTATTCAATTAAATATAGGTTGAACATGATTTGCAAATCATTGTATTCTGTTTTTATTTGTTTAACGCAATGTCCCAACTTCATTGGAATTGGGGTTGCAGACAAAGATAATGCTTTTCAAAATATTCACCTAAAAATATCCCTAACTTTTTGTGAGTAGTGAATACGTTTCACCTCATTTACACATCTCCTCATTTTGCTTCTGTGCGACCACGATCACACACACTTCCTCGCGTGTATATTCCTATATTGTGTGTCTTGTGTGTGTGTGCGCGTGCTTGTGTGTGTGTGCATGCACGCGTGTGCCCAGCTGGTGTTCATGTGGGGCAACCTCGGCCTGGCGTCAGAGGAGAGGAGGTCCGTGACCGTGCCCCAGCTGCTACCCGGCCAAGTCGGCGTGGTTAGCGTGACATTCGTGGCGCCCGTGATGGAGGGCACGTACACCTCACATTGGCGGCTGGCGCACCGTGGTCACCAGTTTGGGCCGCGCGTGTGGTGCAGCATCGTGGTCGAGCCCGGCAACGGACTCAACGCGCTTCAGCACCACCGGAAACGACTGGTGGGTCACTCATCCATTTTCTAGAATGCATACAGTGCATCTGGAAATTATTCACAGCTTTTCGCTTTTCCACTTTTTGTTAAGATACAGGCTTATTCCATCATTGATTTCCCCCCACCCAACCTCCTGCCTTTTCACGATACTTAGTTGATGCGGCTTTGGCAGCAATTACAGGGTTAAATAATTTTTAATAGAATGCCACAAGCTTGGGACAACTATCTTTGGGGTGTTTTACCCATTCTACTTTGCAGCAACTTTCAAGCTCCATAAGGCTGGATGCGGAGTGCCAGCCATTTTCAGATGAGTTGTTAGGAGGATTTGGGGGAAAAAAATATTTATTCCATTTTGGAATAAGGCTGTAACATAACAAAATGTTAAAAAAAACACAAACATGAAGTGCTGTCAATACTTTTTGACTGCACTGTATGCTACTATGTGTGGATGGGAACAGAAGGCAGCAAGAATAGTCAGCGGCATTGTGTGTTACGAACGAATACATGAATACAAAATTCGATACATGTAGATGTGAATGGCAAACGATACGAATACGAAATGCTATATACACAAAAGTGAATGTGAAAGCAACAAGAATAGTCAACAGTATTGTGTGAACCAAAATATACATACAAAATCACCTGAATGAAATAAACCACTAGTTACTATATATGAGTCAATGTGAACAGCAGTGAGAATGGTCAACAGTATTGTGTGTCTCAAAAATGGTATGTCTGAATAGTCTACATAAAAGCAATTAAAGAATTAAATATCAGTTTAATGAATAATAGAATAGAATGCTGCAATATGTGTGTATAGGTGCAAGAAGGAAGGCAGTGTTGTATGTGATGGCAATGATATACTTGGTTAACTTGAAAACTGAGGACTGACATGAAAATTTTCGACACTTCTTGGAAGATGATGCTAATGTTGTTGTGCTCATCAGAGGGAGCAGCTGAGGCCGGGTGCGAAGGATGATGAGGTCCGGCCTAAGGAGAGCTTGTCTGTGGACATCACCCACAATGGCTTCTTCCTGCCTTATGTAGACCTGCTGACCGCTCAGGTGTGAACCTCAGACCACACACACACTTTCACACATGCATAACCACGATGGCAGAATAAATGTGATTTATTTTAAAAAAAAATAATTATTATTTGTTTTTTTCTTTCTTTAGGATCTTCTGTCCTTCGAGTTGATGGATATCAACATTGTGCAGGAGCTCGAGAAAGTTCCTAACAACACTCCCGTGGGTAAGACCAGATAGCGTGCTGGCTGCAGCATGACTATTTTCACCTCTAAACCAGCGTTCACAACCTGTACTGCGCCAAGGCACAAACTTCACATGAGAAACATCTCATGTCACAAAAAAAAAAAAAAATAAATAAATATATATATATATATATATATATGATCTTCTCTCATTCTACTTTTTCCATGTGAAATCTAGGCCTGTTAAACACAAAGCTGCTGTTGTGTTTTATGAATCGGAACAGGGACAGGTTGATACACAGGTTAATTGTACCTTCTCGCACATAGTGGAGTGTATTTAATTGTTGTGCCTGTCCCTATACGTGACTGGCATAAAGAGATGAACAATGATAAATTATTTGTTGTAAATAAATAATTTTTCGACCAATTAAGTAAGATTGGACCAGATGATTTCTCACAGCACACGAATGTGCTGCAACACAGTGGTTGGAAATCACTGCTTTAAACTTCAGCTTAGCTGTGTTGATTTTGTTGGTTTTCACAGTTTTCCTCCCCCCCCTTAGATTTGACACCCTGCATCTCCCCTTTGCCCCATGATGCACCAGGACCAGAAAAAGCGCTCACTGCGGAGATAAAAGACGACTCGCAGGTCACAGGTGTCCGAAAATTTTTCGGTAAGGAGCTAATTGTATAAATTTAGAGCTTTTAAAATGTATGTTTAATGAGGATGCTTGTCATCTTTAGGAGTGCAAACCAGGCACCAGAGGGAGCACGTGTGGGAGGCGGCCGCCCCGGATGAGGAACGCGAGGAGGAGATCAGCGGTGCTCAGTTCCTGTGTGAGACGCTCATGCGCTCCCTCACCCTGGAGGAGGCCCCCGACCACAGGCCCGTACGCAGGAGCCAGCAACATGCTGGCTACCAGGCGCAGGGTGAGTAACCGCCATGACCCCAAATGTGCAGCTCTGCTTTGTTGTTGTGTACACCAAGTGGGCCGGTCTAGTGTGCAAAAGGAAGGCCCTAATCATCCACCACAATTAATGACACTTACTACTTTAATCCAGCATTCAAATCTCCTATAAAGGCTGCAGACAAAATAAACATGACCATATTTTCTTCAGCATAATGGATGCCTTGATTGTAAAATTACCTTTAAAAAGCTGGTAAAATGTAACATTTTTAGCTTGAGGCCACAGATTTGTCGCCCATTTCAACTTTTGACAATATAATATATATTTTTTAAAAATTAAAATTTAAAAGTGACCCACAGTATTACTTTGCACAGGTGGAACCAAGTCATTGTTTTGCAAGTCACAGGTAAGTGCCAAGTTGAGACAGGCAAGTCCCGAGTCAAGTTGCATGTCCTAGACTTCAAAACTCAAAGTGAAGTCCTAGACTTTGAAACAAGACTTTCAACTTGTCTCAGGACTTGCCTGTCTCGACTTCAATTCGCAGTTAAGTCTGAAGTCCTAGACTCTTGAGTTTCAAAGTCTAGAACAGGAGACTTGACTGCCACTTGGGACTTAATTTGGGACTTGCCTGTCTCGAGTTGGGACTTGACTCGGGACTTGAGGGCCAAGACTTTAGACTGACTTGTGACCAAAGCAATGACTTGGTCCCACCTATGCTGCTTTGTAGACCGTTCTGACTTTCAGTGACGGTTTCTTTCCTCACTCGCAGTTGTCTTGCGAGGTTCCAGCTTCGGCCTGGAGAGGGAGCCGCCGTCTGACAAGGGCGAGCGAGAAGGAAACGAGATGCCAGGTTGGCACAACAACTTCCCACGCAGAACTGCATCACCCGTAATAATACTTGTCATGACAAATGTGTATTTTGTATTGTTCACGCAAAGCTCCTGAATCGGAAGCGCTTGGTGACGTGCTGCCTGCTGGCCCGCGTCACGATGACGATGAGGATGATGAAGATGAACGTGATGATGTGAAGGATTGCAAGGAAGAGAAAGCGGTCGACTGGGATGATGTGAGCGCCATGTTTAAGATACACAAAGTTTTCAGCTTCCAGTTGCCCGATGCTTCAGCGTACCTGGTTTCTTGTCATCTTCCTGTTACATGACCACTCGAGCAACCTTGTCAACTTCCTTTTACACAATCACTCCAGGAACCTGGTTTCTCGTCAAATTTCTAACTCAAGCAACCTAGTCAATGTCCTCTTACACAATCACTGTAGCATCCTTGGCACTTGTCAACTACTTACAACCAACCTACTTAACTTACTGTTGCCTAACCACTCAAGCAACCTTGTCAACTTCCTGGTACACGATCACCTCAGCAACATAGTTTCTAGTTCCTTTTACATCAAGCAACACTTGAGCATCCATGTGACTCATCAACTCCATGTTACCTGATACCTAAACCAACATAGTAACTAGTCAACTTCCTGTTATAAAATCGCTCAAGCAACCTCGTCAATTTCCTCTTACATGAACACTCCAACAACCTTGTCACTAGTCAACTCCCTGTTACTTGATACTTCAACCAACCTGGTAACTAGTCAGCTTCCTCTTCCATGATCACTCAAGCAAGCTAGTCAACTTCTCTTACAAGATCACCGAAGCAATCTTGTCAAATTCCTGTTACCTGATTGCTAGCAACCTTGTCACTCGTCAACTCCCTCTTAAATAATCCATTAGCAATCTTGTCACTCGTCAGCGTCTTGTTACATGAGCACTCAAGCAACATTGTTAACTTTCTTTTACATGATGAAGTGTTTGCGGCCAAAACTTCTCTGTATACGGATCTGAGGACTCCCAAGGTTTTGGGGTGGCAGGGATGCATTGTGTACAAATCAGTCTACTGCTCAAATGCTTGCCTTTATTTTTCTACTTGTCTTTTTTTTTTTTGGCTTGCTGCACATAGGGTGTATCATGTGATTTGTGGGGGGAAAAAAACAAAACAATCATGTGACCTTCCTCCTGTCGTATCTCAGGTGAGCAGCCAGACGTCGTCGTCCTCCTCCTGTGACGACTTCATCATCGTCCTCCCCGACTGCTTCGACATGAGTCGTCCACTGGGGGAGTCCATGTACAGCTCGGCCATGTCGCATCCCGACGCCGTCGTCACCGCCACGCTGGCCAGCCCCGAGCCGCTGCGAGAGGAGGACTACGGCTCAGACATGGACGAGGCGTCGCCACCGCCAGGAGAGGACGACGAGGACCAGACGGAGGTTGATGAGGACCTGGCTGGCGACGCTCCGCCCTCGCCCGCCCTCGCCATTCACAGCAGCGTCAACCAGATGCTGTGCACGTCACAGACCTTGGACGCCGCCACGCTCACACCAGAAGTGGTGCCCCCTCCGCCGGCCATCTACTCGCCCAGGTGAGCTGGTCACTTCCTGTTATGCAAGTTTGTCATTCGTCAAGTTCCTGTTAACCTTGTCAGTAGTCCACTTCCTGTTACTGATCATTCAAGCAACCTTGTCAACTTGCTACATGGTAATTCGAGCAACCTAGTCACCAGTCAACTTCCAGATGATCACTTAATACATGGTCTCCTAGTCCTTATCTTGTTCATTGAACACACAAGCAATCGTGTTATAGTAGTCAACTTCCTGTTACCTGCTTATTGTTTCTTATCAACATTTTTTGCCTCCTTGTTGTCTCAGGTCAGAGGCTTTGTACCTGGCGGAGGACGCTTGTCACGCAGTAGATGAGTCACACACACCGAGGGTCCACGCCAACGGTGAGTGACGATGGAGCTTTTGGGCACTTTTGTCATTTTCACATGAATGCATCCGAATGTAGGGAGCCTTCAGCCAACCTTTTGGTCTGTTTGTTGTGTTTCTTTACAAACCAACTACTAGCCTGGCATGCTAGTAAAAGATGAGATTACCAGGATGTCGTAAGACTTAAAATTTGCCGCATAAGATTTATTTCCTGAAAAAAATGACATTATTGTAATGTCTATACAACTACCCCGAAAAAATAGATATATGGCTTTAAATTCATATTATGAAAAGCAACTTTAATTGTTAATCTGTTGTATTGGTGTTTTCCCACAAAAATAGGACTCAAAACTCATGGATGTACAACTTTTTTCTCAAATAAAATGTGATTTTACTTTTCAACCATCTTTCCCCCAATTATAAGATCCCCAAAAATATGACTTTTTCACTGAATAGTTTTCAGTCTCATATTATTATGACGATGACTATGTTGAAAAAGCGACTTTATTATTGAAAAATTACCACTTTTCCCCAACAAATATGACATTTGTATGGTAAGATTACGACTGTTTTTTCGGAAAATAAATTTCCTTAATTTATTGAAAAATTATGACTTCTTTTTCAGGAAAAAATATGACTTTACTATCAAAAAGTACTGCTTTTCTTCTCGTGATATTAGGACTTTTTCCACATGTACGCATGATAAATGATGTCGCTTGATTGCTGTTGTGTCAACGTACAGTACTGGTCCAAAGTTAGGACACACTTTTTTTTAACCATGCTATGAAATGACAACGTGTGGCCAAACTGTTGAGGAAAGTACCCAAAACATGTCAGGTTCCTCTTTGGTCCCACTCAATCCCGTTTTGTTGTTGTGTGAAGTGGACTCGTCTCCTTTTGGGTTGAAAGAGGAAATGCTTTGTGGCGTGAGAAGGAAATAAGGCTATCACGATTTGTCGCTTCAGCAGAAGGCGCTCTTCCTCTTCTGTAACGCAAGCGTGTTATTCGATTTTTTTCTCTCCATCCTTTTTTGGGGGGCAGTTTCATCGGGCCTATCAAGATCCGCAGGCTCAGCATCCAGCGCCTTTGAGACGTACAACCCCAGACCCAGCAACGCATTGCAGCCCAGGTAAGTCTTCGTCCTGCTCGTCTTCATCATGTTTTAGGCCAACACGGGAGGAGGATTTAAGGCTTTTTGCTATTGCTGCTAACTTGTGTTCATTGCAGGGGTCAAGGAGGCCTCACCGAGGGCCTAGTCAAGGGGGCCCTCTCAGTGGCTGCGTCCGCTTACAAGGCTCTGTTCACCGCGCCCAACTGTCCCATACAGGTTCGTCCCCTCATGCTGCATTGGACGAGACTGGGGGAAAAAAAGAAATGTCGCTCTTGGGAAGGAAGTTCCCAGCCAAACAAGGTCGAATGTAAAAAAAAACAAAACAAAAAAAAAGCAAATATTTGCATTGTCTGTTAGCAGTTGTAACAGCAAACCAAAATGAAAGCTGTTGTTATATTTTAATTTGGGAATCTTTTTTAAAAATACTTTAAATTACAAATTTTATATTAAGCGTTTTGCGTTCCAACCACTTCCAAAAATGTCTTTAATAAAACAAATATAATGTGATTAAAATATAGACCCATTACCACCCATTCCTGTTATCTTATATTTACAGGATGAAAGAGTTTAAATTTGATGGAGGTGGCCTTAAAGATATCTTAAATTTGGCAGATATAATGTGATAGACTTATTGGCCTGAGCACAAAAACAGTGAATTGGCTTTTTCATTGAATAACAGGATAGGTTACAAAAAAATCAGCAAAAAGGTGAATCGCAAATATGCAAACAATGTAATGTCTTTGTCATTTTTCTATAAGCGAAGGGGGGGAAATCGATTCAAATTAGATTTGGGGGGGGGGGGGGGTCTGATTTTATTTTAAGGCCATATCGCCCAACCCTCGCTTGATGTGCCCTCTGTCTCGGCAGCGTGGCGTGGACCCGGCGGCCCGCCAGGATCCCTCCCTCATGGCCATGCTGCTGGAGATGGGCTTCCGGGACCGACGTCTCAACCAGCATCTGCTGCGAAAGCACGGCTACAACCTGCTGCACACCGTCAACGAGCTGGTGCAGATAGCCGAGGATGCGCCGCCCGGACGCGCCGTCCAGGCTCGCCACTGACGGGAAGGCGCCAGATGATGTCTTTTTTCCTTCTTCTTTAATTTCCTCTCCAATATCAATCATGTTGAGACATATTTAAAGGGTGAGCAGAGTACCGTTGTGTTCATTTGGACCAAGTGTGGTAGTGAGGAGCTGCTTGTAGATGATTGTGATTGGTGGTTGGCTTTATATGTGAGGCGAAAATCGAAAGGTTTTAGTGTTTTATGTCATCTTTTTTTAAGGGGCTCGCGCTAACGTCCCTTTTCCACTGCATGATACCTACATGGCACGTTGGCACTAAGTACTATTTCTAGTACCAGCTCAGACAGGGTTCCAAACACATGCTTAGCTTGGTCTCCACTTGACTGCAGCGGTTCCGTTTTCTCGCTGCCCTCAAGCTCATTTTGGAAACGAGACAGAATACAGGAGAAATCCATTGTCCTACGTTGTTGTTGTTGTTTTAATAGCATTTGGCTGCACAGTACTCCTGTTTTCTTGCTGTTCTGAATCTCCTTTTGGATCAAATTGGCCTCGTTATGAAATCAGCAAAAACACACATGCTCACGTATGTTAGCTTTTTTCTCTCGCTGCCCTCAGTCTCCTTTTGGATCAAATTTATCGCCTTTGCTGTGGCACAAAGTTCTATTTCTATCACCTACTCAGACATGGTTCCAAGCATGCGATGGAAGAAATGACCATAAACATACACATGCTTATGTTCGCTTGATCCATAGTCTCCACTTGGCTGCAGCACTTTGGTTTTCTCCCTCCTCCTTTTGGATGAAATTTGCCTCCTTCGCTGAGATTACAGGATAAATCAGTGTTCCTACATTGTTGTAATAGAGTGGTGCACTTAATGTGGTGGGGTTTTCACAGTTTCTGGCAGTACTGTACCGACCCGTCCAATCCGAAGCCCAGTCGTGCCGAGCCGGGCTGGTACATCACAGTGGAAAAAGTGACGAGAGTGCGAACAAACAGTTGAATATGGTAGAAAACGTGCAAATACCCTTTCTCCGTTTAACCGTAGTCCACTCTGCCTAATCAATGCAATCTTTTTTGTATCCGAGTACTGTTCTTTCTCTTTTAGACGTTGACGTGTGGAATGTATACAAAGAATATATACCTAAATATATATATATATATATATATATATATATCACAGCGGGAGTTTCGAGTGGTGGTCCGCTTGATGCCTTCTTCCCGCTCTTTCACCAAAACCTAGCGATGCTCGTATTAGCAAACCTGAGATGTCTCCGCAAACAACACATTCCTCAATCTCCAGTGGCACCAACACCTTTTATTATGACTGCTGTCATTGTTCTTGCCTTTTTATCAAGCATCCACATTATTATCGAGTGGCTTGTTTTGCGGTGCGTGTTTTGGAGCAGATTCCTATTCTTTTGTCGGCGTGTGTGTGGTTTTGAGGTTTCTGTGTGTCGTGTTGTCCGTGTCGTGCCGAATGTCAAGATAGTTTCGAAAAGATCCGCTTGTCACATCATCTTCTGCAAACTCTTTCACAACCCTTCTGCTGTAGATCCCAAAATAAACAATTTGCACATGGCTTGTATATCTCGCTCGTCAGTTAATTCTGCACCTTGTTTTTAAAGTTATTTTATATTTACAGTTTGAGAAGTCTTGAACTAGCCTTAATAGCTTTAAGATTAATCTACAGCGCCATTGATAAGTATTGTCCCCCTTCTCAAATTCTTGTGTTTTTGCAGTTTCCCCACTTTAATGTTTTAATGATCATCAAACAAATGTAAATATCAGATAAATAGAACCCAAGTGAACTTAAAATGCTGTTTTTAAATGATCATTTCATTTATTAAGGAGAAAAAAAACTATTCAAAGTTACCTGGCCCTGTGTGAAAAAGTAATGACACCCTGAACCTAATAACTGGTTGGGCCATCCTCATTAGCACAACTGAATTCAAGCGTTTTCTATAACTGGTAATGAGTCGTTCACATCTCTGGGGATATTTTGGCCCACTCCTCATTGCAGAATGGTTTGAATTCAGCAAAAAATGAGGTTTTTCGAGCACGAACGGCCTTTTTAAGGTCATGCCACTGCATTTCAATTGGATTCAAGTTTGCACTTTGACTAGGTCACTCCAAAACCTTCATTGTGCTTTTTTTTTTTTAAAGCCATTCAGAAGTTGACTTGTTGGTGTGTTTTGGATCATTATCATGCTGCAGACCCCAAGTGCGCTTAAGCTCGAGGTCACAAGCTGATGGCTGAACATTCGCCTTCAGAATTTTCTGTTAAACAGCACAATCCATGGTTCGATTAATCACAGCAAGTTGTCCAGGTCCTGAAAGCAAAGCATCCCAAGACCATCACACGACCACCACCATGCTTGACTGTTGGTATGATGTTCTTTTTTTGAAATGCTGCACTACATTTACACCACACACACACACCTTTATATTTTCAGTCCATAAAATATTCTCCCAAATGCCTCAGGAATCATTCCGATGTTTTTTTGCAAAAGATGACTTTATGATCTTTTTGGTCAGCAGTGGTTTTCGCCTTGGAGCTCTGCCATGGATGCCATTTCTGCCCAATCTCTTCCTTATTGTTGTGTCGTGAACACTGGCCTTAACTGAGGGAAGGGAGGCCTGCAGTTCTTTAGATGTTGTCCTGAGTTCCTTTGTGGCCTTCTGGATGAGTCATTGCTGTTCTCTTGGGGTAAGCTTTGTATGCCGGCCACTCCTGAGAAGGTTCCCACTGTTCCATGTTTTCTTCATGTGAGGATAATGGCTCTACCTATGGTTCGCTGGAATCCTAAAGCTTTAGAAATGGCTTTTGTAACCCTTTCCAGAGTGGTAGATGTCAATTACTTTACTTCTCGACTGTTCTAGAATTTCTTTGGATTGTGTCATTTTGTTGCAGGTTTTTTAGATCTTTTGTCCGACTTTTGTCAGAACAGATTCTGGTTGAGTGATTTTGTGATTGAAGAGGTCTGGAGGTAATCAGGCTTGATCAGTGAAAATTCAGCCAAAATTGTGATTAGCCGCACTTAATTCATGATTTAACAAGAGGGGTAATTAATTTTTCAAACAGGGACAGGTAACTTTGAATAGTTTTTTTTTTCTTTAATAAATGAACCACCATTTAAAAATAGCATGTTAACCCCACCTAGGTTATATTTGTCTGATACTTTGTTTGATAATCTTAAACATAACAGCGGGGAAACTCTACAAAAATATGAGGGGGGGGGGGGAGGCAATATTTTTCCACGGCACTCTACAATGTAAATAGTAGTTTTTTTTTTCTTTTTTAAATCTGGTGGTCACATTTAGTGAAGGATAGGTCTTTTATTTGATGCAAGTGGCTTTTAAAATTGTTTTGAAATGGTGGTGATTTTGAGCTGCTCTAGTGGTGGGTCACATTTAGTGAATGTGTGGGTTGATGCAAGTGGCCTTAACATGTCTTTAAAAGTCTTGAAGTTGGCTTCTTTAAACCTGTCCATACCCGCTGTCATACATTTAAAAATTATAATTAACTCAACATTTCTTCAAATATTGTGATATTGGGTAGTTCTTAGTCATATTTAGTGAAGGAGGGGATTTAAATTCCATGGGAGTGGCCTTAAAAATGTCTTTAAGAGTCCTAAAACTTGCAGACAACGGGTATATAGTAAATGGAATTTTTTAAACGATAAACGATACCGTATAAACGATATTACTCGATTTCTTAAAACATTTTGGTAATGTTGAGCGAGGCACTCCTAATGTAAGTTTTAAGGCCTTAAATTTAAAATGTCTTACCCTTGCCGATACCATGTGTACAGATATGTTCGACATTTTTAAAAGGAAAAATTAATATTTTTCCAATCAATTGGTTGGAACGCTTTAAGGCTTTTTCACGAGGCTTCATTTGGCATCACCGGAGATGTAGTGTTCATTCTTCGCCATTGGGCGGCAGTGTAGGTGGCCTGTCACCTGGAGAAAGCGGAAGTGTTCCTCCCACGTTTTAATTTGTTTTCAGCAGAAATGAGTTTTATTAAACCACGAAGGAGGACGACACGAAATGAGAGGTTAAACCACGACGTAGGAGAATACGAGTTTAGCTCGAAAATTGTTCTTTTTCGAAGTTGGAGTCCGCCAAGAAGATTGGGCTTGTGAAGAGGGATGACAGCTGCCTTTTGAAGCGAACGACTCAATTCACTGATTTAAGGTGAGTATTTTTCAGCCAAAGTCATATTTTGCGCCAAATAAACTCTAAAATGTCATGAAAGGTAGGCTGAGCTCTCATAAATGTCGCTCGGAAGCATTTGAAATGACATTTTTGATTGCAGAGCGCAGGTGGACATGGTGTGTTAGTTACAAAAACAGCAAAGTCATGCACTGAAATGTACTGCTGCGCAAATTTTAAAAAGTCTCATACCACTTAAATGATAATAAAAAAAAGATAAACCGACCACTTAATAATTAAAACAAAACAAAAAAAAGAAAAATCGAGTGCGCAATGTAGTGAACGTTTAACGAAATGTACGTGGCTGTGACGACGCCCACAAACGACACGAAACACGCCAACAAATTTGTTACGAATCATTTTATTCCGCCTTTAAAAATGGACACAAGTGCTAATTTTATACAATAGACAACAGAAAATGTGTTGAAACAAATTCAATCACGAAAACAATCCACACAAACCAGAGCGGGGCGGAGGGACATCGAGTGTGACCAAAACTAACGTCATGGTTTGGACGCCTACTAAAAGTAGCAGGTAGACCTGCGAGGTCCCTATTGTTTTTGTAGAAATGATTACTATTATTATTATTATTATTTTAGTCATGACAAACACAGCCATTTTTGAGGCACTAAATGTGCACAAAAACTCACGAAATTTGGCACGCACATCGGGCCTGGTGAAAAATTTGACAATTTCACGTTTTCGGGCGCGATTTCCTAAAAATGGCTCGACAGCGCCACCTAGAACGATGCCGAACTCTGTGAGCCGTATGACCTGGTTCTGAAAATTGGTACGCATATAGAGGGGATCCAGACGCACTAAAAAAGTCAACGCGGCCGATATCGTAACTCCAACAGGAAGTGAACTATGACCTTTTGAAGGGGAAAAGTGCGAAATGTTCGCTTTTTTTCAGGTTTTATACTTTTGCAAACTCCTACAGCTTTCATCCGATTCACTTCAAACTCTGTGTGTATAATCTCAAGACATGGGCCATTAAAAGTTATCAAAATCTTTTTAATCCGATGAACTATATGACTGGGGCGGGCCTATGGCCTGAGGGGCATCCTCCATTATCGTATGGCCCACATTTACTCAATATGCGCCATAACTTTGCATATGTCCTAAAGGGTGGTGTCCAACCTACCGCCCTTGGCCCTTCATCGTGCCAATACCCAAACCTGCCAGGACCTCAAACTGCAAGTACCCCAACGGGGCCGGGGTGCAAGGGCCAGATTATAGCTGCGCGCAGCTCTAGTTTTTTATTGATTTATTTATTTTTGAAATTACAGTAAAATAATAGAACTATATACTGTAGCATGTTTGTTTTCATGGCAGAATGATGATTATCTTTGTAAAAATCAGTTTGTGTCTGATGTGTCACAGCAGAAGGCGCTTTTATTGCGCCTTTATGACTGGCTGTGTGACTGCATAGTAGCACTCCTATCCTTTCCTCATCTTATTTTCCGGGAAAATAAGATTTAAAAAAAAAAAAACTCTTATTTTTTTTTTTATAAGAGGTGACCCAGCCAAGCGTCATGGTTTCCAACGGAAGCGGGGAGTCCAGTCCGGACGGAGCAAGCGAGTCTGACACGACAAAGACGCTGAAACATTTCCCACGGTACGGCTCCATCGTGGGAGATACCTGCCCCACTTGTCGAGGCACTGGACGAATTCCAAGAGGTACGTTTAACATTTAAAGTTGCTTACAAATAGTTGTGTCCGGAGTGCCTGCCCACCCATCAAGTGTGACGTTACACAACCAAGTCAATCTTCAGCTATCTGACCATTTCTAAGAAAAAAAAAAATTGCCTGTTACCCAACAGTGGGGCTAATTAACATAATAACCACCCCCATACCGAGTTTCTCAGCCAATGGCTTGGCAGCTAGGTTGGCCGAAGTTTTCCCCCGTTAATCTAGAGCAAAAGAACAACTTTTCATTGTACAGTTTTAGCAGCATTAGCGTCTGGATAATAATGTTATAATAATGTTAGGCTAAGTTGCTTGCTGTAGTCGATGTGGATGGTCATTGTTTTTGTATTTTCAGGCCATGAAGACCAGCTGGTTGCTGTCATCCCGTGTAACGATAAAAGACTCAAACCCAGACGCACGTAAGAACATTAAAACACAGCATTGCCGGAATAATCATTTCTATTGCTAATATTGATGTTCATTGCAGGAAGCTGTACGTCTGCGTGTCCATGGCACTGTGTCTCTTTCTCAGCTGCCTCATACTCTTCTTCCTCTTCCCCCGGAGCGTCACGCTGACCCCCGTGTCCGTGCTGTCCGTCATGGTCTACTTCACGCCCGACACGGTGCAAATGGAGGTCACGGTGAGCCACGCCCAAAACCTGTAGCCCTCGAACCGTGTAATCGTGTACGCGACAACTGAAATAAATGAACAAACGTACCACTCTTCCAGCACAGTAACATATTGGACATGTAAGCTTTGACACTTGGTCTCTTAAAACAAAGGAACTATGATCAGCTCTTTTTTTTTTTTTTTTTTTTTTTTTTTTCTCCCTCCCCTTCTTTCTCCCTCCCGTAAAAGAGTGATTTAGTCTTCACTCCCATGTTGTACGTATACCATTAATGATTTACTCATTGGTTTAAAATCCAGCATTTGCTTTATTAAAACAAAGTAAGTATGAGCACAAGCGCAAAAACAGTGATACACTGCTATTCGATGTAGTGTCATAAATGTAAATCTTATCTTTTTAATGTGCAGTATATGTACTTGTAACCATTTGATATTCAGGCCTTTTTTCAGTAAAACAAAGTCATGACAATCGGCGCCATTGTTGAGCCGCAATATCACTGTATTGATATTTTGTTCCATTATAGGTGCATCAAAAACCACAGAGAGACTGTAATATAAAACCCAAATGCAAAAATACATTTGTTGTAGAAAAAAGACTTTGTTCCATACTTTGTTCCTACAAGAAATTTCCAGTGGAAGTTTGAATGGACTTTTGCTTTGTGCTATATTGCGTTCACATGACAGACTGCCGTAAAAGTGGACGCATTGAAAAGGGGGGAAGAAAGGACAAAGTTCCCCCCTGAGACTTTTCTATCACAAGGGGTGTGTGTGTGTTTGATGTGTGTGCGCGCATTAGATTTTTGTCTGTGTGTTATTGATGTACGTGTTTGTGTTTTGGATTTTTCTGTGCGTTTTAGATTTTTCTGTGCGAGTGTGTGTTTTTATTTAGTTTTGCCTGTGTGTCCTTCAGAATCTCATCAGTGTCATCAACGACAACTTTGTTCCGGTCCAAATCGTGGAGCTGGACGTCCAGGGTTTGATCTCCCGCGTGGTGGTGGGCAAAACCAAGCTGTCCAACATGTCCGCCATCCCATCACGCTCGGACAAATCAGTGAGTTTAAGAATTCCCGTCCAAATAATTTTATTGATTTACTTTTTTAATTCTTGCCTTTCACTTTGACAGTACACATATCAAATTGACCTACCCATTACTGATAAAGGCCTCAGGTGAGTGATGTGGTGGTCTTGAGGTCCAACATGGAGTTGAGGTTATGTAACAGTCTCTGTCTCCCAGTGCTTTCTGCCAGTCCGGCGTCATCAAGATCCACACCTTATTCCTGGAGCTGCAGTAAGTCTCGAAGCCACAGGAGGGTGGTGGTATTGTGGCTTGTTTAACTCCTGCCCCCCTCCCCTTCTCCCCTCTCCCAGGATGACCATGAACATATCCTACTTGTCGCACACGGAGCAGCTGTCCGTGGACACCTTTGAGTATATCGACTGCGGCACCAACTCCACCACGCCGCACCCCGTCAGATGAGCTCGCACAAGTACCAAAGTGTATCTCGTGTGTGTGTGTGAAATGCATCTGAAGTGGGGTTCACACATACCGATAGTCGAGGCAGTTTTCAGTATTTTGCCTCTTTGCTGATGAAAGTGTGCAAAGCCTCAATTGTCAGATGCCTCTAAAAGATTATTCTGTGGTCTGGGCTGTGTTAAGATTGATTTATTATTTGCTCAAAAACCGGTCGGGGGAGACGATTGTAATTGTTAAACTTGTTCAATATTTACTATAATTTTCTTTAAAGATCATCGTGAGCAATTACCTTATGGTATGGGGTGTGTTAAGAGCGTCTTTTTTTCTTCTCCCCCCTTTCCCAATCAGCTCCGAAAAGGTTTGAGAAGACAATCGTCAATGTTAAACCTGTTCAATAGTTACGATTGTAAATCCTTGTCTGTGGCCAACACTAAATTCAGCACAGCCACAATGAAATGGAACAGTCAGCCAGTCAGGAAGCTCGCTGAAGCTGATACCAGAGCACTAAGAACCTACATGGTGTTTTTTTTTTTTGTTTTTTTTTCCCTTCCTTCCCCCCCTCTTTATCTCTCTCTCCTCATGTGTGGGCTCTGTCAAATTTTGAAAATTAGCCAAGATGTTAAAAATCGCGATGTGTGTATCCCGTTTTACTGTGTGACCAAAGAAGCACCTTTGTGGCACTTTAATGGAAGGTTAAGACGACGTGTTCGTTAGGAAGAAGACAGATTATGATTGTTGCACTTTATGGTAGCCAAGTCAATTTCAGCTTCATCACACTGAAGGTTTTATGACTTGATTGATATTAAAGGGAAAAAACTAATCCAGGCAAGAATTGAAATGTTCAGTATTTAGATGACAAATTAATTTGTAATATTACAGTATTCACGTTAATAATCTTGACGTGCCCGTACATGTTACACTGTTCAATCTGCTGTTTTATTCATTGATTAAATCCTTTTGTAAACCAAAATTACTCAAATATATTTGTCGAACTCATGCACTGACTGCATTCTTTTGTTTACTGCTTGTATAAGATAGACATACATAGGAATTTATAACAATATACATTAAAGGCGGGACAATATTTTTTTTTATTTGTAAGGACACTTTTTTTCAGTGGCTTGTTTTAGCGGTCTCTGTAGTTGGTAGGACATGCCTGCTGATGTGTGTGGCTAACATAAACAACAGGGCTGCAAACAGTTGAGCTAGTTTGCTACTAAGAATCAGACAATGTGCGCCATTTACATGTTTTCTGCGTGACAAAGGAGCCAATTGTAGATTCAATCTCACTGAACTTCGCCAAAGATCTTGCAACATTGCCGTTTATATGTTGCAAAGCGGTGGTTTATCGACATGTTGGAAACATGTTTATGTGAGGTTTATGTGCCTCCAAGTCAACAATATTTTTGCTGAGGTTGCCTTGCCTCACCTGACGGTCTTTTGTCTTCTGTGAGAGAGCTGGCAACAGACATGGACCAGCTGAGCCTTGCAGAGACTTTTTGTTTATTTTTAACTTTTTTTTTTTTCCTGAAGAAGAAAATGTTGCTGGAATTTTTTTTTCTAAAATTGTTCCTTCTGATTGTCATTTGAAGGGGAGGGGAACAATAGATTAAAATCCGAAATTGTAATTTCAAAAAACATTTTTTTTGGAGTGGGAGTGGTTAGTAATTTTATACCCTATGTCCCAGTCCAAGAAGTCATTATTGTGATAGCAACTCAAAAGTTTAGCGTGTACTACACAAGGTGCAGTTCCACTAGATGGCCGCACCGTGTCGCTGCTTCACCAAAGTTCGACGTGAGCAAGTAGCGTGTATAATCGATGAAATAAACAACAATAAAAACAATCATTTTAGCAATTGTATCCCGAGAGGACACATTCAAGTTTCCAGTGACGCATTTAAACGAGATAAAATACCGCAAAAGACGCGACAAAGCGCACGTTCAACCGAGTTCGCGCACTCACGGCTCTGATTGATCGTGACGTCACCGGGGTTCGCGTGTGGCGCGTTCGTGGCAGCCGCAGCAGATAAGCGAGCTCCTCAGTGCGGCTGAGGGGCCACCGCGGAAGGGCATGCCCGACGTGATTTGAAGACAAAGTGGAACATGGAGGCGTTTAAAGCCATTTTTCTCCTCTGTGTGCACGTTAACAAGTCACACTACTCCCTCGTGATGCGTTCAAGGGCTTGAAGACTCTGAGACCTCGTTAAAGGTACGTACTCCACTTGGTTTAAAGCGACATGTTGTTAGTTGTATTTGCACCATTTTAATTTGAAACAAGTCCGATTACATATGCATTAAATCAGGAAGATACTCTTGCATGCACAATGCACGTTTTCAAGATTTTAAATTTTATTTTTATTTTTTTTAAATTAGCGTGAGTCGGAACCAGCAGGAGAATGAAAGTGTGTGAAAATGCCAAACCGACTTACTGCGGCTCCTGACTTTATTACACATCAGATTTTAAATTTTTATGTTTTATGATTTTATTTGTATCACAAAATATATATATATATATATATATTTTCTTCATTAAAATGTAACCGTGTATTTTCGGGGTGGCTGGAAAAGTTAAACTTGTAAGTCAAGGTACCATTGTACAAAAATAATTTTTTTCGGACCAATAAAAGTGCTTTTAAAGTCATTTACACATTATATATATTTGAAGCTAAAAGACTATGTAGTACTGAATTGTTGATATTGCTTTAAACTTTTTTTTTTTTTTTTTTTTTTTTTTTTATAAACCATCTCAGTTGTCGGAATTTATTTTTTTTTGGGGGGGGGGCTAAAAACTAGCCCAGTGGCACATTTGGCAGGCTTGTTAACTGCTTTTTTTTCTGTGGCGTATCAAATATAAAACAGTAGTTGGGAATCAATGCTGTAATGTAATGTGAGCGTTTTTTTTTTATGTGTGGAGCTTTTAAGCACTTACTGATGTTTATTTTGATCAGGTTGGCGATCCCGCCTGACATGCGGGCCTAGAAGTCAGAGAGGCTCAAACCAGGCTTCCTCACGGAAGCCGTGGAATTATGGGTAACCACCTGAGTGCCATGGCGCCTCCCGGCTCCCTCCTGCCCGGCTTCCGGTGCCTGCACGTGGTGGTGATCGGGCTGGACTCTGCCGGCAAGACCTCTCTGCTGTACCGGCTCAAGCTGAAGGAATTCGTGGAGACCATCCCCACCAAAGGCTTCAACACGGAGAAGGTGAAGGTGCCGGTAGGGGGCTCGCGGGCCGTCACCTTCCAAGTGTGGGACGTGGGCGGCCAGGAGAAGCTGCGGCCGCTGTGGAAGTCGTACACGCGGCGCACCGACGGCCTGGTGTTCGTGGTGGACGCCGCCGAAGCCGAGCGCATGGAGGAGGCCAAGGTGGAGCTCCACAAGATCAGCCGCAGCTCGGAGAACCAGGGCGTGCCCGTGCTGATCCTGGCTAACAAGCAGGACCTGGACACGGCGCTGCCCGTGGGCCAGGTGGAGAAGCTGCTTGGCGTGCAGGAACTGTGCGCCGGAACGCTGCACCACGTGCACAGTTGCAGCGCCGTGGATGGCCGCGGCGTGCAGCAGGGCCTGGAGAAACTCTATGACATGATCCTCAGGAGGAAGAAGATGGTCAAGCACAACAGGAGCAGGAGGAGATGAAGAGCGCAGAGGATGGATGCGGAAGAACATGTTCTTGACCGGTGGCAGCAAAAAGCACAGTTCCATGTCGCGTTTTACAAGATGAATTAAGACTGAAACCTGCCACAAATGGCGGAGGAAACAAAACGTAATTGGGGGAGTAAGGATTTTTTAGAATTGCTTACATTGATTTAAAACTGTGCTTCTCAAAGCTTTTTACACAAACTACAACCTAAAACATTACTAAGCTCTCCAAGTACCACCATAATGAGCAATATTCAAATACAGTCGTGTCATAGGCCCAAGTGTTCATCAAAAATGAGGCCAAGGTTTGATTCCTGAAAAGTACATTAACTAGTGTCATGGAAAAATGAAAATAGAAATTCATTAAAAGGTTAAAATTGTGCCTAAACAAGTTTTTGAAAACAAAAAGATTAAATGCAATTGTACCATAATCATGTTTAACAAATGTAGTTAAATGCAACGGAACTGTATTTAACAAATGTACTGGATTAGAACAAAAGGCCACTGTAACTTGCGGTTTCAACGTTTAATGAAGGGATTCTGCCACGTGCCACTTGCGGGAGCCTGCGTACCACACTTTGAGAATCACTAGTTGAAAATGTAACTACGCTGTATACCTCAAGCGACGATCGAAAAACACTATCAATTGACTTCAACCTCTACTCTTACTGAGATGTATTTGGTATCAGCAGAGCAAAAACATACATGTGGTGAAGTCTCAATGGAACTCTCGCGACTAACCCGGGCTAAACTTGGCTCCTCCCTGACATACAAAGATCAGAAAGAACAGTCAGGGTGCGGTACTTTGACATACTTCCATGACACCAATTACTACCCGTTATCCAGGGCTTTGGCCCCATCTTATGGCATCTTAGCGTAACAAAAAGAATATAAACCTATGCGAGAAAGTCGAATAATGTAGCACGGGTTCCCCAAAAAAAAAAAACGTGAATATGTTCTTTTTTAATAGCATTAGTCTAGCTTTTCTCCAGTGCTTTTCTTACAAAACTAACAATGCTCAGATTTTATTTGACACTGACATCAATACGTATAAGCCGGTTCTAATATTTTGGTTAACCTTACTAAGCTACACGGGAGCAAATTTATATTCATCTGGCAGGATGATGTCTGAGGACAACATGAGACAACATAAATGTCAACATATTCTTGTCTTTCCACTCTGCTAGACCAAAAGAGTCAAATTCACAGCTGCAATAATTAATTGGTAAGCTACTGTAAGTCACATACATAAAATGCCACCTATTTTGATAATGTCTTGTAAATATTTTCTGATTTCCTTGGCTTGTGGACGTTGTGACATTTTTGTAGACCTCACGAATCGATTCATGGAGAAAATGATTAGATGAGTTTCTAACCACTACCACTGCATCCCTTGCTGAGTTCTGAAATGCACAAAAGTTCCTACAAAAAAAAAAAAGTTCAGTTTTTGTGGTCATGTCATCTGGAAGCCACAACTAAGAGACGATAGAACCTGTATGTTTTTGTAACATTGGTGACTGAATAAATCAAAGCGCCACACTTGGGACATTGTTTGTTGTCTTTCGTGGAAAGTGAGGACGTAAATACAAACATACCTTGTTTTTAAGAGTATTTTCACTTGTTTCAAGTTCATTTTTACTTGCAATTAGTAAAAAAAAAAAAAAACAGTAACCGTAACAAATATTCTTGATAAGATGTGGAGTTGTTGCAGCATCATGCGGATACAAAAAGTTGGCAACTTTTAGACCCCCATCCAATACAGCTAGAATAGTGGTGGCCACTTTCTGTGCTGTTTGTCATATAACCGTCACGTAACCAGAGAGTCTTGACATATATTTGCAGTAAAGACTTTAAATCTATTTTCTTTGCCACAAATCCTGCATAAAGTTGCGGCTTGACCGCATTATGCAACAGCCCAACAACAGTAGTGCATTGTTGAGCTATTTCTGTGTGTGTGTGTGTGTGTGTGTGTTGGTCATGCACGGCATGATGAGGTAACGACTTCGTCCTTGGGGATTTTGTGTCCGGATTTGCACGACCTCCGCATCCAAGCTACCTGCGCCTGCGAGCTCATTAAAATAAAAGTTTCTCAAGGATGTCTTTGGAGGAATCGTCTCCACACGGCATCTGGCCCCCGGACTTCATTAGCATTGTAATGCAGCAAGAGCAGACCAGAGAAACTGTAGAGGTGTCAGTCAACCCAGAACACACACTGTGCGACTCTGGAAGTTCTTTCTGGGCAGTCTTAAAGTACAATTCTCATTAAGCGCCCGTATCTTACTTTTCAAGTGATCCGTATCCGATATCGCTATTGACATTTAACGCATGTTAACAAGTAACATGCTACATCGGGCAGTGACTGCCGAACGAAGGGTCAGGCATTCGAAACCCGGCTCCGGCCTTCGGAGTGTCCTTGGGCAAGACCCTGAAACCTAAATTGCCGAAAGGTCTCTGCATTGTATATGAGAAACTGTTCTCAATTGCTTAAACAAACGACATTATTATCAGCAGTCAGATAAACTGGACTAATTTTGCTGATGTTACAGCCTTATTCCAAAACTGATTCAATTCTACACACATGAACCGGGTCCCAGAGATCCGGGTTCGAAATCTCTGGGAAGTTTCCCATAGGTTTGAATGGTCTAAATATGCCTCGTGATTGACCGACCGACATCCAGTCCAGGGTGTGCCCCGCCTCTCCCCCAAAGTCAGCAGGGATAGACTCAAGCTCATTTGTGTACATAATGAGGACAGGCGCGATAGAAAATGAGTGGATGTAATGTAAGTTAGACAGTTTTTGTACCGACCTCACACTGAGCATGTGACTGACTGACTTCCCGCATTGCAATCATGGTTCCCTCCCCTGTGGGGGCAGACTGAAGGGAGCTGCGTGATCATTGTCTCCTTTGCTCAATCTTGGGCTCGTTTTGCATATTTCATTTTGCAGGCTCCCTGTTGTGTCCTACCTCGCTCTCCTGACAAGATCCACAGCAGGCGTGCGGGGAGGCTGCAGGGTGGTTTAGGTTGCAGACGCGTCCCTTGAATGATGGGACATAAAGCAGAGACAGGCTCATCCCTGGGCTTTTAAATGAAATGGGGTCTGGTTCCTAGCCACAAACCTTTATAGGCACATGTTTTCCCACTACTCATAAAGGCGTTTTCATGGGTTCCTCTTCAGAACCTCGTGCAAGCGCCCCGACCGACGGTGCAGGATTTCGTCCAAACTACCATGGAGGGCGTTCAACATGTCACTCAAAGACACCTCAAGACAAAGTCTTTGAAAAGACCTTGGACACAATGTGCTCTGGTTCTCTACCACAACCCTTTGTAGGGAACTAGTTACCCACTGTAAGAAAACATTATGGGGAACTAGTTTTCCACCATTTCATGACAAGTTGCCTTGGTTGTAAACAACCTGCACACTAGAACGTTGACTCGTTCAACTAGTATCTGAAAGTGCGAAGTACAAGGGGAAAGCATTCAACGTGCCACTCAAGCACACCTCCGTTGAAGTCTTTGAAAAGACACTTTCACCAAAATTCCATATTTCACGAAAGGTAGCCACAGTTGTAAACAGAGTGCATCTAAACCTCCACACTGTCTTGCACTGATGGTGCAGGATGTTGTGAAAAGTACTCCAGCGTCAAGTACTCGGAAAGGATCTTTAGAAGGAACACGGATCACTGAATCATGTTGATCCCACACTATTAAAGTGTGTACCACTGCCAAATAAAAGATTAGAAAAAGCCCTTTTTCTTTTATCCAGATCAAACCTTTCATTTAACCGGGCGTCCCTCGGGCCACGTTCAATAATAATCGGCCCTGTGGCTTTTGGCGTAATCTTCCACGTGATGAAAAACAGACCCCGGCACCTCTTGACGCCCCCAGACAGGCCTGAGACATAATTTTCTATCACCCTGGCAACCTGACTTCATCAGTCCCCAAAGGGCGATGAGGGGGTCATATTGCTTTTGTGGCAGCACGTCCGATCCGACGGAGGTTACGGAGGGGGCAGGGAGATTTTAAGAGTAGAAGATCAATACCGGGGTCATGAGATCTGTTGACCCTTCGTCTGGATTCACTGTCCTCGTCGGGAGGATCACATGATGACTTTGTCTCAAATTTCTAGCAGCAAGCACTTTTGGGAGCTGCGTGGAAGGTCATCATTGCCGGACACGACGAAAAGGGTCCGCAAAGGGTCGAGAAGGAACAATGTTTGTATTGGTCACTGCAGCTTTTATCCCTCACAGATCGTAAAGCTGCCAGAGGCCGGCACGACGGATTGAAGGGGGGTTGCAGGGAAGTGGGAAAGTGAAGCTCCACTTCATCAGGAGTCTTTCACCCAGTAGGATGCGGCGGTGTCTTTAGTCTGACTCCTCCTTCACCTCACCCGTGACATAGTCGCTTCAACTCCTTTGTTATTCGTCGAAAAAAACAGAACATGTATTTCTATTCATGTTCATAAATACAAGGTCGACTCGTGCTTGCACGGTCAAACGATGTGCTGGGATGAAAACCTGCCTCTTGTCCAGCTGTGGGGTTGAAACATGACTTCATGGATGACCTCATCCTTGGTCCTTGCACTGGGTGAACGTCGAGTCACGTTTCGTGTGTACTGATGAAGCGATGCTCCATCAACTCATTTTGAAACATCTGGCTGTGTGTTTTCTTTGGAAGCGATTAATCCTGCTAGGATTACGCATATGCAGGCTTTGTCACCTCGAGTCTATCCGATCCAGAAATCTTCGCGGCGCTTGCTAGCTCTCAGGACATGTACTACCAAAACTACGAAGATGAAATGATGTTGAAGGGTCCAAGAAGTGGTCACCCATCAGGTTGTGGTTTAGGTACAGAGTCTCCATAAAGACAGATGACCCAAATCAACCTTAATCTTTGCACGTGGCGTTTGTTTACACAGTGTCCCGCCTGGAGGGGGGCCAGATCCCAACTCAGTGAAAAGGCGGGACCCCAGCTGAGGGGGTTGCTCGGATCTCGGCTGGATGCGAGGACAGCTGCGTAAGCCGGCCTCAGCTTTATCTTCGCCTTGTGATTGGAGTGAGGGCACGTCAGACGGTGGCGACACCAACCGCGCAACGTTGTCTCTCAGGAATCACAAACGTGTCTACATTTGCCGTCTTTTCCAGATAAGGGTGTACACTTCGCCTACGTGTTCGGTAGAAAACCATCAAAGTCAATGAACAAGGCGAGATGCTTTCAGACTGGTGCATCGCCTGATTTAAAGACTGTCAGACTCTTGTGTGCGGTCACCAAACACTGTACAAACGAATAAAAGGGACAAAATACAGAGATGAAAATTGAAAAAAGGGTGCTCATCTAAAATCCAAGACTTCTGCTCTGTTTTTCCTTCTGTATCTTAACATTCAAAGATCGGAACGTGAACAATGGAACGATTGATCCTAAATATAATTCCAGAGGTGAAAGCAAACATCATTTACATTGTCCTGGGCTTTCTGTTTTCCTGCTTTGCGTCCTGAACCTCCTCTTTCCAAAGTCTCTACCTGAGGCACATCACTTACATGTTTTTCACCTTGACTTGGCTTTTTTAGTTTGATTTTGTTCTTCCGTTGGATGACTTTCTTTCAGTTACTCCCCCCCACAAATTTTGGATTCCTCAGTTTTCCATCATGTTCCTTACAATACGCAGTCCAGACGAAGGTTGGGACAGAGACTTTTGACATGCAAGCAAACACATGAATTACTTTGGCCAATTCTGTTGAACAAGTCACGAATAACCGATTAATCACAGCAACATCCTTTCAGTGCGTCTGTATACATTCCATTTCCCTCATGATGTGCGCGACTCAGACCGAGCGTCGGTCGGGGCGCTTGCACGAGGTTCCGAAGAGGAACCCATGCAGATCAGATCTGGTATTTAGGGCTTGATCACACAAATGAGGCGACCATAGCGTCCTTTTTGTTCGTCCCCTCCCAAGCTCAGCATTCCTTTTGTTTAGTCTTGCTGTATCAAAGATGGCACTGTTTGTGGCCCCACTCAGGCCCCTGGGTTCAGAAAAGATGAGAAGTTTTGTCCCGTAAAGACATCAGTAGGACATAGTGGACTGATGTGGGCTTCTAAAGAGTGACGACCCAGTTTGAGCAGCGCATGCCATTAAGCACCCCTACATTTGGGACCTTTGCCAGGTACCACCAAGGTTGTCTTCACACCCGACTAGACAGGAGTGCTAAGGGATGCCAACACCGACCGGCTTGCGGTGTCTTGTGCTTCTTGTGAAGCCTCTGACAACCTTTCCTTGACAACAGTCCTGAGATTTAAGTTGTATGTTCCGCTTCGGATACAAAAACCATCCACCCGTCCATCCATTTTGTCATCCTTATCCCGTTCAAGGTCGCGGGGAGTTTGAGCCTTTTCATTTTAACGTCGGGTGAAAGGCTGATTACACCCTAGACTGCGCGTCACCCAATCGCAGGGCACCGAGTGCAAAAACCACGGGAACGAAATCTGGCCAAGGACCACAGAGTGAATGGGTGGTATCAGAAAAATATGACAATTTGTGGGCACTGACCTCGACCCACTTGCATCCATGACTTTAATAACAGCAGAGAAGGAGACCGGGTGCATTGTATCTCCATGGCCTTTATTTTAATCCTCCTTATGTTGCCTCCAATGATCTGTGGCAAAAACAGCCTCCAGCTCTCTTTCATCAGGAACTTATTAAACTCAGAGTAGTGTGAAGGTAAAACCTCTCCCATTCTGTCAAGGTCACTCTGCACTTTTAGGCAAATTAGGCTTCATACTTTTCTCTTTTTTTTTTATTTTTTTTTTAGTTCTGCCAGAGCTGGGTACATCACAATTACGCCTTTGTTATTCCACAGCAGGGGGGGGGGGGGGGGAAATGCAACATCACTTATCAGGATATAATCTCCTTTATATCTATAATCTCCGAGCAAAAGCAATATTTTCTCATCACCGCCAACCGCTGCGATGAGACGGCAGCTCGGTGGTGAAGGTGAAGCGGGAGGGAGGGCGCAGGAGGCGCTCGGTTGCCTGGCAGTCGGTCGCCGCTCGGGGCAAACGTGACGTGAACTCCCCTGACAGCCTCAGATGCTGCAGTGCAGGAGGAACCTGCAGGAGCATATATACAATTACAGGTGCAATGACAAGTCGCCTTTTTCATCCCAGTAACTCGACAGAGCTGGGATAGATTGGAGTGTCTTTGGCAGAAATGAGAGTTTGAAGTGAGATCTTGTACCTTTCATTTTTAGGATTGAAAGCTGAAGAAACATCACCTGCTTACAGTGGTTCACATCGAGTATAATAAGAGTACAAAAAAAGCAACCCATAGCAGATTGAATCTTTGATTTTTAGAAAAGTGCAACAGTCACAGTTTTGTCTTCTGTTGAGGAAAAAATGCAACAGTAACAGAATCGTTGAAAGGATTTGTTTTCATGTTGCCATGACGGCGTTTTAAAGCGGACTCCCAAACTAAGCATGACGTCCACTTGCCAGAGGCTGAGCTGCGCTGTGTTTGGTTACGGAGTTCCATGTGTGGCAATGGTGCGAGGTTGTTACACTTCCTGTTTGTGTGGAAATTAGAATACAATAAGCAGACTTAAATACACCTTACTTCATTTCTCCCCTGTTTGATAAACGTGACGACCGATCGTGCACTGATCTGATTATGATTAAAGCTGTTGTTTGACCCTCGGCTTGGTGGCATTTAACACGAGTAACGCAGCTTCGCCAGGCGGTTTGACCCAAGTTATTTTGGGAAGGTTTTCTTTAAGAACCACTCAAATATTTTTCACATGTGGCGGCGGTATTGTCCATACATGACGTTTTAGTATTTACTAGTAGTTTAGTTTAGTATTTTTACAAGCATTGTGTAAAGAGCTGCTCGCGCTGCCCACAGGAATGAGGGCACCTGAGCGAATATTTTTTTTCCCACTCAAAAACAAACATCGGGCTCACGTTTTTCATCCCAGAAGTAGGTTGCCGCCTCTAATCTGCCCGGTAACACTCATGCACAGTGCATGTATGAGTGTGTTGGTCATGTGCGAGCATGCATCAGCGTGTATGTTTGCAGTGAGTGGGCAGAGTGGGACGAAGAGGAGGAGGAGGAGGAGGAGGAGGAGGAGGAGGAGGCCAGCGCGAAACGCTTGAACAAAAGCTAAAGATAGCGCAGCGCTCGCAGGCACTCAGCTCGCCTCTTGTCAAGGTTGCACAAACTCAACACGAGCGCATCTTGACAGTCTCCACCAACCTCGTTTCAATGAACTTATCTGTCCGGATAAACAATTAAAAGAAACCACAACAAAAACAACAAGTGTCATAAATAGGTTGACATCATAGCGTAAGACACGAATGAATTGCACAAAGAAGAGGAAGTCATGTTTTGTCTTTTGGGTGCTTTACCTCTTGAATACACGCTACATACCTGGTTCGCCAGGCTAAGCTAATGTTAGCATATGTGCTCTTAGCGCCAGACGGGGAACCCTCGCTAGCCCCGACGTTATAAAACTAAATGGCTTACAGACGATTAGATTTCGGAAAAAAATTAAAAATGCACCCGGAAGTGCGAGAACGCTGGAGTAAATGTCGCTGCTCCCCGACCCAGCAAACAAACAAATGCTACTTTCCTTCTCGCCATTTCATTACGTTTTGGAGACAGCGATGCACAGATCCTCTCGTTTGTTTGTTTGTTTGTTTGTTTGTTTTCAAATCACAACTGACTCTTGGGCACCTACTGTGATCAGCTGTTCACCTCCACCTCTTCCAATCGTGATCCGTACCTCTGTCGGCATCATCTTGACGTTTACCACGCCGCTTTGTCCAGCGTCGACCCCACAAGGAGCCTCGATCGCCTGCATGCTGTTGGCTAGTGCTCGCTACTCCTCTGCTAACGTGCCGCTTGAGAAGGAGCAGCGTTTTTGGGTGCGCAAAAATGTGCAGATGGTCGCCGAGAGTTGAGTTTTTCACTGAATGGCTGTGAGTTCTTGAAATCGGCGGCGGTTTATCGGGTTGACTGAAGAAAGAACAGCAGTGGTTGACATAAATTGTCGGCATTTCTGGATCAGTACAGCCTGCTTGCAAGTTAAGGTTGCCACAAATCCTACCTTGTAGACGTTACCTCCTTTTGACAATAGAACCATGTCAATAAAGCCCGGAGTACTACCACCGTATCGAGGCGACGTATTTCCGTGTAGTGGAAAAAAGGGTTTTAGGTGACGGATCGGTTCTTTTGGTCCCCAAGGACTGCATTGGACGCAACTGCAATGCTTTAACGTGTCAAACTCGTCATCATTTCCTATTAAAATACGGTACATGGACAATAAAATGAAGTCTTTCCTGGGGCTCGTCGTTTGATTGACTCAATATCACGTTACAGCTGTGTTTGAAATGCATTTTAAGCCGGCGGCGCGACAAAGAAGCCGCTGAGAGCGAAGCGCCAACACGGGGATTGACGACTACACGTCGAACGCACGCGTTTGTTCGCGACAATGAGCGTCTGTTGTAAGCGGGGGGAGGAGGACCTTAACGTTATCACAAGGGATTCTCCGCATGGGGTTTTCGGCTCCTTAAACATGGAAGGCAGCAAACAGGGTGAAGGAGAGAAGTAACCTTGAACAAAACCACGACCGGGCGTGGGAGCGGACATCTGCCTCCACCGGCGGGTTGAACGTACACACGCCCATTCTGCTTGAAATGGGCCAACGCGTATTTGTCTTGCCGAATCACAATCCGGGACGTGACCTACCCTGAAAGGAAAACATCGGGTTCAGGGGGTCAACGTCCTTTCTGGACCGCAGGGGGAATGTGAGCGACCACCCAAAGAGAGGCAAAGTTGTAATACAACTGCCCAGCCAGGGTCGGGTGACATAACCATTATTTTTTTTCCTTGTGGAATTTGCAGCACATACCTTGGGTCAAAGGTTTCCAACATGTCGATAAATCACTGCTTTTCCAACGTATAGATGGGCACCATGTCTTTAGCAATTTTCACCGTGATTGCGTTCCACTAGGCTCCTTTCTTGACATTCGCGAAACAAAGTGACAAATAATTCCATTAATAATGTTCTATATAAAAAACTGAAAAGTGGCCAAATACAGTGACCGAATCGCTACGTTGCCAATACTCACTCTGCTTTCGAAAATTAGCACCTCTCCCTTCGCAGCCACGTTGTTCGTTTAAGCAGTGCACATCAGCAGAGACATGCTTTGAACAACTGTAGCCGCTAAAGAAATTGTCCAGAAAAGTAAACTTCAATTAAACACAAACATGGATGAAGACCAAGCTGTACCTTCCACGTGAGGAATCTTTTTTTTTTTTTTGAATTAGCATTAGCATACCTTTAATGGCTGCCCCCCTTCATGAAATTGTTAGCGTTGAATCAATCTGAGCGCGGTCACACAGATGGTTGTATCCATCACCTCTTGTAGAAAAGTCCATTGTCGACGCGCAAGACGAATCACCAACTCTTACAAAAGCCGTGGATGAAAAACGGCTCACATTGATGGAGACGCATTCTTCCTGCTGTATTTAAAAAAAAAAAAAAAAAAGTGCTCAAAAGGGGGCTTAAAGGCAACACGTGCACGTTCTATTGTCATGCACGCCGAGACCATCTGGAGAAGTCGCCCAGAATGTACTAAGCGGGGCTAACAAATGCTCCTCAGTACATTAAGGGATACATTTCCGTGAAAACGAAAATGAATGTCGTCGCAGCGAGACGGAACAATGCTGGGCCGACGTCCGCGTTTGCTGTTTGTTCTCTTTCATGTGGTTTGAAGACGGCTTTGTTGCGTTCCTTTGGACTGACGACAAGGTGAATGCGGGTTAGATAAATGGACGCCATCCATTCGCGTTTGTTAAAAGCAACATTCAAGTCGCGCTTTTCTTTCCTGCTTTCTGTGGATTTTGAGAAACAGCTCTAAATTCCCCCATTTTCTGTACCGTTTGTGCTATTGGAGCCATTCATCTTTCCATTTTCTACGCCGCTTGTTCTCAGGAGGGTCGCAGCTGAGCCGGAGCTTATCCCGGCTGACTTCGGGCAAGAGGCGAGGTACAGCCTGGACTGGTTTCCAACCAGTCGTAGGCACGTTCAGTATAGACTAATAAGCATTCAAACTCACATGCGGGGGTTGCAACGTAGTTATGGTTTCCCTCAGAGGGCTGCTATGACTAAAAACCGTAAACGGGGAAGAGGGCCCACGTAGAGCCTTACTGCGAATAGCGAAACTCCGCAGGTAAGATTAATAATTGCCTGTAAATGGCACAAGATGAGAGCAACGTGCTTTTTAATTCTACTGGACAAGGCTACGGTCTGACTAAATGAAGCTCCTCCCCTCACTTGGGACCGAAGCAATATTTTCGTGTTAGACGTGGCTTTGGCCTGAGCACAAAGACAGCAAGTCAGTGAGTTTGTCTTGTTTCAGGTTCACCCCCAAGATAGGCGAATTTGCAAATGCTGAACCGTGAATATGTAGAGAACATGGATCATCGCCTCATCATCATATTTATGATACATGACACAATCGCCCCTCGATTTCATTGCTATATGTATTTTGAACCACAAATTGAATTTTTGAAATTGGAAGTCGGAAAATAGTGGCAGGCACATACTTTAGCATACAACTATTGTCGAATTTATGTTCAGCAGGGACTTGCGTAAAATAAATGCTTGAAAAACCAGTTCAGTGAAGACAAACTGCAATTTCGGTACTGAGTTTCTGCTAGCCAGAAACTGGCAGTAGACACACTTTACTTGTTTTAGTGGGCCACATGAAATGGGGCGGGGCCGGATCTGGAAGAAGTCGCAATACCCGTAAAAAGCACGGACGGGAAGAACATGCAGACTCCACATAGGAAGGCCACAGCCAAGATTTGAACCCCGAAGCTCAGAACTGTGAGGTCGATGTGCCGACCGCTCATCCACTGTGCTGCCGTATTCAAACCAATTCCACTAAAAAGTGAGGATATTGATGATGATGCCAGTCCCAGACTCCTCGTGGGCGTTCTCGACGAACAAATCAGAAAGTGGGGGTTCGAGGCGGATCAGTTTGGAGCATTTGGTGGAACTCCCCCACTTGTCACTGCGAGCTGATTTGCAGATGGACTCAGGTGGTCCCGGTCAAACTAAGCGTCATGGATGCAGGATGAGGAGGGGAACTGTCAATAAAAAAGCTGCTAGATCAATGCTCAGTCTTCTCCTCAGCCACATGAGACACGGGATGTCAATGAACCCCCCCCGCCTATAATTTCCCACTAATGCAGTTTTAGCCTACTTTACTGGAGTGTTTTTTTTATTTATTTATGAGGTCATCACAAGACCGCAGTGACTTTATTGTGGAGCTAAAATATAAATGCTGCCCCTTCTAATGTCGGCTAAATGAAATTATGACATCCAGTTCGACATGTTGTCCGTCTTCTGACTGATTGCGCGGTCGTTGTTGTTGCCATGGTGCTGGTTCGCATCGCCTCACATTCCCATGGAAACACAAAAATGATGACTGGCGTGGTTATTTGAGTGAAGTGGCCTCATTTTACACTATATTTATTTGCTAGTACTCAATTAAAAAAAAACTGCAGATAGGAAAAAAAAACCTTTCTTGTAAGCAAGCAACGACTTTAAAATCACTGGTGTCAAACTGGTGGCCCGGGGCCCAGATCTGGCCCGCCACGTCATTTCATGTGGCCCGCGAGAGTGTGCATGGACTTTGTGTTTCTTGCTAAAATACCAAAATTGCAATTTGTCTTCACTTTTAAAAATATTTTGTTACCAACCCCACTTTCAAAATAAAATAGCTTCACACTGCAGTTGAACAGTTTTTACTGGCTTCTGATTTCAAAAGTAATTATCCATGAATTTGTGTATATGTAATAATATGAGGCGGTCATACATTCATACGGGTTTGCCGCCATAACGGCCCTCCGAGTGGAACCGTAACTGTGATGTGGCCCGCGAGTTAGACACCCCTGCTTTAAATGATGGCTTGCACATGTTGCAAATCATTTAAGACAACTGATTGCGTGCATCTTTCAAAATGAATGGAAGCCGTGCACCTAACTGGCTGGCGACCAGACACTTTTGTTTGTTTGTTTTTTTTTGTCTATGAGTGTCCTGCCATTTGCTAAACTAAGTAAACTGGGCTCCAGCTGCCCTGGTGACCCTATGAGGACATGCAAGCGCTATCAAAAATGGATGCATGGTTTTGTAAGACACACAACGTTTGATGGTCATTGAAGTGACGTTACCATTCATTTACCGTGATTAAAACTATTGATATTACAGATTTTATATTTATATTTTTATTGCCTTGGTTTGAAATTTTTTTGTATTTTTTTTTAGTCACATCACGCCTTATTTATAACGCACCGTCACCACTAGTGTGTGCAACTTTAATGGAAAGGTGGCGCCCCCTTGTGGCAGCCTTCGCCAAAGCCCACCCGCTTGACATCGTCATCAGAATTATAACCATTGCTCACAATTATGTATTTATGCCTTTCAAGTGACCCAACGATGCTTAATTGTTACTCGTGAGAGTAAGAAAAATGTTGTTGTTGAACCAGCCAGCTTGACGGCAAACAGCAACGTGATGGAAGATGCCAATCATGCCACTTGCAGTGACTCCCCACCACTGTCCTGTGCAACATTAGTGTGAAATTATCCAATTTCACTCAAATAGTACGAAAATGTCTCATTTATTCACTACAAATAGTGTATCTTTGTTCATTTATGTATGCCAGCGACATAGAGTGACAGGCCGGGGGCGGTTCTAGGATCAGAGGTTTCGGGGTGATGAGCTCCCAGCCAGGCCAGATCGAGTTCACAGTTTTCAGATACATTTGAACAATTCCATTCGCCCATTTATGAAAGAGAGAGAAACATAATTCTGGGCAAAGTCTCTGAATCATACTGTACAAAATAAACATCGTAACGCTAATTTCGTTTTGATACAGCAGCACCTCTTTATATACACATTAACAATATGATATTTTTTTTTTTGGGTGGGGGCGGGGACTAAACCAGGCCCTTATTGTGAGCACTAAAAACACACAAAAAAGGTTGTTAGAAGACGTTTGGCCTCTCATTCCGAGCACGCTTCATCAAATCATGCCCAAAGCTAGTTAGTACCGCACTAACCTGGGTTTTACCCACCCGCGCAAGTTATACATCAGAAACAGTCCCGGACTTCACACTAAATTAATTTGTAAGTGAATTGAGATGAGAGCATTATTTCAGCATACAGTACACACTTTTTTTTGGGTTGGTGGTTTGTCGTGAGATTTTTTTTTCTCTAAAGGTAAGTTGTTTGTGATACAAATATGGGTGCACATATGTGTGCACAAATATGAATCACGGTGTCAAAAATGTAATGAAATGGCTAAATATGTCACACTGTGTATCTATTCATAATAGAGCTAAAGTGCCTGTCCTCTTTTTTTAAGTGCTTTATGTAAACAAGTAACTTTAATAGTATGTCAAACAATAATGTAACATACATGAGAGGCTAGGGATTTACAGTGTGATATCAATTCAACCAAGTGGTGAAAGGTTGGTCTGGAAAGCAACTTTTTTTTTTTTTTTACCCCTAAATAAAATCTCCAAAATAAAGTAATTTACTAAAAACTGGAGAGATTAGTCTTCATTTTTTACCAAAACTCCACAAAAAAGGCAAACAAAGTGACGTCATCCAAACGGTCTCCAGCCATACAAGAATACATGGCGACACCTAGAGGACGACACAGTTACTACAAGCACGCCTTGTAACGCGTGAGCTAACTTCTCTGCCCCCACGTTCGCTCGCGTTGACTTGCTTACTTTTTCCAATGTGTTTGTATGATTTTGTCGTTCTTCGGGAAGCCCCGCTGCCGGCAGCGTGTGGCCGTCGGGTCTCGGGCGTGGACCGCACAGACCGGCAGCAGGGCGACGCGCGTGTGTGGACGCTCGCCGGCGGGGCGTGTCTGCTAGCAAGCGCCACATGAAGGGCTTGCGATCAGGCGCCACTTCAAAACAATAACACGGGCCAGCTGCTTGATGAACATGCCACATTTTGAACCCTGTTAATCAAAGCTATATATTTAAACTGCTATTATAGTGTCAATGATATTCAAGGTTCAACAAACAGTTTTATGTTCCCGATGATTATTATCGTAGGACTTTTACGTTGAACGTCGAAACAGGAAGTAGTAAATGTGATTCCTTGGCACTTGACGTCGTAGCTGCGGCTCGCACACCTCGCCGAGCACGACGCACGTGCGGCGATCCAACGATGACCTTAAACGACAGCAAAAGGTTCGCCACTTCCTCGACAACTTCAGTCTGACTTTTATTTCCTTTTGTGGCGCCATGAAGAAGCACCACAGTCCCACCAAGCAGCAGCCGGCGGCGGCGGCGGTGGCGACTCAGGGCGGCGAGGTGACCGTCCAGCAACTCAACGAGCTCCTGTCGAACGGCAGCGGCTTCTACAGCCTCCCGACGCAGCACTTCAACGAGGTCTTCCCGAGGATCTACATCGGCAACGCGTGAGTGCTTGCCTCCTTTTTTTCCTCCCCTCCACTGTTTGTTTTGCTGCCTGCCCGCGACCGCCTGTTGTTTTCTTTTCTCTTTTTTTAACGACGCCCTCTCAAGTGGGTGTTGTTTAACGACGTCACGACAACGTCGACGTTTAAGACATTAGTGCGCATTAAAACCGATAAGTGACAAAGGAGTCTTGAGGAATGGTCACATACACAAATAATAGCTAGATCTACTCTCAGTCTTCGATGTTAGCCTTGGCCTAATGAACGTCTAGACCTTGAATCAGACATAAGCCTAAAAGCTAGACAAAGAACTCAACCTTACCCTAGACCCGAACCTACCGAAACCACGACCTGTACCTAGTCAAGTCAAGATAAACCAATTCCTAAAACTAGCCCTAACCTGCTTCCAAAAAACGAGACCAAGCCTAACACCCAGGCAAGAGCTACACCACTTTAATCCTAAACCTAAACCAAGACTTGATTTAGCGCTAAACCTAGAGCTGAAACTAGTTCCTATACCTAAATCTGGACTTAAGCCTAGACGAGCTCTTGTATAGTGTCTTTTCCAAACATAGACTTCTACCTAGACCAAGCTCTAGACCGAGATTTAAATGTAGACAAGCTCTACATCTAGTGTTAGACCTGGACCTAGACTTACAACTAGAACTTGACTTGGACTTAAACTTGGCACTAGACCCATCACTAAACCTTAACCTAGACCAGAAACCTGACCTAGACAAGCGCTACGTCTTAGTTGTAAACATAAACCTCTAGCTAAATCTAGACCAAGATTTAGACCTAAACCAACATCTACACCTAGTCTTAGTCCTACACTCGGTCTTGACTTGGACCTAAATCTAGACTTACTATACTTAAACATAGATCCGAAATCAAGATTTAAACCCAGACAACATCTATGTACACAGTCTTGGACCTAAACCTAGACCTACATCTGGACTACAGGTGCCAAACCCAAGGCCCGCGGGCCAGATCTGGCGCCCCACATCATTTATGTGCCGCAACCTTTCCTTGACTTCTGTCAAAGAAAAAAGCCATAAAAATATAAATCCCCTTCTGGGATTTGCTTTAGTTCTCCTGATACCAAACACATTTGGAAACAGCCCCCCCCCCCCCCCCCCTCCCCCAACAATGTCTTGCATCAACTTCTGCAGTAATGTGTTTTTCCTGACTAATAATGTTAAAATAACTGCTTCCCCATGGGCAAAACAGGTTCCTTTTGTCAAAATGTGTACGTAAACATGTTTCCTAATAAATTATGATTTTAAATGTTCAACAATTTATTCGTTAAACGAGCCGTCAAACTGCTTGGCTCGGCCGGTTGAATAGCAGCGCCGCACGCCCCCCCCCGGCTTGTTCACGTTGTTTTGGTTGAGTTGCACAGGCTAGGCGAGGCAAAATATTTGCGGTTTGGAATCACGTACCTCATTAAAAGTTTTCAACGTCGATAAATCACTGCTCTTTCAACGTATTGGCAATGTTCAGCGCGATTGTCTTCCACTGGGCTCCTTGCAGAAAACAATCTGAGAAGGATTCCGTTCATGCTGTCTGTTTCCTAGCGGGAATTAAACTCTCGTCACTTTTTTGAAAAATAGTGCCTCGAGAGGTCAGAAAAGTCGCTCGATCGACCAAATCGCTGAGTTGGCAACGCTGACTGTGCTTTTGGAAACTGGCTTCTCTCTGTTTGCAGCCATCTTGTTACTGTAAGCTGTGCGTGTGAGTGGGAATGTGCTTTAAAACACAGAAGCCGCCAAATTCCCCCCCCCCCTGATTAATAAATTCCACTGAGTCTATTACATAGTTCCATCTCCCAGCCCAGAGTCATGAGTGGGAAGTGTAGCAGATGAAACCGGAGGGCCAAACATAAATCTGAGCTTGTTGGCTGTCCAGCAGCTATGAGCTTTCCAATGCAAGCGTGTCCACGCTCACATCAGAGGTCACGGCCAGTCGCTTCCTGGTTCAACTTGAAATTTTTAAGCCAGTCACACTGAGCGGTGCGCCTGAACTACGCGGCATGGACAACTGCGAATGACCCTCGCTCACCTACCGACGTTCCTGCTCTTGCTGCAAGCAAAATGCGAGCCCTAGGGCTCTTATCGGGGAAACATTTTGGAGCGCCACTTTTGTTATTTTATTGAACCGACGTGTCGCTATTGTCTGGGGGAAAAGCGGATTGACATCGGAGAAGAAGGCGAGTTTAGCATCCCTCCGCTCTCCGTCTTTTGGTTTAGATTGCCGCCAAGACAGGAAGAGGGATTCTACAGCTCTGGGTGCGCCTTAATGGATCGCCGCTACAACAAGATCAATATAAACGTGCCAATCAATTCCGGAAACAAAAGGATGTCGACAATGCTCCAAACACTTCTCCGCCTCTAATCTGGTTTGTGTAATTAGTGAGTTGTTCAAGTGGGCGTGTCTTACAGGAAGAAAAGATCTTGTGGCGTTATTGATCGACGATTAACGCTCGCGACCACCTCGGGGACCCGCTAGACCTTTTTGTGCTGACATGCTGGCTTCACCGCAACCGTAATTGGATCAAAGGCGATAGACTTCTGTTGTTTGTGTTTGCCTCCTCACGTGAGACTTACAGCGGGGCTGGCAAGGTGGTTCGGTCCTTGAAAATGGTCATTAAGTTCTCTCAGAGGCTCCCCGAGGAGTTGACCCACTTGAGGCCTTGATCCATAGTTTGAACCAGAGTTGCTGCAATTATCGGATTGATTGATTGATTGGTTGCATTCAGATTGGAGGTATTAGTGGTCGAGGAACCTCAAAAAAGGAAGAAAGATTGAATGGAAAGCACATTTAAAAAATGTTAAATTCCTTGGTGGTTGATTGGTTTGCACATCTGTATTGGAATGCTTCAATTCAGATACACTTAGTTGTAATGAGTAAATTTGTCTTATTTTTTAAAATATGAGATTTATTTTGGGTTGTTATGACAAGTTGTAACTCAGTGTTCTGTTGGAGTGAAACATATGGCATGTTCAAGAAAAAAAACGTTTTTGACCAATGTAAAGTTGTAAACACGTTTTCATCACAATTGTCAGACATAATGGTATTATCAAGTATCTGTAGTCTGTAGTGGCAAGTATTCAAATACTCAGTCTGAAAAAGTGGTTTCAGTGCATCCCTACAAAAGCACTCTTTTTGTCTCAATGAAAGTCCTCAACTTACTTCACCATAGTTACTTGGCACCCGGATGCAACTGGATGGCACCAAAGAAATACATTTCTTACTTTAGCTTGAGCACAAAAGGATAGTTCCCCCCCCCCCCCCCCCAAAAAGTCCACAAATAAGCAAAGGTTGAACTGCAAATACGCAGGGGTTCACTTTGTGTTGTATGAATGGCAACAGGTGTATTTTCAGACGAATTAAATGGAGTTGGAAAATTTCCTGCGGCAGGAACACCGATTAATCTTTCATGGCACACTAACAAATCACGAAAAACTGTTGATATTTAAGTGTTTTGTATTCCCACAACAACATATCGAAACAGGCAGGCCTGCCTTAGCTTTTTTTTGAGGCAGCAATATGTTGACTGGGCTGAGTTTTTTTTGGAGCGAGGGATGAAAGATGAAGCATATATATCACTTTTAAACACACTGCGCTGACATGCTTTTATATATATATATATATATATATATATATATATATATATATATATATAATATCAATGCAGTGTAATGTTTCCTTCTTGTTGTGTCCACACATCAATCAACCCTCCAGTGTGCTGTTTCAGTGCTTTATGTTCATTTTTTTGTCAGAGGGATGAACGCTTGTTTCCTTCCTCTGCAGGTTTGTGGCCCAGAATACAATGCGGCTGCAGAAGCTGGGTGTCACGCATGTGCTCAACATGGCGGAGGGCACCTCCTTCATGCACGTCAACACCAGCGCCGACTTCTACGCCGGCACGGGCATCGTCTACCATGGCATCAAGGCCAACGACACGGAGCAGTTCGACCTCAGTGCCTTCTTCGAGGAGGGCGCCGGTTTCATCGACAAGGCCCTCGCGCACAACAACGGCAAAGGTGACACCGCTGTCCATTTTCGCACAGCCGTCTACACCGACTTGTTTCGTGAAATTCTGGAAGTGTTAAGGATGATAAAAATAGAAACTCTTCTGTCCCAATTTAACGTTTTGATGGAACGTTTTATCCACCAAACATTTATCAAATGAATTGATGTGATGCACTACGTGCTTAAAGACAGAAGCCAGTCATCTGTGGCTAATTCTGACTCGCTCCTGAGTATTGCTCTATATTCCATTATCAGATCACGTCCCTGGATAGCAGCAAAACGCTACATCTTAGGCGTGTATTGTTCTCCTCTTCATATCTTTTAGATGAATTGGTAGATATCAAAGATGCACCCTCAGCCTTATGTGAAACAAAAAACTGCACTTAGTTGAATATTCGGAGCCAAGATCGGGCATGTTGTGCCGCGGTGTCAGATTTTGCTGCGCGCGACACATTATCAACACATTTTTGTGAGCGTTGTTCGCAAGCCAACTCTCCTAAGGTCGAAGGTCGGATGATTTTAATGAGCGGCTGCATCGCCGTTGCTGCAGTGCAGACGCCACTGTGCAACACTGCTGACCTTTTTATTCACTCCAAAGATGATGTTTGGAACCAGCTGAGGGAAGAAGCAAAATTGCGTTCAGACCAGCTCCTAACCACTGTGCCGCGCGACACAGTGTGCCGTGAGAAATCATCGGGTTGTGCTGCAGGAAATGATCCAATCTCACCGAACGGGCCCAAAATTTGCTACAGCATACCCGCAAACCAAGTGAGGAAAAGTTTATAGAAAATGGAAGGATGGTCAAAAAATGATTTACTACAAATAATGAGAGTTATGCAGTGACATATAGGAAAAGACGGGTACAAAAATAAACCTGTATAGCCACCTCTTGTCATTCATACAATAGAATAGATAGCGAAAACAGCGAGTAATTGATGCCTCCATTGTCCTGTTTATAATTGTCCAATTGCTATATTAGTTCAAACTGTCACTATACTACAAGCAGTGATCCCAAAACACTTCAAACATTTCAATCTCATCTTGCAACATTAACCTTAATAATAAATGGCTTACATATTATTAGATTTTTTTCCAATATCTCTTCAGCAGAGCAAAAACATGCACAAATAGTTAACTTCCACCATGGCTCAATACAGCTTGGGAAACACTGGTTTAGACTACAAGACCCAGAATGCAAGGGGCTTGTGGTCAACTCATCCTGTTTTGTCTGTCAGGGAAGGTGTACGTGCACTGCAGGGAAGGCTACAGCCGCTCGCCCACCATGGTGGTGGCTTACCTCATGCTGCGCCACAAAATGGACGCCCGGCAGGCAGTAGCCACCGTGCGGCAAAAGAGGGAGATCGGCCCCAACGACGGCTTCCTGCGCCTGCTGTGCCAACTCAACGAGAAACTGGCCCGCGAGGGACGGCTGAACGGCGAGGTGGGCAAACTAAAGGCCAAATGAATACGACCTCCCATCATGCCTTTCACTGGTTTCCCGCTGCTCTCCGGGACTCGTACCACAAACCAGCACCCGTCCGAGGGGTATTCTGGAACATGCTTTTTATCAGTGTAGATCATTGCACTCGCACGTACGCACGCGTCCATGTTTACCTTCGAATGTCCATGACGAGCTGCCGTAAACTCACCAATCACACCATAGACGCAGACCTCATAGAACCGAGCTACTTCAAGCATTCCGACGCTCCGTACTCCCAAGATTCCTAACGTGAAAGACGACAGCACAATCATTCCGAGGTTTCACTGCCGCGAATGTCGGAATCCAAAAAAAGAAAAATACAAATCAATTATACGGCCGATCACAATGCGATGAAACGAGGCATAGAAGCATTCCGTGAATCCGCAGCAAAGTTTTTATAATTAACAGTGACCCATGCCAACACGTTAGCGTAGTGGATCCTAAAAACCGACCAGAGGCCTCCTCTGTTTGACACTATCCAAATGCAACATGGGACAAAAGTGATGCAAATCATCGTGTGCACTGCCAGTTCGCACATTCCATACCTTGCACCTTTTTTTCCACCCCAGTTTGTGTGCAGTGACGCATTGCAATACATTTCAATACCCCCATCTTATATACAGTAACTATAGAATGTAAAGGCATCTCTCGATTATTTAACACTGTCAACTGCGCCTCGTGTGTCGCTCATCTCATCAATCAACTCACTATTTATTCCTCCTTTCCTATATGTATAAATATATGCATATGAATATATATATGTTCTGTGCGTACTGTATATACATATTTACTGTACGTGTTGACATATATGAATATATGAGCAATGTGTCTGTAACGTGACGTATATTGTCTGCGTGTCTTATATATCACTTTATATTCGTCTGTATGACTAAATAATCAATCCCACCACCGCTCATTTACATGTACTACAATATATTATTCAAATATGATGTGCATGTAAAACCTTGCCTGTGATCACAATTGTGCGATCCACGATCACGAATCGTGCGTCTACATTGCGCCACAGGTGGCAGTCTGGGTTGTGCTCATGATGCCATCGCCTCCATGTTTGTTTGTTGCTGAGTAACACTTAGTTGTTGTATGACACCAATGCCTACGTTGGGAAGCAACTGGTGTCATTTCAGTAATTTCTTCTCACACTGGCCGATCTAAGCCAGCTTGGTACTGCATAGTACCGATATCGTATCAATCTGGGCCTGCTGAGTTGAACACAAAGCTATTACTCTGTTGTACAAACAGGTGGCTACACAGGTTGATTGTGCCTTTGCCATCTAGTGGAAGAGTATTTCATTGTTCTGTCTGTCACTATACGCTGGAGGCATAGATAGATGAACAAAGATACATTATTTGTAGTAAACAAATAATTTTCGGACCAATTAAGTAAAATTGGAGAATTTCCCAAGGCACACCTTATATTTCATGGCACACTGTGGCACAGTGGTTGGGTATCACTGGTGTAAAGTTCCGACGTGAGATCGGGGGTCGAGGTCGACCTGCCAATCGGAGGCTGGACGCTGCGACCAGTGTGAAGTGCAACACCCGGCGAGACTCACTGTCCGTGTCCCTTTGCGTTGAAAGCAATTGTAATGATCTGAATGTTTGAAGCTGCAACACCACTGCAAACGCACACTTCAGACACAGCATACATAAGTCCATCTCGGACGAGTTCTGTCTGAAAGCTTCGGATGGGCTCTACTGTTACGCCTCTGATGCACCAACTTGCCTGGAAGGCAGCGTGAAAGGGGGAAGATCCAATTTCTAGCAGTATCCCGAGCCTCCAGTTGGGGGAGCCCTTTCATTACACTCCATAAAACCGCTCCATTGAGGAGGTACTCTGTGACCGGAGTGGTTGTTTGGTAGACGTCCAGCCAAATGTGTTCCAGCAGCAAAGACCTGGCCCCCGCTTGACGCAGACTAAACGCTGCCAGATGCATCGCAGCGTTGCAGCAGCGGCGTTTGCTGACGTCTGAACATGGGTCGGCAGGTCAAGTCTTATCACGGGGGGAGTTGCAAGATGGCCTCCCCCGATTCTGGCTCGACCCAACTCAATAGCCCCACGCCAGCGCACATCCTCAGTTGTTTGTCCGTCCAAAGTGTTTGGCAACTAACATCAGGTGCACTCGTTCACCAAGCTGAGATCTTTGTCAAAAATGTGTCACAGCATGTTTTTCTCCCTCCTCACCTCATCACGACCCGAAGACCACACAAAAAGTAGCACGGATACAATATCACATCCTTTGAGTCATCCACAAATCTGCTGCTGCACCAATGCCCGAAAGCCTCTTTAAACTACTAACTTCTTTGAATTGTCATGGTTCCCAGCGCAAAATCGAGCCATCCATTCATTTTCTTAGAGCACTTGTCCTCATTAGGGTCATGTAAGAGCCAGAGCCTATCCCAGCTGACCCTGGACCAGTCGCCAGCCAATCGCAGGGGACATATAAACAACCATTAACTCTCTCGTTCACACCTATGAATAATATAGGCACTCCAATGAACCTAACATGCACGCTTTTTGAATGTCGGCTGTAACTACAATACACAATTTAAAAACGTTAGGAATATTGGGGTTGCAGGTGAAAGATCAGGATGAACCTAAAATGCATTGTAACCTTTACAGGTGAATGTAAGTTGGCCTTCTCTAAACCTTTTGAACGGACATGTCCAAAAGTTCAGTGTTTCAGCACGTATTCCAATACATTTGCCGGTTCAATTGGAATTGGAATTGAAACGATCCTCTTCATCATGCCGTTCACATTTTTGACATCGCCAGACCAAGATGACACCTAAAAAGTCAACAATACTCGCCATCGTGACGCTTCGAACAGAATGTTCTCAGAGGGAAGTGGCCTTAGACTGTCAGTGTCATCAGCTGGTTGCAACAGAGTGACTGGAGGAGTCACAGAAAGGCATAGAAGCGGATGAGTTTATGGATCAAACTGTTGTGACTTTTGGCATTCAACTCTTAGAGAACATCGTTATGCAAAATATACTGAAACAGTGAACAAGTTTAGAGAAAGTTTAAATTAATTTGACCTTTAAAGGTTATACCGGTAGTCCATTTCAGTTTCATCCTGAAATTTCACCCCAAAGCTGCAGTATCCCAAACTTTTTGTGAGTAGTGTCAGTCCTCAACATTCCAGATTTAGAGCTCTCATCATGGAAAAATGGAACAATGTATATCTTATTCATGGCATATTCATGACTTAAAATTTCAGCATTTGTCATATTTTGTGACAGTCACCAACTTTATGAAATGCTTTAGCACACAAACCAACACTGCCACCTGCTGTCCAGTCAATGTAATGCTTTTAATTGACCTTAACTGGATTCTGTTACAAACCTCACCTCATCGTATTTTCTGTCTCATTCATTTTCAAGTGTAAAAATGGTAGCATCGCTACTAATTTGTGTTGTTGACCGGCGATGCGCCACCAGCATCTCTTTTGGGAGCTTTGACCACGCTCCCCTTTGTTGTTTTCAGAACCCTGAATGTCAAATTGTATATCGTTATATATCTATATACTACGTAATATGTAACATGCACTAAGTGGTGAATTGCTGCATTCAATGTCCAAGCTGGCCTCATGTATTGGTCGGCAGTAACATTTGGTTAACCGCTTGACGAGGAGGATTTAAGTGGATCTTAGCTGAATTGTTTTGGGTGGGAAAGGATCGGGAAAGGTTCTTGACCTACTTCATCATCTTCTCTGACAAACTACGTCATCACAAGCCTGTTACCCCTAATTGTAATAAATTCACAGTGCAGGTCAGAGCATTGTGAAACATTGAGAAGTATGCTCATTTGACTCCCAGATAACTTCCCGTGAATTCTTTTTTTTTTTTTTTTTTTTTTTTTTTTGGGGGAGTCCAAATGTGAAGTCTCCCATGGTGTAATTTGGACATCTGCGCTTGAAGTCTCCTTTTGTTGGAAGCCCCGCGTGGCCGACAACCGATACCCCGCACATCGTGGAAACTCATCTGGCTTGAACTTGTTCACCTTTTCCCCCGCAACATTTTCCCACCTGAGAGCTTTTTAAACAAGCGCCGGAAAGGAGCAACAAAGTGGGAGTTCAGGCCAGGTGGAGTGCAGACACGAGTGTAGACGCCCCTTTCGTTGTTCTTTTTTTCACGCAAAAGGAGTCTTCTGCCTGACTCCTGCTTTCCCCCCCGTTTCCCACATTGATGCTAATGATTGACGACGACCCAAACAACACAGCAGCCCACCTGAAGCCTTACAGTGTGTCGTTCAGTTTGTCTATTTCACCTCACACGGCGGGAAGGCAAGGCTTTGTTGAAGTGCACTTGATTTAAGATTGTTTTTGTTTATTCTTATCTTGGAAAACTTTGTAAAAAAAAAAAAATAAACTACAGACTGATCATCTGGGCTCAAGGCTTCTCTTTTTGCTGTGATTTGTTGGTTACAAAATTTGCAAAAAGAAATATAACAAAGTACAACCCTCATTTTGGTGTTTACAGTTTATCAATTAAAAATAGGAACAAAAATAGTATTTTCATCAGTGTTCATTTAGTTCTTAATGGAAATGTCATGTGTTTTAATTCAATGGTTTTTCAAAATGCATGTTTTTAATAAGGCTATGTACGAATCGGTGGGGACTTGAATTAGCATTCGAGTCCACTGGAGAAAAAAAATGCTGAATCAGAATTTTTGGATTTGAATCTCAAAGAATAACATACGCCGCATTTACTTCCAAATAATACAAAATATTTCACAATGTTTAGCCTTTGTTCATGGCTGACACCATTTGGACTTCCTTCGCATAGTTTCTGCACATGTAGCTTACCACTACTAGAGTGTGACTGGAGTGAATAAATGTGTGCAATTTGTAAAGCGACTTTGAGTCACTTGAAAAGTGCTATATAAGTCAAATGCATTATTTATTAAGTATGCATTATAGCTCCACCGCGATCTCTGCATAAAGTAAAAACAAAACTAGATCTCCGCAGAAGGAGGTGTCCGATAGCCTTGCCCGAGGACATGCACAGGTATTCAAGGGAGCACCACAACCGATGGGAGGAGCCATCACCGACGTGAACTGCAACCGCAGCAGAATGAATGGGAGTAAGTTTATGCAACACAGCATGGCGGATGCCCGGCTTGGTGGCCAGGGCTAGCTAGCCAGGGCTGCCAGCCGGCTTGGTGGCCAGGGCTAGCTAGCCAGGGCTGCCAGCCGGCTTGGTGGCCAGGGCTAGCTAGCCAGGGCTAGCCAGCCGGCTTGGTGGCCAGGGCTAGCTAGCCAGGGCTAGCCAGCCGGCTTGGTGGCCAGGGCTAGCTAGCCAGGGCTAGCCAGCCGGCTTGGTGGCCAGGGCTAGCTAGCCAGGGCTAGCCAGCCGGCTTGGTGGCCAGGGCTAGCTAGCCAGGGCTAGCCAGCCGGCTTGGTGGCCAGGGCTAGCTAGCCAGGGCTAGCCAGCCGGCTTGGTGGCCAGGGCTAGCTAGCCAGCGCTAGCCAGCCAGTTAGCTAAAAAAGGGCGCAGCTGGTACAAGGGAGCGAAGGTTTACGCCACAGACAGGCGCAAAACCCGCCACAGGTTGCTGGTTAAAGTAAGCCTTTTTAAACTTAAAAAAAAAAAAACATGAGATTTTTCATTTGTTGGACAATTATTTATTAAATAGTACAAGGAGTAACTATTTGATTCTGTTTTGGAAGTCATTAGTTACTCTCTACTTTAAAAAACAACAACTGAGAAATCGCACAAATCATTTAGCTTCAGTCAAGAGAATTAAAAGTACTGCAGCAGTAAAATATCTATCCATTTTCTATACTGTTTATCCTCCTCAGGATGAGTTGGAGGCCAGGTATACCCTGCACTGGTCGCCAACCAATTGTCGGGCACATGTAGACAAACAACAATTCACATCCACCTTTACACCTAAGAGCGTGTTTAGAGTTTTCAATTAACCTAAGATGTAAGAACACACGGAACATGCAAACTTCACAGAGGAAGGCCGGAGCCGAAATTCGGACACTGAACCCAGGTCTGTGAGGCATTTGTGCTAAACAGTATTCCGTTGTGCAGCGTGGAGTAAAATATATTTATTCATAATAATGGCATAAATATTAGTGTCAAATATGTTGTTTTTGGTGTCCTGGTATGTTGGAAAAGTGGATGTTGCTTTTTATGCTATAGGGCAAATTGCAGCAGTCTACCACAAGGTGGGGCCACACTTGTGAACTTTTTACGCCCAAATTGAGGGCAATTGATGGCGAGAAGAGACAAGAAATTACATCACATGCTGTAATCAAATAAGAAATTATGACTTGATATCCGTGGCTTTCAAAGACTAAAAGTGGTTCACATGGGTGTGAGGGGGGCTCCAGTCCAAAAGCCAGATCTTCTATGCCCCCCCCATCCCCCTTCTTGCTATACAATGTAGTTGTAACAGAGCAGCTGTGTGGACCCTCAGGGGTCACCGCAAACTCTGAAACCTGAATTCAAACTCAAATTTCCATTAATTCTGCAGCTCGTAAATTGTTTTAAATGATCTGTTTAGGTTTGAAAATACGAGGATACCCCGCTGGCTCTGGTCCGTACAACTGCATCCAGGGGGGTCCGATGGAGAAACATGCCAGGCACAGAGCAGGAAGCACGGCGAGTAACAACGTGTCTGAGTGGGTTATATGGGTCCCTCACTGCCCCTTTTTTTCCAAAGCAGCTCTCCAGTCTCATCAGTGTGATGGAGTGACATGTATTCCAACTATGTGTTTGCTTGTGCATGGAAATGTTTACAGTTTCAGCCAAAATCAGAGCTGACTAACTACATCCTACAGTTCGCTTGAAAAAAAAAACACGAGCTGGTGTCAATACATATTTAGTTGTTTGGATCGAATACCTCAAATGCCTGGAAAGGTGTTTATTTTCGTGAGTCATGTGCTCGTTTGCTCATATCCGCTAAACTCACATCACCTGATGTTGGATGCTTGTTTATGGAGGAAATGATTCATGAGTCAGAAACGGCACATGTAATCACTCGCAGGTATTTCTGGCCCTTTTGCAGTTGACGTTTTCGTCAGTCACTGCTGAGAGTATTCTAGGCAGGCCTCGTGACGTCCCGCCTCCAAAGGTTGCCTTTTTCGGTTTGCTCGTCTACAAAGCGAGTGATGCTCCGAGGCCCACGTCGAAGCACATCTGTGGCGCAGCGCTGCTTTATCAGGAAACATGGAGGCGGAGGAGGTGGACGATCCGTCTCCTCAGATCCTCTTCCAAGTGGTTTTGCCCGCAGTGTTGCTCGTTTCATCCATGTGTTGTTTTTTACTGCGCCACATGTGGATGCTCCGCGATCGCTGCCAGTGTAACTATAAAAACCACATCATCACGTCCAACACGATCGCTTGTCAGTTTGAAAATCAATCGTAAATTTAAAACCCACTGCTGTTCTGTCTCTGACAAGACAAACAACATATCCAGCAAGTAATTACGTAGTTAATAATTCATTAATTGAAAAGTAATTTTATGCTCTTTCTTTAAAAGGCAAAAGATCCCACACGATTGCGCCAACGCCTGTGCTAATAGGGAAATAGTAATTGGTGTCAAGGAAGAAGTATTGTTAAATTATACAGCTCAACTGAGAGACAAAGATCCCAAACTCTAAATCAGAGAGGAGCTAAGTTTAGCCTGTGTCGTTAGTGGAAGTTACGGAGAGTCTTCACTGTATCTTTGGTGTATCTTTTCAGAATCAAATCATCATCAAGCCATTTATTTTGAAGGACAATCAAGAAGAGTTTGGAATGATATTTCAGTGTTCTGGGATCATGGTTTGTCATATATTTATGCAAATTTTCACTATTTGAACCCCTCACAAATAGCAAATGATCACTATACTACCGAATAGTGTTAATGTGGCAACATAGCATTTTTAGTGGAGAGTGGTCGCTGCAGACACTATTTTGGCATTTGTCAAGACTGCAGGTTTCTGAGAGTGGAACAGCTTGTAGAAACGCTTTGATCGTCATGCGTCTGAAAATAGTTGCGCTTAAAACATGCAAATTTGTTAATAGAGGACTTAAATTCATTAGAACCGGAGAACAATAAACCCTGGTCAAAGGAGTCCCGTTCTCAATCCACCTTTTCGTTCAACCTTCTGCTAAATACTCGTGAGAGCGTGCCACGTGTTGACGTTGACTAGCGGCGGAGGGTAAAAAGTCAGGTGGCGTTGTTAAAAAGCAGACCTGGCGTTTGCAGCTTTCAAACATACCTTTTAGCTGCCTCGCTAATTGCTAAAGGCTGCACATGATCATCCTGTTGTGCAACCAGATGTTGCCAGCTGCACCGGCACACCTCTGACACGGAACAATGAGAGTTACACAAAGCGTTTGAAATGCTCACAGTGCGGCGCCACACATACACATGTCTGACTTTGAGAGCCAAGTCGAATTCAGCCCGTAGTCAAAGTAACAAAAACAAAACTGAAGTGTCCTTGCATTCTGGTTGTCTGAATGGCAAAGTTCACTTGATAAGGATGCATCTACTCACAAAATGTTGTGCATACTCCGCCGGAGCTTTTTGGTGAAATTTCAGGATGAAGCTAAAATGCACTATGACCTTTACAGATGAACTTAACTTGACCTTCGTAAACTTTTGAATGCAAACATCCGTTTGTTTCAATAATATATGCACATCTTGCTGTTCTCTAACAAGGAGCTGAACGGCATTCATACATTTCCAAAGATGGTCACATCATTCCCTTTCTGTGACTCCTACAGTCCTCTTCCGTGCTGCTCACATTTTGACATTATAAGCCCATTGCGAGGCTTCAAATAGGATGTTTTCAGAGGGAAGTGGCTACAGAGCTCCAAGTGTCACAGAGTGTCAACAGAAGGTTGCAACACAGACTGGAAGAGTCGAAGAAAGGCATCAGCGTGAACGTCTTTGGTTATGTATTGGTCGATTAATGATCAAACTCTATTGTATTTAGTCAAGCCATAGCCGTCTCTAATAGAATAAGTCCTTTTCAGCCATCTTTTGGCATCTATTGGCAATTGTATCTCAAAAAACTGAAGTCTGTCACTTGTATCTCAAGGCACCAATGTACTTGAAGTTTTTTTTTTTTTCGATTCGTAGCAGGACTCTGTACCTAACGCTGTAGTTTACAAATTGCTCCTCTGTACACTTGTAGCACATCGTGACATCACTGCGGTGCTGTTGTCTGCTAAGGCGGCAGGGCATGGTCATGTCACGTGTTGGCTTCTGTCCAAAGGTGCCGTCATACTTTGCGAAAAGGTGCAAGTGAGCAAGGTTTCTGTGTCCGCGAAGTGGAAGCTATACCGTGGGTGGCCTCACAATTGACAGCTCGCTGCTGCCACGGCGACATTCTGCTTGTCATTAGCTTCCGCTGAATTAAACACCGCGGAGTCAAGATTATTCTCACATGCTGGTTTGCTTGACGTATTGATCTTGTTGTGGGAAAAAAAACAAGTTGAAAATAACCACACATACCGTTGCCGATAGTCTGTTTGTACTTACATGCTCAATTAACACTTCTTTCATACTATCCTGGGAGATGTGCCATTCAATGGGAATGCAAGACCTACCTGCATCTGTCGCAGTGGCCCTAAATCATCCATTAAAAAAATTATATACACAACTGATGTTGGTTTTAATCTCTAGATTATGTCAGCAAATACTGCACCTTTGGTAAAGCACCTACCTCTACAAGAACAGAGCGGACCTGGTAACATGCAACACTGGAAGTAGAGGATTCTGGGAACATAAGACCAGGTATGACAGAACTATTCTCTGGTTTGATACTTTTGGAACTCTGAAAGTAGGAACTGCTGTCAAAGGACAAGTGACTAATTTGCGAATATCTTATAGCATAGCACCAGGGAGCACAAAATGGAGATTCTGGGAAATGAGAGAAGTCACATATGTGCAAGTCATACAGTATGAATGTCTCCAGTGTCAACCTTCATGTTTAAGCGAGTCCCAAGTTACTAGAGAATACAATCTTGCTCAGTAACGACATCTATTCACACATTCACCATCATGCACTATATTGCCTAAAGTATTCACTCACTTGCCTTGACTCACGTTTGATCTAGAGTGACATTCCACCTTTTACAGCTATAACAGCGTTAACTCTTCTGAAAAGGCTTTCCACAAAGTTCAGGAGTGTGTGTACGGAATTTTTTTTACCATTCTTCCAGAAGCGCATTTGTTGGGTCACAGTGATGGTGGACGAGAAGGTCTGGCTCTCAGTTTGCACATCCCATCCTAAAGGTGTCCTACCAGGTTGGTGTCAGTACTCTGTGCAGGGCAGTCAAGTTCATCCACACCGAACTAACTCATCCATGTCTTTATAGACCTTACTTTGTGCAATGGTGCACAGTAATGTTGTAACAGGAAGTGGCCATCCCAAAACTGTTCCCACAAAGTTGGGAGCAATTCATTGTCAAAAAAGCTCTTAGTATGCTGAATCCTTCAGAATTCCTTTCAATGGAACTAAGGAGACATTTTTTTTTTGCACAATTCCATGCTCCCAACTTTGTGGAAACATTTCTTCCATTTCTAACATGGCTGTGCACCAGCGCACAAAACAAGGTCCATAAAGACATGGATGAGAGAGTTTGGAGTGGATGAAATTGACTGGCGTACACAGGGTCCTGACCTCAACAAATAGAACATCTTTGGTAAAAAAACGTCACTGTGTAACCTCACAAATGCTCTTCTGGAAGAATCGTCAAAAATTCCCACACTATAAACCCAGATAAGTAGAGTTTACTCCAAAAAAAAAAAAAAAACCTCAGGTAACCCGTTGCCTTAAAATTGCACAATCATTGGCCACCCACTGATTTAACTTAAATACACTGTAAATCTAGATAAGTAAACTCTATTTATTCTACTACTCATTTAACTCAGCTTGTTAAGTACACTATATACCCTGGATAAGTACACTGTTAGACATTTCATCAGGTTTTTAATTACTGCAAACTTGAATTACAGCCCAGCGGAGGATGTACTTCCTGCGGCTTCTGAGAAAGCACGGCCTGCCACCGGAGCTGCTGAGACAGTTCTACACAGCGGTCATCGAATCGGTCCTGTGTTCTTCCATCACAGTCTGGTTTGGTGCTGCTACAAAAAAGGACAAACTCCGACTGCAACGGACAATCAAAACTGCTGAAAGGATTGTCGGTACCCCCCTACCCACCATTGAGGACTTGCACGCTGCCAGAACTAAGACAAGGGCGTGCAAAATCCTCTCGGACCGTCTGCACCCCGGTCACCAGCTCTTCCAGCTCCTTCCCTCAGGTAGGCGCTACCGATCAACGCAAACTAGAACTAGTAGACATTCCAACAGCTTCTTCCCTCTTGCGATCAACTTCTTAAACACCTAACCTATAATTGCATTACAACAAGCTGGCAATTTTTTGACTTGAGTTCGTTGTCACATTTCTGTGGGGCCAATTATTTATTACTTGTGCACTCACTGTAGTTGTCTCGCCATGCTGCACTATTTGCATATACTGGCCACTCATGCCAGAGTAGCATCTGCTCCATTTGCACACTGATTGAGGAGTATCTGTAACATTTGCACAACCGACATTGTCCCAGATGATCGCACTACTCGTCACTTTAAACCGCATACACTCCTTGAAGTCTCAGCGCCCTTTGCACAATGGTCATTGCACCGGACTATTGCAATATTAGTCGTTCGAACTGCTCTAAGTGCTAGAGGACTCTGCATCTTTTTGCACAATTGTTTTTTGTCAATGTCTTTATGTCCCCAAAGTGTTCTGTAAATTGACTGTTTGTTGTACTGGAGCGGCTCCGACTGCCGGAGACAAATTCCTTGTGTGTTTTGGACATACTTGGCAAATAAAGATGATTCTGATTCTGATTCTGAGTAACTAAATGGCAACAGTGTCAAATGGCAACAGTGTCAAATCAACACAACCCACAGTCAGGGTTTCATGGGGAAAAAAAGTAATTCTCTTTTTCCTGATTTTATCCAGTACATAATAATTCAATCCAAATTTAATAATCTTTGGCGTGCCCTCCATTCTACTAAAAAAATCACTTACTTTGACATCCGTTTTGTTTTTGAAATACCTTGAAAATGCAGATCTTCAAATTGTTAGCCTAACAGTATAATTCCCAAAGTAATCAGACTTGACTTCAGAGCATGTAATCAATCAATCAAAGTAATCAAATTAATAAAAAATACCAATGTACTGTATGCTAAAAATGCTTTCGTCTTCTTTTCTGAAAACGTTCAAATATGAATGTTATTACGTTAACGAAATGTAAACAACCAAGACTTTTCAATTCCTGTAAGTCAAGTCATGTCTCAAGAATACTACATCAAAGTCAGTTTGAGTTTTATGTTTTAGCCAAATCCCAAGTCCTACAATTGGCGACGTAAGTCTGACGCAAGTCAAGTCATATGACTCGAGTCCCTCCCCTCTGGAAAATAGTTGATGGCGTGTGCAATTGTTTTGAGTATGAAACAACCAAGTGGCATACAAGCACTGGAACATAAGTTTGGGTATTGTCCAACCTTGGAACAAACAACGCTGGCTCTTTGAAAGTGGGGCCTAGTGTCACAGGCTTCCATCGGTAAGTTAAGACCTGGTAACCAGAAACCCTAAGAAAAAATAATTTTGGGAGCTTCAGATCAATGTTCTGGGCACGTTTAGTTGACTCTCCTTCATAAGAACAGCACATGCCCAACAAGCAAAGGCCTCAGGGTTGTTTGGAAAGAGCGCCATTTAGTGTCTGAGGTCCAGCCAGCCTCGCTCCCGCAGGCCAACTTCCTACTTGGCAGCTTCAATGGAAGCACTATCATTTCTGAAGATTATCTGACAGACAAACAATGAAGATGTGGTGATTTACTGCCGCAAGGGTCGTAAAAGATCAGCGTGCTACGAGCATCCCATTTTGGGCTTATTGTGCCTCGGCTGCCCCGTAGCAGGCACTCAACTTCCACTGACCTGGTTCCATGTCAAAGAACCAAAAAACTGGGGCTACAGCCAGCAGATAAACAGTCGGGATAAGAACCTAACAGCTCTTGGTGTTTAAAACAAGGTCAATTAAAAGATAGGAAGATAAGTAATATTTGTGAAATTCAGACCTTTACTTTTCTAAGTGGCAGCATGTGCTAGATTGTCCTGTGAAAATGCAGATTTTAGTACATAATGCCTGGGAAAGGGCTGCCATATGTCAGCACTTTAACTTGAGATTTTGCCGTCACAACTGATAAGTGCATGTCCGAGTGAAGTGCAGTTTGCGAGAAGGACCAAGTCTGGCTGGTATGGGAACATGACTGCACATTCACATCCAGCGTGTTTCTCATATCTGAGGACCGCGCGTATGTTGGACCGCTCGTTGCTAGTGTTTATTGTGGTTCTGTGTGCCGATTGCTGCCACATGTCGGTGCAACAACAAGGCTAATACTGCGTAGATTGCAGCTTGATTGACACCCAGCTTATGTTTGCGCCACATACCAGCATAAGCCACTGGATGTGCGATATGCGACTCGAGCCAACACGGGCGCTGCTTGAAGCGCAGCGACTTGATGTGTTTTTACGAGGAGAAACTGGGGAACATTTTCCACTCTTGCAGAATGTTGATGTAAATCACTCACGCCAGTGGATCGACTTGAGGACCACGATGCATCAAGACAAAAATGATCTGAACACCTAACACACCAGGGCTGGAACAGATTAATGGCATTTGAAATCATTTCAGTGGGTAAAACTGATATACTAGTAGTTGGTCTTCCTTGACACCAATTAATACTTTCAGGGCTTTGCTGTCATCTTGTGGTATCTTAGAGCGTTATAGAAACAGCACATAAAACTTTAATAGGTGAATTCCCTGGAACAGTGATTCTCAGCTGGTGGGTTGGGACCTGAAAGTTGACCGCGGATTCATTACGGTTGGGTCGTGGACACTAGGTAGTAAAGAATTACTCAGGGTCCTAGGTTCACGTACCAACACACGATCTACAGTTTTTCATTTTAATGTAATTATGACTTGAAGACTGTGTCAACATAGGTTAGTATAGGATTCTGACATGTCCCAACTTGCGTACAAATTTGTCAGAGCGGAAGTCTGTTGTAAACTGAAGGCTTTCTGTACAGTCAAGTATTTAACATGCATCCCACGTCGGACGTGTCTTTTATTTGGCAAGTAACATGTTCACAGGCATATTAGAAAGGTTATTAGTGTAATAGTACACATATTTGTACATGGAGCATATTTGGTAAGGGACTTAAAGAAGAAGAGATTAATGCCAAGATACAAGTGAAATGCAGTTATGTTCATTCTCACTTTCATAATAAGGTGCCCTGAAAGGTACTTTGAACATGTTAGCATAGTGCACTTACTGTGTGTAAAAATATGAAATACATTTTCTATTTTTGAACTATGTTTTATTATTTTTTTCTTAAATTAGATAAAAGTGGGTCACGGCTTAACAACAATAGGAAAATGTGAATCCCTGGGTGTCGAGTTGAGAACCACTGCCCTAATAGAAACTCTGAATGGACACAAATATTGGGACACATTCAATCACTAAAGGAAGTTGAAAAGTGAATAAAATGTGGAGGTTTTTTTTTTTTTGTGTGCAGTTAGAGGAAACGCTTCTACTCTTCTGATGAGGCTCGCAAATCCGTCTGTGTCTGTGTGTCTATGTATTCTACTGCCACTTGTGGCCAAGGCACGCACACCAGATTGAGCAGCACAATGCCCGCTGAAATATCACAATGCACAAACTGCTGAACTCTTTACATTCGTTTACAGTATGCTATGAGTGTATGATTTAATTAAATGTAGCACTGTAGAGTGCTATTTTTAAGATGGGGGAAAAAAACATGTTACAAACGTTTTTGGGGTGCTGGAACAGCATAATGGCCTTTTTCATTAGGGAAAGATGAAATGTGTTGAGACGTGAACGTCGTCAAGCAATCAACTAAACTCATAAGTCAAGGCGTCACTGTTTTCATTTTAAGATTTGTTGCCCCATTTTCTTAATTTCTCAGTGAATGAGGAATAAATGATGGAAGTTCTCATTTCAATATACATACTTTTGGTGACATTTTTGTTTGGTGTACAGTAGGTTCAGAAAATGGATGGATGGATGGAATATCTGCCTTGGACATTGCCCTTTCCCCTTCTCCCTCTAGGAGGCAGTGTTATCACAGTTAACATACATGTATACGTCAAACGCTTTCATCCACAGGTCATTGACCTTGTTTTGCACTCAGATCGAAGGTGATAAAAAGCTGAACTATGACTAAAAGAGTCACTTGGACCAAAGAGAGGGCAGCAGTTATCGCGCTGAGCTCATAGGGAGCAAAATTGAACCAAAAAAAAAGACTGACGGGAGAGGGACGTCCGCGTCTCCGGGGGTGAATGCGAGGAGGCCGAAATGTCCTCCTGATGTTAACCCGAGTCCGATCTTAATTTGGAATGCTTCCCTTTCCTCCGAGGAGCCTCCATCTGTCAGCGCTCGTCAAAGTGCTGACATGTTGAGGATGCCGAGAGGCTCTCTGTCAACAAGGTCTAATTTGAAACAGATCCATGATCAGTGGCGGGCTGCGCGTTTAGTACCTGGGTTTTCAGTGGGGACTCAACCTTCCTCTTAATACCGCCACTATCATAGAAACCAATATTATACAAAAACCACGCGCATCATGTGGACCTGTTCGAAATCAAAATAGGATAACATGACAAAAATGTAAACAAAACACATGACACTCACCAGAAATGCTTATTATTAGTTTTGCTCTGACCAACCTATTAAGAGATCAAAAACGACTGATGTCTTCGAGGCCGGACAAGGACAAATTTAAAATCTCATTGGTTTAAAAAAAAAAAAAAAAAAAACAGCCACATTGCGAATATAGTTTAAACAGGGAGTTTGCAGTGTTAAAACTGCTAGCAAGATTTTAATGTAGCCTCACTAATCCCTGACCAAAGCCGCATCCCTCACCAAGGTACACAAGTGTAATTTTCAAATATGGCCATCCATAACGGCATGCACTGAGGAAAGTACATAGTGGGGCTAGTCGCAGAGATAATCCAGCTTCAACAAAGTAGCAGCGCTAGCGATGCTAAACTCGTATAAACGAGATGTACGCGAGCCGACGTTAGCCAAGGTTGCCACTGCTTCGAGTTTGCTAGCCTTATGCCCACTTGTTAGCAAACGAGGGATGAGCATTTATTTATTTTTTCTTCCCAGAGGTGGATATTCTGCCACAGTTTCAGCAAATCTGCTCGGGCATAGTGGTTACTTCCAAATAGAATTAGAGACACAATTTGGAGCCAGAGAGGGTTGATTATTTTTCATAGATCATTTTACCCATGTATTACTGCCAGGGCATATTCGGTTTGAACAAATATGACAAAAAGTTTTTTTTTCCTTTTTAAATTGTAAACCGGAATTCCCTTTAACGTGATAATCTGTGCTTCTGATGGTGTGTAGGCCATCAAACATTTACAATGGTCCAAGTACACACGTTGTTTCCTCTTCAGATGTCAAAGAAAAGAAAAAAAAAAGGAAAGAGAGACCAGAAGAAGAGCCGCTGTGCCCAGACTTTGATGGACTTTGATGCGATGACGCAACAGCGTGGACCACCAAAAGGAAAAACATTCAACATCGTGAAGTCGGAGGCTGAGCTTCAGGCCCTCCCTCTCTATCTACGTCACCGCCTAATTGGCAGCCTCCCGCCAGAGACTTTAAAAAGCGTGAGCGAGTGTCTTGGCCCTCCACAAGAAGCCCACCCACCCATCCGACAACCACCACCACCTCCCCCAATTGCCCCACTTCGCTGTCGTCCTCCTGCTCTGCAGCATGCACGCTGCTCCCCCGCTGCTCCTCAGCCTCCTGCTGCTCCGCGGATGCTGCTGCGCCTCCGCAGCCGCCGGCAAGGCTCGGAGGCAGGTGCCCAACGACGGCACGGAGCTCGTACCGGAATACACGCACAACAGCGACCGCAATAACAACACGATGAATAATAACAACAACAGGGCCAAAACAGGTGGAAGAGCAAGCAACTCAGTCTCCTACAGTAAGTGCTCTCTTTATCATGCTGTGCTTAAAATATGAAATGTGTGATGGAAACATGACAGACCCAATGTCCTGAAATCTAAATGTGTTAACCTGCAACAATCATTTCAGTGAAACTCTTAATTTATCTTAGAAATACAGATCATGAACAGACAACTGATTTGGATTGCCAGAATTAGCTTTTTTTACATCAAGTGCTCTGCAAAAAACAAAATCTAACCAAGATTAAATATCTCAAATCAAGGCATAATGTGCTTATTTGTCTGTCAGGATATTTCCTCTTGACAGGCAGTTCTCTTCAAACATTATTTTTCTCTAAATAAGCTTCAGGTATTGAGAATTGTTTTTTTTTACTGCTTATGAGTAAGTTTACCTTAAGATAACAAATACCATAATTCTATGCGTATGATCTATGAATACAACAGTATTAAGACATCAGTTATTTAAAAAAAAAAAAAAAAATAGCTGTTTACCTTTTTTAAAAAACATTTGTGCAATCGACATTTTCCTGTTCATTGGAAGACAATATTTGCTTAAATTAAGGTGTATATTCCTCATTTCAGCACCATTTTCTTGTTTTTGCTTTTGTGAGGGAGTAACATAGACACAATGTCTTAAAATATAGATAATTAAATAACCTTTAAGGATTCATTGAGTTAAGCTTTTATTTGTCTTTGTAGCTGATTTGGATTGTCATAATTTGCACAGTTTACATACAAGTGCCATTAACCGGGCACTTTTCAGTAAAATTGTATTACAAGCCTTCGTAAAATCCTTTATACTTAAGAGTAGAATGTAGCCATATCATATATATATATATATATTTTTTTTTTTAAAAATTACATTTTCTACTAATGCAGATTGGTGACGCTGTTTCCATTTAAAGTTGGCATAATGGTTCCTTGTTCTTGAAAAGGCAACTTTTATGTTAGCTCTCAGCGGGACGCCAAAATCTTGAGCAGTTTAGCAAAGAAAGCTGTATCTTCATTATCTCACTTCAATTCCTCTCTCTTTTGGTTTTTAATTGTCTTGCTTTAGATGACTTCGGAATCAGGTTTACACCCACACACACACACACACACATTCCTGCGGTTTCTTTCCTGACACGGGTGCAAGTGGAGCTTGGACAGAGACATCGGAACCCCCTCATTTGTTCATCAGTTTATTGCCTGTCTCGCTTGACACGATTAGTCAAGCTCCGCTTAGGGACGCAAGCCTCTGATTGCAGCAACATGTCGGCCCTAATAGAAAACACCAGCCTTCTTCTGGCTACAAATATCCATGACGGGGCTTTGGAAATTGCTTTTTTAACGCAACGCTGCCTTTGAGAATCATTCCCACCTGTGGCCCGAGAAGAGAAATGAATGCTTGTACCAAACGCAAAGAGGTACGAGCTGCGAGTGTCGGATTTGAGGTCTTCCTTCGCCTGTGCGCTTTCCAAATACTTCGTTACTGTATTGAAGTAGATTTTTCTGCCATCTACTTATTTGTTTTTCTGATAACTTTTTTTACTCCATACATTTAAAAATATATCTTGTACTTTCTACTCCTTACTTTGTCAAAATAGGCTTGTCGCTTTTAACAACCTGCGCAGGTGACGACATGACCAAAAAAAAAAAAAAAAAAGACATAATTAGAGCAGCAAAGTCAGGCGTGATTGAGATCTTTATCGGTTGATTGAGGTCTCACGGACCTATAAGGTGGAAAAAACAGGGACTGCAGTAACATCCATCGCCTTATTTAAGAGAATTGTTTGCTTGCCAGCTACAAGAATTACTACAACGAATGCGTTGTCTTGTACCAGCCGAAAAAGGAATTTGTCTGTTCTGCAAAAACACTTTTTTTGTTGTCATCAGCAGCTAATTTAGCATTTTTCGGGTTGCGAGTTGACAATGTTAGCAAAGCTACGGGAACCCGTATTGATTCAAGCAATAACGATACAGGATGGAAAGCGAAAATTGCGATCGTCTATAAACCACAAACCTGTGTCATCTTTAAAATGGCAGAACCGTGACATGTCCTTTCCTCCAATCTAGCTACTGCCAGATGAGCTCACAGTGTTGCCAAACTTAATGCAATTATTTTGTTAATTTACAAAAAAAAAAAAAAAAATGCAAGCCTAGATTAAAGATGAATTAATACAACAAGCCTCCAACTGCGTGTCGTGAGTAATTTTTCCAGTGACGTCATCTGACCAGAGTGAGTAAAACTGTGGCTACCGCTAATGCTAGCTCAACTGCGTGAGAGGAACAGCAAAGATCGCTAATACGATTTATAAGCCTGAAATTGTGGAGCCTCCGAGCTCATTTAGGTCAGAAGTATGGTAGCAATTCGGGTAACCGTTTGGGAACAGAGATGGAAATGCTTTCTGTCGCCAGTGAGGTGCCAGCGGGGGCTGTTCGGGCCAAGACTACCCCGCACCAGTTGTCCCCGATTCGCCAATAATTCTTGGCTACAAGCCGAGCCGACCTCGGAGTGATCGTGCGAGCCGCCGTCGTGTATTGCGGCCACAGAAAAACATCGGGATTGGGTTTTCTCTGGGAGAATAAAACGGAAGTCGCTTCTCATGAATCCTTTTGTTGGTCCCTTTTTTGTGAAGCGGGCCCACAGGAAAGCAGATCCGCCGCCCGTTGTTTGTTTGGGTCTTTCAACACGCTGCCAGTAGAAAGAAAGAAAACAAAAACAAAAAGCCAACACAATAGCTCTTGCATGTGTCCGCTAAAAAGATGCAGCCGAAATTTAAGATGGCTGTTTTCTCAGGTCTGTTTGGTGCCTTAAAGAGGCGGCCGTTTCGTCTTCCGTCAGCACTTTGCCGAGTTCCCAGCGTGACCGTGTGTGCCAGGCCTCCCCTGTAGCTCAGAGCTCCATTAGGTTTGATGGAGCGCTTTACTGGCTCCTCCGCATCAGCTGATGACTGCCAGCTGGACGTCTGCGCACGGAGGCTTGAACCGTTGGGGAACACGGATGGAATTAAATTAACAAATGCTCATCTCCACGGCTTCCACTGTCGCTAAATATGGTTGCTTTTTGATTGTAAAAAAAGCAAAGTGTGCTGTAACTGGATGACGTAATTGCAATTAAGGACAGGCATTTGAAACATTAACCAACAGTTATGCATTAATCCATTTCAAATGGGGAAAAACTCCGGTCCTTCCATCCGGTTTTGATCCAGCGGGTCATGGGTAACTGGAGCCTATCCCAGCTGACAGCAGGCGGGGTACCCCATGGAGTGGTCGTCAGTCCCTTGCGGGGTCCGAAAATACCAAAGAACGCTCATTTTTGCTCAGTTCAATAAAAAACCTAAACAGTCATTTAGTGCCGTGATTCCCAAGTGCTACAAGAACTCATCCGGTGTTCTGGGGAAAATGATCCAGTTTCACTTAATTGTTCCCAAAATTATTTTCTTCTACAAATAATGTGTCTTTGTTCATCTATCTATGCCAGCGACATTTAGTGACTTGCAGAACAATTAAATGCTCTTTCAGGAGGTGGAGAACGGTACAATTTACCTGTGTAATATGTGTACCTGTCATTATTTCTGTATGTATACTTTTTGTGACATTTTTGTATGGTGGTGTACCGTGAGATTTTCCTCATACAAAATATGTGCCATGATTTACACACTGATGTTAATCAGTAGCAAGCAACCAAGGGGCAAGGAAAGGCTGAGGCTCTGAGCTTATCCTTTCGACTTAAAATATGCAAGCCAACTGTAACAAATTAGAGTCCAGGCTACGGGTTCTTGTCGACAACTATGAGCAAAACTGCTTACAAGCGACCAAACGCAACATAAAAAAATTCTTAAATTTGCCGTTTTGGGTGGGGAACCTCATTCCATCCCCCTGCTGCCCCAGTCTTTGTTTTAAACATAAACTGTACTCCATTGTTTTTATCGAATTACTTCATTTAGTTTACTTCTAATTTCTTTAGCTGTCCATTTTGGCAGCACAATCCATCCCTAAAATCCCTATAAGTCTAAAATGCTTCAAGATGTAGCCTCGACATGCGTTCAATCTATCCAATTCCCTCTGATCGACATGATCATAAATTGAGAGTGGTGGTAAAAGTACTCACACTCTATAGTCAAGCAGATGTATAATAAAAAAAATAAAAATAAAACCTGTTAAAAGCAGAAGTGCTGATTCAACGCCTGTTTAACTGGTCATGGCCGAACACTGTAAATTATATACAAAACTTGTTTTGATAAAGAAATACATGATCTAAGCACAAAACGTTTTTTTTTTTTTGCTTTTTTATTTTATTTACTTGCGTAGCGCTTACTGAGAAGAAAAAAAGCTAGCTAGCACTGGCTCAGGCTTGTTTGACATCAAAACGTATTCTCGTTGCTTTGCTGACGTTATGAACTGAACTAACAGCTAAACGTTTCTAAAACTGTAGGCATGTATTTCACTAAAACAAATGGAGTATCACCTGACCCCGACATACTTGTTAATGGAGAAAAAAAGCAAATTGTCAGCCAATACAAATATCTTGGGTTAATAATAGATTCACAGCTTTCCTTTAAAGCCCATATTGACAAATTGTGTAAAAATATCAAATTAAACCTCGCAAATTTCCGTGCAATTCGAAATGAAATGTCAACTGAAGCTGCAAAAATGTACTTGCGTTCAATGATTCTTATTCACTTTAACTATTGCATAACCAGTTGGTATCCCGCTTTTGCCTCCCAGGCGCCTCGGAGCTGAGCTGCAGGGAGCTGCGTTCCACCCGCTACATCACAGACGGATCCTGTCGCAGCGCCAAGCTGGTGAAGGAGCTGGTGTGCTCGGGCCAGTGCCTTCCCTCGCACCTCATGCCCAACTCCATCGGCCGCGGGAAGTGGTGGAGGAGTGGCGGCGGGGCTTCGGACTACCGCTGCATTCCGGCGCACTCGCGGACCCGCCGGGTGCAGCTGCGCTGTCCCGACGGCAACACTCGGACTTACAAGACCCGCTTGGTCACCTCCTGCAAGTGCAAGCGCTTCCGGCCACATCACAACCAATCCGAAGCCAAGGAGATCCCGCGGTTGCCCCGTAACAAGAAGCACGGGCGCTCGTCCCAGGACCGGACCAAGAACAACACGCCGCTGACAGACAACGCGTACTAAATCTTTCTGCTAGTCTCCCGACAACACACAACCAACCCGAACGATCTCTCTGTTGGAGAGGACATGCGAGAGACATTTCACTCCAGAGCGACTTCATAAGCAGGAATGATTTGAAGTGTTTTTCAGCCAATCTCGGTTTTCTTTTCTGCATGACAAACCTTAAATGTCGGGGCTCGCCACGAGAAGACGTCGCAGCGGGCGCTTGTCCTGATATAAAGGCATCTCAAGCGTAGCAAACATCCTCCCCGCCGGGCCCTCAAAGCCATCTGTACAAACATACAACGCTTGCTCCTCCTGCTACATTTAAGGCCGACAAGATGCACCAAAGGGGCTGTAATCCATCTGCTTCTGACTAGACGGGACACTGGCAGATCAGGGGGGTGGGAATGGGGCTCCGATGAAGGGATGCTGACCGCTTCGGAAAGAGGCCTGCCACCTCTTCCGCATTACTTGGAATTATGACTTCTCTGAGCCCACAAACAGACCCAAAAGAAGAGTGATCCTCCTCCTGCCATTCTGTAAATACAACTGCACCATGAAGACGCCTTTTTCACCTTTTTGTTGTGACCGGGACACACACACACACACACACACACACCAGACATCCTCCCCTTTAGCAGCGCCCCTGTCATTGTCCACCGATTTGAAAGCATCCTGACAATGTTTGCAGATTTTTGGGACTGTTAAAAATGCGCACCTGGAAAGCATTTGCCATTGATTGTACATATCATACTTGAGTGGTGCCCTCGCCAGACTGGAGGGGGAGGGGATGGGGGGGAAATCAGGTGTGAGCGAGTGCCGGTGGGCGGCAAAAGGGGCCGATTTCCACAAACACAAGAGTGAACTGAATATTTATTATTTCCACATTTAAATTATTTATGCAACCTTTTTTGTAGTAAATAATAATCGCCATTATTGTCATGTAGTATGATAGCGCAATGAAATACGAATAAAGTCAATGCAGATATATTTGAAAAGCGGCCTGCTTGTTTTGTTTTGTTTTCCCCCCGAATGTCACATGACGAATGTGTGTCAGTGACTGATGTTGGACCTTGAGGCAAATATAGGGAGGTCCTTGGTTCATGACGGTCCCGACATCCGGGGTATCGAGGTTACTACTTTCAGCCATTTTCAGTTAGTTGAACGGGATGAACAGTCAACACAAAAATACAAAATGAGGACCCTCGCAAGGAGCTCGCTGCAGGGCCAACCCAACTCTTGTGATGTTTTTCTCTGGGCTGCAATGAATTAGTGGCATTTCAGTTTCATTTCAATGGGGAAAATACAAAATAAATTGAGTTAGAAGCTTGGTCATGGAACAGATTAAACTTGTGAGTCTAACTGCATAAATGTAATTATGGAATAAAAAACAAATATTGTTTAAAAAAAAAAAAAAGAGTAGAGCCATCACTGTCCCTCGTGAGGCAGCAAATGTCGACACTCAATTTTTTTAATTTAATCTCGAATTTATGTCCGACAGGTGTTTTCATTCCTCTAGTTACTGTTATGTCTTTATAACTACATTAGGAACGTGATAGAATACAGAGCAACTTGAATTTGCTCAGTCGGAACTTTCCATAGTATGTTGCTAACGCATAAGAAACTGCATCATAAACTAGGAACCTACTGTAAAGGCCGTCCAGCCCCCTGAAAACGAGATGTATGCAATTTTTAATCAGTGTTTCAATATCTCCAAGTAAACAACGAGCCAGCACAAAACCAAACTCTACTGTTGAAAGGGCGAGTTTGTCTCCTGGCGTTCTTTGGGAGCAGAGTCCATATCACATTTCACGACATCATCCCGAGCGGGTGGTCATTATGTCATTCCCAAGCCCTGTTTTCCCAGAGAGAACAAACATGCCCATGCCGTTGCTTGCTCGGCCAGAATGGAGAGAGCCCCCCCCCCCCCCCCCCCCCCCCAAGAAATTTAAGACTACAGAGTGGTGACGCTGACAAAGCATCTGTCCCGCGTTAACGTACACGCAACTCTGCAAACTCCCAGTGACCCTTCCCCGACCGCGGCGCAGGAGACGTCAAGCGCAATCTACTCCCAACCGACGCATCACGTCCACCGCGCTCGCTGTAAATGTCATCAGAGGCGCTCGGAGCTCCAGGTGCACGCGTCCCACAGGCTCGCCGCCCATCAGAAAACCAGCTCCTCATATCGCTGCAAAAGCTCTCGGCCTTGACATAATATTTATAGAACTGACACACTGACCACAATAAATGCTCGCGGGCCTCCTTTGTCCCAACGTGGGAACGCAAGTGAGAGGAGTGGGAGGAGGCAAGTTATGCCGCAAAGAGCCTCGTTCCCAAAGCTTGTTGGTCAGACTCCGGGGGCACATTGGACCACCACAGACATGTTTGGTCAGATACTACACACAAAACATTTGGGATATTCGCCTTCCAGGTAATTGTTTTTAGTCTTTTTTGCACAATTTGCCCTTCTCAAGGAGCCGAACAGCTAAATTCATATTTCACCAGACGTCCGCTTCTCTGCCTTTCTGTGACTCTTCCAGTCTCTCGGTATCTCTGTTACAACCTGCTAATGACTTTCTGAGCTTAGTGGCCACTGAGAACATCCTGTTTGATGGCGAGATACTGTTGATCAATTGTTACGTGTCGTCTTGTGATGTCAAAATGTGAACAGCACGACGAAGAGGGCTCTTTAGATCGCAATTCTAATTGAGCCAAGAAATGTATGGGTCCATTCATGGTTCCAACACTTTAGAGAACAGCAAGTTGTGTACTACTGAAACTGAACAGTTGGACGTGTGCATTTTGAATTATTCCTGAAATTTCACTTGGAAGCCAAATATCTCAAAAGTTTTTCTAAGGAGTATAAATCCTTTAAAATCTGTCTCATCGTTGTAAGAATATTTCCTAAAAGTCTGATGATCACAAGAGAATTCTGATCTACTGTATCGGAGCTTGGCGCTTGTGTCTGAAAGAAAACACTTTTGGTCCAGAGACACCTTCAAGTTTGAAGAAGATTGGTTGGTTGAGATTTGAGCTTTTTTTGTATGAGCCACTTGTTTGTTTAGTTTTTGTCGGATGTGCTTTCTGACACATTCCTGCCATTCATCTGGCTTCCGGTGGCAGCGTTTTGGCACACTGGCCACTAATTGAACACGGGCTGCGACATGACAGGTGGCAGCATGTACCGATACGCAAACATACTTCTTGTTTTTACAATAACTCTTTGAAGTGGAATGAGGCTTTGTAGCACCGATGAGACCTGTGAGGATTGTCTTTAATAGCGTCTCATCTGCATGTCCTGATATTGTCCAAATGCATGCGTTGCCAGAGGTATTTATCTCATGAAAGCGAGTACGTCACAAATTCAATGACGCCCACATGAAACGGGATCGATCATAAAATATTATCCGAAAGAAATTCTCCAGTCTGCCAAAAGTTAACCTAATAAAAGTTGATAATGTGTCGAGTTTCTGCATCGGCAGCTTGTGCAACCGAGATGTGTCCAGGAGGCTTTGCTGAGATGAAAAACATTTTACTGGAACAGCAAACATTCTGGCCTTCGGCGGCGATCACACCACGTCAAGATGATTCCGCCGCTGTGCGGCCCACCCTCAGTAGTTTTCAATCAAGCGTTTCCCAAGACTGCAAACGACTGCTGTAATGAAAGATGTGTGTACGGTCCAGGATGTTGTTGGACACGTCGGTCATCAAACCAAGCTGTCGGCTTTCGAGAGGCAACGAGTCACATTTCTTCTTGAATCCATGTAAGTTTAACAGGCTTTATCAGGATCTTGATTTTTGTCAGCTGCGATCCTGTTGAAGCCCTTTGAGACCTCACTTCACGGCTGCAAATAAACTTAAAGTGACCAGAGATTTATTTCTAAATACATTATCCATGATTGAAGATAATTGCTGGAAACATGCAAAGACTGAGAACTACACTATGTAGTACTGAATTGTGGAGGTACAGCATTAAACTGTCCACAGTTTTCCAGATTATTATTATTTTTTTGGGTGTAATTTTAATTAAAAAAACCCATTTTTTTTAGCATGGCTTAAACGGCACCCGGTGACGCACTTGGGTGTCCGACATGAGTCGCCGCTCTCCCACTGTATAAGAACTTTAGCGCCTTTGTTTGCACCAGCGGTTGTCTCACGCAATTGCGAGCTACTTAGTTATTATTACTAGGCCCATTTCTACCACTACAATGTTGGTAGCTAGCTCGCTATGCCGAAAGTCTTCCCTGGGTGCGGCAATCTACTGAACACCTTGGTGTCGTTATTTAAACACCCAAACAAGAGAGTGACACCGCAGAGGAATCCGCCGGCCGAGAGAAACACTGGAAGCCTGTTAGCTTGCAAGCTAGCTAGTGGCTAGCATGGAACGCCCGGCGAACACCCGGTGGGATTTAGTCCAGGCACCGGAGGCTCAAATATGTAGGGATGTTTAGGCATGAGAAAGTTGCGCGACAAAGTAGCATACATTTTTCAGCGGGGCGTGGTTTTACGCATTCATCGGACAAGCGCACAGCATCTGAGAGCGAAGTCAGCGGATTTTCAAAGCATCATTTTACATACTCGGTGACTTTTTTAGTTTTTCAAATTTGACAGGGTTGTGAACAACAGTCTTCTGTGGTGTCAAATTTACAAGACAAAATGTTTATTTTCACTTCACGCGAACTTTAAGTACAGTAACTAAGAAAATGTTCAGTGCTGGCCATAACTCTTGAACAAGACAATCTTTATGGGTCAAACGGCTTCCGCTGAGGCGGGTAAACCTCAGTCACTCAGCCGAGTCCAAGTTAACCAAACGCTGCGAGGACAACGGGAGGTGAGGAAGCGGCTGTCAACGGGAGAGTTCTTAGTGTGAAGTTCCGCGGGAATTTCTTCGGGATTACTCATCGTCGCCTGATGGATCCTGTTGAAAATGTGCCGTTTTGAAGTGAAATATGTTGGCCGCGGGATTAGAGAAGCGCAGTTTGTTTTACTAGTCGACGTGTTTGACCTCGAAAGCAGCTTGAAGCTTCGGCGTGACGCGTTTGCTCGCGGGATGCCTGGATAAGCTTCACGAATTGCGACACAAGTTTACACAACGTCACTCGGCGGTTAGTCTACAGAGCGGATATTGACTCAGATGAGATCAATCCAACCGCAAGCACGAAGTCCCTACAGACAAACCCGCTTCTTGAGATACTAGCGGAGCATTATTGAATAGATGTGTTCGACTCGCAAAACACTATAAAGGAGTCAGTGTTGCTCACTATACAAGTAACCCCCGCTATTCGCACCTGGGAACAATCTCCAATGCAAATAGTGAACATTTACAACTGATGGATGCCCCTCGCAGGCCTGTTCTAAAAATAGCCCACCAGTGATGGGACATTTGCATTCCTAGGAATGCTGTAGAGTGATCATTTAAAAATGTAAAACCTATCAGAGATTTGTATAAATAATGTTATATATTGACATTAGTCTGTTTCTTACCTTGTTAACTCATTGTTGATCATTATTGTGTGAAATTATTCAAGTTTATTTATACAGCACTTAATCACATAAGATTCGTATTGGGGCTCACAGGCCCACGGTTCACCAAAAAAAAAAAAAGATCCCTTTCGTAAGTCTCAGCATTCATTCTCCTTTTACGACTCCTCTCTAAAATCTCTTGACGGTGCATACACTTATTACAAAAGAAAGACATCTGTGGTATTTTTTTGAAATGTTAAAAAGTTATGCATCTGTTTGGTCGTCCACTCCCTTTAACCAATACTGTCTGTTTTCGTAAATTTCTTGTGCCATGCACAAATAAACGGAGGTGACCGTGGCTGTCCTCCATACTGAATCCTGTTATGCTTCGTATTTATGCCCGATTTTGTTTCAGTAGACTGAAATACACTTTTCTTGAGGAATAGCCTTTTTCTTCGGCTTTAATGAACGCAGTTGAACGTGTATATGTCTGGCATTGAGTTGAACATGTGCATTGACAAGTTTATAGGCGCTCAAATTAAGTTCACCTGTAAAGGTTATACTGCATTTTTATTTCCATCCTTAAATTGGACTGGAAAGCCCAGTTGCTTCATCATCATCCCATTAGTTGCTTTTATACTGCTAATATATTTTGTTCATTTGTAAAGAGACTTTGTGGGCACCTTAGTTTCTTGAAATCTTGCACCCAGGGCGACTGCCGAACTCGCTCCCCCGTCTCACGCAACACGGCCGTAATCAAGTGTAATTAGGGGATTGTTGGCATTAAGGCGCTGCGCCCATCTGAGGACCCAGCCTCGGCGATGCCTTTTGAGGCACCTCCGAAAAGCCGTGTCAACTCGTGTTAAAACGTCTTGACGGTCGGGCCTTCCCCAAGGAAAATTCCTTGTTGTGTTCCCACCCTTTTGCCTTGCGTCACAAGGCTAATTTGCTACATGTTAGCATTTAATAGAGACGAAAGGGCTCCATTCAAATGTTAGGATTCGGGATTGAGCAATGCTTTCAGTTTGAGTCAATCATGGAAGATTTAAAGGGAAGCAGCACGTTTGGGTGGCGGTCTGGCTTGTTTTGACAGGCGCTTGTCAGTCGCCTGCCCAAAACCGTTTTGAACGGTGAGGAAATGATGAGTCAAACAGTTTGTCTCCACGTCATCAGTGTTAACCACAATGACGCCGGAGCCAGACAGGCTGCGACCGGCGAACCATCCCTGCCGTCACCCTGCTTCCCCTAATGCTCTCGGACGGACGTTTCTGGCACGTGAAAACACTTCGGAAAGTGACGGCTTACCTCAGCTTGCTTGTGTTTGGGTTTGATTATTAATAGAGGTGGCAAAAGTATTTACACGCTGTACTTAAGCGAAAGATACTTGTGTAAAAACGACGGGTAGAAGTACTGATTAAGTACAAGTAAAACAAGTACAAGTACTCCCTGCTTAAGTGCAAAATTAAAAATACATTTCTACTGTCAATTATATACAATAATTTTATTCACCTTTTATTAACTCGCATAGTGCTCCTACTGAGGAAAAAAAAATCAGCGGGCACAGCTTTGCTGCAGACTGACTTTTGATGGGATAATCAGGACGAAACTGACAACAGGTAAAGCATGAACAAGCAAGACAACAACAACAACAAAATGCACAATTAGCTAAGATAACGACTGAAAACAATACACGTTTCCTGTATGTGTTGATTCAGATTAGACCGAATTTTGTAACAACAGAAGCTGGTGCTTTTTAGGCTCGCACAAGACACGAAGCATTTTCCGTCATTCTTGGAGCTGACAACATCCCCAAAAATTTCAATTCATTTTGATGGGGAGATTTGATGATTTGATACACAAATAAACTGAGTTACGAGCTTGGTCAGGGAACGAATTCAACACATAAGTCGAAGGTACCACTGCCGGCGAATAAGCAGAATCTAAGCGCAAGAGGTTCTGCGCTGCAGACGTCACGTTGGCTTGGCGGCGATGTCGAAGGAGAAGGTCAGCAGCGCCGTAGAGCGCCTCCCGAAACAACAAACCCCGCAGGCGTCGTGGCCGCCCGCGCAGACAGGCCGGTGCCTTTGTGCTAGTTTGTATGTTTGTCGCAGCGTTTTCCTCTTTCCCACTTGATAATATTTCTCTTTCCCATAAGTGCACTGGCTCTTTGGCCCACATGGAAACTGTTTTAGTTTCGCTTGATCCTAACCCGCCTTCGGACGAGGATTCGGTGCAATCAGCTCCAAAGATTGCCTCCCATCCTTCTGGCTGAGCCTACGTGACCCGGGAGATATCTCCTACATCTCCACAGATTAAGAGATCAAGATCACTCCTCCCCCCCCCCCCCCACAAACCTTAAACGCCCTGTCCTGGTGTTGACCCGGCCCGCAAAGACATGCCGCAATATTTCCAGTTGTCATTAAGCTGTTAAACTGTCATTCTACCAATCCAGGAGAAAAGTGCTTGGAGGAGTCAAACCACGTTCTTGCAAACATTGGTAGTTTTCCGCCTTTTGGCACTAGCGTTAAACAGTACTGTTGTCCCACTATTTACACGATGGCAGACGCAATGGAGGGTGCTCGGCTCGGGGTGAAGTGCAGCCTCCTCGCAGAAATGGCGGACGCGGCTCTTTTTACAACCCCATCCGTCATCTTTTAGCTGCCACTTGGCTAGCACTACAGGCACTTTAAGAAATAGGAGCAATTAAACATAAAAAGCGGATTGCGGCGGTGTCACCAGTTAATCAGCCACGCTATTATATATATATATATATATATATATATATTTTTTTTGTCACTCCATACTGGAAAATGAGTTGTCTGATTGAGTCTGGACGGCGATCAAACGCTCAGCAAAAAGGATTAGATCAAAAGAAAAGCCACATGCGGCGCCGGTGCTGAAATGTTTAATTCCAGTCATAGGTTCTGTTCGGCGCTTTTTGTGATGTCAACAGAAGCTTTTTCAGAGTGCAGAAGCAGTTCACTTTGACTCGTGTACATGAGTTTGCATTGCGATGGAGCAACTGGCTGTAAATTGCGCTTCCTGTTGACTTGTATGAGCTGACTCCATGTCTGTAAGGCGTCAGCTCACAACTTCAGGCGCCAATGAGCCACCTAGAACAACACCTGGACACAAATATGTCCGCGCCTCACGCGCTAAGCCTGTTCTTTTGTTTTGTTTTGTTTTTCCTCGCGTTCAATTCAAAGCCTGTCGTGTGTCTGCTTTGGATCATCTGATAAACAAGCGTCAATTCCCCGGAATGCCTCCCCTCCCGTTACATTTGGCCGGCGAGGCAGCAGGAATGTTGATTCTTGCAGGTGTGATATTATTTATGAAGACGTAAAGAAGAAATACGCTCGTGAAATTGTAACAGTGAAACAAGCGTCTGTTGTTTTTCCATTAATATCTGGCCAAATTTCTCAAGCTCTTGTTCAACAAAATACTAGTGAGCAGTTCAAGTAAGACAGACGTTTGGAAATCCCAACTGAAAAACAAAATACAATATAAAAACATATTTTTGAGATGTGTAGAGGAAAGCACCTCAAATTTGGGGTTTACAAATGTATTTTTATCAGAACATTATTATTATTATTATCATTATTTAATTGGACTGTGATATTAAAAAACATTTTTCCTCTTCAGTCTTCTTATTGATACAAATACTATTATTACTGCTAGTGATACTACTACTACTAATAATAATATTAGCACGCTAACACAATTTAGAGATCCATGCTTTTCATTGGACAGTGGCAAATTTCTCAAATGTGTGAATTTTTTGGCACATTTAGTTCAGAAAAAACAATGACTTGTTTCTTCTTCTAAATAGTAATATCTTTATTATTGCAGACTTATGGAGACCCAGACATGACATGAGGGGTGGAAAAACTATTTTGTGCTCACGAAATAGTTACAGGGTGTGCACGAAGTCCATACTGGACAGGAGGGGAAGAAAATCGAGCGCACCCTCCTTGGAAGTTGAAAGTCGAGGCAGAGTTGCAGTTCCGACAAACACACAAATAGTAGCCGAGTACTCGCTGTAACAAAGTCGCAAACATAGACCCAATCGAATAACTGCCTAAATGTAGAATAATAAGATATTGACTAGAACATGATAAGAAAATAAACTTCGCATGTGTCCGTTTGTAACAAGTCCGTAAAAGTGCGCTCGATTTGGTTGCCCTCCAGTCCAGTACGGAGCCACGGCTTCTTCGTGCGCACGCAGTAACTACTTCACGCGCACACTGTAACTATTTTGTGTGCACGAATTAGTAGCTCGTGCGCACGAATTAGTATTTTTTGTTTTTTTTTGTTTTACACTCACGTTGGATATACATACTTTTCATTGGAAAGTGTATTTTTTTTTTTTAATGTTTGACTTCTTTATACATTTTCATCAGACAAATTAAAATGACCTTTATTATCTAACACATTTTTGGAGGGAGAGTACATGCCTTTCATTCGATTTCTCCCTTTTATTAAAATACCATCAGATAAACTAGAAACAGCTCTTTGTGACAACAAGAACACAACACATGCTTACATGCTTTTCATTGTACAGTGTGGATATATTAAACAAATGGTGACATCATCGCTGCACCTGCTTGGCGGCGGTAAATATTTTTTCCCGAGAAACGGGAATATTTGCATTTGATGAATGCCTTCTTTCCTGGCCTTCCAGGCCAGTTTTCCTGATTTGCACGCACGCCGATGATGAAAAAGGAGCGACGCACGCTGATGACCAAAGCAGACCGGCTCAGGATCCTTGGGCTCAAGTCCACCTTTGGGATGTCACTGCATCGACCTTCAGCCTGAACTCTTGCAAGTTCAGCAATGGCATTCAAAAGCAGCGCATGTGGACACGTGTGCACCCCCCCCATAAATAATTCCTGTGTAGACTGCGGCCTGTTTCACCCATCAGCGGAGGGCCCGGAAGCCTCCGTGCTCCCGAAACGTCCTCGTGGACACGTCAACGGGTTTTTCAATGAAAGCTTTCAGTGCGCATCCCGGGAACATAATCCTGCTGATTTAGGACAAAAACTGCTTCAGACTGGGTTCACTTCTTCTTTGGATTGAACAGTCAGTGAGAGACTTTTGCACCCCTGAAGTCAAACACAAGCTCCTCCGGGATGTTCTGATTTGTTCTTTTTCTTTTTGTTGGTTTCCAGGGTCATTGTCATAAAAGTTTTATGGACTGCACAGGCAATGTTTCGAGGAACCTTTTAACGTCCTTAACTGTGTAATTGACTTTGTACATTGTCCTTCCGCTGGTAACAGTCCTTGTTGGCTGGGCTTGTAGGCCTTTCCTTCTTTTGGAAAGAAAAAACAAAAGCGGATGACGATGACCAAGTTTTGTTGGCGATGTTGTCCCACGAATGTTTTTTGTTTTTTTGTACGAGGTCAGGGATGCTTGACTTTGGATGAAGGATGGATTGATAAATCAATGAATGATGGTTGCATGAATGCATGGAGGATGCATTATAGATGATGGACAATTTTGATGATGGATTAGGATAGTTAGATACAGTAGATATATTGATTTGGATAGATAAATGGCTGATTGATGGATGGATGAATATTTGGATGAGTCATCCAGTTCTTCATTGTCATTTTTGTTCCATATTTTCTCCACTTGATGATGACTGTCTTCATCACATTCTGTGATATCTTTAATGCTTTGCAAAAAAAAAAGAAAATTCTACCTTTCGACATTGAGATCTCGCCGATGCTGTGGAAGCTCGCTGCGGATCATGGCTTGTGTTGGAACTTGTGACTGCAAAGTTGTCAGGAAACGTCAACTAGAAGAATCTGAACTTCATTTGGGGTTAATCAGAGGCACTTTAAATGGCGGCAGGTGTGTGCTGACTCCCATTTAACATCAGTTTGAATGTGTTTGCTGAATTCTGAAGACAGCTCGGGGCTCAGCTATGCAAGCAAGTTATCTCTTTTTTTATTATTATTATTTCTTTGTAAGTCATGGTAATGGTGGAAATGTATTTGAAATGTTTGTTTTGGTTTGTTTTTTAACAGATTACATAATTACGTTTGAACAGGGGTGTGTTGACTTGTCACGTCCACAAAATTCCAGGTTGCCGCTCGCTGTCCGGACCACCTCATTGTCAAAGCCCCCATCTCCATGTCGTCACGAAGTGAGATTGTCCGTGTTCTTCCCAAGAGGCTTTAGATGTCACGTGTCAACAACTAGCCACAAGAGCAACATGTTTTCTGAAGTGAAGGATGAAAGAGAACGAGGTCGCGGCTGTTTCTTCCGTCGAGCCAGAGACATAATTTGATGCTGACCATCGTCGTCGTCTTTTTTTCTTCTTCTTCTTTCATGATCCAGTGTTTGATGTGTTCTGGGATTGTCTTCCCTGCAACCGTCCACAGCTGGGGTCAATTTACGGAGGAGCAGCAGGGTGTCCGTCAGAGGTGAGCAACCACAGACAAACAGCAGGACATATGGTTTGAAGGTGTGTAAAATAAAATCTCACATATTTGTTCAGATTTCCAATTCCGATTTTGCGAAAATCAAATGACATCATTCAAAACAAGTGGTTTGCTTTTGTTTTTTTCTCTTGATACCAAACAAGGAAACAGTTTTCTTCAGCATGCCGCCGCCCCCCCGATCATTAACTTGCATCAACTTCCACAGAAATAATAAAGCCACCTTGACTTACGGGTTTAGGCAAATGATGATTCACCAAACTGCCGCAGTGTAGTGCCAACTACTGGCAAGGAGGACTTTCTCCTATCATTTTAAAATTTTTTTCATTTTGCCTTAAGTATCGTGACTGGTATCGGCAGCCTTCGCGAGTTCCCGATACCTTGAAATGAGGTCGCTATCGGCCTGATACTGATACCTGGTATTGGTACCCGCCCATCCCAAGTAAAAACATAATAAAACATAATCCAAGAGAATGTAAAAACTTGTAAGGTATGACATTCGTATGTCAAGGTATGACTGTTGGCAGGAATAGAGAATATTAACTCTAGCATACAAAGATGTGATCATTTACTGCATCTTAAAGACAAAAAAAAAAAAACCATTCAAATCTTTAGAGGCCAACGTGGGATTTTAATGAAAGAACCTGATTCTACTCAAGCTGAGTGTTTCTCAACACGCTCTGAGCTTCCAAACTAACATTTTAAGGGAGATTTGATAACTGGAAGGCAAATACAAAATAGGAGCGCCAGCAAACGATATCGAGCTAAAAGTGTCAAAATAGCTCAACGAACTGAAAGGTGGAAGGATTCCTGCTGATGTTTGCGCCGTTCCAAACACGCGTCCTCTGGCGAGCGACAACACGATGCCGTCCAAGCGGGCCGAAACCCCAGCTGAGCAGATGGGGAACCCTTCGCGTCTTTGCGTTGGCCGGGATGAGGAGCCGAGTGCAATCGGATTCCTGTTGTATCCTCCCAAGCTCGCGACGGTACGGCACCGACGTTCCCGGCCGCCGTCGTTGAACCTCGCTGCAGGATCCATTAGGAAAGGCGGACGAGTGGAGGAAGATGGCATATAAGTTAAACATCATCAAGGGAATCGTTCTCCTTGTTGGATGGCTTGTCAATCTCTTCAGCATCTGTTTTCCAACAAAACTTCTTTTGTAGCCTTCGTTACAACTTCTGGCACACAAAACCAAGTGACATCTTGCCTCCGGCCAGTCTTCTGGAAGCTGCTCCAAAACTGAGCAGATTTCCCTGAGGTACCTCCACGGATCTTCGCCGAAGCCATACTGCGTCAAAACATACACAGAGGTCATAAAAGTGTCTGCCTAATGTTTATGTGACAGATAAAGCAGGCGTGACACAACATGCAGAATCCAAACTCCTTCCTGACCACCACCATCTGTTGCTCAATTTTCCAACAAAACTTATTTTGTAGCCTCCATCGTTACGACCTCTGGCACGCAGAAAGATCTGATACAAAGTACAAAACCAAGTGACATCTTGTCTCCGTCCAGTCTTCTGGAAGCTGCTCCAAAACTGAGCAGATTTCCCTAAGATGCCTCCACAAATCTTTAACGAGCCATACTGCATCAAAACATGTGCTATTTTCCCACAATACCTCTTTTGTACCTTCCTTTGTTACAAGTTCCGGCACACGGATACCGGACCCGTCTTTTAAAACTACAAAGTGAAAAAAGCAAGCCACTCCTCCCACTTTCAGTGTTCTGGAAGCTGCTCCAGCTGAGATAACTCCATGGATCTTCATTCAAGTCATACTGCATCAAAACATGTGAGAATGTCATTAATGTTTCCATTGACACATCAAGTGGGCATGACGCGACGTCCGCAACCTGACCCAAATTCCTTTCTGACCACCATCAACAACATCCATTGCTCAATTTTCCAACAAAACTTTTTTTGTACCACCGTTGTTACAAGTTCTCCTACAAAGACGTTGGGCAACTTTTTAAGATACAAAGTACAAACTCAAGTTACACCTCCGCAGTCTCCTGGGAGCTGCTTCAAAGCTGAGCAAGTTTCCCTAACATGCCTCCATGGATCTTCCTTAAAGTCAAACTACATCAAAACATGCATAAAAGTGTCTGCCTGATCTTTACGTTGAAAGACCAAGCAAGCGTGACACGACATCTACGAGCTTGCTTACTCAGAACTTGATCCTGACCATCAGCCTCTGTTGCTCTATTCTCCAATAAAACCTCTATAGATGCCTTCGCTCTCACAAGATCAGCCATGCAAAAACCTCTTGCTACAGAGTACAAAACCAAGTACCATCTCCTAAACCAGCCCTCTAGAATCTCAAAGGTGCTCCAGAACTGAGCAAGTTTCCCTAAGATGCCTGCACCGATCTTCGTTGAAGCCATACTGCATCAAAACATAAAAAAACTATTTCTTAGCCTCCGTTGTTACATGATTTGGCACAAAGATTTTGTTTTTAAGATACAAAGTACAATAGTAACTAATCCCAATCCTGTCTCCTGGAAGCTGCTCCAAAACTGAAAAGATTTCCCCAAGGTACCATGGATCTTAACCGAACGATGGAATTCAAGGAATAAAACATCCGGCGATGTTCTTGAGCTAAGCTAACGTAGCGCAGCCAGCTAACCAGGCGCGAAACAACGACCGCAACCCGACTCATATAAAGAACGTAACTCCCTCCCGACCGTGAACTCGCTGGCTGTGTCGCCATCGTGCACCTGCAGGAGCAGAGGGCGGGTGGGCGGCTTTGGTTTGCGGCGTCCCCGTTGAAGCGACACGCGGTGGGCCCCCCCCCCCCTGCGGGCGCAGTGAGTGCAAATTGTAACCCGCGGCAACTGCATCAGAGTCAGCTATGTGAACCACGACACAACGACACAAGAAGTATTTCATTTTTTTGAAGGGTTATTGCGACGATCTGACAAGGAACCGTAGTTGCATCATGGCCTTATCTATATGAGAGGAATGAACAACATAAAAGAGTTCAATGGATGTGATCAATCATTTTTATTATAACTTCCATATTTCACTTGAAATAGTCGCTCGGAATTGATGCGTCTGCATGTCGCTTATTGGACGTATTTGAGGTGCTTATTTTGGCGTGGCGTCCTGTGAAGTGCGTCCAGCGTGCAGTTGATTAAATGGCGCCGGCTCATAAAGGATGAGAAGCAAGCCCGCCCCCCCAGGGAGGAACAAAGACCACCGCACGTGGAGTATTTCAGCCCGCTTGTCTGCCGATGACTTTCATGCGTTTTTGTTGTGCAGTCGCAGCTCCTTTTGCGAGACGTCCTGTGCTGGCTGCCGGCTGGCCAACATCGCCACCCCAAGACCCCTTCAGTGATGTCCAAATCCCCTCCCCCCAACCCCCCACGTGGAGGGTTGGAAGACCAGACCCCCTCCAGGTCAACATGCTGTCAGCTTCATGTCAAATTACCAAGGTCAGTGTAAAATAATAACCAAACTAATTCAAAATAATAACGTACAATGAAACTATAGCTTGAAGCCGTTACCCTGGCGTACTTTGAAGCCCTACGCCCTTTTAGAAACCCAAACTTGAATCGCTATCGTGTTTTCAAACCCAAGTTTGAAACCTTAACTCTTGAAAGCTGGATTTGAAACACTTACACAAGCCTGAACCCCTAATTTGAATTCCCAGCCATGTCTCGAAACGCTACTTTGAAACCATAACCCTTGTGTGAAACCCTAACCCTGCCTTCAAACCCTGATTAGAAACACTTACCGATGCTTGAAAATGAAAACGATTGGAAGTTCAGTTCCTGGCGGGACGTGTTTACGCTCGTTTGTCAGCTCTCGTGCTTTATTTGTTCTCTGACTTTGTCCCTGCGGGCTTTTAACAGCAACAAGCCTCCCGGCCGCCCGCCCGCACACGCTACATGATCACTGACATTCATCTCAAACAATTACATTTGTTTATCCTCCCCTTTGAGTGGAGAATTATGACCCTGGAAAAACATTTACGGCACATCCAGCTAACGTTTATGCTAATGTTGCCCACATCAGCCGCACAGATGACGAGCGACAAATCATTCAACGTGCGGTTCATTCATTTCTGATTTACTTTTTAAATATTAATGTCATTGCCAAACCCTCATTTGAAACCCTATCCCAGTCTTAAAAGACTCATTTGAAACCCAATCCTTCTTTTAAAGCCTTAATTTGAAACCCTAACCCTTGTTTGAAGCCCTGATTTGAAACCACAACCCTATTTTGAAACCCTAACCATGACATCTTAACCATGGCTTGAAACCCTAATTTGAAACCCTGTCGCTGTCTTCCCACACTTGTTTGAAACTGAAACCAACTTATGAAAAACCTTCATTTGAAACCGTAACCCTGAATTGAAATCCCCAATTTGAAACCCTTATTTCAAACCCAAAACCTAATTTGAAAGACTAAATTAAAACCGTGTCCTTCCCTTGAAAGCCTGATTTGAAACCCTACCCCGACTTTGAAACCCTAATTTGAAACCCTAATTTTGAAACCCTACTCTTGTCTTGAAACCTTAATATGGCACCTTATCCCTAACTTGAAACCCAAATTTCAAACCCTTTCCTTGTCTTCAAGATCTTATTTCAAATCCAATCCCTGACTTGAATCCCTTATTTGAAACCATATTCCTGGCTTGAAACCCTTATTTGAAACCCTAACCCTGGACAAACTAAATCAAATCTCACAATTTATCACAGTCGACCAGCACATAACATTCGACAGTCAGTCGAATGTTGTCGTTTCCTGTTGTCGGCCTGTTGTTTCTTCTTTAGACGTCGAGGCCTTGCTGGCAAATGAAGTGTTTAACGCCGTGTTGCTGCAAAGCGTATAAAAGCGATTGTGTTACATCACGCTGGCCTCAAAGCTCCTCCGTGGCTAAAACAACAGCTGGGATTTGGGATCACATGGACCCGGCGTCGTCCTCCTCCTCCTCCTCTTCCTCCTCTTCGTTCGGGAGCGTGTTGAAATGGCGACGTCTTATCCGATAAGCTCACAATGGAACACAATATTGTCTCGAAGTTTTCCGGACTCAATGCAGCTCCAAGGTTTTTAAAGATCACATTTATCATCACAATCATAATTAGGGAGGAAAAATGTCCGGGCCCATGGGAGGGATTGGGGTGGACTGGTGTTCTTCATTTTGGCTAAAGAGCTGGGATTCTTGCAGTTTACGCACACGCACGAGCACACGCGCGGACCATGGGCCAGGGCGGGTCTCGTCTTCACTTTGTTCCAGCCGAGCGCCTGATTGGAAACATCGGGAGATTTAGGTCCTAACTATGCCGGACTAAACACTCTCATCTGTGCGTGTGCGTGGAGAGCAGGTGAACTGTGAACGGACACACACACACACGCACACGCGCACACACGCACGCGCACTGGGAATGAAGTATGCTCACTCTCTGACTCAGGCTTTTCCATGGAATATCCTACACGTTAATTCTTATTTACCGTATGCAGAAAATCAGATTCTGCTCTTTCTATGCTGAGCATTTATCATGAATCTACAGAATTAAATGCATGCACGACACTTGTACACTAAAAGCACAATATTATATACGATAAGCTCTCGTTAAATGACAATGCGGCTATTCAAAGTGAACCTTATCTTCCTAAAGGCCGAATCAGATGGGTTAGGTTTTCAAACAAGGGTCAATGTTTGCAATGTTTACTGAGGTTTCAGCCAGGGTCGGGATTTTACGTTTCAGGTCAGGGTTTCAAATTAGGGTTTCAAAACAGTGTTAGGGTTTCAAATAAAGGTTTCAAGCTAGGGTTAGGTCTTCACATTAGCGTTTGAAGCCATGGTTATTTCAAGTTAGGGTATCAAGCCAGGTTTAGGGTTTCAAAGTGAATTTCCTTGAGCCTGGAACCTTTGGTTGAAGTGGTTTTGACAACTGTCTTTTTAAAAAAAAATTGTTTATCTCCCCCTACGGTACATTAAGTGGTAGTGCAGCTACTTGCGGCACATCAGTAACCTGCTTTACGTACTGTACGTGTTACGGCTTCAGGCTGACATCAGGTGTACAGAACAGAGAAGAAGACTTTTGAGTCACTGAAGGTTTCTGCACTGCAACAACACAAAGGAAGGAACCTTCAACGCGAGGCGATCTGTGCTCAGGGGCGTGTCCTCAATAACTTCTAATCAGCGCATCATCCAAAAAAAGAGAAGCATCTCTAATCAGCGGAATCCTCTGGAATAAAACAACATGTCTGTAATCAGTACACACACACACACACACGCGCGCGCGCACACTGTCAATGTGTGACATGATGGAACCTTCACGTCATTGAACATGTACAACAGATGTTATATTCAAAATACGCATGTCCTGACAATGATTAATGCTATCAATTCATCTCCCTGCAGCTCTGCGCGCGTGCGTGTGTGTGTGTGCGTGTGTGTGTGTGTGTGTGTGTGTGTGTGCGTGTGGTGGCACTTGCTGACACATAAATGATAGATGGACAAATGGAAATTCTACTTCCCCAAAGTCCCTGGTTGCCACGCTGCACCGCGGTGACTCACATTCTGTGGCGACTCACATTCCAGGGCACAGACAGGGATAAGGTCTCCGATGAGGGTTTCACACCAGGGTAAGTTTTCCAATTAGGGTTTCACGACAAGGATAGGGTTTCGAAGGATGGTTTTAAATTAGGCTACCAAGACAGAAACGTGGCTTCAGAATAGACTTTTAAATTCGGATTTCAAGCCATTGGGTAGGGTTCTAAATGAGGGTTTCAAATGACGGCTTAAAGTCAGGAAAATGGGTTTCAAATTAGGGATTGAAGTCAGGGATAGTTTTTCAAATTAGGGTTTCCATTAGGGTTGAAAGCCAGGAATATGGTTCCAAATTAGGATTTCAAGACATGGTTTCAACTGACCGTTTTAAGACAGGGATATGGTTTCAAATGAGGAATTTGAGCTATGGATACGGTTTCAAATCAGTGTCTCTAGCCAGTTTAATGTTATTACTGCCATGCCGACGCACATTCGCGGGCCGAGGCGAGAGTTTTCCCAAGCAAGGGAATATTTGGAGTCCTCACAATTAACTGTGAGTGACATTGGATGCTCATTGTTTGCCAACGTTCGTCTGGAGGGGCTTTAAGATGGCGTCGGTGAAAATTAGGTTGCCATTGTTGTGGAGCATTAGGGGGGTCCGACGCTCCGCCGAATGCCACCCAAGTGGTCTCGAGTCTCGCAAAAATCCTCGACGGAACACTGTGGAAGCCACCCAATCCTCGCAAAGTGTTTGCAATCAGACGCCACGTAAAACATTCCCGGCAGGCGCCGCCCTGAGAGGAGGGCGTGTTCCCATGGAGACGCTCGGACGGGCTTTTTCAAAGATTTGGAGCTATGTGAAGGGGCTTTGAAGTAGCCCCTTTATCAGTTTAGCATAGCATCCACTAGCGAGCCAGAGTTGATGTATGTTTGGAGCGTCTTCAAATGGTTTCCACCGAGCAGTTGCAGGTTGAGAAGGTTGGCCCGTTTCCTCTGGCTAGCTACAGCAGTCAGAGTAATCCACTTTTTCCTCGACAATCACGTCATGTTGTTTGTGGATCACTATTAAAAGTGGCTCTTCAAAACGTTTCCTGATAAGAATGGCAGTGCTCGCATATATATTTGTCTTTTTTGGCAGTGAGTTCGGGATCATCGGTCGGTGTGCGAGGGTCAGTCCCCAACTTTAATTTGTTCGCGATTGTCCAGTTCCATCTTTTTCTGGGTGCGAAGCGAGATCCAGCTGCCCAGGGGGATAGTATAGTTTTGCAATAGTATATGTTTTACCATAATACTTCCTTGACGGTTTCCTCCTTTTGTATCATTACCAGTAGTGAGCAGTCAGGCCCTCCCTGCTGGCCTAAACACTTACAACTTAAATAAAATGTTATTCATTTATTTCCGCATTTCAAAGTCATTTTCTTGGATGTCAAGATGTTTTTTTGTTTGTTGGTCCAATCAGATTTTTAGGAGTTTATTTAAAGTTTTTATGCTTTTGTCATGTTATTAGATACATTTCGATTGTGAACTGCTGCTCCTAATGACATTGTAATGTAGAGGTTTGGAGGAAAATGAAGGATCAACCATCTCACTTGCTTTGCTAATACTCTAATAGTACTCATGGCAAAGATGCAAAATGTATCTCTCGCTCTCTCTGTAATGACACACATTGTTATATTGTCTTTTTGTATATTGTTTTGTAAAATTGCCTCGTGTAGTGTTGGTATTAAGGGGTGGATTAGGTCACTTAAGTCTCCACTTAAGACCCAGGTCCGAAATGCACCGACCACCATTATATCGTATAACTACAGCGCCCAGGGCAATCTGCTTCTTCCCTGACACTCATGCCATGTTGTTTGCGGTTCAATCAAAAAATAATACAGTGCGGTATAGTTGGAGCTTGAAATGTGGCTTCCCCATAAGAACACCAGTGCAGTTTTCCCATTGCAGCGAGTTGGCATGTGTGCGAGGGTCAGTTGCCAGGTGTGCGGGCGTGAGTCGCCAACTGTAATTTGCTCACGATTGTCCAGTTCACTTGGGTTCGGCCGCATCGGTCGGTGTGCGGCGGGCCGAGATTCCACACGCATACTGTGCATATCTCACAAGCTGGGATTTTGAGAAAATAAACCCTTTCATCTCGTCTCCCATGTTCCGTAGCTGACTCACGTAAAGAAGTGTCTTTATAAAGAAAAAAGACGAAACTGCTGGGTATAAAAGGAGACAAATTTAGTTTATCCAGCAAACAAACCACATCGCTCAAGTCAGCGTTGACATTATTAATGATGCAACACTGCTGTTTCGTGCCCACGCTTAGAATAAATATTTTGGCCCAAGTCTCACTGGGAGCCTCAAAAGGACAAAGCTAGCATACCATCCGGGCTCCCGGAATGTGATTATTTCATTAAGGGTCCTCAAGTACCCCGCAAGCCCCCACCTAATTTTAATTTCTGCTCCCAGTGGCACGTCTGCCCGGGGCCGACCCGTCTTGTAAGTGCCACGCTGCCAGAGGTTAGTGAGGCCGGCCGGTTCTCAGACAGCGTGAGTGCCAAGGCCAATAGTCTGGCTCTGACGGGACCCCTTCATGACGCCCCCGTGCCAGGTTGCTTGTTCTTCCCTAATATGGCCCCAATCCTTTGCACTGTATTTTGGATTTTTAAGGAGAAAGTTTGTGGACTTCAATGCTACTTTGTACCCATCTGCATTTTCACTTGATCTGTAAGTGGGAATATTGTGACGTGACTGGATTAGCTGAGGAGTGCAAACACAATGGAAATGCTCATTAAGTCTTTTGGGTCGTCAATCAATCGCACGTTCCTTCGAGCGGTTCGGTCAGCATGAGTGACACTTGTAGGGCTCAAAGTGCGGTGGGAACAGACAGATCAGACCTGAACATGCGACTCGACTACAAACCTGTCAATCATCCCGTGCTGGATCGGACGAATGTTATTAAAGATATTTGATGCTCGAACAGAAGCTTAATAAGTGGACATGCCGGCGATGATTAACAACCCTAGCCCCTATGGAAGGCAATGTCGCAAAGTGTGACATATTTTCCAAATGGATATTTATGGGATGCACATCTCAGGAAAAACTCCCTTCTCCTGGAATTGCAGCCACCCTCAGACTTCAACGAATCACACCTCTTCATTCGTCGTACGTACATGAGCAGGTTACGCACCGTGCGTGTGTCAGAGGTCATGACGGGACAATCAGCGTACCCTGAAAATGTCCAAGCCAGGCACGTAAAAAACTCAATCAATAAATACTTGCGCACCAGTGGGAGAATTTGGCCCATAGTGTCTTTCCAATGGAAAACAATGCTTTTTAGCAGCAAAACTACTCGAAAAATCATGTGCTGGGTGGTTGTTGGTAAATGTCTTCCAAAGGCAGTGTTTTAAAAATACCTACAGTAACAAAATAATAAATAACTATCAAATAGTCACAGCAAAGTACCCTAACTTTTTTGCCAAGCAGAATTCATGGGGTTCATTCGCAATGAGTAACGCCCAAACGTTACGCCCAATTAATCAAGAAAGAAAGAAGTCAGACGGACCCATTGGGAGTTATAAAAAATGGGGGTCGGTAGAGCTTTTCTCTGAGCAAAATTCAAAATGTAAAAGCCGATGACCTTGTGTCATTGTCTGTCTTCCTACACACGCGCGCGCACACACACACACGCACACGCACACACACACACACACACACACATGCATAAAGGGGGACAAACTGCTCCACTTCCTGCGTGAAAGCCTCCAGTGACAAGACAAAGCGTCAATGAGGTGAAAAACGATCCCCGGCGATCGGAAGTGGCCCGGCCACGTACAAGGATGAAGCCCGGCCTGACGTGTTGCCCCAGTCCAGCTTTGCGTGGGCCCAACACAATGACTCAGTGTAAGGTGAGCGTGGACCGTCATTGTCCAGCCATCCATTCTCTGAGCCGCTTCTCCTCACTAGGGTCGCGGGCGTGCTGGAGCCTATCCCAGCTATCATCGGGCAGGAGGCGGGGTACACCCTGAACTGGTTGCCAGCCAATCGCAGGGCACACAGAAACAAACGAGCATTTGCACTCACATTCATTGTGCGGCGCTAAAACGTGCCGCTTAAAGGCTGCGGGTCAAATAACAACCGAAAAGAGGTGTGAACCTGTTTTGACTTACATTTTGTCACTTCCACGCCCTTTCATGCCCTTTCAACAGTTGTGATTGTTCATGTTGATGTTCTCTTTTCTCCTTGCCTATCTCACAGGTTGCCCAACAAGTTGCCAACGAGGGGTTGAACCAATTCTAGTCGACCGGTCGACTTTACTCTGCCTGCTGCAGTCGACGGACTATAACGCTCTGTGTGGTATCGAAATATCTGGCCAACAAGGACTTAATACATCTGTGCGGGGCCGAGAGTAAAGAAATAAGCGGTTAGACTCGCTAGCTTTGGCTATTCCAGTCGCCGTTGGCCTTAAAATATGCAAACTGGGGGGGACAACGGGACAGGCGGAGTTTATTTACATCCAATCGTGCGCAGGCAACAAGTGCGTGAGAATGAGATCTTTTAACACCTCCCAACATGTAGCCTGACTTCAAGTCTGGAAATATTTGACTAAAAATGAGACTGATATGCAAGTATATCCCCAAATACAACAAAAGCACAAGTGAAATAGAAACTGAAACAGAAAAGCTTCATTTTTGGGAGCTAGTTTCTCTTGTGTCCCATCTTTCAGCACACTTTGTTAAAAAATGATTTATTCATTTTATTGCTTTATTTTGATTTGTTTATCTGCTGGTCGGCGGCACGGTGGACGACTGGTTAGCACATCTACCTCACAGTTCTGAGGACCGGGGTTCAAATCCCGGCCCCGCCTGTGTGGAGTTTGCATGTTCCTGCCCGTGCCTGCGTGGGTTTTCTCCGGGCACTCCGGTTTCCTGCCACATCCCAAAAACATGCATTAATTGAAGACTAAATTGCCCGCCTCTCGCCCGAAGGTAGGAAGATGAATGAATGAATATCTGCTGGTCCGGCGAAATATGTCTGTACGTGAAACTGGTCCGTGGTGCACAAAAAGTCGGGGACCGCTCCACTGTGCTGAAAAAACATCAATAGCGATTAATCGACTTTGACTTTTCATCACATTACTCGACTTCCAAAAGTCTTCAGTTGTTCAACCGCTCGAAACACGCCGTTGCTCTGGGCTCTGCCTTTTTTTCCTTTCATCTATCCCAACACTCCTTCACCAGATTCGAACAACCATCGTTTTTGTAGTTGCTTTTTGGGCTCCGTTTCCTCCTCGCCTATCTCCACGTTCCCAAATCGGCTTCCAGTCGGCGTTATTGTTGTCTTTTATGGCTTTTCCCCCCCTTTCTTCTCCTTGTTTGTCTCCAGGTTCTGTAAGCAGTTCCCAACAGGTGTTGTTGTTAGTGGTGCTGCTGTTATTGTTATAGTAGTGCATTCACAAGCCTTGGGAATCATCTGTCAGTGCCCCAACTACGGCCATCTGTCAGGGCTATGCTTCATTGAGGCAAATTTAAAGACTTTTCAAATAAGAGCTTAAGGCTTTGAGAAACTAATCAAATCCCGCTTGTGTTGCTTTTCGCGGGACGTCGCAGAGGAAATGAGAACATGAGAACCAACTGTTTGGCTGCAACTTTTCTCTCTTGTCTTTGCTGCTTTTCAACTGAAAACAAATTTAAGTTCAACTTCTGTTGACTTCAGCGCACTCACTACCTGGCAGGTAGGCGAGATGTTTGAGGAATAAACTGGTCGTAGGGAAGTCTTGAAAGAAGGCCAGACTTGCATCATTATTCTCCAGTGGTAGGCCGGAGTGTGCGTACTTCCTGTCGGCTTTTGTTAGTGAGTCGTCAACAAACTGACTCGACCCTCGCCGTCGCTTTTGATCCAGCCGCCAGCCGCCGCCTGGACGCTTCATTGCCATGTGGAGTCAGCGCACAAACATTTGTGTGTTAAATGTGAGAGGACACTGAGATCCGCTGCTTTATGTTTCCCCTCGTCTGACAGAGAGGGAGGAATCGTGAATCTCAAAGAACAAAGAGAAGGGATTTATTTTTTTTCGACTTTGAAACCGCAACATTGCTCTTGATTAACTTAATGGGAGATGTCATGTTTGTGTTCATTGTGGCCTTTTGGCTTACAATCAAGAGGCTATCCCATGTGATCTCTACTTAAGGGGAGCTTTCAAAGCGAACAAGATGGAGAAAAGTAATGAGCGTCAATTAATGGCTCAAGTAGCGGTTGGACGAGGGCCTAAATCTTATTTGTTCATTATAACATATTAGACTATTTGGATGTTTGCGGGAACAGTTTGGACAAGTTTCTTTTCGGTTCCCTGGTGTAAAGGCGTGCCGGCGCGTGTTTGGTGTGGAAGAACTTCAATCAACAATCTTCAAGCGGTAAATACACAACAACAGCGACCGTAACACGTGGCGGGACCGGGTTGGGGAACTTGGGGAGACGTGAGGGGAAAAGTAAACGCAGCAGCAATTAAATCTGTTGGGACATGATTGGGGGAACGTGGGGATAATCAAGGGAAAAAAGGAAGCAGATAGATGGAATGTTTCACAATACTTTTGGATGTGCGGCTTCAGCGATAGCGTGGCTGTTGATAGAGTTCAGATGCACGATGAATTTATTGCTTTGTTCTTTTTTTTTTTTTTTTTTAAATGTATTTCATTTGTTTTCCCCAGCGTTCCGCGGACCGGTCGATTTTGTAATAGCAATGAGTCCCAATGAAGCTGACGTACAGACGCAGACCAAAACGCTCCAATCACGCAACATGTGTTTGCCTCTGCAAATTAGCGGAATGAGAGTAAAAAAAAAAATAATATAAAAAAGCAATCCCTAATAAGTGTGTGCCGACCTTATTTGGACAAGGACAAAGACAGCTAGGGGCATGTGCACCTAAAGTGTACTGCAAACTGTCTCCATGGAGACAATATAGAGTTCCTTTGTGTGTGCGTGAAAGAGAAGACTGCGCGGCTTCGCTCGCAACAAAGAGAAGCCATCATTTTTGGACTAAACATGTCACAAAGCGGAAAGGAAGGAAGGAAGGCCCCACCCTTTTGCTCTACCTGACTGCCATTGAGGAGGAGGGGGGTGGGGGCAGGGGGTCGAGCGCGTCATGGTGCAGGATATTGTTGCTATTAAAGAGGCAAAGGAGGCGAAGCGCTGCCAGTCAGCTGCAATTAAACATGAATACGATTATTGTGTTGGTGGGCTGAGGCGGGACCTGAGCGGAAAGTGGGCCGACTCGTTTCACGGAAATCCCGGGAACGGAGGTCCTCAATAGGAGGACTGCGGTCCCGATCTGGACCCAGAGGCAAGTTGTAATTTAACAACAACAATAAAGAAAAACAACAAACGTCACAACTTTCGGGATACTTTTTGTTTGCCTTTTGTTTACGGTTGTCTCATTTCAACTTACACAACTTTTAGAGTTTGTGCAGTAGTCTTACATCAACAAGCACTACATTTTGTGGTTTCACTGTAGTATTTTTACCTTTGCAAATAATGGGAGATTTATGCGTCCTTATGTGTAACTTTTCAGTTTTTCAGTTTATTTTTGATTTTTATTTTGACCTGCACAACCTAAGGGGATTTACGGTAGTTATATATCTACCTGTGCAGCTTTTGGGAATTTATGGTAGCCCTATGTTTACCTGTGCAATTTAAGGTAATTAATGATAGTTTTTTTTTTTTTTTTAACCTAAAAAGCTTTTGGAGGATTTACAGTAGTACTACTAAATAACTTATGCAATTTAATTTATGGTAGCCTTGTTATTATTATTTTTTTTAACCTGTACAGCTTTTCAGTTTTTTTACGGTGCTTTTATTTTTGCTTTGCTGGTGCAACATTTTGGGGATTTGCAGTAGTTTTCTTTTAACTGGCACTACATGTAGTATTTTCTACTGTAGTTGTTTTTTTTCCCTGTGCAACTTTAGTTGGATTTTGGAAATCGTATTTCTACCTGCACAACTTTCGGATTTATTTTTATGGTAAGGTTCTTACTTCAGCCAGTGTAGCTTTTCGAGGATTTACCTGTATATTAGCGTGCAACTTTTTGTAAAAAATCTTTTTATTTTTTTATGGTAGTTTTAAATTTACCTGTGCAACTTTATGGGGATTTACAGTAGCCTCTGCAAATGTTCTTTTTTTTTTAAACAGTAGTTTTATATTACCCAGTACAACTTTTGGGGTATTTGTTTTTAACTTATGCAATTTTGGAGGGATTTACTGTAGTTTTTTTTTTTTTTTTTTTTTTTTTTTTAACGGGCGCAACGTGTAGTAGTTTTATGGTAGCTTTATTTACACCTGTGCAACCTTTTGGGTTTTTATGGTAGTCTCATGTTTACCACTACAACTTTAGAGGGTTTTTATAGTAGTCTCATTATAATGGCGTAACTTTTGGCAGGTTTTCTGTAATTCTGTTACAAAACACAAACACCTTTTTGGGGAGAAATGTCAGGAATCCAAAAGGCGTCACCAAGTTTCTCCCCTCACGACTCATCCCGCCCATCCCGCCCCATCTCTCGCCCGGCGGTCCGAGGCCAATCTCGCTTTGGTGTAAACAGGAAAGCTTGTGAACGGACCTGGAGCGACTCCATTTAACACGCAAGCGTCTGTCCACGTGTTTGTAGTCTTATATTGCTGTCTTTGTTGATCCTCACTGGCGAGGGTGCGGATTTGCATGGTACTCTTTCCGCCGCAGATGCTGACTTTGACGCTTACGTGCGCTAAATGCTAAACGAGGGCGCGCCAACCTCCGCAATCGCTAAATGCCATCGTTTGGCAGCACGTTTGCTTACTTTCGATGTTCCTGTGATTAGTCAAGGAAATGGATGATTATAATTTGGGCCAAATATTTAATGTTCCCATTATTTGAGTGGGAGTGTGTCATGGCCAGCCTACCGCGCATACAATAACACTGGGCTGCTTTCCCACAGTGAGGCTGCGCGCACACACATACACAGACCACCGGTGTGCAGGACACACACCTGAAAGAGAGAACATACATGCATATCCTCCTTATATTGTGTAATCTAGTTGTCATTATTGAGAAGCCATTCCTTAAAAGCTAAGTTTGTCACTTTGGTTTGAAGCAGGCATTTGATTGATATTGTGGTTGTTTCCAGGGGACTTTCATTTTGGGGGGAAATTCAGCCCTCAAAAATTTGGTAGGCATCAGTGTCACGAGTAGACTCACAAGAAAAGTCAGAAATCCAAGCCCTAAAAGACGTAGGACGTCTTCCTTTGGTGTTTTGGTTGTTTTTGTGGGTCCTTGGAATTTTTTGAAAATTCAGATCCCAAATACAGTTTTACATAGCAACCTGAAATTTAGCAGGCATGTGTATGAAGAGTAGACCCACAAAAAGTCTCAGGTAGCCATGCGTGAAAAGACAAAGGAAGTCTGCCATTTTGTTTTGGAGCAGCCATTTTAGGGTCAGTTCGGTCATTTCCGGGGTCTGCTTGAAGTCAGTTTGACTTGGCAACATGAAATGTGGGAGACATGCCCATCACGAGTAACCCCAACAGCAAAGTCTCAAGAAACCAAGCCCAAAAAGACACAGGAAGTCTTCCATTATGGGTTGAAGCAGCCAATTTATGGAAATGTTGGTTATTTGCAGCATTTCTTCGAATGTTTTGAAAATTTGGGCCCGTTTCACTTATCAACATGAAGACTGGTGAGTATGTATTGTTTCTGGCTGCTTGAAATTGCGCACTGATCAGGAGCACGAAAGTTGACGGATGTCACATTGTTCACATTCCGCTTTACATTCTGGATTCCAGAATCCGCAAGACGTCCCGTCCCCCGTCCCCCCCGCGCCCCACTCAGCAGAAAGCGGCCATGTTGCTCGCAGGGACTCGAGCGCAACATCTGTTTCTCTGCACTTTGTGGCGCACATGTGGTCTCTTAACCTTACCAAAGACGTCTTCATGTGGTCGACCATCTATTTTCCCAGCCAGCAAAGCAGCACATTTGTGCCATATTTACTAATCAAAGCAAAATGCTCTAAAATGTCCTTTTTGTCTGATGTGAGGCAAACCACGTGAAGATCCACGCGAAGCTCTTTTAATTCGCTGAGTAAACTCAGGTGCAGCTCGGCGACGTTGGCGAGCGGAGCCACGTCGTCGCTCGGCTCGGCTCGCTGGGATTAACGAGCGCGCCGCAGCCAGGAAGCAGCCGCTGGGAGCGCGTTCAGCGTGTCGTCGTGTGTGCTGTCAAAGGGTCGCGAGCATTCCCGCTCCGCTGCTGAGCTTGCAAATACGCTCGCCATAGTCTTGTCTGCACATCAGCGGGTATGTGAGATGGTCCAGAACTTTAATTCAACACAGTCGTGGAGATAGGAGACCACTTAAGACTATGTCAACATTGTGGATGTAACGGTACCAAAGCAAACAAACAAAAAAACAAACACAGCGCACATTTGGGTTTGTGAGCAACATCAATATTTTGTCTTTTCAAGAAACTGCAATAACTAGTTTGTATTACTTTAAGCAATCATCACATCAACCAACATCAATATTTTTCTTTTCTTTTTTAGGAGAGTTGCAACATCAGTAAGTCATTTTTTTTTTAAGGAAATTACACAATCAACAGTTTGTCCTGATTTTAGGAAAGTGTAATCTTAATCATTTGGTTTTGAGGAGCGTGAAAAATTGTTTGTCTTCTTTTGGAAAAAATGCAACATCAATAATTTGTCTCCTTTCTAGGAAAGTGCAACATCAATAGTTTTTTCCTTCTAGAAATGTGCAATATCAATAGTTGGCCTATTAGGAATGTGCCATATTAACTGTGTGTCTTCACTTTAGGAAAATGCAGCATCAATAATTTTTTTTTTTTTTAGGAAAGTGCCACATCAGTATTTTGTCTTCTTTTTTGGCAGGGTGCTACATAGTGTGTATTCTTTTTAGGAAAGTGCAACTTTAATAGTTTGTTTTCTTTTGAGGGATTGAAGGCTGCAGACAAATGTAAACGTAACAATGTGACTTATTGTACGAAACAAACAAATGCCGTTTGTTATCCTGTTCTGACATTCTGTCAAAACCGTGACATGCTAAATGCTCCATCCGCTAACCAGAGGCTGAGCTGCCCTGTGGTTGTTCGCAGAGTATACACGTGTCCCTTACCTAATATGTCCCTTGTGTGAACTCGGTACACCCAATGTTCCGTGCTGACAAATCTGAATACGAATACATGTATATACCGCTCCAGCCCTGATGGGAGGGGCGGACACAATTATGACATTGGTCAAAGTTTTCCAAAATGTATTTTTTCGTGAGCATAAACACAGATTGCACATGGATAGACACGACATAACATGATTTTTCACATGGACGTTGCCTCAGTGTTTTTGCAATTGGTCATGAGGCTCATTAATGTCATGCTGTGAAACAACTTCATCGAGAGCAGCATCTTAAATAACACATCCCGACAAGTGTGTGTGTGTGTGTGTGTGTGTGTGTGTGTGCGTGTGTGTGACTTGATGGGATATATTTCCTCTCCCCGGCTTGCTATTTACAGAACAGTTGTAATGACTGGACGGCTGATAGCGATCTGGACGTTCTGGCCCGGGGCCAGTCTGAGGCCTGAGACACGCGAGCGTCACCGCCGCTCAACAGTCGCGCAAGTGCTGCAGTCCTCCGTGAAGACAATACACGAAGTAGACTTGGGATTCCCTGCGTGAGTCACAAGGAATGACTCTCTGGGAATGCTATGCGGGGTGACATCTGCAACCCATAACAGCAACAGCCTTACTTTAGCTCTCATCGCGAGGTTGCCGATCCACATCATTGCATGAATTGTGCCAACGTTTCATCTTGGACCAGGACGTCTTCATCACTTCACTGGAAGACCGTCCGGGTCATTGTAGAGGCTTGACTCTGCCAGACGCCAAAGCAGCCCTGAGGACAGGACAACAAGCAACGCCCCGGTTACAACAGATCATTTGTTTACACCATTTGTTTTTTTGGGGGGGGGGTTTTTTGTACACAAAAGACAATTGTGTAACTGTAAAGACAAAATTACCAAAACCAGATCTAGCCCGTCTAGTCGCAGAGTTACGCCAAGCGCAGCACTGGATTTACACTACAATAGAGCCATGTCTTTTTTGGAAAGTGAAGTATCAATACTATTGCCTTCCTTTTTAGGAAAATTAAGTTAAACGCTGCATGCAAGTTCAGTAGCAACGTTCTGAAGAGTGGGAATTGTTTCCGATGGGCCTGTGTCGCAGCGGACGTGGATCCCGTGTGACCCGGCGTCGTGAAAGCGCGCCTCCGATCCGAAGCCGACGGCTCTCGCGCACCTCAGACTTCACCTCCACTTCCTCCCTCATTTCCTGCTCTGCTGCCAGTTGAGCGCAGCACACGTAATTGCCCTGCACGTTTCCCCGCTCGGGCGCGCGGGGACTCATCGGCAGCGAACCCGAACGGGCCTAATGATGGCGCTGTATCTAAATGACCCCCACACCACCTCCGTGTGTTTATGTCTAGTGGCCAGTCAGTAAACTCGAGTGTTTGTTGGAGAATGCAGCAGATCTCTATCAGGCTCTCTAACAGTTCATTTTGATCTTTTTTTTAACATCATTAAGTCTGTAAGTGACACAATGTTGAAATGTGTGCAACTCAGAGCACATGAAAATACATCATTGGATGATGATTGGGGGGAGAAGTATGACCTAATTCCTCTCTGGGAGGTGGACGACATGGACACGGCGCTCTTGCACGCTCGCAGCCAGAGGGAATTACGTGAGACTGAACACTGCAAGCAGACTGGTTCTGGTCCAACATGTGCTTAAAAAAAAAGTGTTGGAAGGAGGTGAGCCAGCCAGCAGTTAGAGGACAAAAAAATGTCAGCAAAGATAATACAAATATTTATTTTAGGTCTTTATTTTATAAACATTTTGCTGCACACATCTAAAACGCGGGGCTCAGGCTAATTGCTGGTGTAACACATGAAGACACTGACAATACCAACCAATCAGCTGTGTCGCTGTGTCAGATGCCGGCCAATGATGATGTGCCTCCAAGGCGGAAAATCCCAAATGTGTCCTGGCAAAGCAGGACATCTGGACATCACGCCAGTAACAATTGCTGCAACAGTACAACCATTCATATTTTGATATATTTTGAAATTAGGGTTTTAAAGTGGGGTTCCAAATCCATCTTGAGGTTTCAAATTAAGCTTTGAAGTCCAAACTAATGACAGACATGTATCAGCAGATTCGTGACCCTTTACAATGTCAGTTTGTGTGTGGGGGGAGAAACACACACACACACACACACGCAGGAAGTGCACCACGGATGAACAGGAAGTGAAGCATACATGACACACACACACACACAGGTGAACTTGATTTGGGATCTGGTGCACAGAGTGAATCAGGAACCAGCAGGGGGGGGGGGAATAAGAAACAAATTGTTGGATGTCAATGATGACCTTGCATGGATTATCTTGTGGAGCAACTTGTTACCTGCCTGCTGGGGAAGCGTTCAACAGAAAAGTAAGTGCAAGAATTCCTCTGAGACTTTCTTCTCAAACACACACACACACTAGGCCATTCAAACCTTTCCTTCTTGGCGGCCATCTTGACTCCAACCCTAACCTTCACATAATTAAAGACAACTGAACTTTATTCTCACTCTTCCTATTTTTCTTTCCTCTGTATTCTTGTTGCCGTCATTGTTGCGGCTGCCGCTATTGCTGTCATAGTTGCTGTTGGTGGTGCTGTCGCTTCTGTTTGTCATTGTTGTTTCTCCCTTTTTGGTGTTGCTGTCTGCTCTCATCGAGTGATCGATTTGCTGATGAATATTGCTGCTGTTGCCACCTTTTGTTGGTGTCGTCGCCGCTGCTGAATTGCTTTTGCTCTCGTAGTTGCCGATACCGTTGCTGCTGCCGATCTCGTCGTTGCACTGCCGCCGCCGTCGTTCTCGCTGCTTCCGTTTTAAGTGTCGTCGATGATGATGCTGTAGTTGCTTTTATGCGCTGTATGTTGATACTGACTGCCCAGAAAAGCACTTCCAACACAATCCCTTTTCCCATGTTTCACGTATTTGTCTTCACAAGGCCAGCACTAATGTATTGCAACTCTTTGTGGGGCTTCTCATCTTGATTGTGGTCTTTCTTCATGCTTTTGTTAAATAGCTCCCTTTTTGTCTTTCTATGTTAACGCAGAATTATTGACACAAATTGTGCATCTAATGAAGTGAATATATGCTTTTCAACCAACGTATGGTATTTTCTAATGCTTTGTAACCAAAACGTTCTTTGTCACTCGGGAAATGTAAAAGTCCGACGTGCGTGAGTGACCTTCGTTTCATTTTATTTTTGCAGCTCCGCTTCTCCCCAGAGTGGTTAGATCACCTCTTTTTTAAAACGCCCAAATCTCCTTTCAAAGACATCCTGTTGTGTGCTTTATCAATCATATGCATTTGATTTCACATTTCTCTTATTAAAACCCAAAACCTCGAGTACGTCCAGGGAACGTACGCCTTGACAAGAGATTTGTAGAATGGAGACCTTTGAACCTACAAATTGTATAAAAAGTTGGCAGTGTTTAACATGACTGTATCGGCTCATGTACTTCTTTCTATTAGTCCTGTCAGGTTCCTTACATGGTTCCCATCGAATCGAGCCACCAACCGTCCAACTTGAAACCCAAATAACCCTTCCGACCCCAGCGAGAATGCAAACAAATTTCGCCATTTCGGCGCGCCCGCCTTAGAGCAGCGAAAGCGACGCTGACAGACGTGATGTGAAGGCCCCCATCGGCGCCCGTTCCAGCTGGTTGAGATGGGAAAGGAAATTTCCTTTTGTTGAATTTGTGTGTCCGACACGCCGAGCGACTTCTCCCACGCCGCCTTGCCCCTCTTTTTCCCGCGCACAACATTGTGGAGTTTGCATGCTCTCCCCGTGCTTATGTGGGTTTTCCATTCCGGCTCCCTCCCGCACTCCAAAAACCCACATTTTAACTTAATTGACAACTCTAAGTTGTCCATGGGTGAGAATACATGTGTTATGGTTGTTAGCCTGCATTTGACTGGAGACCAGTCCAGGGTGTACACCACTTCTTTCCTAAAGTCACGAGGACAGCAGGACAGATGAAACCTGGATAGATAGGTGGATACATGGATGGACTGATATTCCAACTTCTTTTTTTTGCCTCTGGGATGGTTTTCTTGCTCCGTGTCGAGACTAGTCGTGGCTCAGCAACCTCCCGTTTTCCCCCTCAGAACCCGCGACCTTGTAGCACAATGTGATTGAAACCATGTGAGAGATGAGGCAAGTTCTGGAATCGGTTTTCCATATGAGCTAAGTTGACTAAAGTCCGTCCTTGAAAAGAGCCTGCAGCAGGTGCCAAAAGGCCAATGTTCTCCTTACAATGTCACTTGACGCTGGGGTCTGTCAGTAGCTGACTCTGCAGTAGCGATGTACTCATGATTTGTACTTAAAGGGAGGCGTGAAAACAAAACAAAAAATCACTTTGTCATATTTCTTCAAACTGCCATTATGACCTGACTGTCGTCCGCACTAAATATGATCTTTGGAAAAAAAAAAAACTCAGCTGTCTCTTGCACCATCTCTAATTTGATGTACAGGAAAACCAAAAAACAATCGGAGGTAGAAAGCATGACTTATGGGGTTTCAACCATTTGTCGGTCACTTGTGGGCACGCTCGTTGCGGGCACACCCCCTCATCTCACTTCAACATAGGTCTTTGACACCAAGATGGTACCAAAGCAATGCTTTTTATATTGGAGAAAGGGTTTAGCCTGAGCACAAAAATGGTGAATAGGTGAGATTTTCAGTGGAGGATGGTTCTCCCAAAAAAATCAACAAATAGGTGAATTCACCCTTTGCAAATATGTGGGAGAAACCTGAAAAATCTACAGAAGTTCACTAATGAAGTATTTGTACTTATTTAATTCCCACCACTGCTTTGCAGCCATAACGGTCACGTGTCAGAAGCTACGTCAGGAATGAGGCGGGAGATTCCAACCGGGCAACATTTCTGCCATTGGTCTGGGAAATCCATCCTCACATGCTCTCGTGTGTGTGTGTGTGTGTGTGTGTGTGTGTGTGTGTGCGTGTGTGTGTGTGTGTGTGTGTGTCAGTCACAGCGACACGCAACAACACGCACATGCCAAACTCACTACTTGTTTGTTGTGGGGAACCCATGATGCTTCCCCTCACGTCGCTCTAGTTGAGTTCGGGTTGTCATCTGGGATAAGGGTGGGTGGTGGATGCATGGAAAATAGATGAGAGGATGAATGGATGAATAGATGGACATGAAATACACTATTTACATGGATGGATCAATGAATTATGAATGGATCGATGGATATAAAATGTATGGATGAGTGAATGACTGTATCGTTGGCTAAATGGTTGAGTAGCGGCTCTATGAATGAATTAATCACTGTATAATTGGAATACCAAATGAATAGATGAATGACTGGCTGATGGGGCTGAGTGAATGGATTACTAAATGAAGGAATGGATGACTGAAAGGATGGCTTGTTGAACAAATGAAGGACTGGATAGAATACAAAATGGATAGATGGATGAATGATTCATAAATCCTAAAATTAATGCAGGAATAAGCGAATGAATGAACAGATGAAATTCTGGATGGATATAAAATGTATGAATGGATGGACGATCGATGAATATGTGAATGGATGGCTGAATGAATAAATTGATGAATGGATGAAGTGATGCACTGATGGATGAATGAATGGAATACAAAATTTATATATGGGTGAATGAATGACCGGATGATTTATTGAATGGATTAATAAATTGATGAATGAATGCATAAATAATGTGAGTGAAAGGATGAATTGATGGATGGATAAATTAATGAATACGAAATGGATAGGTAGTTGAATGACTAGATGGCTGGACAGATAAATTAATGAAATGATGACTGAATGAACGAATTAATAAATTGATGGATGCAAGCATGGAATAATTAATAATGAATAATGACAGAACAAAAATAATGAATAATGACAGAGCAAATCCATGGAATGAATAAATTGATGGCTGGATTATAGAGGGATTGATCAATAGATGAATGAACAGATGGATGAATGACTGAATGGATTAATAACACAAGGGATGGATACATGAATGGATGGGTGAACAAATGATGGAATACAAACTGGATAGATTGAAAGAAGGCATGAATAATGAATGATTAAATGGATGGACGACTGCATTAAGGATGGATGAATGACAAGATGGCTGGACGAATGAATTGCTGGAATAATGACTGAATGAATGGATTTTTGTTTTAGCTAGCTTTTTTTAAGTTAGCTTTTTGTTGGATGAATGCATGGGATAATGAATGAATGAACAGTTGAATGAATATGTTAGCAAAGGAATCAATGCATGAATAAATTGGCCATATTAATAAATAAATGAATGGGTCTGAAAGGATTTATAAATAGATGGAAAAACGGACGAATTGAGGAATGGCGTTTGTTTTAGCGCAGGATGACGTGGAGGCGTTGAAAGGCCACAAACATGACGTGATGCTGTGGCTTGCTAGAAAGTGTCATGTGATTAGCTAAACTGACGACGATGATGATGTAACCAGCTGCCATCATCATCATCATCATCATCAGTCACGCTAGCGTTTAAACTGTCAAACTTGTTGCTCCTCAAGCGCAACATCCAGTCAGCAGGAATCGCCACCAACTAGGAGCACCGGGCCGATGACATCATTGCCAATGTTGGCAGGTGATTGGCTGAGGGAGGGATGTAAACTGAGAGAGAGGAAAGTCAAAGCCAGCCGTTGGGGTGACTAAGAGGAAAGAGTCGCGCTATCAGAGGAACACAAGCGTGATTGGAAGTGGGCCATTACAGCGCGCGTGAGGCCGATAAGAGCGCGACAGGGATCGGGCCAATCACGCACTGCAGATCTCCAAGATAATGTCCCAAACGAGCACATTTAAAACTCACGCCACGCTCCATCGTGCTCAATTTACACACCGAGACACTACATTGCAGCACTGTATTGAATAAAAACATGATTAAAGCGTTATATTTCTTTGCATTCTCTTTTGTTAAGTGTAAATACTGTACAAACTGTGGTATTTATGTGTCAGATGCATGCCTTTAAGGGGCGTGGCATAGGGAGTGAGGTCAGGAGCTGGAGTCCGTTCATCAGCATGTGAGCGTCTGGGTGTGAGTAGTGGCTGACAGCGGCTCCTCGCGTGCGTTTTCATTTTGCATTTGCGTGTTACGTCCAAACAGCTGGCGACCGCGGCTCTCCTTGCCCACGGGCGAGGGCACGACAGTACCTGAATTTATCCATTTTGAACAAACGAATGAATGAATATATTGGTAAATTATAATCATTGACCTTATTAATCAGAGATCACTCATACCTCAAATTTGGGATCGTAACGTGAAAAAAAGCACACACAAAAAAGAATTGACCACTTGACAACTCCCAACTTGTGAATGGAAAAACCCAGAGTAATTGACACCCCCCTAAAATATTTATATTTGCCTACATTATTTAAAATGGTAAATATACCACAAAAGATTATTCCAAAGCACAATCATTTCTCTCATTTTACATTACCCTTAAAAAATGGCTTAATGTTTCTATTAAATTTTTTTTTAAAAAAGCACCAGACATGTACTGCACGTGGCAAATACTCTCCACTAACAACCCAGGCTAAACTTAGACCTTCCCTGACAAACAAAACTTCTCTCAGAAGGGATTTATCATTTCAGCATACTTCCTTGACACCAATGCACTGCTTTCCTATTTAGACGATACGTTGACGCCGTCCTGTGGCAACTTAAGGTGTTCCAGAAAGACCGCAAATACTGCAAACAGGTGCACTTTCGGAAAATAGCTGGGAAAAGGACAAACAAACGTAAAAAAAAATTATCTTAGATACCATCTGAATTGATTTTTAATGAAGTGGTTAAAGTGCTATTTTATTTTCTAGGGTGAAAAAAAAAACACTTTAAGGACACCCAGTGCATAACAAATATCCAACATGCCAACACAATCAGCTAAATGTTGCGCAGCTGATGTTTCTTTTCCTTTTTTTTTTTTTTTTCTTTTTTCTTAATCTCCCGCCTCCCATCTCGGAGCTATTTCAGGAGGAACGAGGTGGGGATGAGGGGGATGGGCGTCAATCCTTTCCCAAAGCCTCCGCAAAGCAAACAAACTTCTCCTTTTACAGGCCTGAACTTGGCTCGCTCCAACATCAACAAACATGGCTGCCTCGTCCAAACAACGGCAAAGACGCGTGTGAATTAACAGGCCGCTTGGCACTCTGCTTGAATGAGATGTGAGGCTTGGGCTGGGAAAACTTGAAGTTAACATTTTCATGTAAAATAGTGTAAAAACAGAATAATAAGTAATGCTTCTTCTAAAATGTTATTTGTAATTCAATTATAATAAATGAAACAGTTATTTAATAAAATAAGTACAAAGTTGAATACATATGTAAAATTGTTTATTTCAATAAAATCATTTTTATCTTAACATGTAACTATAGTTCAAAATAAATGTTTGTGTTCATTTGGTTATTCTTTTTTTATTCTTATTTATATCGACTCGTTTAACCGAAATAGAATATTTTTTTTCTCTAAAAAATATGTAAAATTGTTACTTTTTACAATACAACAATTCATCCCATTTTTTAAATTGTATTTTCCTGTTTAACTACAATTAACAATTAATTTAGTGGGATAAATGAATAAAGAAACTGTATACATTTTAATCAACCAATTTTAGGGGGGAAAAATGCCACATTAATGCAACATACTTACAGTACTATTGATACTGTAAATGCTCGGTAGACCGGGTTAAATAACTCAGTGGGCCGTATGTGGCCCACAGGCCATCATTTTCCCACCGCTGCACTAGACAGGCACGCATGCGCACACACACACACACACACACACGCGCATGCAAGCACACGCACTTGCGCTGTGCGCACGCTAATGGGCCTTAATGCTGCGCTGCCTGTGAAAACGTGTGCAGGCCGAGTGCAGGGACGAGTGCGCTTAAGAAAACAACCGAGGCAATAGGAAGGGGAAAGGGGCAATTTCCACCTCAATATTAACGCAATCAAGCGCGATTAGTGCGTTTGGGATAACTTTGTCATGGTGGAATGACTTGTTGACTTACAGTAACTTTGCTACCGTCATGGCTAAAAACAAGGGTTTCGTGTCAATTGTGGTCTAATTCCAAATATCTGTCAAATCTTTCCATTTTTCACGAGAGATATTAAATACCATTTACTTGCACTGGCATGCAGATGTATTGGCACCCGAGCTTAAGCACAGTTTGCTTTCTGTGTCTTCTATCAATCTCTGAACTTTACTTTCTGGACTGTTGGCCCGGTGTTGCACTGATGAATGAGGAAATGTCTGCACCTTAAATGTCAAAATTGGAACTCAAGATCAGTATTTATCTGAGAGATGTGCCTTTTCTCTATTTATTTCTGTGCTGACAGTGGGAGGAAAATATATGTTGAACCCTTTGGATCGACTTACATTTCTACATAGAGCTCATAAAATGTAGTCTGATCTGCATCTAAACCGCAATAATAGACAGAGTCTGCTTAAAGTAGTACCACACAAACTGATATTTTTGTTTTCATATTTTTATCGAGCATAACGTAATCATTCACAGGACAGGGAGAAAACAGTCAGTGGGCCCTTGGAAGTAATAACTGGTTGACCCTCCTTTTGGCAGCAATAACCTCAACCAAACATTTCCTGTAGTTGCAAATCAGACGTCCACAGCAATCAGGATGAATTTTGGACCATTCCTCTAAACAAAACTGTTGCAGTGAAACAAGATTCCTCGGATGTCTGGTGTGAAATGCTGTCTTGAGGTCTTGCCACAGCATCTCAATTGGGTTGACGTCAGGACTTTGGCTGGGCCACTCCAGAACACCTATTTTCTTCTTCTGAAGCCATTCTGTTGTTGATTTGCTTCTGTGCTTTGGGTCATTATCCTTTTGCAACACCCAAGATGGCCTCCAGTCTCATCCATCCATTTTCCGCACCGCTTATCCTCAATAGGGTCGTGGCCGTGCTGGAGGCTATCTCAGCCAACTTCGGCCGGGAGGCGGAGTACACCCTGACCTGGTCGCCAGCCAATCGCAGGGCACATATAAACAAACAATCATTCGCACTCACATTCACACTTACGGACATTTTTTGTGTTCAATTAACCTACCATACATGTTTTTGGAATGTGGGAGGAGAACGGAGTACTCGGAGAAAACCCACGCAAGAACGGGAGAGAACATGCAAACTCCACACAGCGGAGGCCCGATTTGAATGACCAAGTTCTTTTACAAAATATCTTTATAAATTTGTGAATTAATTTTTCTATTAATGGTAGCAAGCTGTCCAGGCCCTGAATTTGTAAAGCATGCCCATATCTTGATGTTCCCTCCACCATGCTTCACAGTTGGGATAAGGTTTTGATGTTGGTATGCTGTGCCATTTTTTTCTCCCCGCATGGCGTTGTGTGTTCCTCCCAAACAATCAACTTTGGTTTTATCTGTCCCCAGAATATTTTGACTGTAGTTCTGTGGAACATTCAAGTGCTCTTTAGCGAACTTCAAACATGCAGCAATGTTTTTTTAAACCGCAACAGCGTTCTCCTTGGTGTTCTCCCATGAACCCCATTCTAGTTTTGCGTGTGGTATATTTATCAACAGAGATGTTAGCATGTGCCAGTTATTTCCTGTAAGTCTTCAGCTGACACGCAAAGGTTCTTTTTTTACCTCATTGAGCATTCTGCGCTCTGCCCTTGCAGTCATCTTTACAGCCTTATTCTTTATTTATCTTGACATAAACTAATATCCTTTATGTTGAGGCCTCTTTTCAATAAAAAAAATGTTTCATTCCAAACATGCAGCAACATTTCGTACCTTTTTACTGTTTTCTGCAAGGGTGACTTGCTACTGAAATGATAAGTTGTCTTTTTTTTTGCATTATAAACTAATTTAATAAAAAAAAGGGATAAAATCCCCAAGTCTAATTTACATTTGATTTTTATATGAGGTGTATCTAATGTGATCGATCAATTTACGAATTTGCCCGTTACTGAAGCCAAATACGCCATCAAATTCTTTTAGCAACACTAAATCTCTCTAATGGCCATGTTTTTGTACAGTTATCAAGAACATAAAGACGATTTATTCAACCGCTCATCATCAGTGTACTGTATTATTCACATTTACGGCATGTTTTAGTGTCATCTGGCGCTGGCTAAAGACCACTTAGTCAATTAAAATCATCTGAGCGGACCACCTCAAAGGGGAAAAAAAAAAAAGGCATTTTTACTACTTCATTAACAACACCGATGCCTGTTATGCTGATTTGATTCGAGTGTGTGGATAATCGAACTGTGCGTATCATTAGTGAATGCACATTTTTTTGGACATAACTTTGTAAAAAAGATTCCAGATCATTTGAAATGTTTCCACAGTACTCCTAATCCAAAGTAAAATATTTGTTTTTAATTCGTGATGTTCTATTGGACCACTAAGCGTTGCGCTTGGGCCACCAGTGGTCCACAGACAAACTTTAGCCCAGGGGCGGGCAAAGGTTGGCCCGCGGGTCAAATATTGGCACCGTGCTTTAATCCAGGCCACTGAGCATTTCATTTTTCAAGACTCCAGTAATTTTTTTCTCCTAAAATTGGTAGATTAAAATTTTTTTCTTCATTTAAGTCGATTTCATTCATTTGTCTCATTAATAATTTAGTTACTATAAGTGTGAAATCAATATTGGTCAAATAATAAAATGAGCAAATTCATATATACATGAAAAAACGTAATTTAATTGGTTCATTAACAAGGAATGACTTAATTAGTCTTGTAATTTGTATATGTTGAAATAATTTAAGTTTCCCCACTAAAAGTGGTTGATTTTACGATAGAAACATTTTCTTTTTTCATAGTTTTTTTTTATATGCTTGCAAAAAAATACGTCATGTAGGATGGGATGTCGTGTGTAGAACTGTTTGGAATATGGCTGTAACATAGCAGCATTTTAAACCTATATTTAAGTACAGTGCCAATGTTCAAACTGTGAATACACAGTGGCTTACAATAAGTAATATATCATATACGGTTTAGGTATAAATCCTATGCTACTGTATTTCAATGTTCGTCATGTCATGATGGTGGAACTTTGAGAGAAGAAGAAATTTTTGGAGGTGTAAAATATTTGAGAACCACTGTTATATAGTGAGTAACAACCCTGCAGTTGTTATGAGAACTGGTTATCAGTTTTTCACTTTCCGACACTGTGAGGCAATGAAGGGGTCCAAATGTGAACGTACGAGCGAGTGCCTGAATTTGATTGGATGAGCGAGTCAGTGGGTGGGGCCAGTGCAAATGGAGATGATGGAGAGATTGAGTGAGCTAGCTTGCGTTTGGCGGTACGCACTGCATTGAGAAAACAATATATATATCAATGACGTCATCAATTAATCGAAGTCGCCTCAATATCATCACCTTAGCGTCGACTAAAAAAACAAATCTGGAGACCTTCAACCCCTAGTAAGTAGAAACCCTGGCATTTATAAGCCTAGCCTATGCGTTTCACTCAGAACCCACGCTAGCAGCTAGCTGTGTGACGTAACAATTGCTTTCAACACAACAATGCAGGACACGTGAGTGTCAGGTGTTAAATTTTCCACCCCTTTCCTGTCTTTCCTATATTCCATTTTACACTTCTGTATTACTAGCTCTGATTTTATATATTTTTTCCCTTATCTATTCGCACAGGGAAAGCTTGCAAGGGGCTTGCTCCTTTGTACGCGATCCAGTCAGGCTCCCTGGTGTGGCTCACAGCTGTAACTGCAGGTCTTGCAGACCAAATCCCCCTGAGTCCCATTTTGGCTAAGAGCCGGTGTTTGCGAACTGATGTGATTTAAGAGGCCGAGCTGTCATTGATCAACTGTCAGCACATCCTCTTTGCACTGTGCCTGCATCTCTGTTAGTGTGTGTTACGTGAGTGTGAGTGTCCACTGAGCGTTATCACTCCCTTGTCGGTCGTAGCTAAACGGCAGGAGGGGCCGCAGCGACGTTGGAATGCCGACGATCAAATGTACATGATGTGCTTGAACTGTCTGTGTCGTGCTGAGGTGGGCTCAAGGGCTACATTAGATTTTTAAAACAAACGGGTCGGACAGGTATTGTATTGTAATTAACTCATCATTTTTTAAATATTGAATTCATATCTAAGTTTTGTACATTTAAATAAAATAGTTTTTTATCAATGTATTTAATCAAAATTTTAGCTAACCATTTTATTGAAATACAAAATTGTTAAATCTATTCTGTATGTAAAATTGTTGATTATGATAATAAAGTAGTTTAATTATCATTTTTATTTACTGTATGTATAGGTCAAAAGTTTCTCATTTCTTAATTATTTCATAAAATACTTTTATTTATTTGTAGTATATTTATTCATATACTTTTCTGTTAACTATCATCAACAATTGATGAAATAATTGAATTCATACATATCTAAATGTATTTTATTTTTATAAAAAACGAATTCATTCTTACATTCCATTTCATATGAAAATTTGTAATTATTTTTTTTTCATGAAATAAACATTACATTTACATTGTACATTCTTTTCCAATTTTATTTACAATACAGAAATCAACCAAATTTTAATAAGATGAATGAAGAAAAAAAACATTTAATTTTAGGAAGGAAAAAAAAAAGCACAGTACATTAAAGCAACATTTATTGTAAATAAAATAAAAATAGAAATTGTATTCATTTGTCAATTATAAATGCATAAAATTATAAAAATGAGGATGAATTATTGTATTATAATATTGTACATATTAATTGTTCTTTTCCCCCCCTCATCTAAGAATGACCTGGCCTATTTGTCCATTTTTATAAAATGCACAAAAGTTTTTCCCAGCTCTGGTTTAGAGCAAAGTTAGCCTCAAAGCTTCCACTCGTGGCGCTGTGAAAATACAAATATGCATCAAAATCCGAGTCGAGGAATAAAAGCAAAGCTTGCGAACCACCAGGAAGTCCACTTCGGCGGAAATGGCGCTGCGCTGTTTCATAATGTGGGCCCTTCCTGGCGCCGGTGGGACAGGAGGGGGGTCTCGCGCGTTCTACAACGTAAAACAAACACGATACACAAGTCGTGTGTCCGATTTGGTCACACTCGGCTTGCCATCAATTGGAGGCAGATGTTTGCGGCCAGGAGACGAAGATGGCGTCAAAGACGGCCTGTGAGCTGGAGCCTACCCCAGCTGACTTTGGGCGAGAGGCAGGCTGCACCCTGGACTGGTCACCAGCCATTCGCAGGGCAGTTATAGACAACCATACTCATATCCATTCATAGAGTACATATATAGAATTTAGCGTCATGGGTGAGCTGGGGCCTATTCCAGCTGACTTGGGGCAAGAGGCCAGTACACTCTTGACTGGTCGTCATCAGGCAATTGCAGGGCGCATAACGACAGACATGCCTTCACACTCTCATTCACACCTATGGACAATTTCAAGTGTTAAATGAACCTAACGTGCATGTTTTTGGAATGTGGGGAGAACATGCAAACTCCATGCAGAGATTCAGACCCGGAACCTCAGAACTAAGTATTGTTAAGTGGTTGGTGAAAGGTATTTTTACGTTTTCCAGGGTTACACAGAGCAAGCAATAAACATGAAACCAAAACAAACAAAATAAACAGCATGCAGTCTTTCTGCGATTTGAACCTTTCAATGTGCCAACACGTGCACAACACATGCAACACAGGAACCACTGCGCTCCACTGCGCCCCCTGCCGCACAAATGAATACTATCTTCAGAACGCTGCTGTATAGACAAAAATATTGGGACACAGCTAGTCCGCACTGAATTGTACGTGTTCCAATGGCCATAAACGCATGTTTGGAAGACTGTGGGGGGAATGTTGGAAATGAACTTTTAAGCTTTATTTGTTTTTCTTTGTGTCTGAAGTTTCTTTTACGAAGAATGGAGAAATGTTTTATCTGGCAAACAACGCGCCAATCGAGTCCCTGCGGGGGGTTTCGCTGTTTTGACAGACAGACTTTTCTTCCTCGTGTTTTTGCATTTTAGTTCAGTCGGGCCGGGAGATAACACTGGACAAATGTTAAGGCTTGAGCAAGAGTTAAAGATTTTCTTTTATTTCTTTTACAACTAGTGTTATAACGTTAGTTTCTGAAGCTAATGCTGATAATACTGCCAGCTAACGCTAATCTGCGCTAACACCTCGGCTCTGCTTACCTTTTTGGTTGTGACATTGTATCCATAAATTCATTATATTCGTCAAGCCGAGCTGCCAAGAAATTGTTTGAGAAACTCCAATGTGTGCGGGTGGTTATTATGTTAATTAGCGCCACTGTTATACAACAGTGGGGCGGAAGTCAGCAGATAAATCAAGATTTACCTAGTTGTTTGATTTCACAATTGATGGGCGGGCAGGTACACCAGACACACAATTATTTGTATACAAACATTTCAATCAATTTTATTTCATTAATTTAATTCATCTCTACATAGTATTTTTTTTTCATTACTTAAAAAAAATTAAATAATTACAACTTGGGAAATACAACTGCTGTTGTACTATTCATAATTATCTCCCCTCCCAAAGTGTTTTTATTTTTTTCTGGAAAGAAATATGGCATTCTCATAAAATTCCAATTTGAGTCTTGAATAAATGCGACTATTTTAATATTATTATGACTTTTCTTAAATGAGACATACTGTAATATCCATTTATACTGTGTAGTATGTTAGTATGTATTCGGTATATTTAGAATAAATTTTCCAAAGGAAAGAAAATAGAATGTAAATGTCATTCTGTTGATCTCAATGAGTAGAAGTGGTAAAGAAGACGGATAGATGCCATGCTATTGCTTGAAAAATAACTCTTCTAAATAATTTAATTAAAATGAGGATTGATAAAAGTGTCACTTTTAAATAATGATATGACATAAGAATGTTTTACCGAGGGCCACACTTGGTTGTAACACCACCAATATCCTCTAGGTGGTAATGTTGACTTCCAAATCGACTTCAATGCAGGTTTTCCTTTGAGGAACAATGCAGTTTCTTCATGACAGTTTTGTGAAGTTTAGAACTAGAGGTAAATGCAAAAGGTTCAAAATAGTCAGGTTTTATGGTCTTGTTTTCCACTCCATATGTTGTCAAGTACAAAAAACTTCAAATTTGACATACCGTCTTACTTTAAAACTCACTTTCCAAAGACAAATAAATTAAGAGAGAGGGAAAATGTGTTTTTCCTCAACACCTCACTGTTTATTTGGCCACGTGACCATAAATATTTTTTATTAAGTTTAAAATAATTACGATTCAAATGAAAGCCCAACTTGCTGTTGTTCATACCGTGCAGTTGTTGTTTTTTCTTTCCGAATTAACGAAGCCCTAAACCATTGACTTGTAACCATACAAATGAGGTATCAAAAGATCTGTGTCAACAGTATCAGGTGTGATTACATTAAAAAAAAAAAAAAAAAAATCTGTTACCATGGTGACGCAATTACCAATAAACTGATAAAATTCCAATTGGAAATTCATGGGGCGCTGATGAAGACTTGCCCCCTTTCCAAGGAATGCTGTGACATAGAGTAACTGACAAACATGTTCCTCAGTTTTTATGTTAGCATAATAACTGTTAGCATGTTAGAATTTGAGGTATTCCCCTTTTAAAATGGCACCGAACCAGAGGGCACATTTTAAAAATCCTTACCAATCTACTTTTGCGCTTTCTCTACTCAGTTTTCAATGTTGTTATATTATGTTAGCATTTATGCTATTTTCCCCAAACTGCACTTGGTTTTTATGTAGGCTACTGAGGTTGCTATCTTGCTACTTGTTATCGTACCAACGTTTAGCATATTAGCATTGTATTAAATCTCAGTACACTTTAGCACCATAGCATGATGTTGACAATGTTCCAGAATAGTGCTGTGGGTCCATGCAGGTTGTTAGCATGCTAGCTTTTAGCATTGTCAAATTTTCCATTTTGTGTGAAACAAAAAAAACAAAACATTTTTGTTCCTGGCAAAACAAACATGAGATTTTCCATACTAAACATAAAACAATGCAATTATCATTTTCTATTTTTCTAACAATCTTTGTCCTTTTATCGGGTCTTCAAGATAATTTGGGTTGAAAATGCCCAGAATGTCCATTTTCAAGCTAGTGTAGTTGATCTCTTTCGGTTGGCAATTGAGATGACCAGATTTATCATTAATATGTGACATGTAAATAAGCATTGCTCTGATTGGCTCACTCATTTTCTAAATGTAAAGATGAAAAACCGCTTCAATCTGATTGGCCGTTGTCAATCTCTCAGTGGACGGGCCAATCATTCAGAGCGACCTCGCGTTTGTATCATTTGATGTGGGGTCTTACTATCATCGCGAAGCAGAGGTCACCAAGCTTTGGATTGTTCGCCCACTACTCACAACCTCACAGAGGAGGACACGTGTCACGTGGGTGACATACAAGAGATGAGGATCTTTTGAAAAGTAGGTCTGATTCAGTCACTTCAACATAACTGACTTGCGGCATTCATTTCTCACACACGTATTGGGGACACTGACCTCAGCATTGTTGTAAGACACAACACATGTATGCTTTTATGTTCTGTACAGTACTGTATTTTCCTGGCTTGGTGACGGCTGCCCAGCTGGGTCGCTCGCTCCTGACCTGGAAATGTACTTCAAGCAGTGTGTGAAAGCTCATGTTTACAAAATCATCCTCCACCAAATGGGCCCGAAACAGTACAATTCTGGTTCTGACATGGTTAAGAATTTATGCCAAAATAAATGAAAGCCATACATTCCTCAATTTGTCTGAGTTTGGAAGTTGATTCAAGGCTTTGCACGAGATGCAGCCTCGTTGTCACTCAGCCAGTTTTCCCGAGATGCGTGGGTGTGTAACAGCCACCAAGTGGGCAGGTACTTAAATAATAAGTAACATTTTACGTCAAAAGCACACGGAAGTCTGATCCGGTCGTTTTGCAAGCCTTATGCTGTTTAGCGTCTGTTGCCAGTAAGTTACTGTAAACTTGAATTACAGTTATTTACCGGCAACAGTGTTGGCTAAGGACTGGCAGAGTGTGACTAAAGGTTTAGCCACATAAACACACGTGATGTGGCTAATTACACATTTATACTGTTTCGACACATTGGTGAAGAGGTTTCATGACCCAGTGCCAACCCTGCAATGGGCACTTATAAACCATTTTAGGCAGGGGCATCAGTTATTCACAGATTTTCGCTATCATTGGCGGGGCTCAGTCCCTACACTGTTGTAGTTTATAATGCGCTAAACTTTACAAATTCTCACCTCGTACGTCGCCTGCCTTTCAGTTCAGTCTCAGCTCTTCACTAGTCACACGAGAGCTCTAAATAAATGTAATTCTTTAGGTTTATCTCAAATGCAGCATCTCACAAATGTATTTTTTTTGTCCATTTTTTTTTTTTTTTTTTTTTGGTACCCTCCTGATAACCCTTGTGCCGCGTGTCAGGTTACATCATACGTGTCCTCTCTCGTCTCCATGCAGGCCTCATGGCACCGCCACACGAACCCCTGGGCGAGTTGTGTCTGCTTCTGCTCAGGTCAAAGTGAAAGTGACGCCGGCCATGTTGTCCTCCTGTGGGAGAAGTGGGGTTGGGGGGTAGTTGTGGTTTTACTTTTGATGGAGCAAAAGACAGAGAGAAAGGAAGTGAAAACCTTTCAATTTCTGTTTGATTGTAGTGTTTGAGGTTTTCTGCCATGAGGGCAACACTGCTTCTGATTCGTTCATCGATTTTCATTGCTCATACACTTAAAATTGACTAGCAAAATCATGAAATCGGGAAGTCTGAACCCGAAAGCCTGGCGATTGACCTCAAAGGCTAGCAAATTTGGTAACCTGACAGTCGACAATAGACATATTGTTAGCCTAATAGCATAGTTGCCTAGGTCATATTGTAACGTTTTTGTAAAACAAGAAAAAATATATATATATATTTTTGCCAAGTACATTCGTATTTTTTGTAGTAAGAATTTTTTAAAAATTTTTTTAACAGTAAGTAAAAAAAAATGACAGGCACATATGCTATTTGGCAAATATGAACCAGCCCACATGCACAGTTTAACGGCTCATTTTACAATGTTAAATTATTGAACATTTAAAATGTTAATTTATCAAGGATTGTTACTTTCAATACATGTTTTGACAGAAGGATTTTTTCCCCCCAAGAGGAAGCATTTAGTTTTACATTACTGTATGTCAAGAAAAAAAAATCTTATTTCTTTGGAAGGTGACACAAGTTAATGATTGTGATTTATTTGTATTTTTTTTTTCGTAGTCATCCAGATTGTTGTAATTTGCAAAGGTTGAATCAAGGTAAAAAAATACTTTAATTTTGCTATTATGTACAAATGATATTGTTAAATGTCACTCAAAATGAGTACAATTAGCATTGTAGCTATTGGCCAGGCGATGTACCGAAAGAAGCGGCAGGCGCTGTTTCCAAAAGGGACGTGGAAGGCGTGGATTTGAAAGACTTCCCAGAATTCCTTGCTGCCTGGCCAGCTAATGCGTTTACCAGCATCAGGTACACGCAAAGCTCCAGTGGCCTCAAACCGGACGGACTTGGACAAACTTTACAGTTGACATCTGGAATATTCTTTCCTGTACCTCCTCCTCCTCCTCTTCTTCTTCTGTAAAAGCATCGGGCATATAAATGTTTGAGCGCACACGATGGCAAGCGTCGCTCATGGTGGCCGTTGAGATCAACTGATGTCACGTCAGACGTGTCTTGTCTGATCAAAATCATTTTGAAGCACTTGCTGCCAAAGGCCGATTGCATCATGCCCGCTGATTGTAGCTTTAGCATCAAGCATACCGTAAACTGGTGTCCTGTTGCAGACTTTTGTGTGTGTGTGTGCGCCTTTTGCATAATTTTCCATTTCTTGCTGCTGTAGCTCTCTTCTTTTCAGGTCCATAACTTTGTACTGTAGCCCTGGTCACACAGTTTTTTTTTTTTTTGGGGGTTTAGCTGTCACGTGTAAAAGATACCAATACCGAATGTGGGGTTGTCGTCGACCCGCAAATTTGCCTGCCTCCGAGGTCGTACAGGATGCAGCATGACGCCTGGGTGAAAGGCGGGACCGGGCTATGAAGTTAAACACTCAACATTCACTTCTCCTGCCCTTTTTGTGTTGAAAGCAATGGTTGCTGTAATCAAATTATCAGAAGGCGGGAAGCCAGGTCAGCAATGGGCCGGTTCGCTGGGTTCTGTGTTAAATGCACGTGCTCATAAATGCAGGCTCTATTGTGACACTTCGAATTGTGTAGAAACGTTGTGTGAAAGGGGCAAGGGTTAAGCCTTTCCTGACTCAGTTCTCACTATTAACACTTGAGTTATTTATTTATTTAATACTTTTTTTTTTTTTTTTTTTTTTTGTAAAAAGGAATTTTCTATTCACATGAGATCTTTAGGAGTCATTATCAGCACATGTATGATTTCCCCCTTTCCCCCCCCAATTCGTGTTACTACTACGTTTTTTATTTAAACAGTGGTGCCATCTTGGGGGATCTTATGGCGTTTCCGAAAGAGCGAAAAATAGGTGTTTTTCAGTGAATAGCTGGGGATAGGTTGCACAGGGGGGAACAAATAGGTATATTCATGAATACTTAACCGCGAATATGCTGTGAATATTACTGTACACTCCTTATATAGTGTATTTTGTGCTTGAGATACTACTCGTAACTGTAAATTCCTTACTTCTGACATGGATTTTTATGGAAAATAATGCCATTGGGGTTTGGATTTATCTTATTATTATTATTTTTTTAAACAAGTAAAAAGAGACACTTCTCTCTCTTTGCAACACTTAAGGGTGTCTTGTACATCGCGTGTAAGCAGCACAGCTGTTAAAACTCAGCCGGCGTGACGGCGAGGCGCCTCGGGAGTCCTTCAAAACTGATGCGGTCCTGTTTGAGGGGGCTCGAGCGGCACGCCGGGCGACCCTACAGGGAGGTGGCGCGCTCAGTGCGGGCCTCTTCAAAGAGTGCCGGCTCCCCAAGCAGGAAGTCCAACCCTGTGCTGCTGTTTGGAAGCGGGAAGGAAGGTGATCCGCGATCATGTCACAGTGCCAAAGTCCACACACGCCAGTGTGTAGACACCTCCCAACAATCACTTTTTTAACACTAGGATATTATCAAGATTACTGTTGATATTACAGCAGAGATACAAAACCATGTAACGATCACTTTAAACCATTGGTGTCCAAACTACGGTCCCAGGGCCAATTGTGGGCCCGCGCCCCACGTCATGTACTCCACATAACATTTGACACAGCCCACATCACAATTTTTTTGTTAAAAAGGTGGGGGGAGCGGGAAAAGTGAGTGTCAAAAAAGTGTGACACCCACGTCCCTATTTTAAGACTACTACAACTATAACTACTTAAAAAAAAGGTTTAGTATAGAGCTTTGGTTTTTCGCCAGCTTAATAGCATAATTGCCCAAGTCATTTTTAAAAAACATTTTTGTAAAGTAATGAATACAAAAAATTCAGCAACCAACTACAGTCCAATTGCAGTGATTCAACCTTGGCAGATTACCATCAATAGGTTGACTGAGAAGCTACAAATACATAAAGAAAAAAAATTACAATTTTTAACAAACATATTGGTATTTTTAATTATTGTGACAGTAAGTTAAAAATGACTCTTTTAATGTTGTGTTAACGATATGTAAGACGCAAAAAAAAAAAATAAATAAATTTACAACTAAAACATTTCCACTTCAGTATTATACACGAAAATAGTTTCCTCCACTTTATGTTCCTTATCAAGGTCCAATTAATAATCCCCCCAAAAAAAAAAAAAGTCAGCCTACTACATTGCTTGTTTTGGTTCTGTATATGGAGGTCAACACAATGTAGGGGCGGACCTATTCTAATAGGTTCGAGGGCTGCGGGCCACCCGAAAATGTGCTTTATTACTCTTTACACAAACCTATGATGTAGTACCGGTATAAAAATAATTTCAATTTATAATTGTATGGTACATTAGTTTTACTGTTTTTAATAAATTCAAGGCGAAGAATTTCAAAGTGGCCCTTGCATCATCCTCCCTCTGAGAAAAATGTTTGGACACCCTGCTATGAACATTTCTGTAGCTGTCGGTAAATTATTTTCAGCTTTGTGATGTCCATTTATTGACATTTTTCATTTGTCTGACTCTTTGGCAAGGGGTGCCATCAAGGGGTGGCTTCAGCCAACCCCTATAGATTTTAGGACCCACTGGGAATCGTTTTGCATTTTTCTGATGAATCAATCACCTGAAATGTATGTATTTTGAGGGTACCCTAAGTGACCCCCAGTCCCAAAACTCACTCAGTAGTTCCAGCTGAAAAGTTGGGGGAAAAAAATAGGCTCGGACATTTGTTTAACCGCTCGACACTGAATTGGGTGGACATGTCTATCATAACAGGAGGAACAGTCTGCCAAAAACTGAATAGGAAGTGGTCCATTTTGATTTGAAGCACCCATTTTGGGCGAATTCCAGGGCTTGCACTTTAACAAAGTCGGACTAGGGATTTCGCCCAAATGATCCCCAATCACAAGAAGGTATCCTAGACAGAAATTCATTGTTGCTTACGGTTTTATTTTTTACATTTTTTTTCAGCATTACAGTAAACCCCACCGACTGACAGTGGCCTCTCTACAGGCATCCTAACGACTGTCCTTTTTTTGCATTCCAAAAGAATGACAACATCCGTGGTTTTGGGGTGTGCTTCCAATTTGGAGCGTAAATACTTGAGTTTCTCCACACCAGCTCAGGTTAGTCTGTCCTAACCTAAACCTTGTTGCATAAATTGATGAAGCTTGCTGGGATGACAGGCGAAACGTCTTCTAAGACAACCAGAACAGTTCAGTTGCGATTCGATTCAAATGACCTGGATGAATGAGAGTATTCACAGGTAAGCAAACCCCACTATTTGCAGGGGATAGGGACTGAGCCCTGCGGCAAGTAGCAATCATCCACAAATAATTTTCGTACTCCCTAAAAATGTTTATAATTGCCTATATTAAGGGTTTAAACCAAATATATTCCATTTTGATTAAATTAACATTATGAATGTGAACACACATAGGAGGGGAGGTGCAATATGGGAGATTCCCGTTAAGTAAAGTCTCAACGCACTCGGTAGTACGAGCCCCCACAAGGAATTTTTAGCTGCAAAAGAGTAAAATGGTCCAATCAGTACAATCAGTTGCGAAAATCAACTCGTTTGTCCCAAAGAGTCACAAAGCTGTTCCAAGTGCAAACCACTAGAGAGCAGTCTTCACGGAGCAGCTATTAAGTCATTATGGAAGCAGAACCTCAACGGCTGCCAGGAACATTTCAGCGTGCAGCAGCAGGCGGGGGGTGAAAGAGCTCTTGTGGCGTGGACAACACGGACATCACACAGATACAAGATTGTGGTCAGTCTGCTGAGGGGCGACATATTCTGCTTCTTTTTTTTTTTTTACAACAATTTCTTCAAACAAACAACTAACTCGTGTCTGAGTTCATGTACCAGTCGTGTTAGCGCTTCTAGGCCATGTTGGCACACTTCATCATGCACGTGATTGTGTCAGCGGTTCATCGAAAGACTTTTCACGTACCATGCCGTTAGTATTTCTTCGTCAAAGGCACAGTCACCTACAAGGTTATTTTAGCATTTCTAGGTGATGTTAGAAGATTAGTCATTAAAGTACAAGGTCATGTTAGCTTTTCTATGGCATATTAGCCCTTTTTCGTCTGTGTAAAAGGCGATGTTAACTTTTCTTCACCAACGCGCGACGCAATGTTCGTACTTCTAGGTGATGTTAGCGCTTATTCGTCGATTTACAGCATCCTGTTAGCACTTGTAAGTGCTGTTAGCACTTGTTCATCAATGTACAAGGTCATTTTAGCACTTTTTCGTCAATGTAAAGAGTCATGTTAACATTTCTTCACCAATGTACAAAGTCATCTTAGCACTTGTCAACATACAAGGTCACGTTAGCACTTCATTGATGTAAAAGTTCATGTTAAAACTTCTTCACCAATGTACATGGTTATGTTAGTGCTTCAAGGTGATGTTGGCACTTATTTGTCAATATACATCATGTTCACACTTGTAAGTGATAGAGCTTATTCGTCAATGTACAAGGTCATTATAGCAATTTGTCTTTGTAAAACATCTTGTTAGTCATGATAGCATTTTTAGGTGATGTTAGCACTTATCAAAGTACAAGGTCATTTTAGCACTTGTAGGTGATTTGATCACTTCTTGAATGTCAAAGGTCATTTTAGCGTGTCTTCACCGGGTACAAGGTAATGTTAGCGCTTTTTTAGCAAAGGACCTTTCACGTACAACGTCATGTTATCACTTCTGGGTGATGTTAGCACTTCTTCATCCATATAAAAGTTCATGGTAACACTTATTCAGCAACGTACATGGTCATGTGAGCGCTTCTAGGCGATGTTAGCATTTATTACTCAACGTACAAGATCATGTTAGCACTTGTAGGTCACTTCATCCATGTAACAGGTACTGTTTGCACTTATTCACCAATGAGGTTAGCGCTTTTTTTTTTTTTTTTTGCAAAGGAATCTCTACCCAAAAGGTCATGCTTGCACTTTTTCATCAAAGGAATGCTCATGCACAATGTCATGCTAGCACTTTTTATATAAAAGCAATATGGACGTGTTAGCACTTCTTAGAAGGAAGGTTCTTGCACAAAGTGGTAAGGGCACAAGGACTTTAAAGTTATGCTAGCACTTCAGAATAGTAATCTTCTCGTACAATGTCATGTTAGCACTTCATCCAAGGAACGTTCACATATGGGTTCATGTTAGCAGTTCTACACAAACAGACAAGGCCGTGTTGCCATATTATCAAAGGAAGGTTCTTGCATGCCATGTTAGCATTTCATACAAGTAACGTCCATGAACAAGGTCATGTTAGCATTTCCTTACCGACACACAGTACAAGGTTATTTTAGCACTTCATCAAAGGAACTTACAAGGTAATGTTGGTGCTATATCCGAGGAACATTCATGTAGTATGTCCTGACCTCTTTGCTTTTTCTTTTTGTGTAAAATGTGAATTTTTTGTATTATTTGTATAAGAGGACACTGTCACCTACTGGCCTGGCATATTGATCACAGAAATGTTTGTTGTTTTTTGAGGGCCGTGTGAATGGGAATGGTCAAACTTGAAATATGTAAAGTAGGAATGGTAGGTGCCAGCTTGCATGAAGGCGCATGCTAATTCTCTTGCTATCGTTTCTTAGTCTTGGAGGCTTGACATGACGCTAATGTACCTTCACTATGTGCACTCTGAAGGAACCTTTGCCTGCACATGATTGCAAGCATGCGTGATCGTTTGCATGTGTGAGTGCTTTGTCTCCCCCACCACACACACATGCACACACACACACACACACACACAAAGCGCATAATATGTAGGATAATGTAAACAAAAAATGAGGTGATTATGCATAAGTCTAATTAAATCGCACATGGAGTCTTGGGGCTAATAAAGCAAAATTATAGTAAGTAGTAGTGTTTTCAGTGAGTATGAATCTGCAGTAGACTCAGTAGCCAACACTTGAACCATTATTGTAATTATGTTGTCTCAGTTTGGCTAAACGTTGTTGTTTCACAGCGAGACGTGAGGTCGTGCTCGTGTAATTTTTTTTCTCGAGACTATTGGAGTCTTTTTAGGGCTTCGGTGATGTCACAGAAAGCGAAATGTCGGCGCTCGTCACAGTTAAGGTATTCGACTACGTGAAAACTGTTGATCTCATCTCGGTCTCCTCTTATCCCGTCGGTCACGTTTTGACCGCACGCGGATGTGTCAAGCAGCTGGAGGCCAACCGATGCTCTATTTCCTCCTCCGGTCTCCTAGAAAGACTAAAAAATTTTCCAAAACATTTCTGAAAGAAGACACGTATTTTATTTTCACAATGTAAAACAGGTGTCCCAATAACTTTCGTTTTCGTCAAAATACCCCAATGATCAAGAATTATAGACATATTTTTACAGCCTATTTCTTGCCATGGTAAAATTGGCTCATTTAAATCTGTGTCATGCAGTGAGCTAGCCTGCAGCCCACCGCTCTTACAATACCACTGGGTTAATGGCGAGCCTGACTTGCATTAAGATTGACAACCAGAGTTTAGGATCACGCCGGCAGAGCCCGAAGTGTGGAAAACAAGCAAGTGTAATTTGGTGGCTTGGTAATCAAATGCCGCAACCAACCGTGATGGAATCTCTATGGCTGCACCCCAAAAGTAAGATAAGTGTTGACTTCTTCTAAACAACGCTTATTTGATTGCTCCGTGAAGTTGTTGGTGTTGACGGTACTCCCCTTCCAATTATTATAGCACCACCAATGGTCACTAAAGGTATACGGGACTTTTACATTTCTTTATTCTTTTACTGAATAACCATTGTGCCATTCGTAAACTCTGTTTTTGTTGGTGAGATACGTTTAGCTTATACTGGCAAACTTTTGCTTGCTGGCTAACATCACATTGCCAAAAAGGTTCCCAACTGAATGTTTCTGAGAAATTATTGATTTGCTTATACAAATGACCACCACGGGAAAAGCTACCATCTTGCCAACAATGTTAACCTTGCTGACAGCACAGCTGTTTCTGAACGTTGATTTTTGCTGACAGGACACACATCCAGTTTGATGATAACACACTTTAGCGCAACAAGGACCGTCAATCCTACTGCACCGGCATGTTATTTTTATTCATTAGAATTTGGTTTCGTGGAGTTAAAGAAAAAAAGCTTCTTCCTGTAGTAATTGGAGCGTCCACTGTGCTTGCATGTTGAGGAAGCTGGCAGCAGCATGCAGTGCGTCTTGGCCAGAAAAACACCAAATTCAGCCCATTTGTCAGAGCAATTTACGGCGGCCGCAATGCTAACGATGCTGCTGGCTAACAAACGACAAACAACACATCATCCATTCATCCGCTGATGCAGTTTGTGTAGTTGATCAACGTTGCTGGCCCGCATCAGAAACCTCTTCCAGCTTGTTTACGCTCAAGGGTAAGCCTCAATTATGTTTTAAGCTGCAGCTTAATTGCGTATCAGTTTTTGATGGCTAGCATGTGTACTAGCTCACAACGAAAAGCCTAACACAGTAATAAGCTCACAATAACAAACACATGGCCAAGCATGCTGCTTTGTTATTACTGTTGCTATCTTTTTGGGGCAAGAAGACTATTGGTTTTGAAGGATGAGCCCCCGCCCCTCGAATTCCTGGGTTCGTACTTTGATGAACTCCGACTGGGAAATTCTCCTAAAAAGGCCCCATTCAAAAGCAGGCTTGCAAAACAGATGGGTGACGCTAAATTGCAAACGTTTTTATTTTTCGTCAGTACTGTGTGGGTGGAGCATAGCAGTAATTAGCCATAAAACATGAAATTCTAATTTAGCCTGAAAAAATTAGCCCGGGACATCAGTTTTAACCCATTGACGCTAAACTGAATTGAAAACAAAACAAGTCTCAAGGACCCATGCCAAAAAATGAATAGGTCGTCGTCCGTTTTTGGGCAGATTTGAGGGCTTTGACGAATTCCCAATTGATATTTTGTCCGATTGATACCAAATTTGAAGCATGTATACTAGACAGATGAGAAATCCTAAATTGCCAAGTTTTCTAATTACTACTACTACTATTGAGGCATTTGGTTACTAACCCCCCCCCACCCCCTCTCCACCCAGTTCTTTTTACTACTGGACGTTCCAGGCACAGTAGCAGAGTCAGATGAGTCAGTTCCCAGGTGAACACGGGGTCAGCGAGGGTCACGCTGTCAGACGGTCGAGACGGATGGGGGTTCTTAATCCTGACAATGTGATGGAACACGCAGACACTCTCACAGGCTCGCCGAGAGTGACAGGAACAGGTTGCGGGCCTGGCGGGTGGTTGGAGATGTGACTCACGTCCAGCTCATTTATTTGCAATGTGTCGCACGGATGACTGATGTGTGTTTCTGTGTTTCTCTGAAACACACGCATGCATGCACACTCACACACACAAGAGCACTCAAAGCACACAATAATAATAATGGAGTAAAAAAGAGTAAGTAATCACCTGAAAATAGGAACAGCTAAACAAGGTTGATTTAGAAGTACATTTTAGCTGTTAACTTAATCAACGTAATTTTTATTTTTATTTTGTTCTGACATACGCACACACACCTAGTATCTTTGTGAAGAGTGTGTTTTATGACTTCTATGAATGGCTAGGCAATTAAAAGATTTTACCGATAAATTCTATTTTTAAAATGTTTTTAATTTTTTTTTATTGTGCCTTCTGTCATTCAAAGGGCTTCCTTGCTGACATATACTGCTTCCACCAACGACATGGCTGTGAACAGATAGGAGCTTGTTTGCAAAAGCTGAATCAGTCTTTCCACAATTTGGTTGCCATATTTATTTGTATTCATTTATTTTTATGACCCCCTCTCGCGACTGTAAGTCCTAAAAGCGAGAAGCAAGTTGAATTGCCATTAAGAAACAGACAACATGAGTGGAAGATTTTTCAGCGTTTTCCATCTGACAAAATAGGAGCCTTGTAGAAGGCAATCACAGGGTCAAATGGCATTGTCTTGTTCTGTGAGAGAAGTGGAAACAAATATTCAAATCTGAAATCAGTTTTGTGTGAACCAAATCCTGGATTTTATTTTGCCCCGTTGCCCACCCCTATTTCTTTATAGGGGGCCATCACTCAAACGCACACGCGCGGACACACACACACACACACACACACCAAACAAAGTTCTTGTGCGCCTGTGAACCCTGAATACAGTTTCATCCTGCGTTTTCTTTCTCTACAGCTAACAGTGCTTTAAGTATAACATTGTGTATTATGGAACAGTTACACATCTAACAGATGACATCTCAACATTTGTTTTGCTGGTTTCCAGGTCATCCTTGTGTGATTATGGTTTATTTTCGTCGCTTCTAATCTTTATTTGTTGACGACAGATCATGACAGGAGTAGTGTGGAACTTATCCGCACAAATAGATCCGGACTCCCATCGCATGCACACACACGTACACACACACTGCGGCTAGTGTGTATTTACCCAACACACACAGAGGGAGGCGCTCTAATTGATGGCGACACACAGATGGCCGGCGGCCTGCGTGACCACAAGAGTAGTGTAAGCTGGCTCCCCACCGTGCGGCCAGTAAAAAGGCGGCGATGCTTCATGGCTCAAACATTTCGCCGGGTGATTTCAAAGGGCACCCTCCCATTTGCCTATGAATTTGGATTGATTTCAACTTTTTGTGGGAACGCAGCGAGACGAGAGTTCACAAACAACTAAAAAGTAGTCTTTACAAGAGCACGCAGTTCGAGTGGCCGCTGAGCGACGTGGCCAGAAGCGACTGATCTGGACAATTGCGAGAAAAAAAATACAGTCGGCGACTCCCCGCCGCACATCAGGCGATTGACCCTCACACACAAAAACCAATCCGCCGCAACGGAAAAACTGTGACCCCCGGTGTTGTAATCGGGAAACAATGTCTTGAGGTGCCACATACTGTACTCTGCTTTTTTTTTTTTTTTTTTTTAATTTTTTTAATTGACACACAAACAACATGGCACGATTGTCAAGGATGATGCGTTTTGCCCTGGCCGCTGTCACTATAATAATACAAAGAGGGGAAATGGGTGAGGGGGAAAAAAGAAGTGTGAAAATTTCAGAGGCTGTTGGTTCCATTCATTGACTGTATTCTTGCATTTCTCTAACAGAGACTTTCCACGCTTTGCTTTCTCATCCAGAGATACATCGGAAATTGTAGTTAGGTATTATTCTAAAACACATTACTTTATTGTTAGGGCTTGTCAATGGCAGCCCGTTGGATGTCGCGCCGTACACTGAAATGTAACTTCGGTTGTGAAAGCTTACATGACACGACATAGCAAATTTCCATGGGCTGAAAACGCATAGGAAGTCCGCAATTTTGGTTGGAAATGGTAATTTTAGGGCAAATTTGATCATTTCCTGGCCTCCAAGTTTAAAAAATAAAAAAATTCAGCCCGCGAATCCAGTTTCAATATGAATCTTTGTAGGCATGTCTAATATGAATAGAGCACTGGGAAAAAAACATTGTAATAGTCCATGCCTAAGAATACATAGGAAATAGGCCAATTTGGTTTCAAGGGGCCATTTTAGGGTAAATTTGGTCAGGGGTCCGTTGATGATATATTTATTTTAATTTAGTGACTAAAACCAGTTTGCAATATTAAATTTAAATGGCGTGTCTATCATTAGTAGACCCACTCAAAAGTTCATTTGTTTTTGACACACAAAATCTCTGAGGGTAATACAACGTTGAGTTGGTCTGTTTCGATTTTCCATCCTTGTGTGTTTGCGTAAGTGTTTAAGACCTCGTGATACTAGAGGGAGTACGTAATCGTGACACTGGTTTGGTGAAGCAAATGTGGTAATTGTGGCCACAACTGCTTGCTGTGTTGAAAAAAGTCAGGAAGCATCTACCAGAAGACTTTCCTTTCTCCTGAAGCAAACATCCCACTTCTATTGTTGAATCACAGCCTTGAAATTCCATATTGTGCATGTCAACAACGTGGGAAAAGGAAAAGGGAACGCCGCAAGGTGGATTTGGGCGTGATCGAAACACAGAGGACAACATCCGGGTGTCAAAAAGCAACTAAAGGGGGTGTCAGAGAGCACTAAGGAGCTGGAAAGGAGTCCGCTGTGCAGCTCCCATGTGGGTGGCTGCTTTCTCGCCGGCAGACAATGTCCCTTTTAAAATGGCCGCGTCTGGAAAGGCCATTAGATGTGCATATAAAATTTCCCCTGTGATTAATAGTGGATGCGGCAGGCGAGCTACTCCAACATGTGGCCAGGGGCCCGGAGACTCCGCCTCTGCGGTGTCTCGTTTCCCCCTACCATAAACTTGCCGCTCTTTCCCACCTCGAGGAGGAGGGCTCACTGTCAAGCAGGCCTCACCAGACTTGTGAAAAGAGGCGGCCCGAGCGCCTCGGCCCACCAGTTCGACCGTCCAGCTCTACCAGGCCAGCCGGCGTCCAGTCCCAGAGAGCGTGCGAGGACCCCGCAGGAGCGCGAGCGACGACGGGGGTCACCGAGGCGTTCTGTCCTCACGCCGTCAAGAGGATCTTCATCGACTTTTTTTCAAGTGCGATCATGGACCAGCCGGCCAGCAGCTGCATGAGGAGCGCCCACCCCAGCAGCCCCATCTGGGGGTGCATGAGGAACCCTCACTCGGGTGTCCCGGGCGCCAACTTGCAGTCGCCCTACCAGCAGGCCCCTTTCTCGCTGCACCAGAAGCCCGAGTTCCTGGCCTACACGGACTTCTCCGGCTCCTGCCTGGTGCCGCACGCCGCCGCGTACCCGCGCGATGACAGACTCTACCCGGACAGCCAGGGTGGCTACCAGAGGCCCGACTGGCACTTCAACCCATGCGAGACGCGGGGTCGGGCCCCCGAAGCCTGCCCGCCCGTGGTCGCCCCCGCCGCCGTGGGGGAGGGCGCAGGTGCGAGACCCGAGCTGGACAGTGCGGGGGCCGAGAGGCTTCCGGGCGCCTTGCCCGGGTGCCCCGAGGGGGAATACTCTCCTCAGAGCGTGGCGTCGCCTGACTCCGACAAGAAGAGCGGCGGCAAGCGGAAGAGAGATGTCACAGGTGAGGGAACGCTTCTGAAACTCTTCTCGCTGGCGCTCCAAATGAAACTCAATAATATTCGTATTTAATATTTATCTTAAGGTGCGTATGGAGGCGGAGGTGCAAGAGGTGGCTCTATTTTTGGCTTAAGCTTCCAAGTTAATCACTGAGTTGTTATTCTCTCAACTGTATTGCAACAATTCAAGAGAATCACTGTAATTATTTTCATACTATAATAAAATGTTAAAATGATCTTAAACATCCTTACATGTGTATAGATTTTATGATTTCTAAAGTGCAAATAGTAATAAGTGAACCATTGAGCAGTAGTGACGCACAATAATATTTATTTTCCAGCTGCTGTTTAAGGAATTGTGACAGAAGCAATATTTTTGATTTGGGCTTCCAACTCAATCAGCTCTCTTAACGTTCTCGTATCTTTAATGAAAGAATTCGAGAGAGAGAGAGAGAGAGAGAGACGGTAATTATAAACATTTTCATACTCAATACAAGTATTAGGTTCTTATTTTAAAATGACATCAAACATCCTTAAATGTATCAATAGTACAATTTCTAATGTGCAAATAGACACGTGACACGAGTACATTGAACACTAACAAGGCACAGTAGTCACCCAACAAAGTAATATCCATATTTAATATTTAGATTCCAACTGGTGTGTCTGAAGGTGGAGATGCGAGAAATGTTTTTTCTCTTAACCGTAATTGCCACAATTCAAGAGAGTCACAGAAAGTTAAATCATTTTCATGCTCAACAAAACAACAATCATATTAGTTTCTCATAACAATATGTTAAAATCACCTTGAATATCTTTGTGTATAACTTCCTAATGCAAATAGTAATAAACATACTATTCAGCTTTTACATTGCTCAATAAAGTGCCAACGGGAGGCAAAAGTCGGCCGCGTATCCAGGCTAAACTACATAAAGCCAGCAATGTACAGTATTTCATGTGCAGAGTTAACTTTAATATAGAATACATAAATATTGATAATCAGTGTCAAAGTTCGAAAAGTAACGCGATTTAATCAAGAATTGTAATATTTTTTTCACAATGTCACAATAGCCACAGGTAATATAGAGTTTTTGTTCATTAAAGTGCATCAGGTGTTGAAAAATTATGCCTGCAAAACTAATATGTGAGGTTATGCGCATTGGCTGTACATGCGTCTGCTGCGCTTCCCTATGGCTATTACGGGATGTTAATTGGGCTTCTGTCACTTAGAAGACAATTTGTGGCCTCCCTCCACACAAGCAGCCGCCTGCTTGCTTGCTTTTTTATGGCATCTGGCTGTGCGGGATATTTATTGGGGGTGTGGTGTCACAAGGTCCTGCCAGGTGTTCAAGCGCGCATTCCCGCCTGGACGCCGCCAGCCGACCTAAACGCCATTAGCGCTGACACCTGAACTTAAGTGTGACTTTCTTGGGGGTGTTTTGTTTAAGTGCAACATCTGCATCTACACGTGTGTTCATGCACATCTGGATTTCCAGAAGGTCGCCTTCTGGCTGGAAGTTCTGGCAAAGCTAAACTTTGTCAAATTAGAGCCATCCGCAAATTGAATAGATGACGTCAAGCATTATTGCTGCTGCTCCTAATGTTGAACCACTACAACTTGGGTTTACCTTTTAATATGCACTAGTTGTTATTATCCTACCACTTAGAGTTTCTGATTGTTTACAGTACCTGTTTAAAATTCAGTATTTTTGGGTGGGGGGAAACAACAACTACATAATAGATTTCTTCGGGCACAGGAATGACCAATTGCATTTAGTTTCACCACACATTTTGTTTTTGTTAAAGAAAAAAAAATGTGTTTGTATTCTTTTTAGGAGATGATATGAAATGTCTTGTTTAGAATTAAAATTTTTTTTTTTTTAAAGACACCTTTATTTTTAAGGATTCATTTTTTTATACATAGTTTTTGAGATGTAAAAAGTTAAAACAAATTTTTTTACAAAAATTCATTTTTGGAGAATATTTTTGGCCGATGGTTTGTTTTTGGAGAATATAATATTATTTGGAGCAAAAAAATACATTTTTAAAACTCATGACAATGTCCCATTTTCAAGGTAAAAAAAAAAATGCTTAATGTACTTTTTCAACTAAAATCGAATTATGCAAGACAAGTCGAATTGTTTCAGAGCAAATAGAAAATGTCTCCATGAAAATAGGGTGTTAATTTTTCTCGAATAAAGTGTCACTATTAAAAGATAAAAGTTTACACAACTGGCTTTAAAGTGCTGATACTAATAATAATCTAACATTGTTATGACTATTTCAATATTTCTAGGAACCCTATACAAGACCATGATGTGATCTTTGTTTGGTCCAAATTAGGAAGGACAGTTTGGCCGTGGTGGAGGTGTTTTTTTGTTTTTTGTTTAGTTTAGTTTTTTTCCCCTTAAAGTGAAATTGTTGAAAAATGCAAACCCCTATGGAGATGTTTGAAGCATCTCCTGATGGATGTGCTGTCACGTAGAGATGAGTTAATGTGGGGGTCTTCTCCTGGGGGACTCCCACGTACAGACATACATAAGAAGCGTTCTGACCAGGACACATCCGCATCTTTGTTCTTTTGCTGGCAGCTTTAACGATGTTCCGCCGCATTCCTCCACTAAGTCGGTCCCTGTGTGGCTGCGTGGCCAAATGGACAAATTAGCCAAATGCCGACCCACTGTGTGTGTGATTCACGGTGGTCTTAAAAGTACCCACAAGCTGACCGTTAAAGTTTGTTAGTGTCATAAAAATAAATGTGCTAATTTTTTTTTTTTTTTTTTTTTTTTTTTTTTTTTTTTTTTAAAACCATTTCCCCGGGTGTAGTTACTTGTGAAAAATAGCCCCACACAATGCGTTTCTCCTCCGATCCTCGCCCAGACACGCCAGAGTCGGTCTGCAAGGCGGACGCTAACTGCAAAGCCCGGAAGGAGCGCACGGCCTTCACCAAGGAGCAGTTGAGGGAGCTGGAGGCCGAGTTCACTCACCACAATTACCTGACCAGGCTGCGCCGCTACGAGATCGCCGTCAACCTGGACCTCACAGAGAGACAGGTACGGGAACGCGGATGTTATGTCGGGGAGAGCAATATGCCCAGCTCGCATGTAGGAAAGGAGAGCCACAGTTGCGCTTGAGCGCTAGGAGAAGAGTAAAACACAAGGAACATACACATGCGGGAGCCGCAGTCGGCCACAGCTCACTCCCAGACGCTCACGTGCAGACTCGCTGATGGCACTCAACACCCGACAAGAGCCCGCCTCTTAAAGGCACATACGGTAGCTAACACACAAACTTTATTACATTCAGTCATTTGAATGCATTTTGTGCTTTACATTTTTGTGTGTGTTCAAATATGTTCAGAATGTGTTTCAAAAGTGCATTTCATGTGTATGCCGGAGCATTTGGTGGCTCTTCAATCTGTGTGACTGTGACACCATTTTAGCCAATCAGAAGCCTGACGAATGTCAATTGGAGGAAAACAACGATAATAGTCAATCGGGTGAACAGAGTGAAGCGTCTTTCATCATCAGCATGATACATGAACAAAATGAAAAATACAACATAAACAAAAAAATTCTCATCCTGAGCTATTTGTTAGTCACTTTTTCCAACTAGAAAACAGTTTGCATATAATTATGAGGCCGAAAGTAGACCTCATGCATGTGCTAGATTGAGAGAAGCAATGTATTTACTTAATTCATGAGCTAAACCGGGGATTTTGGGCTCCAGGGAGCCCTTCCATCTGACAAATGTTTCGAATGATCCCCTCATAATCCTAACACCAATTAACTACCATGTGCACCCCTACATGCCATAGGAATTTAAAAAAGGTGCCTCTTTTTCGAGAAAAACATTCGTAATGTTGCAATATGTTTACATTTCTTAGAGAAACAAAGTTGTCATGTTAAGAGAATAAAGTTGTAATTTTTTGGCAGAATAAAAAGTCTCATAATGTTACGATAATTGTGGTGTTCTTCCAAGAGAGTCAAAATGTTGTTATGAAACTAAATTCCAAGTTTAACATGGAAAGACATTTTAAAAAATGATATGACGTAATTAATTGCAAATGATTTTGCGAGCCTCCAGATTACGGCTCTTGGACCCCTTGGGATCCGAGGATCCCAGTTTGAGAACCCCTGTGCTAATACAAATGCATGTCTGAGGTATAATCGAAGTTAAATTGATCATTTCTGCACAAATCTATGAAAACTGCTTATCATTGGAAAAAGCACAAATCCAAACGTTTGACCAATATTCCCAGTGCACTCCAACTGCATTTCAGTTTATTGAAAGTGGACAATAAAACCTCTACGCCCGCTCCTTCCGACATAAGACTCCATTGACGTCGCCCGCTCGTCGAAATTACAATGAGCAGATGTTTTTCTGCACGGACTCTTGTGGTTCTCTCTGCATGACGTGAGGCTTTAGTGAGGGGGGCGCCATCCAACCGGGCCAGCACGTGCGGCAGCGGCGGGATATATTAAAAAGTCCGGTGTCCCGGCTAATGAGCCGGCGGTGCCACATGCGGCGACCGCACGGAACGGCCGTCTGCTTCCCGAAATGGAATTCCCAGACCGCTGGAACACGACAGCGGCGGCGGCGGCCGCATTCCATCTTCGGCGCTGTCGTGATGTCCTTTCCATCAGTCGTCGTGGAGGACGCGGTGGACGGCGAGGAAGGGGGATCGGGATGTTGGAACGGATGGATGAGGAAGTGTCCGTGTCCAACTTCTACAAACCAAAACCAAAAGACGGGAAGGAAAAAAAAAAAAAATAAGAAGGTTGATCAGATTCTGTTTTTTCAAAAAGACGACACTTACTGGAGGTAGTCATCTTGTTTTGATTTGACATATTTAACTTCATGTATTACACTTAAAATGGCAAAACAACACAAATAGAGTGAACTCCCGCATTTTCGCAATATGAAATTCGCACATTTGCCTCTTTGTGGGGGACCAGTTCTCTGTTATTCGTTGTCGTTGTGCTCAGACCAAAGTTATTGCGAGTAGTATCTCGGCGCTGAAGTGAGTTGAAGAGCTTCATTAAGACAAAAGTAGTCCTTTGCCGCCATCTTGTGGCAGCTATAGGCAATTAAAGCACAGGATAAACCTTGAGGGGGCACCACTTACTTGCGCATTTTCGATATTCGCTGCAGGGCTCACAATAATCAATCTGTTTTTACTTTAAATTCAGTTGAGGTGACTCACTTAGCATTAGGATTATCAAGTCATGTAAAATTTGTTGCGTTAATTTCGCAGTTTTTTTCAGAAGATTGGTTAATTCATATTTAATTTTTTTTGTATTAACTTTTCTCATTAAATAATTGGTTAATTGCTTTATTGTAAATATTTTAGTAAAATAAAGTTTATAAAATGGTTAATTATAATAAATTAAGCAAATAATGCAATTTTCAGAATTAGAAGGAACTATTGTATTGTTAAAATAAACTATTTTACATATTTACATGCACTTACTTTTTTTTATTTCCTTTTTTTTTTTTTTAAACCTCATCTGCAGATGACCTAACCCATCAGCCAATTCCTAAAATCAAATGTGGCCCTTTAGCGCACAGTTTTTCCCATTCCTAGTTTAAATTCAAAGAAAGTTATCCACAAAATACGTTTTTGACAAAATAATAATAAAAAGAAGAAGAGAAATCTGTTGACCATAAAAACAGTATTTCTTTATCAGGGAAGGGTCAAGTATAAAAGAGAGAGATAATTGCTACTTTTAATTATAACATTTGAGTTGTCAGGTTTCGATTTTTGCACTTTTGTCCGTAGTCAAAAATGTACCTTTCCGATATCAGTTGTGTTCTGCTCCAATGATTGACATGTCAGACCGTCCAATGACTCTTTAAGCAGGTATGAAAACAGGATTTGTGTAAATTGAAGGCAAGCCCTGATGCTAATGTTTATTCATCCCATCGACTTTTTTTTTTTTTTTAATCCACTTCATTTAAAAAAAAAAAGAGAAAAAAAGTGCAGCTTGATCCTGAATGATTTTCCCATTTTCCAGGCACTATTTTTAGCTTTCCAGAACCTGGACGTGCCTGGACAAAAGCGAGAATTGTGATCTCAATAAGATGAGCAGAATATTATAAGAAACTCATCTTTTTAGTGGACCCCTTTCTGGCATAATTAAAAGGGATTTAAACATCAACACTGACTGGCTAACGTCTGTGCGGGTCCAAGCAGGAAGCGCTCCAGTGTCATCATCCACTCGTTCCATATATTTTTTGCTGTCCATTATGCAGAACTTCCTGTTGCTATTCTCGGTGTCACAGTCAAAATATTTCCTATCGACGAGTAAGGAAGACAAGTGAACTGACATCCTGTGCCGCTTGACGGGATGATGATGATACGTGGATATACGGATTGGATTGCAGGCAATGGTTGTGTATTCTTCTGCTTTGTTGTATATTTCAAAACTTGAAAAGAAATGAGCTGTTTTGTCATAAGACACTGTGAAGCAAACTAATCTGGTCAAAAGCTACTTTTTTTATTTTTTTTGTACTCTTTTTAAATAGTTGTATACTAGCACTACAACTAAAAATGAATGAAAATGACTATTATTTAAATATTTGAACTAGACCACCACTTCTCATAAATTATTAAATTAGCTTTTGATTGTTTTGCAGAACAGCAGTCAGGAAAAGACCATAAATGAACAAATTCAAGAAAAGTTAGTTTTATTTTCCCTCCCACGATATGCCGAATTATGCAACATATGAATATGGGAAAAAAATAAAAAAATCTGCAAGAGGTGAACCGCGATATAGCGAAGGAACACTGAAGTTAGACCCTTGACCGGTCGCCAGCCAATCGCAGCGCACATAAAGGCAAACAGCTATTCACACTATGGACAATGTTGTTTACACTTAACATAACTTGCATTTTGGGAGAATCTAGGAGGAATTAATATTATTTAACGAAGATGTATTGACTAAAGATTCACAGCAGTTCCTTGAATTACTTTTATTTGTTCCGTGACCTAGCTCGTAACTCACTGTACTGGAATGAATTGAAATGCACAGAAAAATAGCACTATTTTGTGTCAAAACAATCGAAGAGAATGTTAATATCTAAACCTGTTTTATAAAGATTAATTATATGTACTGTAGTATTTCAAGCATTCAAGGAGTTTGTCATCCCAACACACATTTACATGATCTGGCCCGAAATTCGTGACTCTTGGTCCCAGATTAGCTAAAAAAAAAATAAAAAAATTAAAAAAGTTCTCAAGACTTGTAAAATCGAAATAGAATAAGAAAACAAGATAAAATTAAAAGATACAAGTTTTTGTGTTGGATGTGTGACTTTGAGGGGCGTGGCCTCGGAAGTGGCATCGGGAGCTGAAGACGGGTTGACTGCTAAATCGACGTGTGAGCGTCTGGGCGTGGGTTGTGGTTTACAGCAGCTCCTAGCAAGTGTTCTCATTTTGTATTTGTGGTTTTGAATGTTTTTTTCATCCAATAAAGGCTGAAAGTGCATCAGCGACTGTTGCTCTCCTTGCCCACATGCGAGGGCATATATATGATGCCTTGATTCCTCCTTTTTCTTTTTCCACTTCACGGAAGTGGCGGCGTATCTGAAGCTCACTCGTAACTTTTTGGCTTTCTTCCTTCCAGGTGAAAGTCTGGTTCCAGAACCGGCGGATGAAGTGGAAGCGCGTGAAAGGCGGCCAGTCGTCGTCGCCCAACGACCTGGAGAACGACGACATGGACTCGGCCGCCTCGCCCAGCTCCGACTGAGAGGCGGGAGAAAGGGAAGGTGGGAGGAGAGCAGGAACGGGAGCCGGAACGCTGGTCAAGTCTCTCCTCTCTGCAAAGGAATCCAACAAGTCCAAAGACTTTTTTTTTTTTTTAATTTTTATTTTATTATTATTTTTTTTTTATAAAGTGTTCCCAGGGAAAAGGAGACAGCAGAGTGTGTGCTTTTCCAATGTACATAGTTGATTTATGTCCATTATGATCTCTGTTTTGTTTGTGATCCATCCATCTTGAGTATTGTGAGAGAGGCCTCCTGGATGTGGAAGACTGGATGTCCAAACCATGTCATCACCATTTTTGTCATGTGACAACAACCAGCTGCAGAGACTCACTATATATATATATATATATATATATATATATATATATATAGTGCATATTTTTCCCCTCTCCAGCTCTTTTTTTTTTTTTTTTTTTTTATTACTGTTTGAATGTTAGCGATAAAAACAGATGTTGCCTGTTTTTTTTTCTGTGCAAATAGAATAAATCATCGGCTATAAAACTGGCAAAATATCCAAAGTATTTTTTTCAAATGCTGCATATGCAAAAGAAAACTGCACCCCTGCTGACATCCATGACTCTACTCTACTCTACTATAATATACTATACTGTACTATATTATACTAAATTCCAATCTTTATTGAAGCCAAAGGCAAGTTTATATAAGAAAAATCATCCCACCAAACAAAAATGTCACAAAATGTATATATACTGGAATAATAATCATGTGTATTATGATAGTGGAAGGGCATTTAATTGTTCTCCTTGTCACTATATGGCACCAGCATAGATAGATAAACAGAGAGACATTATTTGTAGTAAATAAATAATTTTCGTACCAATTAGGTGCAATTGGATACGTCACTGCTTAGGCTATATTCTGTTTTGGAACTCCGATATCCACAAAACTAAAAATTATTTATGACAGACCTCAGGGAAATGGAGGAGGGGGACATCTTCATGGAGGTCTGGCCCAAATGAAATTGTCTTAGACTCCATAATAAATTTGTTCTGCCAAAGTCTGGTGTTGTAAGAATGAATTATCAGTTGTAAAAAAAAAAACACATAAAGCTCCAAGATAGTCCTTTATCTGGGTTAAATAGTCAATTTGTACCGCATGGACATATTGCGGTCATGTGTTATCGTGTTATCATGTGTTATCCCAGGTGTGGCGCAACTGTGTGTGTGGGTCACGGGATCTTATCCTGCCTAATAGGGACCATGGGCGCACATCTAACATGGACCGCTGCAGAAATCCCTTCCCGTGATGGCGTTATTATCATTAGTTGATGTCACGCAATCCTCTCGGAATGACTCCTCATCAAGGCGCTCACATCCTGAATGTAATGTGTCCTAAGCCCAGAAAATGTTTTCACACGGCAACACACCCACGCTTGACAGTGCACCCCGTCGGCAGCATTGTGTGTGTGTGAGTGTGTGTCAGGTAAATGGTCGTCTCTCCTCGACTGCGTGGGTACCTATGACTAAAGAAGTATTTCCTTCTGTTGAAGACTTTGGCTTGTTGTCCTGTTGCATCACTCATCTTCTGTTGAGCTTGAATTGGCAGACCGGTGGTCTTCCGATCCCCTGCAAAATGTCTCGATGAACTTGGGAATTTGTTTTCCTGTCGATGACAGCGATGCGTTCAGGTTTTGATGGTGGTGTTCCTATCAAACAACTCTACTTTGGCTTCATCTGTCCACACATTAGTTTGCCGGTAGCGATGTGGAACATCCTGGTGCTCTATTGGAAACCTGTACCAATGCCCCCCCCCCCTCCCCTCCTTGACAGCAGTGTCTTCCCCGTGCTGTCCTCTAATCACCAATACATACTTATTTATCACAGATTTGTCAACATATTTCCCTAAGTCTTTAGCCGACACCCTACGATTTTTCTTCACCTCACTGATTGCGCGCTGAGGTCTGGCAGCCATCTTCACAGGGCAGCCATTCCTCGGGCAACGCAACTTTAACCAGCGCTTCCAGTCTCATCACATTGTTGTGTGTGTTTTGTGTATATATAATAGATACACACACACATGCAGGCAGGATGGGAGCAAAAGTAGATATACAATTTTAATCATGAAAAAAAAAAATTGCTTTATTAAGTCACAGTTGTTATAACAAATGACCAGGATGTGCCATCTCTTATTTACAACAATTTCTGGCATTTACACATTCATGTACTGTTGTTGAGTGATTCTCAAAGTGTGGTATGAGTACCACTAGCGGCACACGGGCTCTCTGGTGGGTCTCGAAAGACTCACGGAATCAACTACAAATAAATTGTACAACAATTAAACTTCGCAATACAATCAAATATATTAGAGTGACGCTTGTAGTTATGTATTCAGCATGTTAAAAGCATTTTTAATCCAGTACTGTATGTTTCTCAAGTAGTTGTATTTAACTTTTAAGTACAGTGCAATACATTTGCATTTAACCTTCTAACAACCTCGAAAGAAATATTTGTTTTTGAACATTTAAGTACAATTAATCTTTAAATAATGTGCAATACATTTTAATTGAATCATTATTGAAGTACACTTCTTATATTTAAGCGCAGTGTTTGTGTTCATGAGGTTACAGCGGCTTACAAAAATGCTAATCAGGAATAAAACCTCGGAATCGTTTTTGATTACCATTTAGGCTTTTGAATTCATAGTCATCAACAGTGCATGGTTTTCTGAAGTATACTTGATCATTTTTAATATGTCAAATGCATATACTGGTTCAATGACTTGTGATGGTTATCTGAAAAGAAATGGTGTGTAAAAAATGAATTCATGAAGAACACAAATGATCAAGAAATCTGTTTCACTCTTACAACTGCATAGCTACTTTAGCACACTCCTAGTATACAGTACGTATACCGTGTATATATACAGTATGTGTGTGTGTGCGTGTGCGTGTATGTGTCAAATATAGGCCTAGATCGTGTGCTGGGGACTCTTGACCTCTCCTGGACGGTGTTGCTAGTTCCCGTCTCGAAAGGTACTTATGACATAGATGTTTAGAAAGAATACTTGGATGGAGACATCACATAAAAACGTGCGTGTGCGATAGCATCAATGTCATTCCGCGCGGCTCACAAAGGGCCATTAACCCGCGAGGGCGTCGTCCGGCTCCCAAAGTTGAAGCATTTGGCCGCCGCAACCTCTTTTGTACGGAAGCATCTGGATGAGGCCAATTTGATCTCAACCTGAGTGAAACGAGACAAGCCCACGCACAAGAGGGGGAGGGGGAGCGGGTGGCGGGAGCCTCGGCACCAGAGGGACATTTGAAAAAGAATCTTTTTGGCTGGCCACTTGCATATGATGGAAAAGGGAAATAATAGGTGGGTATGGGCGAGAAGACGGCTTCTCAAGTACAGGATGTTGTTGTAGCAGGTAGCCAGTCATCCAATTTCCTGCTTCCCAAAGAAAACAAGCGTTCGAGCGGCGCACTCGTACAATGGTGGGCCTATGCTCGCGTCGCGGACCACCAAACAAAGCCTTCGGAGGTTACTGGCCTTCGGCTCGGTCTGCAGGGACCGCGGTTGGGGGGGGGTGCATGCACGCACACACACAGTTGAGGTCAAGTGTTACTGTAGGCCTGACCCGTGCGAGCCCCCCCCCCCCAATACACACTGCAGCTGCTGGGGGTGGAATGACTCCAAGTGGATCCTGTGCCCGCCCCCCACCCCCACATCTGAACCTCTTTCAGGCTCTATTATTGTATTAAGGCTAATAGTAGACCAAATAAACCATGTCCAATTGTAATCACAGTATTAATATCAGCAGTGTAAACTAATGAGGCTGGAATGTTTTTCTTGCGCTGTGGAGGCTCCTCTTAAAGGTGCAGCGCGGTCAAATTAATGGATTAGTTTGAGTTTGGCGGTTTGTGTGATTGCTGCATATTGATGCAGGCATAACATTGGTTTCCCCTTTCCATGTAGCTGCGGTAAAGACCACATATTATCTCGTAGCTTCGTTTTTTACTGATTTCTAATGACTTCATTTCGAAGAAAATTAGGCAGTGTGATCACTTCGCTGTATCCATCTTTGTGTAACCCTCTTTTTAAGTCAAGTGTTGATATTGATTGAAATGGTGAGTAATGGAGACAATAATGAGGTATAAATGTTGAGTGGGACATTTTTTTAAAATCTGGCACTTTTGAATAATTAAAACTGTCCTGGTTAAATACAAAATTTGTTGTTTCTCAATAATAAGGACTAAACACTGTTTATTGGGACTTTTTTGTTTGTTTGTGTCTGACACTTTTGAATGGTTAGACTATCCCTAACCTATGCTAGCGCAATAGTAAAGTCATGATTAAGTTAAATAGGAATATGAAAAACACATCAAGGTTTTAATTATAAAACAATTGAATGGATAACAATAAACACGTCAGTACAGTCAGTGATTATGACTTCTTGTGCTGTGTGACATGTTCTTACGTCACTGCGGAAACTGGTACAGTGGACCACCGCATATTTGCAGTTCGGCACCCGCAAATTCACCAATTCGCAGTTTTTTGTTGTTTTTTTCTCCATTTTTTTTTTTGTAGGGGAATGAACCCCTTTTTTGTTTTTTCTCCCCCCCTTCCCCATTGTGGATTTTCGCCCAGTCCCTATTTCCCGCGGATAGCAGGGGTCCCTTGTACCATCATAAACCTAATACCCCCCGGCTGTTTTTTTTTTAACTACCTGCTGGCTACACACCCATTGATGGTTCTGCAACCCACCAGTTGAGAATGACTCGGTTTAAACGGTGTAATCATCCTCTCACATCGCCTTTATTGCTTGTGAGTAGACCGCTGAAAATGTCGCATTTGTAGCGGCAAACGCATGTTGCGGTCAGCCGAGCAGCTGCCGCTGCTGCACACTTTCCATTTGAAAACGTTTCCAGCGATGAATGATTCATGCCGAGCGAGTCGCTTTCATGACAATCTGTCAAAGGCTGCTGGAAAGCTGAAAGGATTAAAAAATACTGGAACAAATGATGAATTATTTCACATGTAATCCTTCATCAGTTTCGCTTTGTTGGCGGCTACGGAGGCGACTTCAACTTTTATTTGCGGTCAAGCCTCGAAGACGTTCCCGTTTCAAACCAGTCCCAAGTTCCTGTGCAGTAGACGCGGACATTCTGATCCAAATATCCAAATAAATCCAGTGGGCCAAAAGTGGGTATAGACTTAAAAACAAATCATTTTATTACATTTAAATGTTTTTTCCTGGCATATTTTCCATCCTGAGCCCCTTCCACTTGCGTCCTTAAAATATCCTTCCTTCACCGAAAACCTACTTTTCTGCCTTCCTTCCTTTGTTCCTACCGTCACTCCTCCCTTCCCTTCAGGCCCACTTTTTTCGTCCGTCTTTTCCTTCCTGACTATTCCTTCTTCCTCCTTTCCTCTTTCCTCAGACCTGTTTCGAAGCATCCTTAGATAATACCTAGCTTCACTTAATGCTACTTTTCTGCCTTCGTTGCACCTCAGACCTGCTTTTTCTTCTTTTCTTCCTGACCTTCCCTCCTACCATCCATCCTTCCTCCCTCCCTTCCTTCCTTCTGTCAGGCCTGCTTTTTATATTGCATACTTCCTTCCTTTGCATCAAGGGACTTTTATCTACAATAATCCACTTTCTTTGTTATTTAATAATATTTATTATTTTCCATTATTCAGGGCTCATATCTAAATATCTAGGCTTGACAATGTATGAGGGAGCATTCTGTTGATTTTTTGTTTTTTTTCGCCCTATGGTAAAGTATTTTATATTTATGTATTTTTAAAAAAATGTGCCCCAAATTTGTGCTGGATCTTAGCTACCGTATTTTCACGACCATAAGGCGCACCGTATTAAAACGCGCAGTCTCAGTTACGGGGTCTATTTCTGTATTCAACACGTACATAAGGCGGACCGTATTATTGGGCACAGGCATGGTAAAACATACGCTAGCTTAAAACATACGGTAGCATGCATGCACGCTAAAACATACGCTAGCATCCATGCTAGCGTATGTTTTTAAAAAGGCAGCGGGAGCAAAACTGAGTTCGGTTGTACTTTATTGAAGTATTTAACAATGTACTCATGTTATTTTTTGATTAAATCCTCATCCACAAATCCATGACAGTCCTCATGTTCTGTATCCGAAATGAACAGCTGGGCAAGTTCTCCATCAAACACGGCAGGTTCCCTCTCGTCATTGTCGGAGTCAGTCTCGTTGCCGCGCGGCTCCTCAGAAACGATGCCGGCTTTTACGAAAGCTCGAACAACAGTGCAAGCAGACGCGTTAGCCCAAGCATCCACAATCCATTCCCAAATTGTGGCGTAACTCGCCCGGCGCTGCCTCCTAGTCTTAGTAAAGCTGTGTTCGCCATCTGTCATCCGTGGCTCCCACGCCGCTCGCAACTTCACTTTGAACGCCCCGTTTACACGGATGTCCAGCGGTTCGCCAAGCCTCCCGGAATGATGGAAAGCTCCGAGTTATTGCACTCAGTCGAATGGTGACTGTAGCGACGCTTCTCCCGCCTGTTCTTTGCTCATTAATCCATTGCTCGAGTTGGTCTTCCCACTCGGGCCACTTCGCCTTGCTTTCCTCTGCGGTCAAGCCAGCCTCCACTCGTAAAGTAGCAGTCAAGCCAGCCGCCCCTAATTTTGTTCGTAATATGCATTTACGGTAATAGGTCGCCAACTCGCGGCGAAAGCCACCTTCAAAATAAAAGCTTCCCAATAATACGGACGTCAGTGCTCTTCGGTTAAGGAATGCAATCAGCAAAGTTAATTTGAATCTTGAGATACATTTTAAAAAATCTAGTAAAATCTAATGGTAAATGGACTGGACTTATTGGCTCCCAGTGGGCCTGGCAGCCCCTTGCACGGCAGCAGTCGCCCATTGGTTTATAAATGTGTGTGTGAATGTAAGGCTTTGTAAAGCGCTTTGGGCACTGTGAGGGTGGAGATAAAGCGCTATATAAGTGCAGTCCAGTTACCATTTATTTTTCATTATTCTGCTCGATTCCCATGTTCCTCCGCATAACTAATACGTCCGCGTGCTGTCCTCAGTCACGTCCGCCTTCCTCTATATAAGCTGCGTGTCGGCAGGAAATGCTCCCAGTCAGTCAAGCGGAGCGCTCTTTAAAGTCACACATTGACAGATTTTGGAACTCGGTGCGCACATAAGGCGCACCGTCCATTTTGGAGAAAATTTAAGACTTTTAAGTGCGCCTTATGGTCGTGAAAATACGGTAATTAATAATGCGAAAAGATTTGTTTTAAATATCCCCAAAAACACTTAAAGGTCATGAATCAGTGCATGAGTACTACTCAGTATCATCAATAATGTTCCAAAATACATTTTGCATGTGTATTTTTGGTGTATTTATATTTTAAAATATGCCACGTGCTTTCAAAGGCTATTTTTGAGAAATTTGACTTCTATAAAAGGGGTTAGCACGGTTGCTGACCATTTGGGTCCCAGGGTGAGACCCCTGCAATGAAATGTGTATCAGTTTGACTTGATAACTGGCTGGCAAAAACTGTTTTTACTTTCCATTTGTCTGTCTTTTATATGTGCGCTTTCATCCGCTCACACATGTTAGACTGAACCCAGCAAATTGCAGACGTGGGGGGGGGTTTCCTGGGGGGCAGTAAGTATATGGCGCGTCCTCCGCACATCCTCCCAAGATGGCCGTTGAGACGAAAGAAGCATATCAGGAGCATGTGTTTGCGTGTGTCTGCATGCGAGCGAGCGTCTTTTGTGGCTCGTGTTTCTGAGTACCTGCGGGCAAAGGAATCAGGCCTGGCGAGTGGACCCTCTCACACATGATGCAGAAGGACCCCACCACCCCCCTACGCCCCCCACCCCACTCTCTCGTCTCTGGTGATTGGCGAGTCCCGCAGGAGGAATAAATACTACGCTTTCCGCAGCGCAATCTGTCAAAGCTGAGGAGCTGAAATCTTAAATTATCTGAGACTTCCTGCAAAACCTGCTTTTTGGATGTCACGTCCCGCCCACTCCGGCTTTTACTGATCCTGACCCGCAGCCCCCGGAAGTGCGCCCGGCCGTGCTACTCTGCAAACCATCACGTGGCGGACCACTCCATCACCTTGTGAAAACACCCAAGGTCTTGTTCGGCAGGAACCGCGCTGCTGCTCAGTGTCCAACTGCGAAATGTTGTCGTTGCAAAGTTGTTTTTTTGACACTTTGACACAAATTTTGCCTGTTAGAATAATGTTTCAATAATTCTCAGACCAGTTAAGTGACATTGGATCATTTCCCACCAGGTGATCCCTCATGGCACACTAATGTGCAGCGGCACAGGGGTTGAGAATCACTGTTCTAGATCAGGTGTCTTCACTGGTCCTCAAGCCCCGAAAGTCTTGGAAACAGACCGATCCCCAAGACCCTGCCGGCGTTAGACAACTGATCTTAACGCGACTGACGCGATCCGACCCTGAAAGTCGGTCAAATGAGCTCGGGCCGCCCTCGATGATTGAAGCCAAGCAGCAGACCCCTGAATGGCTGAATATTCCTGGTAACCACCTTTTTGTTTGAACTCGACATTTATGCCTTGAGGAGCTCAAGCACACAAGATCAACTGTTTCTGGAAGCATCTGGGTGGCAAACAGCACTTCATTTGTGACACGACTTTTAGTTTGATCACTCGGCTTGTCCATCTTGTTTGTTTAAAATGTTAATGTGCCAAATGTGGGACGACTTTGAGTCCAATCATCTTCCTCTAGCTGCAATCTACAGGTTTAAACCAAAGTTTTGTGTTCCTAGGTCCAAACGTTTTAATAAACACACACAAGCAACAAACTACTTTACACTAAAATGCATTTTAAAGATTTTCGGTGATGAGTTTTGGAGACTTTTTCATACGTCCTGTTTTGCCAGACAACTCCACCCAATTTCGTGTTGAAATGTAAAATTGGCGTCAGGGGCAAATTTTTCAAGGCTGAGGGGCTATTTGCACATTTTACGGCGAATCATCAAACTTCGCCAAGATCTGCCCACATGCAATGACGAAATGTTTACAATTTAACATTGATCATGCGTCTAGTACACGTGCTTCAAATTTGGACAAAAAATATCGAGTAGGAGTTTGTCAAAGTACGATCCCTGGAATTCGCCCAAAATGGCTGCTTCAATCCAACATGGCTGACTTCCTGTTGAATTTCGAGCACGGTCCTTGAGACTTTTTTTGCGCCTCCTGTTGTGACACACATCCCAGCACATCTTCCACGCCGCAGGAGCACCGGAGGAGCCCGAAGGAATGTTTTCTTTTACACAGTCAGCTTCCAGTCAAGAGGCCGTGTTGCTCTTTGGCTGTCCGAGCCTCTCTCCGGCAGCCGTGACACCTTTATGATGGCAACCCCCAGCGGTCCCAGTGCACTCTGGGAGCTGGCGGGTGATGGATGAGTCCTCTGTTACTCCATGCCATCACCCCCACCAAAAAAAAAATAAAAATCAAACAACAAAAAACGCCATCATGCTTGAGTTACCAAACCCACATTGTGAAATTTGGATTATACCTTCTATCATATATTATTGCACATCAATATCAATGCAACACAACACCACCCTAAAATCATGTTCAATTTTCCGCCTTGTGTATACATATGAAATATAATATATGGTGGTCCTAGGGAGTCTGTGCTGGAATTTCCAGGCCTCGTTCTTTGCCGAACTCCATTGAGGGAACTCGCCAAATGAGCCCCAAATTTGATTTGGGGATCCCAGACAGATGACTGATGTCAAATAGAGAAATTATTTGGCTTACACCATAAAATGTGGGCGGAGCATTGAGTCCAAATTTGATGACATGATTGAAGTGGTGTGATGACCTTATAGTCACTGCTCGCAGCTTTAACTTGTTTCGGTTTATTTTCAGATATTTTTTTAAGGGCTTTATCAGCATTCACAAGGAGCAAATTGTCATAAGTTGCATTCATTAAAATTGGATATATTAACTGTGAGAATCCTTAGTGTTCCTTTCTGCTTCATGGTCTGTGCATGCGGCTCGACTGCTTCACGCATCTGTTCTCAAGTGCTGGTCAACAACAGCGCAGTAAAGAACCAACACGTCATTTTCCCTGACGTATTGTTCCCGTATTATGTCACCAGTCAGAGTTAATTACCAATTAACCTTTTCACATTAGCATGAAACGCAGTTTAACGCGCTTCGGGGCCAATCACGGTTGCCGAGCATCAGCCGCATGTTTAACGGCCCCCCCCCCATAATAAATTCCAGGGATTTGGGTTTCCACGCAAGCTTTAGGGCCCCGGGATGGCAGCTATCCGAGTACAGGTGTTGTCGTTAAAAAAAAAAGAGGAGGAGGAGGATCCTAGACAAGGCTGCATGAGGTCATGCTGTCAAAAAGCTGCAAGTAGGTTTACATTTTTTTGTTTGAGGTGAAAATGTGCTGCCGGGCTTTGGAGCACAGTAAACACACTTTAGTCATGGGAACCGTGAGGCAAAGCTTTTATAATGTACTAAACCATATTTTAATGTCTGCACTTGAGGCACGTGGACTCTGTCCAGCTTCCATTAGGATGCTGACCACGTTTCTAAATAATTGGCAGCGGTGGGAAGTTAAGTCCATTTCCCCGGTATCTGTCTTTGTTTGTTTTTCAGAATACTTTGTACTTGTACTCCCGTCATTTGAAAATAGATATCTGTACTTTCTACTCCTTACATTGTCAAAATACGCTGGTTACTGAATTGGACCTCTGACGACATGAAAAAGACAGAAATAGAGAGAGCTAATGTCAGTCAATGAGAACAGAGAACAGAATGGAAAAAGCAGGATATTTCCTGTCCGTGGTCCTATTAAAGAGAATTATTTGATGTTGTTGGCTCCAAAAATTACTTGTGGTGAATGCATTGTCATTATTTACGTGTAGTTGTTTTCTTTCCTTATGTTAAAGTTAATTTTTCAACTGTAAGGGGCACTGGGGTAAAGTGATACATTTTGTTTACATACAGTATGCTCCCTTCTAGGCAAGTTGATGAAGCAGCGAAATGTACACATTTCCCATTAATTCCAAATGTTTCCTCACAATTTAAATGATCACAATGTATTCAGGACAAAGGGTTATGAAAATATGAATGTTTAAAAAAAAAAAAAAAAAAATGACCGTCGTGTCTCACAAAGGTTTGGGGTATATCGGGCCACACCAAGGAAATCAAGGGGGTAAACTGACCCACTTACTTTTTCCACTTTAAAACTAATCAGCTGTTTTTTTTTTTTTCCCAAATACTTGAAAGTAACTCTGAACACTATATAGGTACCCAAGTTCCAAATGTTTTACTTCCCATTCAAATGAGCGACAGAACCAGTTCAATTCGACCACATTCTTGAGGTCAGAACACCGGAGCATTAGAGCCAGTCAGTACACAGACCGTAGGACCGTGAGAACCAACTAGAACAGCCTGAGACTCAGAACCAGATCAGAAAGCACCCAGATTCGAACTAGGCCCACTCATCATTCCACCACGAACGTTTACAGGAAAAGATTGAAGAGTTGCTCTCTCCTGTGGCCTTTTAGGTTGAGGCAACTTCTCGACCGCACCTTATGTGTGGCATCTGCCGCGTCACGGCCAATCCTGTGTTTAGTTGGAAAATTGACCGTGGAAAAGTCCCCCGCGGACAGATCTGTGTCTCCTGGTTGACTTTTCTTATCCTCGGAGCTCTCTTTGGTACATCATCATGTGCAACAGGGACATCACTCTCGGAGCTGCTATTATTTTCTTTTCGGTTGTTTTCACTTTTTTTTTTTTGCGCTGTTTTGTGTTCTTTTCTCTCTATGACTTTTTTGTTTTTGTTATTTCCTGCTTCTCAGGAGTTTCCGTTAGAACGTCTCACTTTACCTCACAGCCACCATTTTAAAAGAAGGAAAAAAAAAACGACTTCGCTGAGCAATTCAGTCTTATTTTCAGTTATATCAATCACATGGTTTTATACATTGTATGATGGAAGTGATGAATTAGCTTTGATACAACAGTTAAGTTGAAAGCAAGAAAACTTACTTTTATGTGCAAAAAAATAAAAATAAAAAAACAGATTTTTGTGAACGTGTTTACCACAGCATGTGGTCATTGTCTTCGTGGCTAAGCTAAAAGGGGGCGGGCTAAAAGAATGTGGTCACATGACCACAAATTTGTTCTGTTGGCGAGATATCGAGGGCATCTCACATCACACAATGTCTCACATTCCCCCGTTCTTCCTTAGAAAATATTACAGCGGCTTCTATTAATAAAGATCTCGGGCCTCATTTTTTCATTACTGTATTTTAATGTCGACCATTCTGGGGGTACTTGGAGCACTAAGTTTTTTTGGGGTTTTTTTTCGAGGTGGTACTCGGTGTAAAGAGTTGAAGAGCCCATATTATACAAACCTGTTGTTACTTTTGTACTGAATTGCATTTCATAGTCTGTATTTTATTTTATTTTTTTGCTTTGCATTCAATTCAATCAGTACTTCTACTTTTAAGTAACTGCTTGAGAACAGAGTGCGAGTACTTTTGCCACCTCTGATAATTGGCAGCATTAGCAAATAGTACCTCACCGGCGTTGCAGCTGACTTCAATAAACAGACGTGCAGTCACCCACTTGAAAGCGCGCAGACGCTCTGTTTCTTTTTTTTTTCCAATGACGTGCAAGCCAAGAGGGCGCACCGGCTCTCGGCCTGGCTTCCATCCAAAGCAGCCTTGAGAGAACCGGGCCGCTCCGTCCGACCCGTCTCCATCCTTGCGTGCGTCCACCGTGCCGGCCCCTCGAGGTCTTCGCAAAGCCTCTCGCGTGACGTGCGGGTGTGTGCGGGAGCCTGGCGTTTGTTATTTTTCTCCGCAGTCGCACTGTCTTTCATCAGGGCCCCGTCCTGCAGCCCGCAGACTCTCACTCCCTCTCTCTTCTTACTCTCTTTCTCGGTATACGGTTTCACGGTCTCGGGCCCCCGTCGGCTGCAGCACGTGGGCGGATGATTTCTAACACATGGGAGCCCCGCGAGCCCACGCACTCGCTGGAACAATAGCCGAGCTGTCAGTATCGGCCTCGAGCCGGAGGAGGACGACGAGACGGGCGGGAATGAGGTCAGCATCCTTCACACCCGCAAAGCGTAAAAACACATTACGTCGCTTCCATGCGTGGCCATGTACACAAAAAAACCTCAAATCTCGTCCTAGCGTAAAACTCCATCTTATTAAGCCCGCTATTTGTTTCTTTGGCGCACCAAAAATGTTCATGGGCCATTGTGACCCGCGCCGTGTTTAACCATAAAAACTAAAACATTTCAGCCACCTTTAGTCCCAAAATAGATTTAATATATCATGCAATTCAGATTTATTTATTATTATTATTATTTTTTTTTTTAAATCAGCGAATCGCCATTAAATCACAATTCACCATTTGTGAAGTCACCTAACTATTAGCTGAAAAACTCACCTCTTCGCACCAAGCTGTTTATTTTTGTTCTCTTCTGTTACGCAACAAGACGCTGCCAAAACGCCCTGCCCCATTTTAGCAGAGGACGAGCTAGCGTCGGCCAACCACCTCGACTGAGAACAGCAACATGATGGGAGAGGTCCAACATGCGCCGTGGTTAACTTGGTCAGCTCGATTAAACTCAAGATTGAGAAAGATCCGGATCATTATTCACATCATTTAAGATGAGCTGGTCATGGCTAACTGCTTCACACGAGGTACATTAAGTGCCCAACTAAAGAAGATGTGTTTGCGTATCTATCTATCTATCTATCTATCTATCTATCTATCACTAAGTAAAAAAAAAAAAAAACATAATAAAATGGCTAATAGGAAAGTAGTAATTTTTACAGGTTGCAAAGCGGCCGCATACACGCTAGGCCAATGTTGGAACGTGTGTTTGAAGTCGTATCACAAATTTCCATTGAAGTCCCATTTTTCGACATCTCCTCTATGCAGCCGGAAGTGTTTGCTTCTACTAAGGCCCAAATCCCAGCTAAAAGCCCGAGGATTAAGCCCTCCGAGAGCAGCCGTCAGCCAGCTGCAGGCCCGTCGGAATCGTACTCCGGCTTCCTGTGACACCTCCGCCTCCCCGACGAGCGAGAAACGGCGTCCCATACGCATGTGTGTGCTCTGCGGATGGTTTGCGTGTTAGCGAGTTGGCCAGCGAGCCCCCCACCCCCACCCACCCCTGGCTCGGGTTTGATTTTATCCCGCCGTGACATTGTTTGTCAGATCGGATGTGGATTTAGCCGGGACTGAGGAACGCCAGGTTTTTGTTGGACAAAGGGCAAGACGATAGCCGTACGCCGTCTACCCTTCACGTCTGTTTCTGGACAGACGTTTGGCTCGCGTCCTCTTAATTGTCTGGAAGCAAATTGGGGGAAATTGCAGCAGGCGGTGGAATGGGAAGGACGGAGGGGGGGAAAAGGTGGTTGAAGGTAGGCTGGGTGACAAACAGGGAGGAGGAAAGCTGGCCAGCGAGTGTGGAAGGTAATTCCACTGCGGGGGGTTTCGAATGGGTCAAAGCGTAACAATATGCGTCTCGGGCCATTGTGTGACCCTGCTAACATCCACGCCCTGTGATTGCACTGGGAAAAAATGTCCTCACGCACTCCCAGAGAGCGAGAGAGCTGAGAGGATGTGGTTTACCGCCACAATATTTCTATTCGTACGTAATAATACGACAAAATATAACAACAAACCAATTGACCACATGATACCTCAAAGTCATAATTGTCAAACCTGTCCGGCCCTCGTGCCGATTTATGTGGCCCCCGGAAGCTTGTTTTCAATTTTTCAATTTTTCTTCAATTTTTCCTTGACCTCTGTTGAAAACGTTTTTTTTTAAAATGACATTAAAGCGTAGCAGGGGCAATTATGTAATATGATGGACGGTGATCAAAGACCCTGTCAAGTCATTTGGGATATTTTCTTTCTAGATACAGTGTACAAATTTCAAGGGAATAGCTGAAAATGTTCAAAGACAGAGAACTTTGTCGCACTCAATTGTGGAGATATAGAATTCATCATTTTGGGGTTCTTGAGTTTTGCGGACTGGAGAAAACGGCTGCCAAGTGACAGAAGTTGGCGATCGACCCAATTCCGCCTTCCTGTACTATATAAGAAGTTGCGCGCCTTTGCGTTCATCAGATGTGTGTCTCCTCTACATATTTTATGTCTCGTATCTATAGATGCAAATTAGCAGATTTGCTATAAGCTGGCATGTTAATTTAGCCGTTTGATCAATGTTCATCAATGTGCACTTGCACTATCCATCCATCCAAAAAGTTAAGTCAAGTGTAAGGAAACAAATGCTAGTTTGAGCTGATAAAGTGACAAAATACTGTATGTTTATGCTTCATCAATGCATGTTGAAAATGTATATATTGGAAAACAAAATACCCGTGCATTCTGAGGGGAACGAGCTTGATTCTCTGGGAGGCGAGCGTCTTCTGGCTCAGAATTTGATTCTGGCTCTGGTGGCTCAAACTTATAGGGATGTGCAAGTATAAGAAAGTTGCGTATTTATTTTTACTTGACAGGAATGATGTTTCCCCACACCGAACATATTAGTTAAGGGACAAGAAGTCGACAACTTCCCCGAATAAGTATGCTTCGCGACATATCAAATATGTGTCTAATCTGTGCATGCGACGTAACCGCATGCGGCTTTGCTTACCTTTTGGCTTCGGCATGAGTGTCGTATAGCAACCGCAGCTTGAAAGCGACTCTCGATCTTCGCTCAGCCTAGCCTCTAAGTAAGGGGCGGAGAAACTCAGTGTGGGGTCAGTTATTACGAAGTGATCATGCACTCCTCCCTTTTTTGATGTCGCTTATCCTGGTGTGGGTGAGCTTGAGCCAGGTACACACTGGACACGCAAACTCCACGCAAGAAGGCTGACGTCACAACTCACAACATTGAGAATGGCTCCAAACAAACATTTTCAAATCAATTTGGATTTCATGTTCCCTCTCCATTATTTTTGCACGGGAAAACACCGATAGAGAAGTTACAATTGTGTCATGTGATAGTAGCTTCAGGAACCCGGCGGTTTGTTATGCCAGTCAGCAGGAGTTAGCTCCAAACAAAACAAGTGCTGGCTCACCTTTGTGTTTGTTGGACTGTTTACCCTGGACAGGGTTGTCCCTCCCCCTCGCTCTACCTCCGCCTCCCTCTCCACCCCCCGGGCGGCGGCAACACGAGCCATTAGCGCCGACCATCTGTGGACGCGGGTCCGCGGTGACCCGCCGCTCCGCAAACAGCGGCGCGCTCCCTCCAGAGGGAAGCAAAGACAACATGGCCGCGGAGGAAGTGTGCTGTCGGCAGCTCCTGGAGGCTCGTTTAACGTCGACTCACGTTAGCCGTGAAAAACACCACGAAACATAACAGTTTTCATCGTAATGCAGTCAACCGCTGGATCCTCTCTCAGCTCTTAATATTATTGTAGTAGAGTGTTCCTCCACATATTTGTGATTTGATAGCTGAGAGTTCACATTTCTTGAGGAACCTCGCTTCGGTTATATTTTTTAAAAATCAATTGGCTGTTTTGGGTTTTTTTTTTTTTTTCCCGCTCAGGGCAAAGCCTTGTCGAACATAAACATATTGCTTTGACATCATCTTGTGGCATCTTGCTGCCAAGAAACTATGTTGAAGTGAGAGGGGGCTTCATTTCGACAGGCCATTACCCTGTCTAATAAAAAGAAGGCCTTTGCTGCCATCTTGTGGCATCTATAAGCAATTATTAACCATTTTTGGGCAAGCATCGATTCCGCGCGGATTTTAGCTGTTCTCAGCAGGGCTCGGCTGTGTACTTGTACTTATAACACGTTCTCGTCTCACAGTGTGTGTTCTTATCATACATGTTGTTGTCCAGGGTTTTTCCTGGCTCAAATTGAAGCGGGGGTGGTACTATTTCCATCATTCGCACACACCTGTGCGCTGATTCCCTCACTGACTCAAACAAACACTTTTCCGCGAAGTATTTAAACGTATTTTATTGTTCGTTTTTTTCTGTGACTTGAATCTTATACTAAAATACAACAAAGTACAGAAACCCCATTCGCCATTCTTCAAAGATGTTCAATTAACAATCATGTACATGAATGAAATAGCTGCCCTCCAATTTCGTATGCAGGTAAAACCTGTTGCTGTAAATTGTTCTCATAAATACATCCTTGTCGTAAGGGGTCTTATAGTTTACTTCCTTGTATTCTTATTGTGTTATAGCACAAGCTGTTGTTGTTCTTAAAGCATCAATTCTTGTAGTATGTGTGTGCATCTCCACTCGTACACCCTACATGCATTGTCCATGACTATGTGGTATATGTCTTGAGAAGAACAGTCAATGTTTGTTTGGAGGTTGCAGTACACGAGACTGGATTAGAACCAAGATGAGGTTGGTACAGTTGCTGTGTTTGCTATCCGAAGGGTTCTGAGGAAGTTTGCTACTTGAGTTCGTATTCAGTTGGCAAGCGTCCCACTATCAGGCTGCCTGATGTGCACGCTGACTTAACCCCGCATCAAAAGGAAATGGCCCAGAGGCGGGCACCAGCTGGCGGGACACCAAGAGTCCGTATCGGGTTCCGCGGTGCCGTCCCCGCGCGGGGCAGAACAGAACTCTCACCGAGGCTGTCGGCACCTCGGGGCGCCTCACCTGGGACCCCCGTGACCGCGAACACCCACGCCCCTCCTCCCTCTCTGCGCTCCGTCATCGTCACCGGCGTTCATAAGCTCGCACTCTGTCTCTGCGGCGTGGCCCCCGCTCCATCGTCCCAGATCGCTCCGTTCACACAAACACGGAGAGACGGCAACACCGATCGCATTCCGCGCTGCCTCTCGTCTGAACTGGAAGTCTAATTCCTGCCAGGCTATCGGTTTACGCCCCCTCCCCACAATCTCAGAGTTATTGCAGCACGCCTGTTCACAGCCTGGCGTGGTCTGCTCAGGTCCAAACCCCACTCTGCTTGGTCCAATCAAAGAGTGTCTGGACCTGGCTGGTCCTCCCGCTGTCAGTCCTGCTCTCCTTTGACGAGCGCCGGAACTCCGGCGGCCTCCCGCACTCCCGCTCCCCCGTCCAGCCCGGACAGATTGTTCTCATTTGGGCCGGTCCGGGTCGGGCGCTACGCACGCACTCGCGCGCGCGCACAAACGCACACACATGACTTTTACAAGTGTGAGCAGCTGGTTCGGGCCGCAAACCTCTGTGGGCATTTGAGATGCTTCAAAGGAGCAAAGTTCCAGGAAGGTGACAGAGGGAAAAGTCACGGCTCAACACCAAAAGCTCCATTACGAGCTTGGGTTAGGAAAGTGAGATTCTTAGCACTTTAGCCTCGTGCTAACATGACCCCTCCCGTCGTGCCCCCGTTTTTCACCCCACGTTAACACCCCCCGCCCCCGTTTCTCTCTGCAATTAAACACCTTCAGCTTGAACCATAGTGACGTTTTGTCATTCCAAAGCCTGTTTTTCTTTACCAGGCTGGACACTTTCCAAGCAGAATACATCCAGAAGGCATAGACCTGACCTTGGCATCGTCCTGTAGCTAGCACCAGACCCCGACGTCCACTTAAACCTAGACCTACGTATATACCTTGACCTTACATTGGATGTAAACATCGAGCAGCACTAAGAACAAAACTAAGAACAAAACCTAATAAGTCCTCTACCAAGACCTAAATGAGACAGACCAAGTTTTAGACCTAAAAAAAAAGGACTACACAAGGGGTCACCAACCTGATGCCCATGGGCATCAGCTAGCACCCATGGTCCTTGCACCCATCATTGTTGATAAGAAATAACTTGACGCATAGATGAATATCATTGATCGTTAACATTAACGTAGAAATAAAGGTAATTTGAGCAAATATGTTATTTCCGAAGTGCGTATCAAGCCCTTCGCCTTAATCGGTACCCAAAAAGTAGCTTGCAGTTTTCAACAGGTTGACAGGTGACCCCTGATCTACAAATGGTCTTTAGACCTAAACCTAAATCTACTTCTAGACCTTAACTTAGACTTAAACCTTCGAGTGAGGCCCAGAACTAAACCTTAACCTAGACCAAACCTAATCCTAGATCTAGACTTTGTGTGAAAAGTGGGGAGGATGCTGAGGGCTGCGCAGTCACTAAACGGTAGAAACGCAAGCAATAAAGTTACGATAAGCATAGTTGCTAATTTCTCTGCGACGCAATGGTCTGAAATGAAGAATTGGTCCAGCACGGTAGCACCGCCGCCTCTTCCTCCTGGCGACGCGTGGGAGGCCGTGTTGTTTGTGTTCTGTAAATGATTGCAGTGATTGCAGAGCCCCCCAAAATCACAGTCTCTATTTGGGTATTTGCCTTGGGCTAATCCCCGCCGTGCTTTATCTTGAACGAGACACGGCCTGGGGGAAAGGGGGGACAGCGGTGGTGGTTGGAGGGGGGCGGACGTCTCGTCTGGACACACTCTGAAAAACACTTTTTGAAGAAACTCGATCAGCAGCGAAAACAAGAATGAAGTCAGATCTTTATTGAAGGTGGCCAGCAGGATGTGAGATCTCCAGAGGAGAGAAGACGAGGAGGTCGAAGGTGGGAGGGTGGAACCCAAGCCCCCCGCCGTCCCCCTCACACCCCGCCGCCCGCCTTCTCCATCCCAAACTGTTTTCTGAACGGCTGCCAGGAAAGTTTAATGGCTGTGGAATTTTGACAGGAAAAAGCAGCGCTGGAAGTTTGACAGGAAGTGGGAATTTGTGTCTCACGAAGGCAAGAACGCGCGAGAGAGGAAGAGCGTCAGAGCGCTTTTCCAACGGCGTCCCCCGGGGGGGCTTCGGGGTTTGCGGGGCAGGCTGCAGACTGACAGGACGTGATCATCTGGCCTCAAACATACATGAGTACCCGTGAAACAATGCGCACACGCAAACAGCACACATCATTTACATCACATGCGGAGCTGAAACAAGATCTTCGGTTCGACACACACTCATGTGGAAGCTCACAGCAGCTGCTTCTGACTCACGCCTCATACACCGCAACAAAACCTCTGCTCTAGTCTACCCAAACCCAAACCTAGGTTTCGACCTAAACATAGATTTAGACCTAAAGATATAGCCATAGCAACCGTTCTCGACTCGTTCGTTTACACCTAATCCTAGGCCCTAACCTAGACTTGTTGTACCTAAACATACTGTAGAGATGCACACGTGCATACAATTGTTGGTACTCTTCTGTTAATGAAAGAAAACCCCACAGTGGTCACAGAAATAACTTCAATCTGACAAAAGTAATAATAAATAAAACAATTCATGAAAAAGAATCAGGCGTTGCTGTTGAATTGTGGTTCAACAGAATTTTTTTTTTAAACTCATGAAACAGTAAACAATACTCAAGCCTAGACCAAGACCATAACCAACACCTAGATGTAAACCCAGACACATACCTAAACCTAGATGAGGATTTGGAACAAGACTTCTAGATCTGCTCTTTGGCCTAAACCAAACCTATACCTAAACCAAGGCAACGCTCCAGACCCAAGACTAAACCTAGATCTATGCATAGACCTGAAGCTAGACCCAAAACTGGAACTATATCTAAATAAAACCTAAGCCTAGACATATACCTAGACTTATATCTAAAGCTACACTTATATTGTACCGATACCAAGAATACGATTTACGATTCCAGACCAAGTCTTTAAGCTCAACGTAGACCTAAATCTTAACCTTGACAAAGAACTAGACCTAGACTTCGCCCTAAACCTGCATCTAAACCTAGACCTAATCGTTGGCACGGCTCTTGATTTAAACCAACATCTAGACATCCAGACTAGACCAAACCAACCCATGACTTAAACCTAGGCAAAAGCCAGACCTAAATTTAGATATACGGAGATTTAAAGCCAGACCTAAACCAAATCTTAAGGCTGGACCTGGACCTGGACCCGGACCCGCTTTGTGATGTTGTCTTCAGATTTTTTTTTTTTTTTTTAACTCTGGTTGGTGAAGTATCTTATTCCAGGGGGCACACACAGACGTACGCGCTCACACACACGCACACACACACGCACACACACACACTGTTATGCAAACATTAGCGTCAATCATGTCCAGTGACCGTGGCGCGGTGCTCTCACAGCCTCTCACCATGTCACCACTTAATGTCCGTACATGTGCTCCACTCCCCATCCTTCAGCCCACACCTCCCCGCGGGCCGACCCAGAGACAGATGCCGAGACATGGGGACAGACGGGCTCGGCGCCCCCGCCCGCCCCGACCATCCAGCCGCTCACGGATGCATTACATACACAGTGAAATAAAAAGAGTCCCAGGAAGTCCGTGGCGGTTTGGGAAATGTGTGTGAACTCAGCATCAGAAAGGCTACTTAATTCCTAGGGGGCGCTATCACAACATGCCTTAAAACAGTGTTTTCCGACCTTCCCACCAAAACAGAAATGTCACAAAGTAGACATTGCAGTGAAAAGGTTTGGGGTCACGAAGACAATGTCATGCTTTCCATTGTTTACAGTATATACACTACATTTATATGTTTGCGGGTCATTTAGAAATGTCTTTACTTTTTCAAGAAAAGCATTGTTTTTATTACATGAAGAATATTTAGAGCAAGGGTGGGCAACTTTTGTGTTCAAGGGACTTTTAAATTTGTAAAATAAATCATTGGCTAATTAAATATAAATAAATGTAAATAATACAATAACAAATGAGAATTGTTTCCTTTTGATAATAAAATAATAATTCCCGTTATTTCAATAATAAAACTAATTAATTCTAATTGTATTGTAATGTTTAGAATTTAATTCTGAATTATTATTAAATAAAATAATAATTATATGAAGAATATAAATCATTGCAATTATATTTAAAGTATAATGAATTAACCAATTATTTAATTTAAAAAATGTCGACAATAGGTAAAAAAAAAATATATTTTGCTGATGGTATTTTTCAGTACATCAGTTAACCATTTTTTAAATTATTATTATTAAATACAGGAATAAGAAAAAAGAATAAAAACGTTTTAAACAATCAATTTTAGTCCAACAAAATCAAAATGAATGCAACGAATCTCTCTTGAAATGTGACTGCTCAATGGGCCGGATTTAAGAATGGACTATCGTATACTTTTCCCACCATGTATCTACAGTAGACTCTATTAATGATTATCTTTATTGAAAAACATTTCCCTTTATTTATCCGGGTGCGGCGATTGAGAACAGATTCTGATTTGCAATGCCAACCTTGCAGCAGACAGCAAAATAAAAGCAAAAACATAGACAACAAACTTTACAATGTGATATAGTTACATATATTTCCATGCGTGAAAGAGCATTCAGTTGCTCTGCAGCTGTCACAAGACATCGATGGCATAAGGCACATTATTTCGAGTAAGTAAAGAACGACTTGGGACCAATTGAGTGTAATTGCATCATTTCTTGCGTTCTCTCACAGCACACTAATGTGGCGCGGCGCAGTGGATGGAAATCACTGCCTTAAAATATGGTTATTCTGTCTCATAGGGCATGAAAAGTTTGGGGTTGACCCTCAAAATCTGTCAAGAAGTACAAGTGACAGGATTGATTCGCGTCACAATAAAAACGTCTTTGCCGAGTGTGAAGTTGCACACTTTGAAAGACAAACAAAGTGGAGAAAATGCGCCTCACCAAATGGTCCCAAAAGTCAGCGCAGCACTAAAACGTGGCCTTTGGAGGCGTGAGGTCCGGCCCACGTACGTAAAATTTGACACGGCAGGCGCTAACTTTTGGCACCGTTACACAAACGTTGAGCCCCAGTTGAACACTGAAGGAGGCCTGGGGCCACTCAGCAGACATTTGTTAACATTTGGGTTGCACACAAAGGGGGCTCCGAGCAACTTAATATTTATTAATACATCTTTATCGTCTCATCAGAATCAATTAGAGACTTTAAAATATATTTTTTTCCAAATATCAGAAATGAAAAATGATCAAAGATAAAAAGAAATTCGGGCTTTTATTTTCCTTTATATTTTCCCCACATGATAATATTCCATCAGGGGAATTTCTGTAGAATATTTTATTAATTTTGTTTTATTTTTTTTTATTAGGTTTTGCATTCTTTTACATTTTGTTCTTTACATTTGGAATTGTGGCTATTTCATGTGACGCTATGAAGACTATGATTGATTCACCATTTTTGTGGATGTGCTGCACTTCTGTTTTTAAATTGTATTTTAATATAAGATTTTGTACCTTTCATTTTTCATGATTTTTCTTCTTTTTTTTTTTTGACTGTTTCTTGTTGTCTGTGCACTTTTATTTTAACGCTATGAAGACTACAATTGAGTCCTGCCTCCCGTAAAACAAATCTGAAAATGACTCATGTTACTCTGAACACTGGGACGCACGCTTCACATAGACATCCACATGGATTTCATAACTGTTATGTATACTTTGAGCTTATTGCTTGTAATTCGAAACTCCTCGGGTGAGACGTTTATTACTTGTGACGGCGCAGTTGGAGCAAAGCTAAATGTTCATTCAACGCTCGTATTGAGCTTATTTGGCCCCATTACAGACATGCAATCGCTTCACGAATTACTATCAGTCTTTAGTCATTTGGAGGTGCCGAGTCAAACCTAGTCATCCTCCAAAAAATTGGAATATTCATGTTTATCATCAACTAAAAAGTATGAATTTAAGAAAATTCTCCATTTTCTGAGCTGGGTAAAGTCTCTCAAATGCTTTGTGAGGATTGTTCTCCAACAAGTGAATCATCTGACACTTACTGGACTTGATAAGAACGTTCTTCACTTCATCTCGACTGCATCTTCCTCGACTGACACTGACAGCAGCGCTACTGCAACTGGCAAGAGCGTCAGCGTCGATAACCACTTCCCATGTCTGTCTTTGACAATAATGACAAACACTGATTTAAAAAAAAAAAAAAAAAAAAAGAACTTTTTCGACACGCATATTCTATAACTAACCGGGATTGTTTATTAGCACACTGATTACCAATATCTAATTTAAGCACAACTTTAGAAAGAATATTGACTTATATCTACATTCATATCCATCGATATAAGAACTTAGAAAGGCGATCTACGTCTGCGACGGTTCGTTTGGGCAAGTCCTGTATACAACGCAAGTGGAATAAGGTAATATTTCAAAATCGGAAAAGACCAATGCGGGAGATGATGTGCAAAGAGCTCATTGGCTGTGTTTGCCTCATGGTAAATCCATCCCTGGCTATCGAGGGGCGGAGTTCTTGTCATAAAAAGGATATCATAAAAATGCCTTACCTCATTTGTACATATGCTGTGTGATCTTTTCCATGGGTTCACTTTTATTTGGTGGCTGCTGCAACAAGGCTAAAAGGATTGAATTGAAAGCATACAAATGTATGTGTTTCATTATAAATGTTGGTGCTCATCATATCCAGATATCTTATTTGTGTCCTTCACTTTGAATCAGGAAGCATAAATCTAAAAAAAAACGCTTAATACGACTGCATGCATGCTGCCTCCTGCCAGTTGGCCTGCAGTGTAAACAGGTGTGTGATTCACTTTGGAATGTCAGCGACATTGGGGCCAAACATTTGAATTTCTTATTTCTTTTCCTTGTGCTCCTTTTTTTAAAAAAAAATAATATTTTTTTGTATTACTATCATCACTGCGGATCGCACAGCAAAGCCCCACGCAGGAGTCGCTACCTGTAGCCGGGTCTCGGGACGGCGTCCCGCCGGGCCCTCGCCGAAGTTGCCGGGGACGGCGTCCGCGGTAGCGGAGGGTCCTGTTTACTCAGCTGTGCGGCTCCAGAGAGAAGAGAGGATGTGTTCGGGGCCTCATTAATCACGGCCGCCGCGGAAGAGATAAACAGGCCCGACCCGGCGGGGATGCTGCGGCTTCCACTGTTAAAACGGGGTGTAGTGGGGAGGTCACACACGGAGGAGGAGGAGGAGGAGGCGGGGGGGTGGGGGGTGGGGGGCCCGCACACCGGGGGACTGACCATAACACTTGCTCTTTGGTTCCACATCTGCATGCCTGTGCAAGCTTGTAAATCTGCATTCCTGTTCTGCAGCGGCCGCAAGTGCATGAACCCAAAAAGGACTTTTTTTGTTGTTGTTCCTCAACAACTTTGCCGATAAAATGCACCTGAAGTGATCAGTGTACATTTGATTTGAATACATTTGCAAGAAACTCATTTATCCACCTCCCCATCAATTGAACCATGTATCAGTCATCTATCGCTCTCTCTCCCTATCAATGGTATCTTCCTTTCTACTGTACTGTACCTCTCTGTCCATCTATAAACCCTTCATCCATCTGTCCATCTATCGCTCCGGTGGTCTATCCGTCCATCCGCCCATCTATTCGTCTAGCCATCTACAGGTCAATAATGCTTCCCATTATTGGCCTCCCATCCTTTTTTGCACAACCTGTATAATATCTTCAGAAGTAAATGGAAATGTACCACACTTTTATGATCAGGAGATCCAAAGTAACTAAAACATATATTTATTTTCAACTTATTCTAATTTCAAAGAAAGAAAAAACTGAAAAGAAAGCATGTGGAGCACTATTAGCACCCCTCCTGAATATTTGGTTGCACACCCTTTGGCTATTGATCGTCTAGCGAACCATCTATCTATCCACCTGTCCATCTGTCCAGCCACCCATCCATCTATCAACCTATTGATCATCTATTGAACCATCTATCCATCTAATCATCTATCCCTCCACACATCCAGCCACTCATCGATCCATCCATCCATCTAAAGTTCAAGAGCAGTCAAGAGTGTTATATGACACATAGCAGCTCCAGGGTTGGTTCCATCGGTTCCCATCCCATTACCATAAATATTGCTTTATGACGGCCCAAAAGCCCCCCGTTGCCATTATTATTTCTATATTGCGTGTCGTACTTCCTCACAGGATCAGCGCTGAAAAGTTGTGCTGACTTTTCCTTGGGCGCGCGAGCGTCGAGCCAATCAGTTCGGGAGCGCTGACAAATGCAATAAGCCAAAGACTCCCACTAAATGGGTTTTAAAATATTGTATTACTCTGTTTATGTAAGACTACTTCTTAATTATAGCGCGTGTGTGCGCGCCAGCGTCCTTGTGCGGCCGCCTAATTGCTCTTGATAGGCTCGGAAAAGTGACATCATCACCGCAGTCTGCGGAGGTCACGCCGGGGGTGAGGAGTGAAACCGGAGTGAAACAAGCGAAAAATAAATCAAAATGAAATGAAGTCCATCAGCGGTCGGTTCGGACGTGGCGAAGGTCTGCAGGCTACTTTTCTACATCTCTGTTGTTTTAGTCTCCAACTTGAACAGAGAGCGCTCGTCACATGCTTTTCAGCAATGCTTGCATCATTGCGCAAAGATATCAAATTTTAGAAGACATTTCTGAATAGAGAGAAACAAAGAGTTGGTTTCTTCAGCTAAAGCACGTGTGGGGAAAAGTACGACACATGGGCCATATATGACATACACACAAACATACATACATATATGTGTGTGTGTGTGTGTACTTTACATACATAGCGTAGATACAAACAAATATGAAAACATTTGTTGGTATTGATTTTATTCAATAATTGTCTATTTGTTGTGAATGAAATAGAAAATATTAATACAATTAACAAGTGTCATCCATACACCATGTTCTATTTATTTTATTATTTGAATGCATTTGTTTTGTTTTCATTTAATTCGTCCAATTTACCTGAAAATTATGTATTTAAAAAAAATGTAGCTGAAAAAAATGCATTGCGATTTACATCAGTACATTTTCATTTTACTCTCATTACAGGACCAGGGTTGCAAATCTAATTTGCTCAATAATACAGTATGTATGTCGCTATTGCCACCTCGTGGTCTTTTTACCTTTTACAGGGCATTTTTCAGGGTTGATATTTGTGCGTTTTGAACAACCCTAACCATCATTATTCTGGGGCTGGCTTTTCCGGGCTCAGGTTTTTCTCCTTTTCCATTCAGTACTTGCGTGACTTTTGCCTCTGATTCAGCCCATATTTCTCCTGGTGTCTGTTGATACACCATTGTTGGACTATTGTCAAGGAACAGGAAGAAAATCGAATATATTCTCATAAAATTTGAATTACAATTATTGATTTTTATTTTTATTTTAGCCATCCTGTTTCTCTCAATGTTGTGAGTTGTTGTTCTATTTTATTTTTTTAATGGTTTAATAGTTTTTAATGTTTTTTAAGATCCAAATCAAAAATAATAATGATGATAATTCAGCCAGCATGTTTCTCCTAATTTGGTGAATTTAAAAAGAAAAATATTCACCAGCATGTATCTTCATATTTTCAGGTTGTTTTTTTTTTCAATATTCTCATAACTCATTTTATTAGCCAATTATTTCTACAATTGTATGATTTAAAAGACAATTATCCATGGCACTTCCACGTGTTTATATATATATATGAAACACAAAGATAATTGAAGAGTCTTGTTTTTTAGTTTTTTTTATGTAGCATGTTTCTCCAAATGAGGTATATACCATCCATTGTCAACACCGCTTATCCTGGTTAGGGTCGCTGGAGCCTGTCCCAGCTGACTTCGGGCGAAAGGCGGACTACACCCTGAACTGGTCGCCAGTCGGTCGCAGGGCACATATAGACACGGACAATCATTCGCGCTCGCATTCACACCGTCACGGAGTGGGAACTGATCCCACGCTGCCCGCACCAAAGTCAGGCGAGTGCACCACTACACCATCAGTGACTGATGTATATACAGTATTCATAAAATCTTATCCAGCATTTTTCTCCAACTTTTGTGTAACTAAAGTCACCAGCCTTTGTCTTTATTATTCTGTTCTTTAAATACTCTCAGAACATTGTTCTGCAAAATTATCCAATTATTTTTGTCATTTTAAAAAATTTTAAAATGTATCAATACATCTCTCCAAATATTTTATATTTTTTAACCAAAACACAAATATTTTAGATATAACATTTTTCCCTTTATGTTTGATAATAGAAAAAGATCTATATTCGCACAAAATTTGTGGAATTTCTTTTTTTATTCAGCATGTATCCAGATTTTTATCTTTATCCATTCTCAAAAATACCCACTATATTTCTTTACATTTTGTGGGTTTTTTTGAAAGGTCCGAAAAGCGAAGACAATTTCAGAATATAACAAAACAATTACAATTTGTAGAGTACTGTATTGTCAATAATATGTGGAGAGACATGCTTTTTACTGGAGATTGGCACGACATTATGAAATAGTGTTGCTGTCCAATGAGAAGCGTGTACCACCTAATGTGAATTTTCTTTCCTTCCCGAACACCCCAATATTGGATTGGCTTGGGTTAAAAAAAATAATAATAATAATAATAAAATTTTACAAAAACACTCCAAGATGAATGCATTTGATTGGACAGCAACACTATACAATAACATAGTGTTCTTCTCCAATAAAATGCAGGTATCTCCAAATTGAATTTTTTAAATCTACAACACAAAATTACACGTCAGATAAAACCTTTTTTCTTCTTCTTCTTTTAGCTAGAAAAACTTCACAAAATTTGCCGATGCAGTCTTTTCATTGGACAGCAGATGTATTTTGTCACGCAAAGACAGAGCAATGGAGACCATGTACGGTGGTTATGCCCTCTGTGGGAGTGCATTGGTAATAACTTTATTGCAAAAATACAGGTTCCCTCTTTTAACCTATTTGACAACACTACTACTAACCCCCCCCCCCCCCCCCCCCCCCTTAGTCTGAAACAAACAAACATCAGCTTCTTAAACCTCGTCTCGCATTCTCACCCTTTAGCTTACATTCATTCCTTGCTCCTTTTTTCTCTACTTGTTTTTGCATTCCATTGGTTGAAACTATTGTGTAAGTAGATGCAGAACAACAAAGTTCACCAGCAGCATTAAACATGAGATCTCCTCGTGGTGGTGGGTGGGTGTTTGTGTGGTGGTCCTCCGGGGAGGCTCGACTTGCATAGCGGACTCAAGCGCTACTAGTGGGCTACATTCTCCTGCAACCGCAAAAGAAAAACAAAAAAGGATCAATAAAAACATCTCTGGGTAATAATGCCAACCTTTGGTTTTGTTACAACGATCTTTTTTTCCCCCCACTTTTTTTTTTTTTTTTTTAATGCACAGCATGAAGCATATCATAAATGTACCTTCGTAAAGGGGGGCCATGACTGTACAACTGACATCTCTCAGCACATCACCGGCTGAAAATAGACCTCTTAAATACAGCGTAGAAAGCGACGTGTCTTGGCCGATTCGATATAATAAAGTGTATCGTGGATTTGTTTTTGACCTGAGGACCATTTTAAAGTGAAACAATCATCCCTTTCCTGTCAAGTATCCTTCCCTAAAAAAGTGCACTTCTTCTACCGCTGCACCCGCCTCGCAAAGTGCACTCGAGTCAAAGCTTCGTTCCGTTAATAAAGCCCACGCTACATTCGCTCTCTTAACTCGTCTCCCCTCGCTACTAGGGTTAGGGTTTACCCTAACCTAACTGGTAAGACTGATAAACATAACCCTAACAGTTAGCAGACAGGTTACATTTTCAGGGCTAGGGGTTATACAGTGCATATAAAAAGTCGACACACCCCCGTTCAAATCCCAGGTCTTTGTGATGTTAAAAAAATGAGACCAAGATATAAATAATTTCGAAATCTTTCCCACCATGAATGAGAACTATAACATATACAACTCCATTAAAAAAGACAAATCTTTTCAAGAAGTTAAAAACAAAACACTATTATCATTTACATTATCTCAGGTGTTTATTATTTACATATTTCCTCTGACAAGATGTTTTCCCCAAACAGGTTGTAGGTCCTATTAATTGTGTAAAATGTTTTCAAAATGATTTATCTTGATCTTTTTTTTTTTTTTTTAATATCACAAAAACCTGGCATTTTAACACAGATATGTAGACTTTTTATAGCCACTGTACGTAACCCTAAGCCTACCAGGTTAGACTGATGTACATATGTAACCTTAGCCAAAAGCCTAACCCTACCAGGTTAAAGTGACATACGTAACACTAACACGTTAGACTGAGTCTATTACACTAAACGCGAAAACTTCATACTTCGAAGGAAATATCGTAAAAAAAATAAAAATTAAAATAAACAAGCTGCCAGGAAGAAAAACAAGATTGAACGGAGGCGGCGCTTTTCTTGTTCAACCTCCCGGTAGAAACGGGAGAGCTGTCATTCAGGTAGGTGAGCTGGGGAAAAAAAGTCACAAGGAAGAAAAGGGCAGGGGCGCAAAATACGTCCAGCTTCGACACTTGTGAAGTGCACCCCCACTTCTGTGTTGAATATTCATTAACATTCCTTAAGGTCTATTTGTTTCCATATAGAGTTCATACATGTTTTGTACATTGGCCTCGGGCAAAAAAAAAAAACAAAAAGAGAAAATATGGCTGTCTACCAGCGAAACTTTTCCGCTGCTACGTGTGCGCCAGGAAATGTCCGTGAAGAAAGAAGAAGAGGCGTGGCTACTCGGCGTGTCCCCGCACCACCCAAGAAAGTGTCGTAAGGGGAGCAACAACAGGACAAGTTTGAGGTTTTCGGGGTCAAGAGTGACTGCATAGACAGAATAGTGGGGCGAGGGAGGGGGGCCGAAGCAGGGGGGGGGGCTCTACGTTGCGCTGCGGGTGTGTGGGTGCGTGTGTTTGCGTGTGAACGGCGTTCCGGGGGAGGAGCGTCGTCCGTCCGATTCGGCCCCCGTCGAGGTGAGCTCGTCCGGGGCGCCGTTAGAGCTCAGTGAGGCCGAGCGGGACCCTGGTCCGAGGAAAGCTTGACCCCCGTCAGACACAGCCAGAAACTCCCGGCGCTGCCCGACAACTCCTTAAAAAAAAAAAAAAAAAAAAAAAAACAGAGAGGACATTTGTTTGCCCACGTGTAATGTCACGTCAGTTTGTGCTCCCGTATTATTTTGGCTAGCTAATACTTTTGATGAGCCTCATGTGAAGGGGGTTTGTGTTGCATGATTAAACTACTGAATACAGTCATTCATCTAACATGAGTTCATGATTGTGTACATGCTAGAAGTATGGCGTTCAAGCTTTATGATCCGCCCTGTTTGAAGTGATTTGGCTCCATCCTGTGGCATCTATATGCAATTACAAGCCCCTTTTTTGGGGGGGAATTATTCAGATTTTCTCTATTTGGAGAAAAAAGTTGCTAAAATATACAAACCTTTTTTTCATTTTCTTATAGTGTAATATTTGATGGAAAAAATCTAGTTAGACAAAAACGAAATATTTATATTTATTAATATAATATATATATATATTTCAGAAGGGCTTTTGAAAATGTAATTTGATATTTTCTCAAAAAAATATATTTTTGGGAAATATTTTTTAGACTGAAATGACAATTTCGAGTAAAAACAAAGTTGGATATTAATGAGAAAAAAAGTTGAATATTTTCAGATGAGGGTGAAAGTTGAATATTTTTTTAGAAAAAGGTTTTCTGAGAAAAAAAATAAAAAAGTAATTGCTAAGGAAAAAGGTTGACTTCCTACCAAAAGGTCTCTTATTCTCGAGAATAATAATTCAAAAAAACAAAACTCAAACTAATTTTAAAAACTAATAATTTTAATCACTTTGAAAAATAAAGTTTTATTTTGCTTCAGATAATAAAGTCGAATATTTTTGAGGTTTCTTTTCAAGAATGAAAGTAGTATATTTTGAGTTTAAAATCGTAATGCTTAATAATAGTCGTAATGCTTCAAAAATAAAGTACTCCAACCATTATATCAACAAATAGAATGGACATTGTTCTGTAGTAGAGACGGCAACACAGTGTGATGTTTACCTGTGAAGCAGAGGAGGGTGGTGGTGATGACAGAGTGTTGTTGATGAACAGGATGGAGGTGACGGTGGTGGAATAGCGACAGGGATTCAGGACAGAGGAAACAAGCAATGGGAGGAGGAGGCACTGACATCAGCCCGCTTCGCCTTGGGGACGAGACGGAGCGAAAAGAAGAAGAAGCCAGTGAGAGGAGAGATTGAGACAAAAAAAACTAGGGAAGCAGCATGCGTTGTCACGATGAGCCACAAGGAGGCGGCAGATCGCGATACTCACAAAGCTGCGGGTGGCGGTCAGGCGGGCGTGGCGCGGGGTCACCACCACCGTGCCGCTAAGGCTGCGTCCCATTCGCCTCGGGTTGTCCCCCTCGTCGTCTGGTCCCGCCCCCAAACGCAGACCCTGCAACATCATTGGCTGCACAGGGAGAGAGAATTACGACATGTCTGTCATGTGGATGGAAAGGCGACAAAGAAGACAAAATGGTGGTGGGGGGCACAGGGGAGGGGTCACCTTGTTGAGGTAGGTGGGGGTGCTGGCGCCGTCCGGCCCAAACACGCTCCTCTCCATGTCTGCGTTGGGGGTTCTGGAGCGAACTTGGCCACCCACCCTGGAGATGAGCCGCTCTGACGGGCTGCAGCCTGCACAGGAAGAACGAACCATATAAGGAATACAGGAGCGAGGGGGCCACAAGTGGCTGAGATTTGTGTTGTGCAAAGCGGCGTTTATCATGAGTGACTGGCCTGGCGAGAAGTGTGTACATTGTGTACATTGTATGTACATCCTGTACTTTGTGTCCATGTGTGACATGGACTATTTTGTGACTGCGGATTATTTCCGGTTGTTTATTTGGATTGTGCAAGATGGGCAAAGTCATCGATAACTGACAAGAGGAGCGAACCCTACGTTGCCTATTCAGTGGTGCCTTGAGAAACAAATTGAATTTGTTTCGCGACAATGCTTGTAACTCAAAACATTTCTATCGCAAATCATCTTTCCCCATTGAAATGAATGGAAAGTAATAACCTAATTTAATAGAATGTAAATAATTAATGAGTTAGACACCAGGGGCGGCATAAAACTTTCATTTTCACTCAACTACTCTACGTGACTCGGTAAGCTGCAGTAATATTAGTCGCTCTTTGCAGAGGATAAATAATATACGCCTGTGAGTAGGGCGGCATGACATTTTGTTTGAGCATCGTCGTTGCGATGTACGTGTGCGCACTAGTCGCATCGCAGGGTCTGCTGCGATGTCGGTGTTCTGGACGACACAGTGAATCAAGTGTAATATTCAAATTGACCAGCAGAGTGACCTGTTTGGGCTTGCTCATAGAAAGAATGTACGCCTGCTGCATTTCCTATTTCGCTCTTCAGAATGAAACTAGGCAGGCACGCAGCGGCTGCATGAGTGTGCTCTATTATGTATGTAGCTTTAGAGATTTTTGCTTGATGGCGTTTGAGATTTTAACTCAACGACGGTTGGGAATGGATTTCTTATTAATATGTCATTTTATTGTTACCCCTTTAACTGTTGAAGGGTAATGTAGGTGTATGCGGGTACCCGTCCTCCCAGCCTGCAGACTGGCCCGGTAAAGGGTGTCAAGCTCTGTGAGCTCCGGCTCCTCGTGGTCACAGCTGCTGGGATCGCCGCGTTGCTCCGATGCATGCTGGGAGTTGTTGTTGTTTCCCCGAGCGGGGTGCCGACCGGGCCTGGGCGCTTGCGGCGGGATTTCAGCGTAGCGGTCCGGGGGGGTGTTATAGGGCGTCACCATGGCGTCGGGGCGATCTAAACTCCAGCAAGACCAGTGGCGGGTGGCGCCGTCGGACGGCGGCCGCGGCTGAGGGGCGGGGGCGGGCTGGGGTGGTTGCCAGAGAGGCGTGATAGGTTTTGTGACGGGGGGCGGTGGAGGAGGTGGGAGCGTGACAGGTGCATCACAAAAGCGCAGCGGGAGAGACGGCAGGGAAATGGCCAAGTGCCTCCCCAGGGGTCTGACGCTCACCCCCCCGGCCTGGAGCAACTCGCACAGCCTCACCCCGCCGCTGCTGTCACTGGTGGGGACGTACGGGTGAGCGATGGTGAGGGTGAGCGCCGGACGGGGAGGAGCCACCGAGAGGCGATAGGATGGAAGCGTAGGGGGTGGATCCTGGCCCGGGGCTGCGTCTTGATTGGCTGCCCGGTCCTCCTCCTCCTCCTCCTGATTGGGCGTCAGCAGTACTTGGACCGGGCCAGGCTGTTCACTGGAGGGAGGGGGATGCAAAAAAAGGTGTAGTGACGTCAGGTGCTTTGAGGGAAGGTCACAACACGCGCACGATGGGGTAAACACACGCACACGCACACACTTCCTGATGCCAGCGTATCATGCGCTTTAATCAGACTTTCCAAACAAAGCAGCGTGCCGACATCGTACGTCAACGCCGCGGAAAGTAATTTGCTCTCAGCAGGCCACCGTATCACGTTATTGATTTACATGCAGGCAAATGATGAATGCGCGACATTCGTGAATCCTATTTGTGAGTCTTATCAGTGTGTGTTTGTTTGAACAGCACGTGCATCCATTTTTTTTTTTTTTTTTATGTACGCGTGTGTGTGTGTGTGCGTTTGCGTTTACGCAGGTGCCAGAACCCCTCCTCCCCGCACCAACTCTTTTCAGCTTTAGTAATTACCCAGCAGGCTTTGCAGCAGTGTGCTATAAATCAGACGCTAGTGTTGATCAATACAAAAGAGGTGGAAAGTAAAATAAAACAATAAAAAAAAAGAGCACCAAGCATTTTCATCCTCTTCCTCTGAGAGCATTTTGGCTTGAACAGTAAATGAGCAGCTTTTAAATAGCAAGGAAACTATTTAGTTAAACACTGAAGCCTCACTATTAGACAGTAGAACCATGTGATTTGTGTCTGCCAATCAGCAAATGGGATTTTATATATATATATATATATATATATATATATATATATATATATATATATATATATATATATATATATATATTATAATGAAAAATGTAAAAACAAGCTAGCGTAATGTACTAAAATAACTATTTTAGGTTTAAAATCAGAATACCTTTATTATAAAAAAAAATTCTCAGGTTAAAACTGTTTTTTTTTTTTTTTTAAAACATGTTTTTAAGAGTGGTTTTAGGTGAAACGTATCTTGTTTTTAACATTTTTAAAATTTCAGTAAAAAATGTAAACATTTATTTCTTAAATTCTTTATAATGTTGTAGTTTAAAATTTTGATTAGTTTAAAAAATGTTATTTGTAGGTTAAAATTTCAATGTATACTGTACATATGTGTATATATATATATATATATATATATATATATATATATATATACATATAAAATGTGCAGGTCCACATCACAGTTTAATAAATATAAAATGTTTTTATTTTCACCTTTTTAAAAAATAAAATATTTTGTTGTTTTTTATTACATTACTTTTTTTTAAATATATTTTGCTTAGGTTTTTTAAGGTTGAATTTCTTTTCAAGGAATAGAAATGTTTTCAGAAATGTTTACAATTTTAATTAAGTTTCCTACTAAATATTCAAAATGTTCACATTTTAGATTAAAAATTTGACTATTTTTTTGCTTTTCTTCAGAAATATTAAAATTCAAATTTTACATCTACTTATGAAAATGTGTGGGTAGATGTTGCTGTACAAAATTATTGTTATTATTATTATTGTATTGTTGTATGTTATTTTCACCCATTTAAAAAAAAGAAAATGAAAAGAATATTTGTTATTTTTGTATATTTATTTGCATTATTAATTATTTTAAAATTTAAAAAATGGGGTTTTGAGATTTTTTTTAGGTTAAAATTTTATCATTTTTCAAGGAACAGAAATATTGTCAAATGTATTTAAAATGTAAATGTAGTTTTCTACTTTAAAAATGTGAAACATTCAGAATATTCAAAATGTTTAGATTTTGTAGTTTAAAATTTTTATTTAGTTTTTACTTTCTTAGGAAAAAAAATTATATAAAGTATTTCTCAATGTTGAAAAACAGTTTAAATTAATTAAAATCGTATTTTAAAGACTTCTAGCAGTTTGGGGCTAAAAAAAAAAAAAAGAGCAATCTCAGTGTCTAAATTTCCTGCCTTCGAGGTCTCTGCAAACTGACACGCTCTAACCCTCAAGCACAGCAGCAAAAGACACAACACGACACAGAAACAAGTGCGACTGCGATCGCACGACAGAGCGGTACAGTGAGGGAAAGCGGTGAAGCGCACACAGAAAAAAAAAAAAGACATAACTCTCTTTCTGAGCCCAGCCAAGGAAGGCACACACAGCACGATGTGCACATCACCAAAGGACAGACGCGCACACAGGAACGTGCACACATAGCCACAACATTTTTGGCCATGGGTGCCCTTTTTTTTGGATTGAATTTTATTTTTTTGTGCATGAACCTGTGCACGTACACACGACACACACACACACACACGCAAAGGACTCCAGCGGGATTGTGGTGGAAGGCAGGAGGGTCTTTGTGGGTCACAGTGGCGGTGTGTATACCTGTGAGGCCCCTGTGGGCGGGGGGCGCTTCCTGACTCCCGTTGCTGCATTTCCTGTTCCTGCCTGCCTTTGAGCGGGCCGCCAGCGCTCCTCATGCACGCGGCTACGGCCGAGCCTCTAGGAGCGCTAGCCTCATGCGGGGGTCTGAGCACAGCTGAACCCACGACAGTGTCGGGGCGGGGGGGACAAGAGGACAGAGTGATGAGGAAAAAGAGAAGAAGAGGATGACAGAAGCAGATAGAGTGGTTATGTTTTTATATGAGGAAGGGGGGGGGGGGGGGGGTCGGCATGCCTACTGCTCCTCTGCAAAGGGGGTGAGACCGCAGGTGGGGAGTGTGGCCCACAGGCCTGCAGCGTTTTTATCCGGCCCACCGAGCATTAACATTAACAAGAGTCCTTTAATTTTTGTTGCAATAATTTAGCACCCCCCCAAAAAAAAAATGGGTTAGTAGAAATGCATAATTTGTGTAATTAATTTTACATTCATTTATCTCATTAAATAATTTGTTAATGATCAAATGAAAACATGTGAGTCAAATAAACCATCTTGGATTTATTAAGGATTTCATATTTTTATTCTCTTATTTATCTAATTCAATCATTAGTTAATTAGTCTATTGTAAATAATGAAATAAAAAATACGAGTAAAATAAATAATTCCGCATATAAATTTATTGTATTAACTAATTGTTTAAGTAAAATGTGTTTATTCATGTTTTTATTAATTGCTTATTAAATAGTTTTTTTAATAGTTTGTTTTTAAATATTGAAAAAAGTAAAATAAACAATTTTGAATATGCATTTATTTAGTTAAATGATTGGTGGTTAATTAAAATGTATTTATTGGTTTATTTTTATTTGTATCATAACTAATTGGTTGGTTGATTTACTGTTAACATATATTGTTCAAATATTACTGATACTTGTAAAAGCAACAATTTTACATCTATATATTTAATTTAATAAATGGTTAATTAAAATGTTTATCCTTTTTATTTTTTTATTCCTGTATCTCATTGAATAATTCTTACGTTATGTTCATATACAGTACACTTATTTATTTATTTAATAAATTATTGGTTGATTTAAAATGTATTTTATCATTTATTTTCAACCTTTTATTTATTATGTTTAATAAATAAAAATAAATATTAGTGGAATAAACAACTTTACATGCACATTTATTTCAGAAAACTGTGTAAAACTGAATATATTTGTTTTTTATTTATCTCAATAAATGTTGAATTGATTTATTGTAAATAATCAAATTAATCATAAAATAAGCTAATTTATATTCAAATGTATTTATTTGGTAAATCAATTCTAAATATTATAAATAAAAAATGAGAGTGAATTTTGCTGTTTTAACAGAAGATATTTTACGTCCATATTTTTTTCAATTCATTTTTACCTTATCAATGATTGACCTGGCCAATCTGTCTGTTTTGAAAAATCAAATGCGGCCCCTTGAGCTCAAAAGTTTGCCCGCCCCTGGGTTATATGCCCCCCAGTCACAATATTAGGTACACCTGCACGCAACATATTTAGTACCTGAAAAATTAACGTTTCTCTCTTTGTAAAGGCAGAATAAAACTGTGCGGGTGTACCTAATCACGCGTCCAGTGAGAGGTTACGCATCAACATGTAGACCGCGGTTAGTAAGTCAAAAACTCAAGGTCAAGAGACAAGACATTGTTCTTGCGTTTTGCCCTTTGAGGGGCCTTGTACGCCATCCCTACGAATGCTGCACGGCGAAGCAAACTCTTAAGCGTGCCGATAGTGAAGCCATCTGTCCGCTCGCTTGTCGTCCTCACACTTCATCAAGGTTGCTTGTACTCACAGCGGTGTGTGTGTGTCAGTGTGTGTTTCAGTTTCATCAACACACTAAAGCACACATACGTACAAGGGAGGACAGACAGGACACAAATCTAATAATCCCGCGCACAGATTTACCAGAGGGGGAAACCTTCACACCTGCAGTTCAGAAAAGGCACACACACACAAGAAACACACATGCATGCTGTTCTGCCTCTGTGAGGACTACTTTCAGTAATCTCTGAGATGTAGGCGACAAACATACATATATACATACAGTACATGTCCTTAAATCCCTGTGAGGACCATAATTTGCCACTTTGTTGTGGGCCCCATACACACACATACACACGTCTTTATGCCTCTGTGGGGACCAGTGGCGTGCAGAGGCGTGTGTCTGCGCACATGGCTCAGTTGATGCTCCTTGAAAAAGAATTGTCGACCGCGTTGGTGTGAGGAGGTCCAGATGGAATTTTTCTGCCTCCAATGACGTATTTCCCAACCTACATTCATTCGTCAACGTTTAGTTGGTTGGATGCCCACCCATACCCTTTAGGTTACACCCTCCCCCTCAACCCCAGAAAAGTGGTATTTGCTATTTTTTGTCCACCAGCATACACACATACTGTACATGTCTTTATGTCACTGTGATGACCCCATTTTGCAACTTTGCTATGGGCCAACACACGTACACATCATGTTGTCCCTGTGAGTACTACATTTTGAAACTTAGCTATGGGCCTCACACATACGAACATGTCTTTACGTCCACGTAAGGTCAGTGTTTTGCAATCTAAATTGTGGGCCAATAACATACACATATAGATGTCTTTATGTCACTGTGAAGGTCACCTTTTGTAACTTCTATGTTGTGGGTCACACACACACAGACACTGTTTTAAATGTCTGTGAGGGAGGCCTCTGCCATTCACAAATCCATGAGTTTATGTCTGTGTAAGGATTAACTTTTGTAAATGCTGTGGCCACGAACACACACATACATTACAGGCCTTCATGTCTGTGTGAAGAAGGGATTTTGCAACCTGTTAGTTGTGGACCACCACTTCTCCTACTGCTGGACTGGTGCAAAACCCAAAAGGTGTCATTAGAGGGTAGTAGAGCCTCAATACTACCACTTCTCATTTCCAAACACACACACACGCACACACACACACACACACACACGTACTCAAATCCATGACGCTGTACCAAATGTGCATATCAGAATGGAGGACATACATTTCCTCACCACGCCGAGTCTAGTCACGGCAGGTTTTACCACGATTATTCTGCTAATTAATTCATACTGCTCACATCCTTTTTAATGAAGTCCTGCAAATGCAATGCCAGAGTGCTGGCCGCCATTTATCATATAGTCGATTTAGAGGCAGAACTCAAGGAATCATTTTTAATTCTAAAATATGTTTCTTGTGTCTGTGGCACATAAAATTTAATTATTTTCAAATGGATTATTGTGTGTTTGAATCTAACTTTTCACAGTTTAAAACAGTTCTCAGTGTGGCCGTTTGCGGGGAATTTTCTTGTGCGAGTTCAACTAAGCTGAGAAAGGGACGCATCAGTTTATGAAGTGATTCCATTCAGTACGTTCACTCAAAAGATGTGTTGTTCATAAATGACAACACCACCTGAGCCCCATCTACCGCTGCAAAAAAAAAAAAAAAAAAAAGAGCAAAAAATGCTTGGTGGTACACAAATGTGTACTGATACAATCCAATATGGTGCGCTTTTTATATTTTCAATGCGCGTGCACACCTGTGCACCACTTATGTGCACCCCTGACTATCACATTGATATCAGAAGCTAATGCTAATCTGCGCTGCGCATTTGAAATCATATAGTTTCGGCCACCGTGCCAAAGTGGTTCTTTCTCTCTGAAACTTCGGCCAGCCTAGCTGTCAAGGTTTTGGCGGAGGAAGTCGGTGTATGGGTGGTCATTAAGTTAATTATCAGAAAGAGGCATATAGCTAAAGATTTGATTCAGGAAGACTGGGTTGTTTGTTTTCACACTGGTTGGGGGGTATGCACTCCAGAGCCCCAACTATTTGTATACAATTATTAAAACGTCCATAATGTCCCCCTTAATACCTTTGAACGCTGGATTTAAGGATTATGTCATTTTTCAAAAAAAAGGATTAAAGGGCTTCATTTTGAAGGATCCATAGACATAATTCCAAAAGGTTTGCCGTCGAAATCCACAGTTTGCACATGTTCCGCTCACACTCCCTCCACCGAAAATCAGTATGACACGGAGGTTGGCGGATGTGTGTGTGTGTGTTATAGTAACAAAAAGCTGAGCAGCGGGTTACCAAATGGAGAGACAGACGAGCAGATGGGGGTAAGGACAAGAGAGGAGGTCAGACAGACATTTACATATTCGAGAGACCTCGCAGCCAAACAACACGCTTCATAATGTGTGACAACACACGAGCCAAAATTCATCAGGCTGAATTATCAGGTTAGAGTGACTACTCCCAGATGTGGTGTTGGTCGTACCCTGGTGCTGGAGCTGATCCAGGTCCATGAATTTGCTGGGTTTGGGGTTGAAGCCCATGGCCACCTCCTGCTCCGCCTCCTTGCGCTTCTTCTGCTCCTGCTGGCGGGCTCTCCTGGCCACCTCCTCCTGGAGCTCGTCCAGCTCGCTGCGCCCTGAGACTGACCAATCAGTGGCAAGACATTTGATTCAAATCTTTGGGAAAAGTTAGGACTTGGGACTTTCTTGACTAAAACATATTAAAGACTCGACGTGACTTAGCCGTGGTATTCATGAGACTTGGTTTAGACTTGAGCTACAGTATACGACTTGACAGTCTTGCCAGTTTACAATTGAAAATCAGCATTTTTCAGAAAATGTACCATCTTTAATTTTTTTAGTTATTTTCTGTGTATTGCGCTTGAACCTGGCAACCCACAAGTATGCCATGATGCAGAGTGCAAAAGGCACTTCATGAAACACATAACATGGGGAGGAGGGCTCTGAAGATTGCAAATATACTGCCTTGTGACTGAGCAAGGCTGCATGACTTGCTTATCCCAAGTAGTGACTTGCCTTGACTTGTTTGACATTTAGTGGCGACTCGATTTGACGTGCTTGACTTTTTCTATTGCAAGTTGCCCCCTTTGACCAAAACAAAAAACAAAAAAAAACAAAAAAACCTCACTCAGTGGGAAGGAGGGAGATCTAAATGGACATGAGCAGTGTTTGCCTGGTTCGGCTTGTTTAGCCAAGCGTGTTGTAAAAGGCACTTCACATGCTACATATTCCTTGTCTACAGACTTCTTGTCGTCTACTTCAAGGCCAAAGCTTCGAGGTCTAGAGGAGAGCCCTGGTTCGGTTGGTTTAACTAAGTGTATAGTACAGAGGCGATTGGCCACGCTCTTCCTGGTCTACGATTTCTTGTGGTCAAACTCAAGGTCAAAGCTTTGTGGGAGGACCTGAGCAGTATTGCTTAGGTTTGCTAAGCTCCACTTTTAGTTAGTTTAACTAAATACAAGAGTAGTACACGCATTACCGGTGTCGGTGGCGCCAGGACGGCCAAGTGAGGGCAGCTCCTGCAAGATAGCGCCGCTGCTCTTTGACTTGGGCACCGAGCGCCACGAGGGTCCGGACATAAGCGCCCGTTTGTGTTGCCCCACCTCCCTGAGGGACAAAAAAAGGTATCGATTGAGTTGTTTGTAACTGTGTTACGTGGGTGTTTTCCTACCTGTCAGGGCTGCTGCTGTTCCGTTCACTGCTTTCGTAGCCGCTCTCCATCCTCTGTATCAGGCGAGGCTGGTGCTCCACCCCGCTCAGAGGCGGAGGGGGTGGGGGGCCCATCGTCCGTCCCAGAGACACGGGCTGTCCGACCAGCCCAAATCTCTCCTTCGGTTCTGCGACCTCCCTGCGCTCTACCGGTTGTGAACTTCGCAGTGTGGGGGTGGTGTGCCGCACACAGGGGAAGGGAGGCTGGGGTGGCGGCGGGTAAGAAGGTCCTGGCAGGGTGTGGTAGCCCTGAGAGCAGATCCGCTGACTGTGGCCTGAGAAGATGCTGTCGATATTCAGGGCTTCTCTCCGGGGCCTCCAGGTGGGGCGGTAGCAGCCACCAGAGGAACTGAACCACAAATAGAGGTCTTGTCAGGAACCCCTTCCTGTGTCAGCCAATAAGTTTCTTCCTCACCCTTGCTTTCTTCCCAGCTGTGTCTCATCTCATCATTTGCCTTAGGGCCACATGGTTTTGGGTCACTAAACCTAATCTTGTGAGTTACCCTTTCATGTGTCTACCAACTACATGCTTCCCTGCCTTTGCATCCTACCCAGTTGTGTCTCATCTCCTCATCTGCTTGCACTAAAAATCTTTGGTTGAGACGGGAAGAGGTAACTGACCAGACCTGGTTTTCCAATCAACTGCCTTCACGCCCTTACGTTGTACCCAGCTACGTGTCATCTCATTAATTTTCACTTGTTCTAAACTACAATTCATAAGTAAAATGCATACTTTTACTCCAATACATTTCCCCTAACTACAGTATCTTCGTTACTCATGACATTGAGGTACTTGATACAAGACTGTCAGTACCTGGACTTGCTCTCGCTGCTGGTGCTCTCATCCTCCCAGTGAGGCCCCCCGACCCCGCTCTCGCAGCCTCCCACCCCCGAAGAGGAGGAGGAGGATAGGGGCCGAGAGGAGGACGAGCAGGAGGTGAGCGGCCGGCGGGATGAGAGCAGGAAGACGGCCGTCTCCTTGTACTCCTGCAGGGGGGGAGAGGGAGGCCGGGGAGGACCCTCCACTGTTGACTCTGGAAGGAGGAAGAATAATCTCATAAGGGGGAAGAAAGATCTTAAATATAGTTGTGTAATTCTTCATTGATTATAATTATCCAAGTTATTGAAGAAATAAAGTGTCTGATCCCTTTGTTCTGATCTCTTGCACGTGTTTAACAGATGCAAAGCAAAGCAAATGTATTTATATAGCGCATTTCATACACAAGGTAACGCAATGTGCATTACATGATTAAAAGCATTTTAAAACAAAGAAAAAAAACAGCTTATAAACATTTAAAACAAAGAGAAAAAAAATGATAAATAAAAATACAATTAAAACAGCGTACAGTGCAAGAAATATCATTTAAAAGTGGAAATGCTCTAAAAAACATGGGAAAAAAGAAGAGTTTTTAACCTGGATTTAAAAACAGGCAAAGTTGGGGCTGACGTCACTTCTGTTGGCAACTTATTCCATTTGTGTACAGCATAATAGCAAAATGCTGCTTCACCATGTTTGCTTTGGACTCTGTGCTCCACTATTTGACCTGAGTCTGTCGATCTCAGAGCTCTACTGGGTTTATATTCCATAAGCATTTCATTCATGTATTCCGGACCTAAACCGTTTAGTCAGTTAAGTTTAGGTCAGAACCCGAGCTGCGGCATTCTGAATGAGCTGAAGCTGTTTAATGCTCTTTTTAGGGAGTCCAATCAGAAGACCAATACAATAGTCAAAGTCTACTTGAGATAAAAGCATGGATGAGCTTCTTCTGGTCTGCTTGACCCATGGAACCCTTCACTCTGGATATGTTCTTCAGGTGGTAGAAGGCTGTTTTAGTAATTGATTTGATGGGACTGTTGAAAGTCAGGTCGGAATCTATCACAACACAAAGGTTTCGGACTTGGTCTTTGGTTTTTAAAGAGAGTGACTTCAGGTATTTACTAACAGCAATTCTCTTTTCTTTATTGCCAAAAACAATATGTCAGTTATGTTGTGATTTAATTAAAAGAAGATTTTGGCTCATCCCGTTATTTATCTGTTTTAGACAGTGACACAACACCTCAATTGAACGGTACTCATCTGGAGACACTGCTAGATATAACCGTGTGTCATCTGCATAGGTATGGTAGTCAAAATTAAAGTTCTGAAGAATTTGACACCATGGGTAGCATATACAGGCTGAGCAGGAGGGGTCCAAGAACTGATCCTTGAGGGACCTCATAAGTCATTGCCATTCGATGAGATTGAACATTTCCAATGGTTACAAAATAAATCCTTTCCTCCAGGTAGGACCTGAATCATTTAAGGACTGCTCCATTTAGTCCTACCCCCGTTTCCAACCTGTTCAGCAGTATATTATGATCTACCGTATCAAAAGCCACACTGAGGTCCAACAAGACCGTGAATTGACACCTTTCACGAGTCAGTATTCAACCTTATATCATTTAGTACTTTGATAAGAACGTATTCTGTACTGTGATGAGTTCGGAAGCCTAATTTGTCAAAAAGTCCATTTAAGTTCAAGAAATTGCTGAGTTGATTAAAAATAACATTCTCAACGATCTTGGCTATGAAAGGGAAATTTGAGATGGGTCTACAGCTTGCTAACATGGAAGCGTCCAGCATTCTATTTTTTAGCAGAGGCTTAATGGCAGCTACTTTAAGAGCTTTAGGAAACTCCCCTGACTGAAGTGAGCAAATGATTATTTGCTGCAAATCAGCTAGCACAGACTTCGCAATAGCTTTGAAAAAGTCAGATGGTATTGAGTCAAGACAGCCCGTTGATGGTTTCAGCTGCTGAACCATTTTCTCTACAGTTTTTTTTTTTTGGTCAACTGGATAAAATTCTGACATGGCAACTTTCTGTCCCTCGTAATTACAGGGATCAAAAATGCCTGATTTCCATAGGGGTCTGACTTATTCTGGAAAAGACCCGGCAGATATCAGTCAGATTCGCAGATAAAGTTCTTCATGGGTGGAGGAGGGGCCCTTCGCATCACAGTGGACGGTGGTTTCAGGCAAGGGGGGATGGGAGGAAGATCTTGGCGTGGTGTGTGTTGGATTCCATCCATCCATCCATTGTCTGAGCCGCTTCTCCTCACTAGGGTCGCGGGCGTGCCGGAGCCTATCCCAGCTGTCAGCGGGCAGGAGGCGGGGTACACCCTGAACTGGTTTCCAGCCAATCGCAGGGCACATACAAACAAACAACCATTCGCATTCATTCACAACATTCACACCTGTGAGTGAGTTTTGCATTGGGCTTTGCTCCAATGGGGTAGGGAGGGGTGTGGGAGATTCAACGTGCTGGCTCATCTCATTTGGCATTCCCTCCTCCGATTGTTTGGATGACGCTGATGAATCCGTCTGCGCCTCGTGTCGCCTTATCTCGTGTTCCTCCGATTGTTTGGGAACAACTGCATCTTTTTGTCCTTCAGCCGTGTCACCAAGGCCAGTGTTTTCTTTTTGGGCCGCTGAATGACGTACACAGTAAAAAAAATGTTGGCAGCCACTCACTTAACCCCGTGTCTATTTAGACAGAAACCATCTGCCTTGTAAAGATGTCTGCGCTCCCAAAAAATGCGGAAATTGTAAATGAAACTCACAGATAGTGCCATACACACTTCTTTGAGCCACTTATTTAATTGACTGAGCCTAGAGAAACGTTCATCTCCAAATCGTACAAGTGGGAGAGGTCCACTAATAAAAACCTCAACATCCAAACATTGTACTTTTGTTAGGAGGTCAATGAAATCTCACTTCAGTACCTCTGATTGCTGCTTGAAAACATCCAGGGCCCCTGTGTGTATAATGACATATTTCACAGTTGGGCGCTGATTAGTGATCGCCAGGATTTTTTTTTTTGAGATATCAGACACCATGTCATTGGAAAAACACAGTACTTGGTGGTGTTATCACTGCAAAAATGTACATCCTTGATAGCTCCATCACCAACTATTAATGTTCGGGGTGCCATTTTTTTCTTGCATGATTTAGTTTATACCTTTCAGGGGTGGTGGGGGCTGAGCATTCTTGGCCAGGGTATTGTAAAAGTGGCTCAAATCTATTTGTAAGTCTGATGTCAATGTTTTCCATTGACTCGCATCCTTTTTTCTTGCCCTTCGCTGTAGCGACCATCCACGGCTGCTCACTCGGGGTTGAAGGAGCCCGCAACCCAGGCCAGCCGGATTCCTCTGTAATCTGCTGGTGTTGTCCTCCCTTTAAGATGTTGTCCCATATCTTTGGGCTTTGCTCCCAGCAAATTCCAGGGAGAACTGCTGAATGGTCCATTACCGTTCCCACAGTCCACATCCGTCCTCTTTGTTGAGAAAAGTGGCTGTCTGTTAGCACACTACTGCTCACCATTTTGAGACATCGGTAGAGTGGTTTCATTCCCCGACTGTCCATTTACATCCACATACACTTCAAGACGGTGGATTTTCGTTTCCAGGATTGACATCCTCTGCAGCAGTCCGTGATAGTCCTCAGTGGAAAAGGGAGGCATCTTGATTGCTGCTCTTGTTGCTAATAGCAGGCTTGTGCTAATTAGCAGGCCACGCTCACGTAATGGTGAGAGGGTATCAGAAAATATTGGAACCTAGCCCTAAGAAAAACAAGCTTATCAGCAAGAAAAAATGTAAACAGAAGCGAAGCAAGCAGAGCGAGCAAATAAAGCGTCTGCACTGTACGAGAGCGAGAGAGAATCATAATAATTCTGAGGGATTGTCATAAATTACCAGCTGTGAGCCAAAATGCCACAATGGATTTAGTGAAGTGTGTAAAAGATGATCAAATTTAGGACAAATAATTACAAATTCAACGACCTTTGTATGGACCGTGAGAGTACATAAACGTTTTCTAGGGATAGCGGCATTGAGAAGATTGGAAACCATCCATCCATCCATTTTCTGAGCCGCTCCTCCTCACTAGGGTCGCGGGCGTGCTGGAGCCTATCCCAGCTGTCATCGGGCAGGAGGCGCGGTACACCCTGAACTGGTTGCCAGCCAATCACAGGGCACATACAAACAGACAACCATTCGCACTCACAGTCACACCTACGAGCAATTTAGAGTCTCCAATTTATGCATGTTTTTGGGATGTGTGAGGAAACCGGAGTGCCCTTAGAAAACCCACGCAGGCACGGGGAGAACATGCAAACTCCACACAGTCGGGGCCGGGGATTGAACCCGGGTCCTCAGAACTGTGAGGCTGACGCTCTAAACAGTCGTCCACCGTGCCGCTAAGATTGGAAACCAAGTAAGTGAATTCAATTACATTGAATGACATTGAAAGGTTTTAAGAAAGGGTTAGGGTTTTTAAACAAGCGATAAGGTTTCAAGGTAGGTTTCAAATTGGGGCTTCAAGCCTTGTTGCGGTTTCACAGGAGTTTCAAGCCAGGTTAGGATTTCATGCTTAGGTTAGAGTTTCAAACAAGGTTCACATACTGTATGCCGTCATCCCCCTGAAGCTCAGCAAATAATTCAGCAGTACCTCTGGCGTCAGGAGCGAGCGACGGTGTTCCAAGATCGTAGTTGCAGACCACCGTGGTCTGAGAGTCGCTGGACAGGTGGCTTCCTGTGGATTGGTACAGCGGCCGGCTGCGGCAGGCACGGTGACTTGAGCTGTCCGTTGACGAGTCCGTGCGGGTGTCGCTGGAAATGGACGGCTCCCGGCCTAAAGAGAGAGAACTTTGTTGGTTAATCCCCGGCTTCCATATGTTTAGGGGAAATTATGCCACGGGGATTAGGAGATTGAAGGTCAAACTCCGGATGATCGACGCAAGAATGTAATCCAGGAGCGGGCAAATGTTTGGGCTCAAGGGCCACATTTGGTTTTTCAAAACTGACAGACCGGCTATGCGAAGATGAGGTGTGAGGCGATACAGAATGGCAAACTTTTTAATTTACTAACCACCATCCATTCATCCAGTGAGCTGGAACCTATCCCAGCTGATTTAGGGCGAGAAGGGGCCAGGCTGCCAAGCAATAGCAGGGCGCATATAGAGTGGAGTGGACTAAGTGTGTGGCTTGTGTGTTTTCAGTTACACTTCTTGTCCCTGACCTAATATGATCAGGGTGGGAATCCGAATGATTGCACCATCATACTACATCATTTCTGCTACATAGACAACAAGTTTTGAATAGAAGTCAAAGAAAAATTGTGTCAAGCTTTTGTGGGCCACTTAAAATGTAGTGGAGGGCCGGAGCAGGCCTGTTTGACACCTTTAACGCCAGTTTCCCAACTTTTAATGAGCCAAGGCACACATTTTACAGAGTCTTCACCACATTTGTGTATTTGCTCTGTTGAGTGGCATTTATTTGTTTATGTTAAGATCAGTTTAAAATGATAATAACATGGTTTGGGATCATAGTTTGTGATATATTTGCCGTTTAAACATTTTTAAGGGGAGGTGAGTCCATCAGTCGCGTTTTTTTCCCCGCTATTCACAGCAGGACTCGGTCCCTATCCTGCGTACTGTTATCTGACGTGCGGCGGCCCGCGTACCTGAGTCTTCGCTCTCGTAGCCGGCCTTGCTGCTGCAGTGCTGGAGCTCCAGCGGCAGGTCGGCGCTGGCGCTCTCCTGCAGTATCACCGGCGTCCCACGGGGGTCGGCGTAGAGCAGCAGCAGCGGCTGATAATGGCCTTTGATACAGCGGGACACCACGTCCTTCCACTTAGGGCCGATCTGGAGACACATAGGAACCCGCCCACCCATAGACACACATATATAAAGCCAGTAATTGAATCCACATTAAGAGAAGATTTTGAATTTATCGCCTGAAGCAGAAGGTCAGACACATCTGCACTATTGCTATCATGTGAGCAAGGACATATAGCTTCACTTACACTCAGTGACACATTCCTACATACGACTCACATCTAAACGACCTTAACGCGCAATCATAAGTAGACACGGACAAACACCTACACGCACGTACGCGCACAGCTGGGCTCACCTCTTTAACGTGGGCATCGTCGAAGTACATCCATTTACGTATCTTGGTCTGGAAGAAGAAGGTGGAGTAGTGCTTGCCGTAGTAGCACACCATGCCCACCAAGTAGAGCTCTGCCTGGCGAGCTCGCTCCTCAGTCACACGGTAGAACAACTACAGTGACGGAGGGAGGGAGGGAGGGAGGGAGGGAGCGAAGAGAGAGAGAGAGGTGTGCAGCGTGAGACAGTTGAGTTCACGTGAATGCCAGCAGCAGTTTTTTTTTGTGCTTTTTTTTTTCCACCTCAATGCCATATGCAGTAGTCCTACACGCCAATCATTTTTCATTCCATTGTTTTTAATATTCTGGTTATTTAAAGTAATTCATGTAGAAATCTATAATGAGAAAAATAATTGTAGGTATTGTTATTAATATTCTTGTATTATTATTCATATAATTGTATTATTATTGTATTAATGTAATATTTTAAACGTGCTTTTGTAATTTCTCTGAAATAATAATCTATTTCAAAGACATTCCTATCTTTCTACAATAAATACAAGGAACATTTGTCTATATTTTATAGAGTACAGTATAATATATATGTTTCATACAATTTCTTTTATTAATATAGTTGACAGAATTAGTAATATATTTTTTGTCACATTTCCAATACTTTGTGGCTATCAACAATAAAAAAATAAAAAAATATTATGTTCAGTAGTATTATCTTTTTATTACTTATTTTGTCTGTAGGTATAATATTTATCATGTTTAATTTGTAATAAGTACATACATGAATAATAATAATCATAAATGTTTATGTATTTTATTATTTTATAATTTATTTTATTTTTGCATTATGTTTTATATTTTTATTGCTTAAACCATAAAATATGAATATGGAAACCGTGTATATTCAGAAAAATTCTCAAGATACAGTAGGGTATTGTAAGTATTGGGGCCCGCCTCTTAATCAGTGAAGTGATCCATCAAAAGTTGAACTCAATTCCTCAGTTCTTCTGTAATCTTTACATTTTTAGACAATTATATGAAAAAAAGGCATTGTCGGTTGAGTTTGGTGTGGAGGAACACCGACACAAACACACGTCAGTGATTTTCAACCTCAAAAATTCAGTCTCCTAATCCCTTTCGAAAGGCTTTCCAGAAGAGAGGAAGTAGTTACAGCAAGTCCCCAGCGGTCCTGATACATTTTCCCTCTAATATATTTTATTAATATTCAGAATGAGCCCGATTCTGCTGCTTTCCTTTGTGTAAAAACCCGTAGCTATTCAGTCAAATAGCGTGTTAAGCGGCGCATTGTCTCATTTAAGAGGCACGACGCAGGCAATTATCCAAATTCTTCTCTTTTTATCGCAAATGGGCTTAATCGTCTCAGCTATTAGTGAAAAGACGAAAGAACGGCGACAGGAAGTGGAGGCGGTGGGGCATATGGATCCACTTCTTGTGACACAAAAGCACAAAAGGCATCGCGCCTGTGACAACGAGCTTCATCTCGGGGATGAGGAATGACAGAGAGCGGGCGGCGAAAAGCCGACATGATGGAAGGAGGAGTTGGCAAACGGTGGTGGTGTTGGTCTCGGTGGGGGAAGGCGGGGGGTGAGAAGAACTTGACACGCTATAACACTGACTCGTGCATTATTCATGGAAATCACTTCAGAATGAGTGTGCCTGAGATGTTACAGCGGCATTGAAATGCACCGACATCGCTCGTTCCTGACACTACTTTGCAACACGTGTGTGTGTGCGCACGTGTGCGAGGGCCGCCCGAGGAAGTCCCTGAATCACGTGTCAATGTCTGTGCTCTGTAAATCTATGTAATGGGATCCAATACGAAAACATGGCCGTTATAAAGATAATAACGCCGATTTTTTTTTTTCTGTAGCTTTTAAGGATACAGCTGTTAAGGTTAGTAGAACAAAAGGTACCTCGGTGATGTCTAAAGGTCAGCCAAACAAGTGCTCACTCAGGGATGGTGATATGTCTGAAGGTTGCAAATGTCTCAAAGTGGACAAAACAAGCGCTCCCTCTCATGTCTTGCAATGGGCAAAACAAGCACTTCATCACTGGTATGCCTTTAGGTGAGCAAAACAAGCCCTCCTTCGGTCATATGTCTAAACTCTTTTAGTGATGTGCCTTAAGGTGGGCTAAATAAATGCCCCCTCAGGGATGTCATCATGTGAGCAAAAGAAGCGTTGCCTTGGTGCTGTCTTAAAATAAAAAAATGAAAAATAAATAAATAAATAAAAAGCATTCCTCAGTGGTATGTCTTAAGGTGGGCAAAACAAGCACTCCCTCAATCGATTGTCAGAAGGTGGCAAAAAAAAGCACGACCTCAGTCGTATGTTTTAGGCTGGACAAAAAGAAGCGCTCCTTCAGTGATGTGCTTTTATGCGGTGAGCTCAACGGGTACATTTTTATAGCACGAGTTCCCGAAATGTGCCAAAATCCAACTGGACCGCGGGTGGGGAAAGGTGCCCCGTTGCCATGACAACCACAGCCCCTCCTCCTCCTGTGCCACACTGTCCTCAGTCCACCAGGGTTTCATCAGCTCAGGCCGCTAACCGCCTCCCTGCGCTCAATGTCAAGGTTACTTCCCTTGTGGGAGCGCCGCCCCCGCCATCAGGTCCTTCGCAGGTCAGAGGAACAACTTTTTCATATTCACACAGCAGGTGTGGAGCATGCACCGTGAAAACCCCGTATGGTCAAGAAGAAAAAAATGGTGACAAACTGACTAAAACAAGTGTTTCTTTAGTAATATGTCTTAAGATGGACAAAACAATCCTGATTTCAGATAGGCATAACAAGCATTTGTTCCATCAGTTATTTGACCAAGCAACTCAGTGAAATGTTTTAAGGTAGACAAAACAAGTTCTCCCAAAGTGTTGTCTTAAGGTGGCCAAACAATTGCTCCTTTAGTGATATTTCTTGTGGTGAGCGAAACAAGCACTCACTCAGACAACAACTCTCTCAGTGATGTCTTAAGGTGGGGCCAAACAAGCGCTCCCTCAGTGTTATGCCTTAAGGTGAACAAAACAAGGACTAAAAACATGCGCTCCCTTAAAAAGGAGCTCTCTCTCGGTGATATCTATAAGTAACAGAACTAGCGCTCCCTCACACATATTAAGCTGGGCCAACCAAGCGCTCCCTTGGCGATGTCTTAAATTATGCGAAACAAGCGCTGAAACGGGGGCAAAACAAACATTCTCTCAGTTACATCTTAAGGTGATCCAAACTCATCTCTCCCTCAGTATTACGACTTTGAGTAAAATAGGCGACAGTGAAAAAAGAATGTGGTGCGTGGCAGTCAGTCCCTCTGCTTTATATTGCACATTATCGCCGCCTATTGGACTGGAGTGGAAGGGCCTCACTTACATCTCCCAGGCGCAGGCAGGTGCCCAGGCTGTGTATGACGTCCTCGGCCAGGTCCGAGTGGTCCGAGTCCCACACCAGCCCGATAGACACGATCTCGGGCGAGTTCATCAGCACGCGGCGGATGCGCAACACCTCCCCGCAGTTACTCTAGGAGAACAAAAATACCAAAGTATTGATACACCCTCCATTTTCACTTCCTGTGTGTCCTTTTGGTCATATATCCTGTGACGTGTGCGGGTAGCAGCGATGATGAGAATGATGACGATGATGATGATGATGAAAGGATGTGGACATCAAAGCGACATGTTTGTCCCTTGGGCTGTCTGCCGAGTTCAGGACTGCGTGTACTGGATGCTTCCTTTTTAGTCATGACCTACCGCAGAGCTGGGGCACACATACACAGAGCGTTGGCATAGCCGTCTCGGAAACAGCCTGAGAACACCCTGGCGACCGGCGGGCTTTGCCAACGCAAGCCACCCACGCACACATATACAACACAGCATACACTGGACTCTCTCTTTGAGGAAGTGTGGGGATTGGGGGGGGGGGGGGGCTTGGATTGATGCTTCTCCATTCTGCCTCTCCATTCTCAAGAGGACCTTTCCAGCATGTTATATAATTGCACAGGCGGTCAGATGAAAGTGTGGGTTTGCAGAATACAGAAAACTCCTCGCAACTCATGAGGCACCGCAGCGAGGAGATAATCCACATTTAATCAATCAGCCAACGAAGGAGCACTAATGATGATTTATTATCTTCCGTGCATCTGATATGTAACTACGGAGCATGTCAAATATTCAAATTTACATTGAACTAGTACAGTTGAGTGCACCCTCAATGATGACAAAAGGCGGGCAAAACAGGGCTCGCCAAAGTCTTCAGGTTGGCATAACTGCCTCAGTGCGGCGAACAAACATTACTTTAGTGATTTGTTTTAAGGTAGTCAAAACAAACACTCCCTCAGTGATATGCCTTTAAGTGGGCAAAACGAGCTTTCCCTCAGCAACGCCAAACGTCCATCTCTTAAATCTAATGTTAAAAGTGTCAGTCAAAAATTCGCATTATTATTATTATTGATGATTGTTATCTTTTGTGGATCTGTGTGGCAGGTTGCAGCAGCTCATGATGGCGGCAGAAGGGTTGGGGGAAGAGGGGTTCTCGAGCTCTGTGAAAAGGCCCACAGAGGAGCCTCTTTGTGGGGACACTTTTTGGCAGCGAGGGGCGGCCATGTGAAGCCAAGCTGGATCCATTCGCTTCCCCAATGTGGCAACACAACACACACCGTCCTTTCTATTCTAAATTCTCAGCTAAATTGGACAACAACACCTGAATGCTCCCATTCCAGATTGTCTCCATACACAATTTGTAGGATTTTAAAAAAATAATAATTTTATTTTTATGCAAAGCACTGCGCCGCATTGTCATGCTGCAACAAGCTGAATGCGGCCTCGCTTTACAGTACGCCGGCGGGTCGACGAGGACGAGTCCAGAAAATATGCTTACGGTGACGAAAGCGGCGAAGAAAAGTGGAGGAGATGCAAATGAGCTGTTGATTATGTAAGCAACGCAAACACCCTAAAACCATTGGTGATTATGTTATATAATGCTGACATTACTATTTCATCTTCTTTATTATTAAGCGCTTGTGCTGATAAGATGATGACTCCACACATATTGTCATTTCTGCAACACAATTAATTGCATTAAAATGTTGTGGTGAATGTGTGTTTGTGTGTGCGTGGTCTCACGGGGCAGTTGCGCAAGTCTCCCATGTTGCTGGCGTTGCGAAGAAGTTCCCCAAACATGTCCGGTGTGGCCTTCTCCCGGCACTCCAGCATCCTCACCGCTTGGTTACTGCAGCAACACACAAAACCACCATGCATCACACGCACAAACAGAAAATGGATGGGTAGAGCTTTTATTCTTTCTTTTTTTTTCTTTTTTTAAACTGTACATCTAAAAATATCATATTCTGATACTTTGGTCATTTCAAATGAATAAATAAAGTAATTCATTAATTAATTTAAACACAACTTTCGTTGTGGCATGACCAACCCAGGGTGTAATGTATTGCCTCTCACTCCAAGTGAACTTGGGAACCAAATGAGGCCAAGCGCTGGAGAAAACAGATGGATGGATCATTTAAAAAAAAAAATATATATATATATATATATATATATATATATATATATATATATATATTATTATTCATGGCCTTAATATATTTCCAACTATTTATCCAAACATATATAAACAGACTATTAAAAAAAATACCTCTTTGACAGTGTCACTATCTTTGTTTTGTTTTTTAAACTGGGTCACATGAATTACCATTCAGAGGGGTGTACCTAATGAAGTGACCAGCGCTCCCTTCACCCCCCCATCAGCCCCCAACCTTTTATTCGCCATCTTTCCAAACCACTGCTCCACATATGGATTTGTGCTGCCCAAGTCCTTCCTTCTCCCCTCTGCGGGGTCTCAAATCGCTGATTGATGACTTCCGTATTTCATTGGCTTCCGGTGCGTGTGTATGTGCGCGCGCTACCATTTGTATGTATGCTGTTTTTGCCTATATGTGTGTGGGTGTATGTATTCTTACCATAGGGACGTGGTGGAGATGTAATGAACCATCTGAATGAAGGGCAGCGGGTCCGACGTGGCGCCACAGCTGGTACACACGCACTGCGAGCGCAAACACACACAAACACACACACTCAGCTCCTATATGCTTCCATATTATGACATTTGGGAGTGTGTGTGTGCATGTGCAGGTGCACGTGCCTGCTCAAACAGGGTCATGGCAAACTTCTGGTGCGGGATGCAGTGTTTGGCCGTGCAGATGTCTTCTCGGCTCTCGGCGCTGATGTGGAAGTGAATGCGCATCAGAAGGTTTTCCTGACAAGAAAGAAAATATGTTTGTTTGTGTCCATGCGTGTGTGCGCACAAACGACGAACAAGCTAAAAATTTCATATTTTGTCTGAAAATGCTGTAGCTTTTGTTTTATCCTACCATCATTTAAAAACAAAAACAAAAAAAGTTATTTTTGTAAAATTCATGATCAAACATTTTCAATTTCTACTTTTTTGGGTGGGGAAATCCCACTAAACTACCAGCAGAACACAATTGTGAGTGCAGCATCCAGCCTCCTCCAATCTAACTTTGCTATAAGCTTTAGGTGCCCATGACTCACAAAGCACTCAGCGGCGTCGTCCATGATGCCCAGCTGGAAGCGCTGCTCGTCCTGGAAGGTCTTAGCCAGGGCGCTCCGCAGTGCGTCGGACGGCAGCACGCGCTCGCTGCTGAACTGGAACTGGGCAAAGATGCTCTGCGAACACACACGGGGACCTTTCTCAAATTGGACGCCGTCACAAAAATATTGCTGTGTTTTAATGGATAGCTGAGCCAAAACGGCAGTGGTAGATGAACTCAAAAGGTTAGGCCACGCCACACAGTACAAGTTCCATGTAAGAGCTCAGATGGGTAGGATTTTGGGTTTGAATTATCTTGAAACACTTTATTAATCTAGGTCACAAAAATATTCCAAAGGAGGAATATAATGAAGGATAGCTGAGGTAGCTGAGAACAAAAGTACAGGCGGTGATGAACTGCACTATATATTTGCACCAAAATAGGTGAAGGCTTAAGATGTACTGTACAAAGCACTCAGATGGGTATAATAAAAGGGCAGGACAGCATCGACGCATGTATGCCTGGTATGCTCTCGGAGAGCATCCTCAACTCAGTGTCCTGCCTGGCGAAGCCAGAAACCGAAGCGGAGGAACAACCCATCAAAGTACAGAGCAACAAATGCGGAGACGACGGAGGCGGCCGGGCCTGCGTCGCAGACGCCATCAATAATAGATGGGCGCGTTTTCTCTCGACGAAAACAACCCGCAGAGTGCTTTGTAGTGGCAAAAAAGGAAAGCGACGCAAACTGTTACGGGGCCAAAAGTGTGTTTTGAAGCCAGACGTACAAAAACACACAATGCTGTGGAACAGCCTTTATTTGACCCCAGTAGCTGAGACGTAAAGGCTCCTCAAGAGATAAAATGGACACATTCAACAAATAATCTTTAAAAGGAGACATATTGAGCTTTTTCCCCCACAATCTCAGAGAGTTCCAGACTGTCTTAATAACATGTCTGTGGTATGCTTTCGTCAGAATACCCCAAGGATCAATAATTATGCTCATATTTTTGCAGAATATTTCTTACCATGGTGAAATTGGCTCATTTAAGGGACAAATCTATCTCGTGCAGTGCGCCAGCCCTCATCCCGCCCCACATACTGCTACCCCGGCTTTCTTTAGATTGACAACCAGCGGGCTTCATAGCTTGGCCCTCTCCTGTTCCACTCGCTCGGCAGCGAATGTTTGCAGCAGTCAGCTGCTTGCAAATAGCGAAAGCAGAGTGCCCGGAACAGATAACAGCTGACTCGGGTTCAAAATAGACTTCTTCTTCTAGCTTCGGGTTCACGCAGAGGAGAAGAGGTTATAAGGAACTTTTAGGAGTGTAGAAGCAGACGTCTAAAGCGGGAGAGATAAAAGCACGGGTTACTGTGTTCTGAAAGTATTGAGAGAAAATAAAAAAATAAAAAACACCCACTTTTCTTTTGTCATTGTTTTTTGACGCTACTGAACTGGAACAAGCAAAAAACGCAAAACTATTTTTGACCAGGGCCTGTAAAACTATGGCAGAGTTGTTTTTTGACATATGGTGCCCTATTTTCGTGACCGGCGTAGAAATCTGGCCTAAATCAGGCACGGCAGGCGGTGCAACACGTGTGCCGACAGGTGTTGATAATTTTGTAGAACAGCGCAGCCTAACGGATCGGTGAGCGAGCCCCCACTGTGTCCCACTGTGGGAGTGCTTACAGCCGACTTCATTCTCCACCAATCAAAGCGGCTCCTCTCAATGATATGGTTGCTGTTGTTCCTCTCCCAGCCTATGGGAGGTGATAATGAATATTGTGACTGAGTGTGGGCCGTTAATGGCGGGTTATTGTTGGCTGTGAGGTCAGTCGATGTGTGAGCCCGTGTGTGGCGTGACTGATTGGGAGTTGTAAGCGGCGGCAGCGGTCGTCTGAACGTTCCGTTACTACTTGTGGCAATAAAGCGACTGAAGTTCATTCGCAACTGTGTGATCCTTGGCCACGTACAAGGGCATTACAATATTATGTTGTGTCGCACAAATTCCACAAAGAAAATGCTCCTTGAACTACACTATGAATTATAATGGAGTCATTATTTTTTGGACCATGACATGGACCTTAATGGAAGTTATAGTCTCCTTCAGAGAGTAGGTTTTTTTGTGGAGCTAACAGAGCTAAGACTCGGAATTTCCCCGTTTTTTCCATTTTTTTAAGTGTTTAATACATCTCTACTTTGTATGTTTCTCATCTCAGAAGTCACCTTTGACATTTGGAAGGAATGCAGAGCAAGATGGCGTCGGTCATACCACAGAAAGACGACGTTATAAAACAGCAGAGAGCGCTGGCATTGGGAAAGGTAATGTAGTCGTGCTGACAGTGTGTGTGTGTGTTACGACTGCAGCAATGCGCCAAGGAGAATGGAGGGGGAATATACCCTACAGAGAGGATGAGGGATGGAGGGAGGTTGGAGAGGAGGGGAACAAGGAAGGGGTACGGCAGTGAGAGCATGTGCGTGTGTGTGCGTGCACGCAAAGGTCTAATTGCGAAGTTTGCAGCCATCTACACCAACTCCCACATTCATTCATCTTTCTCCTTCAGTCCCCTCCTCTTCCTCCTCATCGCGTTCTTCTCTGGTGGTGCGAGATGAAGTGTTGCAGCAATTTCCAGTGGGCAAAGCCACGGGACGCTATCGTCGCCTTTTTGGTTAGCACTGCTGTGACTTGCTGAGGCGGCCGACCGGAGCTGTGGCCGTAAGGTGGTCGGTGCCTGTCGTGGCGGCAATCCCCGAACCCGTTGGTGAACACCAACGGTGAGGGATGCCGTCAAGCTGAAGAAGGAGTCCTATTGGGCCTTTTTGGCCTGTGGGACTCCTGAGGCAGCTGATGGGTACCGGGTGGCCAAGCGGAATGTAGCTCTGGTGGTCGCTGAAGCAAAAACTCGGGTATGGGAGGAGTTCGGTGAGGCCATGGAGAAAGACTTCCGGACGGCTTCGAGGAAATTCTGGTCCACCATCCGACGTCTCAGGAGAGGAAAGCAGTGCACCACCAACACTGTGTATTGTGGGGATGGGGCGCTGCTGACCTCGACTCGGGACGTTGTGAGTCGGTGGGGAGAATACTTCGAAGACCTCCTCAATTCCACCGACACGCCTTCCCATGAGGAAGCAGAGTGTGGGTTCTCTGAGGCGGGCTCTCCTATCTCTGGGTTTGAGGTCACCGAGGTAGTTAAAAAGCTCCTCGGTGGCAGGGCCCCAGGGGTGGATGAGATTCGCCCGGAGTTCCTCATTAGGAACTCTGGATGTGGTGGGGCTGTCCTGGTTGACACGCCTCTGCAACATCGCGTGGACATCGGGGACAGTGCCTCTGGGTTGGCAGACTGGGGTGGTGGTCCCCCTTTTTAAGAAGGATGACCGGAGGGTGTGTTCCAACTACAGGGGGATCACACTGCTCAGCCTCCCTGGTAAAAGTCTATTCAGGGGTGCTGAAGAGGAGGGTCCGTCGGGAAGTCGAATCTCAGATTCAGGAGGAGCAGTGTGGTTTTCGTCCTGGCCGTGGAACAGTGGACCAGCTCTACACCCTCGGCAGGGTCCTCGAGGGTGCATGGGAGTTCGCCCAACCAGTCTACATGTGTTTTGTGGACTTGGAGAAGGCGTTCGACCGTGTCCCTCGGGGAGGCCTGTGGAGGGTGCTTCAGGAGTATGGGGTACCGAACCCCCTGATACGGGCTGTTAGGTCCCTGTACGACCGGAGTCAGAGTTTGGTCCGCATATCCGGCAGTAAGTCGGACTCGTTCCCGGTGAGGGTTGGACTCCGCCAAGGCTGCCCTTTGTCGCCGATTCTGTTCATAACTTTTATGGACAGAATTTCTAGGCGCAGCCAAGGCGAAGAGGGGGTCCGGTTTGGTGGCCTCAGTATTGCATCTCTTCTTTTTGCTGATGATGTGGTTCTGTTGGCTTCATCAAGCCGTGAGCTCCAACTCTCACTGGAGCAGTTCGCAGCAGAGTGTGAAGCGGCTGGGATGTGAATCAGCACCTCCAAATCTGAGACCATGGTCCTCAGTCGGAAAAGGGTGGCATGCCCTCTCCGGGTCGGGGATGAGATCCTGCCCCAAGTGGAGGAGTTCAAGTATCTTGGGGTCTTGTTCACAAGTGAGGGAAGAATGGAACGGGAGATCGACAGACGGATCGGTGCAGCGTCTGCAGTGATGCGGACTTTGTATCGGTCCGTTGTGGTAAAGAAGGAGCTAAGCCGAAAGGCGAAGCTCTCAATTTACCGGTCGATCTTCGTTCCTACCCTCACCTATGGTCACGAGCTGTGGGTCGTGACCGAAAGAACGAGATCCCGGATACAAGCGGCCGAAATGAGTTTCCTCCGCAGGGTGTCCGGGCTCTCCCTTAGAGATAGGGTGAGAAGCTCAGTCATCCGGGAGGATCTCAGAGTAGAGCCGCTGCTCCTCCGCATTGAGAGGAGCCAGATGAGGTGGCTGGGGCATCTGATTCGGATGCCTCCCGGACGCCTCCCTGGTGAAGTGTTCCGGGCACGTCCCACCGGGAGGAGACCCCGGGGACGACCCAGGACACGCTGGAGAGACTACGTCCTTCGGCTGGCCTGGGAACGCCTCGGGATCCCTCCGGAAGAGCTGGATGAAGTGGCTGGGGAGAGGGAAGTCTGGGCGTCCCTGCTAAAGCTACTGCCCCCGCGACCCGACCCGGATAAGCGGTAGAAAATGGATGGATGGATGGATGCTGTGACTTTCTTGTCTGTGAACAACTTTGTATCGACAAGTTCTAAAAACCCGGATCGGCATGTTGTTGACATCAGAAAACATTTTCGTAGAGTTTGTATATAGGAATAAAATGTGTAGAACAGTACAGTGGTACCTTGACTTGTGAGTGCCCCCAATTTACGGGTTGTTTTAGTTACAAGCTGTCGCTTGTTCGATTATTTTTTTTTGGTTTGTTTTACTTTGTTTGGTTTTTTTTGCCTTGTGTTGCTAGCGAGCTTAAGATATGCCGCTGATGCACTTTCAGTTGTTATTTGGATGGGACAAGCAGTCAAGCACACAAATATCAAATACACACTCGCAAGGAGTGACTCCAGCTCCTGACGTCACTCAAAAAGAAGCACATATCTAACACACAAATACTACAGGATGTCCAGTAATTACACTTTATAAAACCAATGTATTTCTTCATATTGTCATGTTTTATTTTGCTTTTATATAATACAGTGCTTTTTTTTGTCATTGAAAACATGGAAGAAATAAAATTGTGGTGATTTTGGGGGAGGTGGAATGGATTAATCATATTTGTGATTGATTTCAAAGGGCAATATTGATTTGATACACCGGTAAATTGATTAACAACAACATAAACTAGGAAGTCAAGGAACCACTGTATAAGATTTGAACAAATTTGGTGTAAATATGTGTACGTTGGGTCTAAAAGCTGTCTTGTCAAACCAAGCTGAATCCGCATTTGATCCAGAATGCACATTGGGCAACAATGTAAATTTAACGTCGGAACGCCGAGTTTTGTCGCATCAGATCTGAATGTTTCGTTTTCAATGTGATTGTATAGGATCATAATATATGGTCATGATATTTTCTTTTTGCTTTTAAGAGCTTAGATAGTAGTTGTTCACTCGATGATTATTTTATTGATATTTATGCCTTGTTAGACAGCTGCGCTGAAATAAATTTTTCATAAATCATCCATTATGAAAAAAAGGAAAGCTGTGTTAATTAGCTACAAAAGAAAACAGAATAAACAATAAATATTGCAGGCTGTAAAAATTTACTTAAAATACTATATTGAAAACCCTGTTTAGTTGTAAATAGTTATCATTAAATTGAAGTGCATTTTCCCGACAGAGCAAACTCAAGACAAAGTCACAATACCTTAACTGCAAACTCCCACGGTTGATACGCATGCACACGAGACACCTGTGCGCGCCTGCAGCAGCAAATCAAAGTGCATGTGCGTGGACTGAATTGTGTGTAGGCGCACGCGTGTGAGCGCGTTTGTGCGCGCGTGTGTGTGTGTGACAGAAAGAGACAAAGTGCGTGTGTGCGTACGTGCGTGTGTGTGCGCGCGCGGGTTCTGCTGAGCTCGCCGCTTTCAGTCAGGACAATTAATTACAGTGGAGTGGTGTGGAGATCCAACAGTGTACGAGGGGCTGTTCGGGACATTATTCAGGATTAGCTCTCACACTTACTATTCAAATGCATTCACACACAAACTACTGAAAGGCTCTCATAACGACTACTCAAACACTCTCATGCACACGAGTCTTGCTTTCATTAACACTACTCAAATGATCTCATTGCCGACTCAAATGCTCTCATTGACACTACTCAGATGCTCTCATACACACGAGTCTTGCTCTCATTACCACTACTCAAATGCTCTCATTTACACTAGTCAAATGCTCTCATTTACACGTCTCAAATGCTCTCATTGGCACTAGTCAAATGCTCTCATTGGCACTAGTCAAATGCTCTCATTTACACGACTAAAATGCTCTTATATGCACGCGTCTTGCTCTCATCAACACTACTCAAATGCGTTCACACAAGCACATGGATCACATTTTCGCACACATCACTGGCATTCATAGCTGGCATGAGAGCATTTGAGTAGTGTAAATGAGAGCATTTGAGTAGTGTTAATGAGAGCATTTGAGTAGTGTAAATGAGAGCATTTGAGTAGTATCAATAAGAGCATTTGAGTAGTCAATGAGAGCAAGACTCGTTCGCATGAGTGTTATACCAGTCCTTATGAGAGCCTTTCACTAGTTTGTGTGTGTGTGAAAGCATTTGAATAGTATGTGTGAGAGCTAAACCTGAATAATGTCCCTAACCGGCCCTCATAACAGTGTGTTGCTGCCGCACTACACCACATTAGTCACGGCACTACAACTTTGCTCGGCCCACGTTGGTCACCACTGGTGCAACAAATGAGTTGTGTTATATTATTGGGGTATTATAAACAATATTGGCATATTTTACTCTGGACTATTTAAATATATCAGCCAAAATGTCTATGTATTGTGCAAGAAAAGCCAATGTTGTGGCCAGTGAGTGAGTGCAGCTTTAAAATTGCACTAATTTTAATTATTAAAAAAAAATAATACTTTTTTTTTTTTATGTATATATATATATATATATATACCTTGAGTGCACAGAAGATGCACGAGTCCTCCATGCATTTGTGCGTGGTCAGCTGGCGAAAGCTCCTGCGGAAGATGTCCAGATGCCACAAAACCTAAAGAACAAAATAAAGTAAAAGTACTTCCATTTGAAGACAACAAAAACACTCCATAGAAATAAAACTATAATTTATATTTTCTCTTCAATTTGTTTCTCACGATCTTATTTGGGTAGTTTAGCAGAAATGTTTTAGCGTCAATGTTGGTTAACAAGAAAAAAGTAAATATAATTTCCTTTTTTTACTGATTTTTTTTAAACAGTTTTAAAGTGAATTATTAATTTAGCATTAAACAAATAAGATAGGGATGTCCCGATCACATTTTTTTGTACCCAAACTCAAGTCCAAGTCACTTGATTTTGAGTATCTGCCGATATCAAGTCCCAATCCGATACCTCGGCAATGCATTAAATTCATTAGCCGTGTCTATCATAGAAGGATGCACAAAAAAAGACTCAAAGAAAGCATGTCCAAAATTGAACACAAACCTAGCCATTTTGTATTATGGCAGCCATTTTGGTCAATTTCCGACTAGGGAATTCGCCGAAATGAGCCCCAGTCTGAAGCAGGTATCCGAGTCAGATGGGCCATGCTAAATTTTATTTTATTATTTTTTTATTTATTTTTTTAAAGCGGGCAGAGCATGGCGCCAAAACTTGAGGAACATTTCGAGGAGCGAGAGCCCATTTAATTTTCCTTGTCTCCTGTTTGAAAAAAGATATGGAGAGACATGCTTTTCATTGCACAGTAACCAAAGGTAAACATCATCGAAAAACCCTTGTCGCTGTTGCGCGATGCTGGCGCACGGTTACCGTGGAAACACGACATGCTTTTTTTTTCAGCACGTTGCCTATCCTGGTGCGTTTTGCTGCTGTCAAAAAAATAGGAAGCGAGGGAGCCAGTGAGAAGAGAAACTACCCGAGGGGATCATTTGTTTCGGCAAGCGGAGGCCATTATCTGCGCAATTTGTGGCAACAACAAAATTACAATGAAATCAGATAACGAGCAAAGCAAAACAAACCTGCTCCACTGGCGGACATTTGTCATTTAAAAAAAATCTAGTGACATCTCCAAGATCTGAAGTCAATGCGCCAGACTGACTGTGAACTGAATGGGCAATCAACACTCCTCCGCATCATCCCTCTCTTTCTTCTCCTTCAACAGTTCATCATCAGCTCCTATGCCCACTCTCCAACTTCCACTAAGCTTCCGCCCCGTCGACCCCCTCGCTGGAGATTAGCGCAGCATCCTCCATCTCCTCATCTGGAGCGTGGAGGTGTGTGCGCGTGCCAGCTGGACGTCTTGAGTGGTAAGCGTGTGTGCGTGTGTGTACGTGCGCGTGTGTGTGTGTGTGTGTGCGCTAAATTAGAATCCCCACATACAAACAAGCAGTCATTTGAATGGTGCCAAAAGCAAAAGCAAATACTCATTAATGCGGAGCTTATCTCGCTGTCACGTTTAATCATCAGTTAACTGCTGTGTGTGTGTTTGTGTGTGTGTTAGCAGTGCATGTATTCAGGCTTGCTATAAAGTAAGATGAACGTTGTCATTTACAGAATGTCCACTTGGGGGGGGGCTTGTCGGTGGTAACTTTTAAGTATTAGGATTGGACAAAGGAGCTTTAAGTATAAAGGAGAAGGGGGTAAAGTTAGCGAGCTATCGTTGCCCCGCGAGGTCCTGAATCAGCACTGTGATGTCCTTAAAAGCATGCTTGGATGAGTTTGGTGTGGATGATCTTGAACCAGCAATCTCGCAATGGCTAAACGCAACAAACCAAAGAAACCCATTCACATTATCCTAATAAACAATGGGTTGGGGTTAGGGTTTAGGGTTTAGATTTTGCTGTAGGGTTAGTTATCCTGCAAAACAAATATTGCTTTTGGGTTATAGTTAGTTAGTTTTGAGTTTCGGGTTAGGGCTCAGGTCGGGTAAGAGGTTAGGTTTAGGGTTTACAGTATGTGCAGGGGTGCACATAAGTGGTGCGCATGTGCATTGAAAATATGAAAAGCACACTAGATTAAGTTTTGCATTTTCCTTTTTTTTTTGTGAACGGCGCAGTAGAAGAGGCTCAAATAGTCTTGTGTCGTTCGCGAATGAGTCATTTAAACGAACGACTCTTTTGAGTGAACATACTGAATGGAATCACTTAATGAACTGATTCGTTCCTTGCTTAGTTCGTTTGAGCTCAGCGGCAAGCGTGTGCCGCACGAGAAACTCGCCCGCAAACGGCGCCACTCGTTGGGTGGTGACGGTGTCTGAGCGCGGATGGGCCGCCGTGAGTTGGTGGGTCGGGGGGGGGGAAGAGCACCAAGCAACAACCTCTGGTGTTCCTTTGAGAACCAGATCAAAATTGTTGTGTGCGCCCCTGGTTATGTGTTAGGGTTTATGATTTAGGGTCAGGGTTCATCCATGCTTGTGTGCTGTGCGTAACTGACCTGCAGAGCGCTGTTCAGGAAGCAGCTGTTCTGTCCCGGCTCATTGCTCAGGCCTTTGCTGGGCGCGATGGAGGTCATGGTTCTCGGGGTCGTCAGCCCATGCAGCCCGCCGACCGCTCCGCCGCCGGACGCAAAGTAGTTCCTCTTCCACGACATCACTACCTGGACGCCCCCGGTCCCTCGCCGGCTTCTATGTCACTCCCATGAGAGTGACAGAAGGCGAATGGGAGAAAAGAGGAGGGAGGAGAAGGACGGAGGCGATGGATGGAGGCGATGCGGTTTGACTTGGAGGTGGATTTGGCCCCCATACAAGCCGGCCCCTCTCCAGCCGTGCTTTACTTCTTTAGAATCCGCCTGCTCGCTGCCAGAGCCGCTGCTGGCATCTGTTTGTCACTCGTCCTTTGGCAAGTCGTCCTCTGGCGGATCCTGTCAGATGGATGTTGTTTGGGCCGGCCAGACGCTCCCATGTCCTTTCATGCCCTGCGAGACACAAAGACGACCCAGCTGTCAGGCCGCACGGGTCAAACGCTGTCTACTTTGCTCAGGTAAACAGCAACAATTCCCACAGGCAGGGCGGTGATACAAAAGGTGAATGGAGAAATAAACAGGCACTCGCTGGGACAACTCACCACAAGTTGAGGGTCTTCGTGGTGAGTCGTGGACATCCGTGGTCATTTCTCATTACCAGAAATGAACCATGAAATTACCAGAATTTAGTGCCAGTAATCGCCAGTCGTTAGATGGGCGAGTGATCGATTACTGTAATCGATGTACTGTAGTTGATTGTTATGAACTGTGTCTATTGTGTGGAATTGATTAATTAATTGTCTCTTGAAGCAATGGAGGCTAAAATGGAGTGCACGAGTAGGCTGCTGTTTGTTCACTCCCAACTAGCTTGCTGTCTAAAGAAGCAAAAACGGAAAGGCAACTCCGGGCTATATTAGCGCAACCATTATAGTACATTCAGTGAAAAGTCCATCTCTAAAATGTATCTTTTTGCAGTCAACTCTCTGTGCATACATTTTGTATCCTGGTGAAAATGTCTGTATTTTAGGGGTCCTGAACACAACCCACCAAAATTCCCTCACTAATGCCCAACAAGAAAGTTGGGGGAAAAAATAATCCCGGTACACCAGTCGTACCGATCAACATGAAAATCGGTGGACAAATTTATCATAACAGGACATGTGAAAATGTCAGAGCCCGCAATTGTCCAGAAGTCAGCCCTTTACGTTTGAAGCAGCCATTTGGGATGAATTCCAGAGCTCATATTCTGACGAACATCTATTCGTGAATTTGCCTAAAGGAGCTCCAGTTGGAAGCGGTTATCCTAGATGGATAGGCAGCGCTAAATTACAAAGCTTAACATCTTACATGTTAACATCTTATTTAGCCAACCAGATTCATATGCGTCCAACAACCAGACTATTCTGCAAATTCACATCCTTATTGGTAATTATCAACTCAAAACATTAACTAAAACATTGTGTCCATTATACAGCTTTGACAGAACTTTGTCATCATGATTCTTGTCATGGTTGTTTTTGTTACTCTTTGTTCTGCCATGTTGAGATCTGAAGTGGACTGATCTGTTTAATGGACACTTATGGCAGCCAGTGGAGTTTTCATTGGTCACTTAGCTATGCACAGTCGACAGTATGAGGAGAAAAGAACTTTTTTTGTCGGTTTTGGGAGCCTATGAGGTCTGACATAGCACCAGTAATGTGACACCGAAACCAAAATCTATTCATTATCACGATTTAGCGACAATATTTGACAATTATGCCAGTGTGTGTGTGTGTACAGTACATACACACAATTGCATAATGCCACAGGGCAGCGAGCTAACAGAGCCGCAGTGCCTTTCGCCGCTTTTGGCAAAGTTTCCTTCCGCCTTGTTGCCAGGTTGCGTTGCAGGCACAGCACCCCTACTTTTTTATGGAGGGAGCCCAGAGGGCGGGCATTGGGGGCATGGGATGTGGATCGATCGGTCTGTCTGTCTGTCTGTCTATCTACCTATTTATCTATCAATCTATCTATCTATCTATCTAGAGAGGAAATACACATTCAGTACATCTGTGCGTAAATACACAAAATCCAACTTGCCAAAGGGATTTATGAAGGGATTTGGCATCCATGGCTCTGTTTGCCATTTTCCCTCTCCCAAACAGAATTACAAGCTTCTGTTTCGGCATACAGTGACTGTTTTTATGTGCGTGTGTGTGTGTGTGTGTGTGTGTGCGTGTGCGTGCATGCGTGAGTCCCACTGAGTGGGTGTGGAGAGTGTGATCACACATCCTCCTCCTGACTGCACCCTACAGCCTCGCACAATCAAGATCGCACAAGTGCTGTTATATGTGGCCTCTATTTGTGTGGGTGTGGGTATGTGTGTACCCGTATCTTCGGCTAGTTACCATGGAAATAGGCCAAGCAGCAGGCACGCATGAGGAAAAGCCAAATCATGTGATATTAAAACACACACACACGCAGACACACACACACACACACACACACATGGGGCCAGCAAGTGATGATGATGTGTATTGATGGTGGAGACTTCCTGGAAGCCGCAGCAAGTCAAGGCACAAGTCAATCAAATTCCCTGGCCCAGCACTGGCGGCCATTAGGAAACTAGAAGAGAGGCGGCAAATTTACCCTATGAGGCGTTCGGGCATGCCTTGGTCGCTTTCAAGCCGTATGAGATCCACAAAGTCTCCAAGTCCGAGGCATTTTGGCAGAGCTCGCACCTTTTGAAAATAATCGAGGAGTTGGATGACTAAAAGCAAGTCCAATGACAGAAACAATGCAGAGCCATAATGTTGTATCCGGAACTACTTCCCCCCGAGGAAGCAACGGATTAAAAACTGCAGAGAGCTCGCGCTGTAAAACAAAGCAGTATTTTTGTCAAAATGTCCAAAATTAATTGCATCCTGGCAAAAAAGAAATGCATTAGTGCATTTTTATTTTATTTATCTCAAAATGACACAAGTGGCAAGACTTTAAGTCGTGTTATAAAATACAGCGATACCTTGAGATACAAGTTTAAATCTTTCCGTGACCATGCTCGTAGCTCAAAACAAATCAGCTTTCCCTAATGAAATGAATGAAAATTTCATTGATCCGTCCCACCCGCCAAGAAAAAAAGGTTTAATAAGGAAAATTGCAATCCTTAATACTGTACTTTAGAAAAATATATCGTAAGAGTGTATTTCAATAGAATGTAAAGAATTAAACAGTGTGTGCATCATGATTAATACAGTAAGCTCCTTCTGGTGCGCACGACTCAGCCAACATGCAGACATACCAAGAAGTTTTATTTAACTACTGCAAGTGACGCAGTAATATTTCTTTTTTTTCCCCCAAAGGATAAAGAATATATGCCTGTGAGTATTGTTGTCCGTCTATATGTGTTGCTGTGTTGTTTGTGTTCACGTATCCGTTCCTGAAGGCGTTATCACACCGCCAGATAGATGGTGTTCGTTTGCCCGTCCGTGGCGTTTTCCATCACGTGTGAGCATTAAGCTAGCGGAAGCTTCTTTTATGAAAAAAAATTCACTATCTGCCGAACTGCTGCTCATTGTGAAGTGAGCAAATTTGAGTTCACTGCCTCCATACAGCTGTGGTATCTAAAATGTTTGCTTCCAAGTCAAAGCAAAAAAATCGGCTGAACGACAGCTCCTATCTCGAAAGACTCTTCAGTGTGGGTCACAAGGCACCACTGTAATGATTTTGTTTAAAAATATTCAGTACTTTCAGTTTTTTTTTTATTATTATTACATTTTAACACATGGTGCAAGTCCAAAATCAATCATAAACTGGCCACTTTGGTGTTATTGTTTTTTTTTTTTTGTTTTTTTTTTCTTGTCTCATTTAATCCAGGAGCTACATATGCAACAAACGTACTACGACTTAAAATGTTACTAGGATTTAACAATTTTCCCAATTAAGCAAAAAGATTATACTGTAGACTGGATGATATAAACACCACGCCCGTGAAGAGCAATCAGCACGGCCGGCGTGAGTCACACCGCAGAGTCGTGACGTCGCCCTGGGATGTCAGAATAATCCCGGACACTTTGTCAGGACGGCGGCCGATGATTACTCGCGGATCGATGGGAGCCGGCGAGGGCACAGCTGGAAGCGCGAAGAAAAGACATCTGTTTCTGCTAAACCGTCTCAACTGCTGCTAGCACTAACACCGCAAGTTAGATGTACGTACGTGCGCTGGAAATGTGCCGATATTGACAAGGTACACCTGCACTATCTAATGGCATTCAATATACAGCTTCATCTGATCTAATCTGATTTTCCATGACTGCAGGTAAAGTGGAGAGGAAATTGCATTACAAAAATGTTTCGAAAAATAAATGTTGGTCTTTTCTTTTTTTCCCGGAGGGGGGGCTGATATGGAATAGTTACATTTCTATTCATTTCAGTGGGGAAAGAAATTTGAGATACAAGTGTTTGGAGATACAATTGTGGACAAGGAACCAATATATTCATATTATCAATTATAAACATTTAGGGGGTGTCTACTATTTGTAAATTTTTGTCATTTGCGGCAGGTCTCGGTTCCTAACTCCCATGAATAGTTAGGATTCACTGTTTCTAGCCAACTTTTTTCTCTAATCGTTAAACATTCAGCGGCACACGGCGACCCATGAACAGTTTTGGTGTGCGCAAGCAACAAACATAATAAGGACGCTTATGCGCCACGTGTAAAAATACTGTCTGACTTCTGCCACTGCTGTGAATGTTTGTGTCAGCGTATCAGTGTACCAGCATCGCCGAGTACAATGGCGCTCTCTCTCTCTCTCTCTCACACACACACACACACACACACACACACACACAGACACACACACACACACTTGAAAGACAAACAGCCATCTGGAAAGCCTCTTGAACCTTTCTTCAACAACCTTTCCTTGTTGCTTTCTTCACTCTTCCCTCCAGTGACCTCTACTCTCACCATTCATCTTTGTTTTCCAAAAAGAAATCTTCCAAGCAATGACCTCACACGCACACACAATGGGTTTTCCCGTAAGTGGGTTATGTGTAACTTCAAATAGCCCCACTTGACAATAGAGAGAGCCTCCAGTTCATCCTCCCGTCGCTGCGCTTCCCGCCACGCTGAACGTTTCATATAAAGTTATATATCCTCAGGTGTGTGAACGTGCAGCAGGAGTCTGGGGTTTGCTTCAAGGTCATTTCCCCGCATAGACCATGTGACCGCACGCCACAAACGAGACGCAGCATCGCAGCTCATGACCAATCACAGAGGCCGAAAATCGAAAACCGAGTCAGAATGCGCTTCATGTGGAGCCTGTTACATAACCACGTTTATTTACAGTCCATATTGGGAAGTCTCGTGAAGATTTGGGGTCAGAAGGAAATCAAAGCGAAGCGGGAAACAAAATGATTTAACATGCCAAAGAGGAGTCGTGACGGGGTTGGGGAAGAGAAGGCGCTCTGGCGGGATGGTTAAGGTCAAAGGAGACATTGCCGTATGCGTTCCTCATCCTTCCCTCCTGCCTCATCCTCTGCTATTGTTTAATCTGCTCTTTCTTAAACCACAACCTCTCAATAATCCCGTGCATGCAGACTGGGTGGGGAGGCGGCAACGCTGCATCTTGAATTGTCAACAAGAGGGATGGAACGCTTGGTAAAGAAAGGCAGGTCGTATCCCCGTTGAGTGATTGTACTCTCTGAAAACGTAAAGCAATTTCTATCTTTTACAAATAGATACTTGGAATCCATTACAAGTTGGAATATGCCGTTTCTTTTCTCATTTTCAAAACACACGAATACTTTCCAACCGTCACGATCCGCTGACCAAGCTAAATCCCAGCTCAGACACTCAAGGACGTGGGTGATACTATTTGAAGGCTCACCCCTAAAAATGTGAGATCAGGTGTTGAATTTATCGCTGTGCAACTTTCCGTTCAAAGGTTATTTCCAGTTGTAACGATCTACAGTACAGTATGTACCACTGAAACCACCAAAATCCTGGCTCAGAGAGTTCCCAATGTGTTGCTGTTGGAAAGCTCACCTCTTAATATGTGGGGGTATGTATTAAATTCCTCTCTGTATGACTTTGCTTCAAAGATACTGTATTTCCAACCGTAGCAAGCTATGGACCACCAAAAACAACCGAAATCCGATGTTGTTGGACACGGGCGGTACCATTGGAAAGCGCATGCAAAGGTAGACGTTAATTTCATCCTTGGCGACTTTCCACTCAAAAGATATCCAAACGGAACGATCCGTGGACTGCCGAAACAACAACAAAATCCTATAGCTCAGATACTTCCTAATGTCAAGGATACATTTGGTCCCAAGTCAAAATCATCTGTGTATGAGTCATTGAAAAGTTAGTTCCAACTATAACAATCAGTCAAAATGTAATTTCGGACACTTCCCGATGTCGTAGAAGGGCACCGGCGGTACTTTGGCCTAAGAATCGGGCGCCGAAGTTAAATTCATCGCTGTATGACTTCCATTAAAAGGTATTTCATAGCATAACGATTCAAAATCACGATTATGAGATGGACCACTCACTTGAGGCAGATTTCCAGCAAGCAGTTGACAGTTGCTGACCAGTCGTAAGATGATCTGATTATTTTTTTTGGGGGGGGGGGTGGCAGCCACTGGTTATCTCAGAGGCTTTTGAGGGAGTTAAGATTTGTGGTTAGCATTGTTTTTCGCATTAGCAATCTGAGTCGGTGAGCGGCAACATTTTCTTGATTCGTTTTGAAAGTCAACAACTGTTTGAGACGCCTTGTGCCAACTTTACAGGACTAAAGTGGAACAGCTGAAATGCATATTTTGAACTCTTCAATCATTAGCTTTGACTTTCTGTCGTCCAGTTGCGAGGACTATAAAAACAACACTTTTTAAATTGTTGCGTGTATCCCCAGCTTTTGGAGCACAGTACATGCATTTGATAATTGTTTTGAGATAAATGCCAATGACAGCTTGTGTAAGATGGATAATATGTGTTCGAGGGCATGACATCGTTTCCTAATGGTCTGCTAATTGTGTTTAATATTAGATGAGGTAAGCGGCATAAAACCACAGGGCTACAGCGTGAATATTTCCTTACCACTGATAACTGTAACTGCAAAGTAAAAATAATAAAAGTCTTGCAAAAGTCAGTTAAAATGATAGTTTCCGAGACCCCCCAATCGGCATCTGACAGTAAGTTTGTATGAGTAGGCCAACTCGACCCACACTACATCAAAACAATGTTCCCGATGACTATAAAGAAGTCGTTTAAGAGGCTGATTACATCTCGGCGGGTTGTAAAAACATACAGTAAATTCACAAAGCCATTATGTTTGTGTTAAAAGAAGACAGTCATAAAACAGTTCAGGTGCCTTTTAAAATGTTTTTTGTCGTCCTTCATCCGCTGCACGCAAGCTGTTGAAACTCTCCGTACAAAGCATCACAGCGGCACCAAACGCGTACTCAGACTGTCAGCAGTCAGAGTTAGTCAAATCAAGTGAATCGCTCCCAAAGCTGGAATATTTTGAGGATTAAACTTCCTCCCCGCCTCCCCCTGGACACTTTCCCCCGGATGAGCCACAGTGGCAACAAACACTGGAACATTTGTGCAAGGGGGGAAAAAAAAAAAAAAAAAAAAAAAACACTGGAAGACATCCAGTTTATATCATTCCACACTTTGAAAGTTCCACTTTGGCTTCGGAAAAATACATTTAAATACACCGCGACGCGATGCAAATGATGCATTTATACTCAAGTACTCTGCTTAAGTACATATGGTTATTGTTTTCTGAACTTAAATGAGTTGGTTACTTTAGTACATCCAAAATCTAGGTGGAATTATTACACTTGGGAAGCGCAGTACATTACAAAATGAATCAATGAAATAAGTTGCCAGTTTATACAACAAAAGAAAGTTACAGGAAATTGGCAACCAGTTTTCTGGTGAGTCATCAAACTTTGCTGTGACCCACAAGCAATGACGAAAGCTAATATTTTTCGCATTTTAGTGTCTGCCATCTGCACAGTGTAAGTGGAAGAATTAAGCAGTTTTTGACACACTTTCTCCTGACATCCGAATCAGAATCAGAATCATCTTTATTTGCCAAGTATGTCCAAAACACACAAGGAATTTGTCTCCGGTAGTTGGAGCCGCCCTAGTACAACAAACAGTCAATTTACAGAACACTTTGGGGACATAAAGACATTGACAAAAAACAATTGTGCAAAAAGATGCAGAGTCCTCTAGCACTTAGAGCAGTTCGAACGACTAATATTGCAATAGTCCGGTGCAATGACCATTGTGCATTGTGCATTGTGCGCGTTATGCTGCTTATTCTGGTGATGCGCAACTTGGCCACCATGGGAAAGCATCATACAGAAATACAAGAAGTTCCACAAATACGTGACTCCCTAAGCAGCAGAAATGCAAGACATTTTCAGCAGAGGATAAGGAATATATGCCTGTGAGTATTGTTAAATTGTCTGTCAAAAATCTAATTCAAATATCCGTTGCTTAAAGGTTTATTACTACCGCAAGTTCGCAAACATCCATGCTAGTTTCATGAGCTCGTCTATGCCGTTTTACATTGTAGGTTAAGGATGAAGCTAGCGGACATTCGTACATTGTAAGTAGTTAAATACACAAGGTGTGCAATAATTGTCTTCGTTTTCTGTTTCCACTTCAACTGGGAATGGCAATAAACAGCATGAAGAAAGCACTTGGCCTCTTTTTTCGAGAATTGTTCAGCAGCTGCTGTCGCCATCTAGTGCTCGAAACTCAAATTTGCTCTAAACTCAAGAAGAAGAAAAAAAGTTTGCTCGTATCTTGAAAATGTAAATCAATGTACCACTGTATTTCTAAATGAATACCTCGCTGACTGTCGGTCAAAACTGATTTCATCTTTTTAAGACAGAATTTTTCAGTGCCATTTCTTTTCCTATTTTTAAGTTGAGGCTAAAACACGAGACATGTAGGCACTAGCGACAGGCGTCTTTCCAAAACCAAGATGGTTAGTTCTTCTTGGCATTGCACACTTTACCTACTTTAGCATTCATGTGTGTGTCTGCGTGTGTTTGTGCGTGTGAGTAGTGTGTATGTACGTGTGCAAAGCGGATAGCAGCAGCAGCAGCAGCACAGCGGCAAACGCGATGGCGTCCAAAGTCATCAATCACGGAACCGCAACGTTAAATCAATGAAGCAGCCACCCGGTAGCGGCTGACGGTGGAGCGCGAATGGGGCCCCGGTAAAAGGCTGCGGTTTGTCGCTCGTCGATCAACGAGTGCAACCTTTTCACAACTCCCCACAACCTCACAGTCAGACCTACACAAGCAGAAACAGGACTGGACACCTATGACTAGGCATGGGCCCGGGTACCAGTTTCGAGGTATCCCGCGGTTTTAAAAAGTTATGCTTTCAAGACCGCTATAACTTTCCGTCAGCGGTATTGGGGGGGGGTTAAGTCGACAGTGCAGAAAAAGTGACAGGGCTCCTGCCGCTCCTGTTGTTGGTGCGAGCAGTTAGTTGGGGTAACCCCTCGGCTTGGTAGAGGAAGGATATCACGTTTAAGAGAGTGCCACCCATTCACGTATTGACAAATTCAAGGTGACGTTAATATGTTTCTACAATGCTGTCTTGAAATGAGCATTTGCGACCAGCTACAAGAGTTAGCAATAAACACCGTAGACTAGCTACCGAGGTAGCTAACGAGCATGGCTGACATCAGTTAGTTTCTGTTCTGACGTTACTTCACAAAGCGGAGAAGCGCAGAGAAGTCGCTCCTAATTTTCTGGGGGGGGGGGGGAAAGTACTTTTACTGCTGTACAGTGGCCCCCGGCATATTTGCGGTTTGGTATTCGCAGATTCACCTGCTTATTTTGGGGCGCATATCCCCCGGTGTCCTAGCTTATTCGCAGGCATTTTATTACGATCCCCTGCTTATTCATTTTTATTTGAGAGGGGTGGGGTTGAAAAAAAATAATCCAAAAAGAAAAATATTTTGAATGGCAATTATATTAAGTGCTAATCATTGATGTATTTTTGCTATTTGTGGTCAGGCTCCCTGTCCACTGTCACGGTGCTACATTTTTATTTCACTGAAATCATTTAAATTGCGTATTTTCTTTTTACACTTATCTCCCTCTGGAGCGAGCTCCAATGAGGGGGCGGTCGGTTATCATACCCAAACATTTCCAAATAATAAATTTCAGAGCCGCAATGACAAGAACGTACTAACGTGAAACTGCTGTATTTTTGCTCACCGTCTGAATGTGATACCGGCCCGTGCCTACCGAGGACTCGTTGACTAACTGGACCGGGGATGAACTTGGAAGGATGTTGGTGCACGCGCACACACGCACGCACACGTCCATCCCTTTACACTAACCAGCATGACTCACTCCGCTTTGATTGACACCCTCGTCCTGACCGTTCAACACACACACACACACACACACACGCACACACACACATATAATGATGATGACCAACACTGACTGCACCCCAACACACGTCCTGCGGTTTGTCACTCATCCATCAACAAGTCCAGCAACTCCCAAACGTCCCCACAACCCACCACAACCTCCCTGCGGTGAGACCCACTGGTGCAGGAACAGGACTTGGACACCTGTGACTGACTGACGGGATGAACTTGAAAAGGATGCTCATGCACGTTTGAGCGGAAATGAGCTTGCCCCAAGAGGAAATAGTGACCCCGCAACACGTACACACACACGGATCATATAATAATGATGATGATGATGATGATGATGATGATGGGCAACACGCTGACTGCACCCACAACATATGCGCGCGCACACCATTGCAGCATCAGACACGGAGCCAATTGCACGCACGCAGACACACATGCATACACAAGCTCGTATTACTCACCGCGGATGCGGTCGCCGCCAGTCTCCGTCCGCTCGCGTGTCCCACCGTGTGATTTAACGGCGGAGAGGAGGCTGAGCCGTGGGCGTATCCGCTCCGTTCGGCTCCACGCAGCCCCCACCGGCGCCATCCATCCAGCGCTGCGGTCGCGCGGCACGCCGCTGCTCTCGCGATACCTCGTTCTCCCCCTCCTCTGTCTCCAGCGTGTACTCATCGCGATGCCGCCGCCTGCCGGGCAAGCCGGCGTGCTCAAATATGCGAGGGGATGACGTCATCCCCGTGGGTTACCTGCGTATTTTTCACCCCCAGTGGCAGTTTAAGGGGACATGGGAAGGACACAAACCACAAAATAAAAAAACATAAAAAACACACAAACTAACACACACGCGTGTGTGTGTGAGAGAGAGAGTGAGTGAGTGAGTGTGTGTGTGTGTGTGTGTGTTACGTATGCACGCACACACATACACGCGCATTCATTGGCGCTGCTGACAGCGACATGCAGAGGACATCTGTCCAACATTTGACACCCGCCTGCCTCGCTTTGCAGCCACAGCCTGAACCGCAGAGTGTGAGAGGTCACGCATACCATAATACTGCGCTCTATTTGGATCGGGTTCCCACCACCATTTGCAGGCCTGTCATTTAATAATGCCGGTGATTATCTAAGGCAGTTTCCCAAACTTTTTTAAGCCAATGCACATGTTTCACCTGAGAAAAATCTCACTGCACACCACCAAACAAACATTTAAATAAAAAAAAAAGATATCCAGTGGTATCTTGACTGACAAGTTAAATTCATTACATGACCAAGACCAAGCTCGTAACTCAGGTCCCTTGTATATCAAATCAGTTTTCCCTTTTGAAATAAATTGAAATGTCATTCATCTGTTCCAACCCCTACAAAACGCAAACATTTGGTGGAGTATTTTTAATGTAAAAAAATAGCACTGTATTGACTATTCAGTGTATTGTATAAAACCATTATAAAACACATTAAAAGATCATGTAAAGAAAAACAGGCCTTATAAAAAGAAATTGCTGTACGTACTGCAGTGTTTCAGGGACATGGCCTCGTGAATGACCGCACGAGCTGAAATTGTTTCTGAATTATTTTTTTTCCCACAGGGCCGTAACAAGAATTTTCTAGGTTCCAGGGCAGTTTCCACCACTGCAAACACTCTTGTTTTATGACTTCCCAAATCGATACTGACAATAGATTAATGACTCTGAGTGCATGAGGTGTAAAAGCTGATTTTTGATCATGAGCCCTGCAACCTGAAAATGATGGTCCTCGCAGGGTCGTGACAAGAATTTCCAAGGCCCCGGGGAAATTGTCCACCCCGCCAAACCCATTGTTTTATGACCGTTCCCAAACAGAGACTGACATATAGTGACTTTGAAGAAATAGGAGTCCAAAGCATGTTCATGTTGATGGTCCTTACAGGGCCATAACAAAGAGTTTAGATGTTCCGTTAGCATGTTTGGCAGCAAACACATTGGTTTATGACCCACCAAACCCCCCACCCCCAAATTGAGACTGATAATAGATTTGTGACTTTGAAGCCGAACAGTACTGCAAAATATGTAGATGTGTGATTTTATGTTTTTTTTTGTTTTTTGTTTTTTTGTCTTTCGCAAGAATTTTAAAGCCATCCATTTTTTATCCTTATCTTTATTAGCGTCACAGGTGAGCTGGACTTGGGGTGACTGGCTTGGTGCACCCCAGACTGGTCGCTGGCCAATAGCAAGGCACATATAGACAAACAACCATTCACACTCACATATACACCTATGGCCAATTTAGAGTCTTCAATGAACCTAACATGCATGTTTTTGGAATGTAGGAGGAAGTCAGAGAAAACGAAGATTCAAACACCCAACCTTGGAACTGTGAGACAGACATGATAACCACGACTACACCGATGTAAATTTGTTTAGGAAAAAAATATGTTGGTTTAATTTTTAATTACACTGCGCCGTGAGACACGAGAAGCAAGGGCACCATCTCTAAAGGGGAACTTTATTGCATTCGTACATTGTTTTAAGAGTGCAGAGTGCTTATTTTTTCATTACTAGTTACACATGTTAGTACTTTAGCGCACGCTTGGAAAAATCACAGTAAGGTTCTTTAAAATGGGGCGAGGGAGATGCTTTGTCCGTTTTCAGTCATTTTCATTTCCATGCATTAAACAGCAACTGATGCTATTCCGTTTAAATAGATATAAATGAATGTGCGCGCTCAGAGATCGTCGGTCTCTCCGTCAAAGGGGATGGTGTCCACGTCCATGTGGATGTGCGTGTTGTCCTCGCTGCACACCCAGCCGATGGGCGTGCGGTTGAACGAGGGCCGCGAGCGGATGTCGGCCTGAAAGGAGGGCAGCGGCTCGAGCTCGTCAGGGTCCGCACCGAGGTCGGGCACCTCGAACACCATCAGCTTGGAGCCCTTCTCTACGCCGCCGAAGGGCAGCGCTGTCCTGGTGGCGGTGAAGCGGGAGAAAATGATCATTAAAATGAGTGCTTAGCGATGATACTGCAGCACACGATCAGTGAAAAAAATACCGAGGTGTTTACTTCGACACAGTCATCGGCCTGTCTACCGGTCAATCATTTCGTGCAGCACAAGTGATTTGTTGATTACGTCAGTGGTGCCCAACCACCGGGCCCGGCCCATCACAGGGCCGTGGGCCATCTGGTAACGGGGCGCAAAGATAGGTTTGAAATGTATTTATTTATTTATATGGCAGAGCATGAGACACCCCACGCTGTCGGGGACAGTCCGTCCAACCCCCTCCATTGACGATTCGCTTCATGATGCGTGTAAACGCAGCATTTGTATTTGTTTTGAAATACGTGCTTTTATTTTGTAAATGTTTACACCGGATGTTTTCCTGCTACTGTATCTCCGTATGCTTGACGCAGAGTGACGCTATGTCGTCAAGTCACTTGCGTGTGAATTACTTTTCAATCCATTTGTTGTTCTTTGCTACAGCTGTTTGAATGTACATTATTAAGAAGTTTGTTATACATCACGTTTTTGACTGGGAAGATTACTTCTGGGAGATGGCTGTCGTTGGTTGAGAAGGAGGCTAAATTAGTCAGTATTACTTTGTATTGTGTATCGCTATTAGCGTCAGTGCTAATGAAGCAATGCTATCTTTGGGATAATTGTAATATTTTGTGTTTTTATTTTTTTCTGAACTATCAGTTCTACAGTGTGAGGTGGTGTGTTGAGGTGTAAATAAACACTTGTCAAGAAACTAGAGCTAGTTGATTAGCTTCTGGCATGTCCATCAGCACCAACCCCGCCACCCCCTTTTCATTGGTCAGTCTATATGCCAGTCGTTCCACATACAGAACAGAAATGGGTGTTGTTCCCATAATGTTGGAGGCATACAGTTGTACAAAATGTACTGAAAAGACGAGGAGTTCATATTTAGGGTTCTAGCCCCACCTCTGGTCAATGAAATAATCAGGTTTGTCCCAATACTTTTTGAACACCTATTGTCCTTTGAATGTCATTGTTCGCCTGCTGCGATTCCTAATGACACAGCTTCTGTCCCCCGCATAGACCATTAAGAGCATTAGGAGAAGATCAAGGGATCACATTAGATTTGAGATAATCACATCTGGGCCGTACATGTTGTCTCAGCGGGAAACCTCATTACAGGTGTGGTTGCCCTGCCCAGAAAAGCCTCACGGAAAAAATAAAAACTTGTCTCGAATAGACCTCCTGCTTGTCTTAGCAAGGCATACAAATCATTGGCAATGTAAAGAACGACGAACAAACGTTGTCTTCGGTATGCACCTGTTGAAGCTCTTGTACTGAGGAAACTGGACAGGCCCGGGTCCCGGCATCCTGGCTCTCATGGTGGCCGTCAGCTCCTGGTTGCCTTTCATGGCCCGTTCCCATGGCGACACGTAGGTGCGAACATACTCCCTCCTCCTCTTCTCCTTCTCGGATTCCTTGTCCACCACCTCTTCTTCTTGCACCACCACTGGGAAGAAGCAATTAGACAATGAACTGAGGCAAATTTTGCGTATTCTCAAACATCACTCCTCACACTCACTCTTGATTAGTCAGTCTACATGTCAATCATTACAAACAGCATTGGTTATTGATTGGTTACATCACTTACTCGTCAGTAGGCAAAGCAGAGGATGTAAATCTTTAGCCTTACCGTCTTCCTTTGGCATCTCAGGCTTTGGCGGGACAGGGGGAGGTGACATCAGAAGGTTCTGCAGGTTCTGCTGGAATGGAGAAGAGAACATTCAGTGTGAGCTGCAAACAACTCGACTTGTTTGTGACCTGATGTTTTTCTCCCACCATGTTCTCGTTGGTCGTAATGAACTTGTCGACCCGTTGCTGCCTCTTGCGGAACATCTTGGAGCCCTTGTTGGTGAGCAGCGAGAGCTCCTCCAGCATCACGTCTTTGGGGGTCTTGATCTTGGTGCCCAGGTCCAGCTCGGAGGCTTCAGGGTCAGACTCGTCATCTGACGGTCAGCAGAGGAACAAAACCCACCGTTTTAGTTACTTCACTGTTAGTTTTTCAAATCATGCGAGACTTCAGCTCTATGAGCTTCAAAGACGTGAAGTTCACAAGTGTGCTTTGATGTTTGTCTTTTTTTCATGCTTTTGAAAAAAAACATCTTGTAATAATGCCATAATATTTTTCACACAATGACAGATGACAATAATCGTGTTGATATTCCACTGACTTGATTTAATGGTAATATCATATACCTTTTTTTAAGATATTCTTTCTTATTGTCTTAAAGAACAAAAACATAAAAATGTGCCCTGCTGTGAAAAGTTGGAAATCTGTAAATAATTGAGGCCCCCCTGTGAATATGTATCGATGCCCCAAGATGATGATCTCAAAGTATGAACACCATTCATCTAGAATGTACACAATCATGAACCGATGTAACATAAATGACTAGTCAGTAGTTATATTAGTAAACACAAACAAACCACCTTCACATGAGGTTCATCAATAGTATTAGCTAGCATACTAGCCAAAATAACACGTTAGTACAAATGTGACGTTGCATCACACTTGAGCAAGCAAATATGCACACTAGTACTTTACACAAATGGTATTAAATCATTAAACTCAGCTTTTGGCAAAAAAACAAAAAATGTTTGCGTCCAATTTGCGCTTTTTTGCTGGATATTTATTTCCTCGCCATGCCTTGTTCCGAATGAATTACGGCAATAAACTGTTGTGCGGCATTATAGGATGTGGGCCTGCAAAACCGGGGGAACACTAAGAGTCACTCGGCCAAAGTAATTAGAGAAAAGGGGCTGTAAGATTTTAGGTGGGATTTCACGGTTTGGTTTTCATGCTTGGACAGTGGGAAATCCTCAACTACTGCGTCACCCTCCCTCTCTCAGAGAGACATGATGGATTTTTCCGCTTACTATATAACGGGGCGCGAGCATTGCAATGCTCCGGAGAGCCGTTAGCTGGGGGCCTTGTAAATCTTGTGCAAGGGGGTGTCTGTGGAGCGTGTGTGTGTGTGTGTGTGTGTGTGTGTGTTTGTGCATGTTTGTACGTGTGTGTGCATTCCCGTCTACTTGTGGAGAGGGAGAGAGAGAAAGAGAGAGAGAGAGAGAGAAAATAATTGAGGCTGCTGTGCAAAGTGAACTCTCCCGTGGGGATATTGATTTGAGCGTTAATTCAGAAGAATGTGAAACCGGAGCTTGACTGCTGACTGTGAGGAAAATGGACAGACGGATGTAAGGGGGACGTTGGGATCCGTCAGACAGACGGACAGGACCCAGATTGGGGGGGGCGATAAAAGGCCTGACAGTGACGAGATGATGGATGGATGAGTGGGCATTAACTGGAGCAAAATACAGGAATAAAGCGGGATAAGCTGCCGCTTGAGCGAAAAGACACAAATGTCGTGTCGGCTCAGATGTGACGACAATAAGACGACGAGAAGTGACAACAGGTCGCAACCTTTATTCAGCCAATGCACATATTTTACATTAGACAAATTTCAGGGCACACCACTAAACAAAAATGTCACAAAACTGAAATAATTATGATCTCATCTCAATTTATTTACAAATTTTAAAAATCTAGCCCTTTTTAGTTGAACACAAAGCTATTATTCTCTGAATGGCAACAGAAGGATACACAGATTAACTGTACTTATTGCCATGTAGTGGAAGAGCTTTTAATTGTTCTGCCAATCACTATACGTCACTGGCATAGATAGATCAGCAAAATGACATTATTTGTAGTTGATAAATACACATTTTCAGACAATGTAAGTGAAACTGGATAACGGGAATTTTATACTTTTAAAGCAAAGTGATTACATGCAACCGCACGTAGATACAGTATGTTGAATTCATTGACCTCATGCTGTTACTGCGCCACGTATACTGTATAATAAATACCACAATATGTCCTTAATTTAAAAAGAAACATTTGTGCATTCACCAGGCCGGTTGATTTCCTAGTTATTATTGTATCAATAAAAATAATTACAATTGAATTACAATATTAAAAAAAATATAAAGAAGTAAAACATCTAATAAAAAATAAAGTAAATGCATAAAAATAAAATTCCTTCATTTAAATTCAATTTGAATGGATTAAATCATTCAATATATTTATTTTAATTATATTATTATTTATTATTATTATTATTATCATGGATAATAATAATAATAATAATAATGACTAAAGACACTTGTAAATAATAAATAATAATAAATACATATACTCAACAAAAATATTTTATTTGACATTTTTTCATTTAAAAAACATAATTGTATTTTGTAAAACAAATGACGAAAAATATAATAAATTAATAAAAATATGATAATATACAATGCATTAAATGAAAATATGTGCATTTCTTATATATTTAGAATATATAGACCAGTACTTTTTTTTGTTCAGTCAAACAAATAATAATGAAATAAAAGAAATTACAATAATTAGCATTTTTAGGCAACATACTATATTGGAGCTTCATTTTGTGTGCGTGGGTAAACATGTTTGTGTCTTACCATTCTGGCTGATATTGGTCAAGTCGGTGATGATCTTGTTGGCCTTCTTCCTCTTGTTAGTGGGGGCAGCAATGGTTAGCGACATGGCTAAGCACACAAAAAGACACGTTGAATTGAAAGTCTTTAAGCACATTGCTTCTGTGCACTCATTCATCCTCTTCTAAGAACTGAACACATGTGGAGAGGAGCATGTAAAGTAATTAGGGGGACACACAGGGAAGTAAATAGTGGACTTGACTCCTTTGGAATGCAATTAGTCACCGGCAACAAGTAAAAACACTTCTCAAAATGACTTTTTTTTTAAAAGTTTCAGTTCAAGCAGAAGCCCTATTTTCATTGGCACTGTCAGAGACATATTTTAATACCTACCTAATGAAGTGTCCTGTGAGTGCAGGTTGTTGGCCAATAGTGGACACTCAAAGATGCTTTACAAATGCACACATTATTCTTTCACTCCACAGTTACATCCTGGTGGTGGTTAGTTACTTGTGTAGCCATAGTTGACTGTCTGACTGAAGTCTGGCTGCCATTCTGCGGCTACAGCCCCTCCGACCACCACCAAACATCCAACCGCATTCATTCATGGGCAATGTGGGTCGAGTCTTGGCAGGGGACACGACGACGACACGCGCACGGGCAGGGGTACGAACCAGCGACCCTACAGTTGGCAATAAACGCTAAGTGCCTTTTATGTAAACAAGTTAAGGCCAATATTGTCCCAAAGACAATACATTGAGCTGAATGGTCTCATAGCTACAACAGCAAATCTCTCATAAGGCTCATTTCACAATACAACTGCATGGTACATTATAGTGGTTTTAGGATTCTCTCTTTTTTTTTCTTCTTCATAATAACGTGTACAGTAACAAAGTGGTGGTCAAGTTGGACTGATTGACTCAGTCTTGTGACAACACTATTACTACTAGAATAAAAACATTTTTTTATTAACATTCAGCATGTGGAACGGTCACTCCAAAGAATATCAGAAATTATTAGTGGCCAAATGTTGACATGGATTTTTGCTCTGCTGGGGATTGGGGGGTGGAATGGTGTAAGGGGTGGGGTGTTCATGACAGAATTAGCAACAAGACACTGAGACTGCCAGTGAAATGTGATCCAATTAAGAGCGGTATGTAGCTACAGCATAATAAATAAATGAGCACATTGTTGATGATAAAGTTGCACGACAGCCAGCTTGTTGCCAGCTCGGCCATGATTACGTCGAGGCCGCTGAGTGCAGCAGTGGCGTGCGAGACATGCGAGGCCCTGCCTTCAGGACGCTAATTCCCCAGCCGAGGCCATCGTCTCCTGATGTATGCTGCTGGCGCGTTGCGGGTCGAAAACAATTACGTAAGGCTGGAGGTGAGTCCCTGTTAGCGGCGGAAGGGGCTCGTCCGCGGGGAGGGCGCTTAATGTAATTGCTCTTCATGCTCTGTAATTGAAGTCATTTCCAAGCCTGGGGTTCAGCCATACTGCGTGTTCTTGCACGTGTTTAGATGTACACGCCATAATGACTGCTTTTAGTTTTTTTTACAGGTGCTTATCTGGAATATTCTGGTGAGTGCGAGGAGTGAGGAGAGGTCCTGTTACCACATCACCCTCTCAGCCACACTTAACACCCACCCACCCGCCATAACCTGCCTGTTTTAGCTCCAAGATAAATCTTGGAAGGGGACAGCTGAGGAGGAAGGGGGTTGCATAAAATCAGCATATTCCCAAATCAGCATCAATCCATCCTCCAGCATGCCGACTAAAAACTCCACCAAGGCGGGTAACATTCCTCTCAGAACCTTCTACCACTCACACCAGTGTTGGTTGGACGAAACGCGTCCACTCACATTTATCTTTACTTAAACAATAGCTACATTTGTGTAGCCAGTGGCAAAACAGTGTGCAAATGGTTGGCACATCTACCTCAGACTTCTGAGGTTCAGGTTTTGATTCTTGGCTTCAGCCTTCCTATTTGGAGTTTGCTCTCTCGATGGTTTCATTTCCCACCCGCTTTTTCACGGCGCTTCCTCGAGATGATCATCGCATTTTGATGCCATGCTTCTCCCACATTAAATGGCAAAAGCAAAAAAAGCTTTACAATTTAGTGTTGCCCATCTGTCTCGGGTACCAGCTTCTGATTGGGGCTCATTTGGGCAAATATGCATAGTTTGTCAAAGTACAAGTCTTGGAAGTCATCAGAAAATGGCTGTTTGGAACCAAAATGTTCAGTTTTGGGCATGGATCCTTGAGACTGTTTCCTTTCATAATAGACATGTCCACCCAACAGAGATGGGGGGGATTCAAGTTAAATGACTCGGCCCGAGTTGCCAGTTTTATGACTTGCGACTTGCTTGCCAAGTCCTTAAGAAAGACTTGACTTGACTTTGACTTGAACTACATGACTTGACAAGTCATTCCATTTAGAGTTGGAAATCTGCATTCTAATATAGAAACTTTGCCTTTTTTGAAAGAAAGAAAGAAAGAAAGAAAGAAAGAAAGAAAGAAAGAAAGAAAGAAAGAAAGAAAGAAAGAAAGAAAGAGAGAGAAATGTTTTGGGGGGTCATTCGCACCAACCTGGCAACACAGTCTGCATTGTTGCGCACTTGCCAGTGTGAAGTAGCCACCTGCATAAGCAACAATGGAAGGAGCTCCAAAGATAATAAAATTTGGATTCAAGGATTATGTTGTCAATAAAGTCTTTTAAAAGCGGATGGCAACCGGTATTGTTTACAACTCGCGCATTGAAGACACAATAACAACGATGTCGAACGTCATCCGTCACTACAACACTCACAAAGACAGGTAAGCTAATTTAACAGTTTAGCTAGCTCGTCAAACATTGTATAATAGACTGGTTTGGGATGATTAAAAATAAAAATGATGTGATTGTAAACGTTTTAGTACAGCTGATTAACATAACTAGTTGGGATGGTTTATGATCATTGTCCAAACCTTTAGTTTCATTTCATAGGCATGCTCTTTTCCCCCCTCTCTCATTTACTCATGAGACAAAGTGCAAATTTTCATCAGGATGAACATTCCTGCAAAATGTTGTGATTTATTTTATATATGTGTGTGTGTTTGTTTGGGGAAGCCCTCAAAAAGGCAATGTATTTAATCATAATACCCATTTAAGCATTTCTCAATTCCTTAATACTCAAACCACACTCTCATGATATGGGAGCAAAGCGGTGGCGAGGGGATTGTCTCCTACGAGGCCTTGCCAAAATGTGCTGACAACACAAATCAAATGCATCTGACTGTAAACAAGTCCGTGAACTTAAACTGGCTCTTGAATTATTTAACAGCTCCAATTGCCTCAGTGCCGGATCATCCACCATGCAGCAGCACTCAAGGCCTCTGTCCCCCCCCCCCCCCCACACACACACACACTTACCTAAGAACTCAGGTGTAAACCACAGGAAGTCTCTCAGCTCCCGCAAAGTTCCCGCAGGAAAGAAACTTTGCCACTTCCAGGTAGACTGGAGCCCTCGATTCTGGAGTTGTACCGCTGACCCTCGTCTTCACCACCGGACAGAGTGAAACCTTATCAGCAGTGTTGCTCGTGAACTGTGGACATGTGTCCTCCTGTGGAGGGTGTGAAAGAGGGGTGGGGTGGCCTGGGGTGGTGGGTGTGGTGTTTCAAGTTCAGAAAGGGGTACCTAATGATGTCCATGGCCCAACGTCCAATCGCTGTGTTGAAGGAAACACCAATGGAAGCCTGTCATTAGATTTGAACTCTGGGTTGATCAAGACGACAAATGAGAGAGTATCTTTTGGAAAGAACTGTGTCATTTCTTCTAAAGGAGTTACTGATACTTCTAGAAGTTTCTTCTGGAATGGGGTTTCCGAACGTTTTGACGTTCAAGACCCAAAATTCCCTTCTAGGACCGGTCCCCAAGTTTGGATAACGCTGTTCTAGAAGGTGCGCCTGAGACATTCTGACACCTCTTTAATGTTTATTTTCGTCTTTGAGAATACTAAACAATCAATGACACGAAACTACAAACAGTTGCGATAGGACAGAGGCGTTTCGGCAGGCATGTGCAGGGACAGGATGAACCCCCGTCCTGCTCTCAATCACGCCGTGAAAAAGCCATCGGAATTAAGAGTTTAGCACCGTGCCAAATAGCCGCAGATTAACTGCTCCGAAAATAGGTGAAATGGGCGATTGTATGCAAGGCAGCAAGTCGCTAATTCAGAGGGAATAGCATGGAGCTAAAAAGTGGTCAATGAAGCCAGCAGGTCCCTTGATATATTTACAAAATCACGACCCATTTGGGGCGTGAAGCGTGCGGCGGCACTCGTTTAAAATTAGCAGCAAATGAATCACCTGATCACAGTCAAGGGTCAAAGGTTGGATAACCTTTTTTTCCACAAGTCTGGTTGGGTTTCACAACCGCGAGGCTGTCCAGTGGCATCTGTGAAAAGTAGGCCAACCATCCTTCAATTCAAAGCCACACATTTGAACTCTTACATTCTGTAGTCCATCCATCCATTTTCTGTACTGCTTATCCCCACTAGGGTCGCGGGTGTGCTGGAGCCTATCCCAGCTATCTTCGGGCGAGAGGTGAATATTTGCTGATAAATGCAAAATTAACACCTATCGGCGTATTTTCGTGCTCTTTTTACAACGGCTATGACGCTCCAAGAAAAGGTAAACCTCTTGGATATGTTCAAAGAAGGAAAGTTACATCATAGTTTCCCACCATTATGGCGTGATAAAAAAAAATAAAATAAAAAAAAAATGGGTGGATTGTGTCAGGAAGGACATCTGGCTGCAAACTGTGCCAAACAAGTCATGCGAGTGAGTCGCTGTGGCGACCGATGGGACAAATCAAAAGTCAAAAGAACACGGTGTGAATGAGAGTACTGTATGCCAGTGGGAGCGAAGTGAAATTCTGGAATGTGATGTATGGATCTCCTCAAGGTGGCAACCTTCTTTGTACCCAGCACTTTAGGTCAAAACTTGAGTTTGTGAAGCAGAATGTCAGTTCCCTGTCTCACGGCAAATATTCACACATGATGAAAATAGGCAATGCCCATCTTTCTAGAATACCCACTTCAAATTTGGTGGGGATTGGGTCTATTCCCGAGAAGGAGTTTGTTACGGAACAATCCCTGGAAATGGCCAAACCCGTTAAAAACATCACCTTTCAAACCAAAATGGCCGACTACCTGTGTGTTTCACAGTGCAGGTTCTTAACTGATTTTCGCGGGTGCTGTTATGTTATCTAGCATACAATATCTGTTTCACAGCAGAGTTTTTCTATTGATTTTTGGGAGTCCTATTATGATGGATGTGTACCAGATGTGTCAATCGGACACACTAGCGCCCAATGTGAATATTTTCTCTCTCCTCCATGCTTGGGCTTTAACACAGGGTCAGGGCTTCTGCACTAAAGTGTCCTAGCATTTTAGTTTCTGTCTCGTCAGAACCAGCTAGCTTAAAGTGTCTGAACAATCTCACACTGCCCCCATGTGGTGGAGATGGAAAACAAAAAACGTTGTAAAGGCCTAAATAGATGGGTTGACATCAACTTAGAAAACTGAGATTTCAAATGAACTGTGCATCTTTTAGCTGAGAAAAAAAATGAGATGAGGAGGATTTTTGACAGGGAGCTGGTATGAAAGTGGGCACTGACGTGGGTGACACAGGAAGAAAGAGAGTGACAGCTGAGGTGAGTCATGTCTATTTTTATTTAGCCGCCATGTCCCGGTGGAAAAGAAACAAAAAAAAGACACGTTGTCCGCCTGTTGTTCCACCTAGATGTAATTAGTGCTTTGTGTGTGTGTGATATTATGGAAAAACACTACAAAAACCAGAGGTGGGAGGAAATCACGTTCTATAAATCATACGTCAGTCTCAAGTCTGAACCTTGAAGTTTCAAGTAAGTCCCAAGTTACTGTGGCAAAAATCAACCAAGTCGAGCCATGTCATTACTTGGGTGAAGCAAGTCATCGGTCAAGTTATCCAATCTTGCTACAACATGCAGTATATTTGCACATCAGCTTATTTAACCTCAGTAGGCCTATCTGTATTTACGTTAGTTAGCTGTACTAACATTAGCAGACATATTTTATATGGTCCCAAACCAGTTTATTTATTGTCTATTACCTTATTTTCTTCTCAATTAAATGTGTAACTGACTTGAAGCTGACCGGTAGTTCATGTTTGACCAGCTATCGGTTAGCTAAACTGTGAGGTTACGGTAGTTTCTTTGTGGGTTATATAGTGACACGAGAAGTTAGATTTCCTAGTTGTGGTGTCTCTTATCTTTGACTTGTAAACTTTGCATGTTGCCATTCTCTTTTTACCAAATTTATCAAAAGAATAATCCTTCAATAATAATCTGTTTCGTTGCATGGTCTTTGCCCTCCACTTAATTTCATACTGGCGGCTTACCAGGTTCGCACACGCCACCGAAAATTACTTTTCATTCATAAAAAAAAAAAAAGAAAAACAAGCAGCATGCTAACTTTGAAATCCAAATATTCATATCCTTTGTCAAGTCCATCACACTCACATTCACACCTACAGGCAATTTAGATTTCTTCAATCAACCTTCCATGCATGTTTTTGGGATGTGGGGGGAAACCGGAGTGCCCGAAGAAAACCCACGCAGGCACGGGGACAACATGCAAACTCCACACAGGCAGGGCTGGGATTTGAACCCAGGTCCTCAGAACTGTGAGGCAGATGTCCTAACCAGTCCTCTACCGCGCCACCCCATTGTCAAGTCATGTTGTTCTATTTAAAGTGGAGTCGGTCAAAAATCTAAGCCAAGCAAGTTCCAATTCTTAAAATTGATCAATTAAATCAAGTGAAGTCATGTGACTCAAGTCCCCCACCTCTGGGAAAAAAAAAAGCCTGTACCACTATACTCTTGTCATATTATAAGAAAGAGAGAAAACAAAACACAATATAGCGTGTATTTGGATAATTACAAACAATGTTGGTGCTTCTACTTTGATTGCTCCTACAAAAGGAAGTTCATTAGACTTCATCGAATCTTCTTGTATTTTATCCACCTTCCGATCCACAGCTAAAATCAGTCTTTTTCCACATCCTCCAGTCCACACTTTATTCACCATCTTTCTACTGCCTTTCTAATCTGTTAAACTTTTAATCTCTCTGGTACATTTGCTAAGCCACCATGTTGCCTTTAAATTTTAACTAAATGCGTCAAGATGGCCAAATCAAAGAGTATCTACCCCTAAAAAAAAGAAAGTGGATCACATTTTTTATCTTGTTGCCAGTCCAAACTAAGCTTGAGATAAAACACACATCCACAAATGTGAATAACAATGTTACCAAACTGAAAACAAGTGGATTTCCTTTTAAAATAAAATGGCTTATAGTCAGTGCACACTAAAATGTGTTAGCTCAGTGTGCGGTGGAACCAGGGTGCCACACGCAAGGCTGTAGACCCAGGTTAGAGGTGCTGAATCTAGGTCTGGGAACCCTGCTATATTGGCTGCCGGTGGACGTCTGCCAGGTGGCCCCGGGAGGCCGAAGAGGGCTCAGATCTGGGGCGCTTTTAAACTGCCTGTCAGCTTGTTGGGGCTGGAGGTGGGAGAACGTGGGGGACTGGACTGCGTTTGGAGGCGAGGTGAAGGTAGGGAGCTGAGGGAGGGGAGCTGTGGGGGCAGGGGGCGGTGGAGGGGACAGGTTCCCCTGGGACCACTGAGATTGGTAAGGGGTAGGAGGCGTTTGACGGTGAGTGGCGGTTTGGGGTGGGGGGGAGGCGATTTCAGAACGCCACAGTGGTTCTCCGAGCGTCGTGGCTGATCGAGGTACGATCACCTTCAGGCCAGGGCTGGTGGCTGTCGGAGGGGGGGTGGAGAAACGTTTCACCTCGTACACCTGTGCCGTCTTCTGAGGACCACCTCGCTGCTGCTGACTGGCAGTGGTGTCCTGAGGACCCCTGTAGGTAAACAGAGATGAGTTGAGCTGGTACGGCTGGTGTTTCATGACGTCAACCTGCTTTTTGGCAGATTTCTTCCCTTTGGATCCAGCCAGTCCGGACTTTGTCACCTCCCCCTTCTTCTGGGCTTTGGGAGGGCACGAGGGTGACAGGAGGGGATTGTAGCTGATGGGAGGAGGGGCACGGATATTGGAGGAGTACTTCCACGTGGCCGGGAGGGATGGCGTGGGAGAAGGTTCCCTGGTCTGGGAAGGAGAGAATGGCGCAGGAGCAACGGAGGGACTCCGCTCGACAACGTAACGATCCATCCGGTTTTGTCGACGGGCAAACAGCTGCCCCCCCTTCCCTGCCAGCTGAGGCGCCTGCGAGGTGTTCGGTTTCGGAGCCACGGGCGGCGGCTTGGGTCCCCGCTGAGCCTGCATGAAGTTGCAAGCCTCAGCCCCGAGCCGCAACCAGTCCTCCTCGGGCCCAGACTCATGGCCAGCCTCACCCCCGGATACAACAGCAGACTCTGCGCCAGCCGTTCTCACAAAGCGGTCGTCCATGTTTTGCACCATGGACATCAAGGCAGGGTTTGGGGACACATCTTTGCTTCGGATGGCGCTGAACATCGGCTTCTTGCTGCTACGACCACGGGCGTCATGCAGGATGCCGGTGCGATCAGCTGGCACTGAGATGCGCTGCTCACGAGTAGCCAGTGAATCCGAGGCTGAGGTTTGGGAGGATTGATGCAGTCCCCATGGCGGTGGGGATGCAGGGATGAGTGGCTGGGGTAATCGGAGTTGGAGGGAGCATCGAGACTTGGACCTGCGAGATGGGACCAGGGGTGGGAGGCTGACAAAAGGTAGGAGGGGAGTGAAATGGTTGTGGAGGGGAGAAGTGTTGAGCAGGGTGGGCTGGGGAACTTTGAGGAGCCACGGGGGCGGAGGGGTTCAAAGACGAGGGGGGCGAGAGGGCCGAGGCGCTGACCGAGGGACCAACGCCGTTGTTCCGAGGAGGGATGTAGAGGGAGGTGCTGGACACGGCTCTCCTCCCTTCCGCTGCCGGATAGTGAGTGGGTGCGATGGTCACCATGGAGACAGCCGCCGCCGGTTTGGGCTGGGGAGGGCGGAACATCACGGAGGTCACTGATGAGCGGGGCAGCGCAGGACCGGGAGTAAAGGGGCGAGCCGTGCGATTGAGCGGAGGGGGACTCAAGTGGTGCTCAAGGTTTGGACTTGGACTGAGGTTGACATGTGGGCCATTTTGATTAAGCAGAGGTGTCAAAGGGGGTGGGCTTAATGTAACACTAGCCTGGCTTATGGCAACTGGACCCACCTTGAGAAGAGGCACATCCGGAACTGAAGACATAGCACCGTCTGGTTGTTTCATGGTCTCCAGTCTGAACAGCTCCATATTTTGAATTTGACTGACAGGCGCCACAAAGCTCAAGTTATCAAGCCCTGGGCTGATATTGGCAGCTGTCGGCGTGGCAGGCGGGCAGGCGGCACTCCTCCTGTCCAGCAGGTCTAAGTAACCGCTATCCCACGTGGGGTCGAACGAAGATGAGAAGCCCTCCTCGTCCACTTCAGAGCTCTGGATGGAGCTCCCGCCTTCCTCCTCCGTCTCACCCTCTGTGCTTTGGCCCCCTTGGTCGTCCTCAACCTTGCCAAAGCAGGTCAGCGTGTATTTCTTGGCTCTCTGCCGCCGCTTCTTGAACATGAGCACCCCCTTGGAGTTTGAGTTGGGCGCGTCGGTCAGCAGCGAGGCGATGGAGCGGCATTTGGTGCGAGCTTCTTTCACCTGCTTCTCAACCAAACTCTCCCCACGATGCAGCTCTGCACAAGAAGAAAGCAGAATAGGATCAGGACAGGAAAAAAGCAGTGGTGGATAGTAACGGAGAACAAATATTTCCTTACTAAGTCGATTTTTCAGGTATCTGTACTTCACTTGAGTATTTATTTTACTGATGACTTTTTGCTTTTACCCCCTACATCTGAAAACAGATATCATTACTTTCTACTTGTGACGCACTGAATTTTCAGCCACCAATTGGCCGAAAATGGCCCAAAAGTGCATTTTCTGTTTCGGACCGAAATACTTTTGTCACCGAAATTAAATGAAATTATTTTCAAGACAGCTGTTACAAAGTGTAGGTGCCATGTGCGCCAACCATCAATGGCACACATTGGGCCGGTCGTCAACAGGGGAGTGGGGGGTGCGAGTGCTGCCTCCCCCCCAACGGGATGCCGCCCTGGGCGGCTGGCCCACCACTCAGCATAAGTCACTAATATTTGCCTCCATGGCACCGAATAAGCTCCACTTCTGACAAGCGTTGTTATCACGAAGAGGAGGACAAAACAAAGAAGCCATGTGTCAGTACTTTTCGTACTAGTGGTCCAGCCCTAAACGGGCTGACTTTTTCCGGACGGTGACAGTGAAGATAATCACTGACAGACAGCCGTATGCGTTATGGATTTACAAAAAAGAATTCCTGCTGATCTCCAATGATGAGCCACACAGTCCGGGATGGTTAGATCACAGTGTCTAGTCTATCCACAGATGCTGTTTGGTCCCCTGCGTACAGTATGTACCCCCTTTGAGTCCGATGCTATTTAAAACTATGATAACGTTTACTAGTCTCACATGGGTTTCATACAAAATACAATAAATAAATTAGTAAAACAAAAAAATCCTTATATATTTGCTGACCAATGAAAAACGTCTCTAAAGTTTGTGTGGTTTTGGTTTTCTTTAAAAAAAAAACATTTGTTCTTAAAAAAAAAAAAAAAGAAAACATGTGACCAAAACTTAAAAAAAAACAACCAAATGTGGATTTCTTTTTTTAAAAAACCTTCACATTTTGTGATTATTATTATTTTTTTTAACGGGAAGAAAAAGACCTTCAGATACAGAAAACAGAAAATGCCAAAATTCAAAAGAAGCTGTGATGAAATAAGTCCTCAAAAACAACATTTTCCTTATCATATAAAATGGTAATAAAAAATCATGTTTTCAATAGAAAAAAAATCATTCTTTATTTTAAACAAAATGCAAATTTATAATTTTTATAACAAAATACACATCCTTTCTTTAAAAATAATATATTTTAGATGGAATATATTTTATTTATTTGTTTCAAAAGAAAATCACAAAATGTGCCACATGCTTTTCATTGAACAGGAACAAAAGAAAGATCACAAACTGCCAAAACGTGAAAAAAGTTAGATGAAATTGAAAAAAAATCCTCAAAATGTATGATTTTTTTTCATCCAAAAAATAAAATGTGCTTTGTTCAGCAGATAAAATGGTAAAAGAAAACTTTTTAGACAAAAATATATTCCTTAAAAAGATTGTTTGTTTAAGAAAATCCCCAAAATTCATTTTCTTTCAACGATATATCCTTTGTTTCTAAAAATCCTCTTTTTTTCATCTAAAAAAATATATTTTGTTTTGAAAACAAATCCCAAAATTTGGAGCTACATGCTTTTCATTGATCAGATCTTTTGATTGCATAAATAGAGATAGATGATTATTCTTAGCGTTTCGTCCAATTAGGCATTTTGACTCACTTACCTGTGAGTCGGCTTGTGTGCCCACCTGCTGAATGAGATCTCGGGTCCCTCATCTTTCAAGACTAATTTTGTGCGCGTGCGTTTAACTTCCCCCAGGCCCTCCTACAGCACACACACACACACACACCCTCACCCTTTGCTTCTCCAAGGCACTTAGTGGCTGCTACCTCTCTCTGAGTGTTAAAGACCTTTTGTTGTTTCCGTCCCGCCGCGCAAAGCAACGTATGATGTCAAGCCACTATTCCTGTCTTCCTGACTCGCATTAAACACCTGTCACTAACACATACATAGAACCAGCAGATCCGTTCACCAGGAAATATTTAGAGAGCAGCGTCATCACTGGGTATGTGTGATGTCATTTGAATATAATACAGTATACAAGGAGTTGTGTGCCAAAATTTGGTGTTTTGTATGACTTAATAAAATATGGGACTTGTATTTTGGATTTTAAAGGCCCCTTTTTATTTCTTTGTTTAGGTTTAGTTGTAGAAGTACTTTTTTTTGCACGATAAAATACAATTTAAACTCCATGGTAACACAATTCGTGTGTTATACTGTATATGGAATAAATCTTACTCAGTACATAGAAAATAGACCTAAACTGTCATATTAAGCTACTGTGTAGAATAATTTTGTGATATTTTCATTTTTGTTTGTTTTTTAAACCTGTCCAGTGAAAAGCAACTATGAATTGTATGACGTTTTTGTTCTTTAAAAAAAGAAAATGTGATTTTTCATTTAAAACAAATGGAGGTGATTTTCTTAAAACAAATACATCGATTTTTATATATAGATAAAAAATAAACAGGGAAATTTATTTTTTGTTCAAGAGAAAAGCATTTTTTAATTTTTTTTCTCAAAAATGATTGAATGTTAAAAAAACATTTTTGAGAAATGTAATCTGTGAAGAAGAAAAAAAAAATCAGCCCTCTCTGGCCAAATCTTGTGCCTCTAATTTGATTTGCAAAAAACAAAAACAAAACAACAACAAATCAGAGACAGACGGCGTGACTGATGAGGTGTCGATCATTTGTCGTGCACTCACAGGCACAATCCCGAGGCCTTGCATGACCTGTTACCTTGTTACCCCAGAAAAGCACCTTATTTGTAATGCAGTGTTACTATGACACTAATGTTTTCGGTTTGAAGTTTATTTTTCTTACGAGGGCGTGGGAGTGTGCCCCTGTCAAGTCATACTGACACTTTTGGAAAATGCCAAAAAGGGATTTTTCTTTTTAAATTGAAAATTCACCCTTTAATAAGTGTAATCAACAAATGTAAACAAAAATATTTTTTTTTATTTATTGCCATTTTGTTGTCGTTTCTGACACTTTTGGAGAAACAAAAGAAACCAACGAAACAGGAGCATTAACGTTATAGACGTACATTCATTTATAGACTATAGAGGGTATGCTTGCTCATAACTCTTCCTGGCTCCCACTGCAGACATACAGCCATCTGAATGTGTAACACGGGAAATGGCATGTCTCTGAATGCCTCGCGCGATATTTTACCCTTACCTAATCACAGATAGATAGATAGATAGATAGATAGATAGATAGATAGATAGATAGATAGATAGATAGATAGATAGATAGATAGATAGATAGATAGATAGATAGATAGATAGATAGATAGATAGATAGATAGATATACAACATTTTATCACGTGTGAAGTCACATCTATGAACAACTGCTGCCGTGAAGTGAGGTCTATCACACTTATTGTATAACTAAACATCCCAAATATATACAAAATGGTACGTATTATGTATTATAGTGTAGCATACAGTCCATCATAGTGCCCTGTAGGTAGGACTCTAAAATAAATTTGGTATGTAAAAAAGGCTTAGCATACTACGACACTCAGGCCAAGAATAGAACTTGACGTAATGCCGAAATTACATTCATTGACCTGCCACTGGAGGGCAGTGAGGAAACATCACATTTAGTGTTATTCACGACACTGTATTATTGTACTTATGCTGATATTTTAGTCACCTTCAGGAAACTTTATTTAGTTTTTGAATCTCTTGTTATATGTGTTTCAATGTTGGAATGTGTCATTGTCACTTGCTGTATGTTTAACCATCAGAGAGAGAAAAAAAATTGAGTTAGTCATCAATTTACCTTTTTTCATTAAAAGTATTTTTGTGAATTTTGGAAATATCCCAAAAACTAAATCAATAAGGTTTACACAACATTTCATGCTTCTTAAATCAAATGCAAAATGTTATATTTAAAAAAAATCCAAACTGTGTGATTCATTTGTGTTTTAGCCCAAAACATGTTTTTCAGATAAAAAGAAAAAAAAGATAACAAGGCTCTTCTAAAAAGAAAAAAGGCACAGAAAAAATCTTATGAAATAAAAATGAAAAGTGACCAAAATACAGTTTTCTTCAGATACAAAGAACAAAAGTTACCAAAACTTTCCCAAAAAATAAATGACATTTTATGTATCCTAAATAAAAACCAATAAATTATAATGAGAAAAAATGAGTTTTTTCAATAAAAATATGTTCTTCAAATAATAATTGGGGGGAAATGACCAAGACTAAAACAATCGAGTATTTTTAAGCTTTTTTTAAAATGTTATTCAAACTAAATACATCATCTGTTCACCAGATAGAAAGAAAAGTTAAGAAAATTCTATATAATAATAATAATATAACATTTTATTCGGTACTTCTGAAATCCTTTTGATTTTGACGTTAAAAAAATCCTATAAACTAAATTAAATTGGTTTGAAATTAGATGGGGTCTCCACCAGTTCACCACTCTCACAAATCCACACTTGGACTTCAAACCGTAACACTGGCCTTGAAACCCGAATTTGAAACATTCCCCCTGGTTTGAAACTCCGAACTATAAACCCTAACGCCTGCTAAAAACACTAACATGAATCGTAAACCCTATAGAAACCCCATTTTGAAACCCTAACCCTTGCTTGAAACCTTACATTAAATGTATGCGATTAAAATGCGTTTAAAGTCACTGATGGTGTAGTAGTACACTCGCCTGACTTTGGTGCAGGTTCAGTTCCCACTCAGTGACGGTGTGAGTGTGAGTGCGAATGGTTGTCCGTGTATATATGTGCCCTGCGACTAACTAGCGACCAGTTCAGGGTGTAGTCCGCCTTTCACCCAAAGTCAGCTGGGACAGGCCGCAGCGCCCCGTGACCCTAACCAGGTTAAGCGATGTTGAGAATGGATGAATGGATGAATGTATTTGTAATAAATATTCAGTGTAACTGTAATATACTGAGAAGAAAAAAAAACAAGCGTATACCTACTTTTGGCCCACCCTAATACTATAATTAAAGGGGACATATTTTGCCAAACCAACTTCTTCTAGTACTTGAGATGTAATATTGTCTCTATGGTGCCTCAGCAAAAGTGAAATATGAATGAAAAATCATCCATGCAATCCTGAGTTCCAGACGTTCTGCCAAAAGGGCCTGAAATCAGGTCATTTGAATTTCTTGAGCTTATCTACGTCACTTGCGAAGATCTCCGCTTTCCCTTTCCGCTCCCGAGCCAGCGTGCTCTCACAAGTGGGTCTTCTACACGGAGGCAACCAATCAGGAAAGCCAAATATGGATAAAGTGGATACAAAACTGGGTCAAACAGCGGTACCTATCAGAGGGACATTTTCTCGACACTCATATGACAAAAACCAAGCTAAAACACCTTGGTTTTGAAATTAAATTGACACTTTTATAAGTCCATGTTAGACAGTCTCTCTGTGGAGGTCTAAATAGCCCAAATACGGGACCTTTAAAGTTTAAAACAAGTTTTGCACATATACTCACTGGCTTGCCGTGCTTTGTCCATGTAGGTGGCAGCGAGCTCCTCGCTCACGGGGCCCTGCTGGGGTCCCACCATGGGCACCAGCTGACCCCAAGACCCCAGCGTCAGGGCCTCCTTGGCCCGCTCGGGAGAGACCATCGGAGGGCATGCGGCGAGCCCGACGCCAGCCAGCGCCTCCTGGAAGCCACTGTCTCCTTCACCCTCGGCCTCCGCCAGAGCTCGTTCGTGGGTCGGGGTGAGTGAGTGCGGTGTGACGCTTTGGGCCGGGATGGTCCACCCTACCTGGGGGGGCTGGTAGATGAAGTCCTTGTGTGGGACGCCGTGCCACTGCCCCTGCATTGGACCGGCCGCTGCATCGTTAGCACTCTCATAGCTTCAAGACAAGACAAGGGAAAATCACAGACAGTACAGTCAAAATGAGAATCATCTTTATTGGCCAAGTATGTTAAATGGAAATTACAATTTATTCCAGCCGTCCCAAAAAACACCACAAAATAGCACTGTATTGTATTTTCTCTCTCTCTCTCTCTCTCTCTCTCGCTCTCTCTCTCTCACCCACCTAACTAGTGAGAACTCAGCGAACACCACACACACCACTCTCTCTGACGAGCAACAACTAGCAAATACTAAAAAGCATGACAGGTGTGTCCCTTTTCTGTATTTTAAATTGGTCTTTAGGACATAAAGGATTGTGCCCCATAAATTCTGCCTGGCAACAAGTGGCAAAAATGTGTGCTTTAATAGAAAAATTAATGAATATTCTGATGTCTAATGTCTGACTTTGACTGTACCCCTCTCCCAACTCTCTCTGTCTTTTTTTTCTCTGTGTTGGGCAGCAGAGCCCTCAGGCACAAATCTCCCTTACCCACTCATCTCAGACATCTCCTCCTCCTCCCCATGGTTATCATAGCGAGCGGGTGAGCAGGCGCGAGGAGGCGTACGGGCCTGGCGGCGGTGCGCCTGCGAGCGCGTGTCAGCATCGCTGTCCGTCTCGCCGTAGTAGGCCTCGCTGTCCGGCAGTGAGGTAACGACGCAGGAGCTCACAGAGAGAAGCGGAGGTGAGCAGCGAGCCGGGTACGACGGGCACCGTTTGACCCTCAGGTGCAGCGTGCCATTCTGGGTATCGATGAGGGTCATGGCCTGGGCGTGGCTGAGCTCGACGCACGTGTGGTCGCCGATGGCAACCAGCTCGTCACGCTCCTTCAGCCCCGCCCTGCACGCTTTGCTGCGACGGCGTACCTGCACATTGGGCATTTAAGCAAAATACAATGAGTATTATACAAACAATGAGATGATGTTTCAGCAGGGTCATTCTATGTCTCTAGTAAGACACATTTAAAAGCTTTTTTACTTACTACACTTACTACAGACTAAGCCTGACTGCGAATAACGAAAAAAAATCTAGTAATTGACGCCCCACTTAAAAATGTGTGTAACTGCCTATATTAATAATTTCAACTGTAAATATATCACCAACTGTCATCCCAAAACAGCGTAACATTTCAAACTCACCTTCCAACATTTACACTTAAAAATTTATTGATTTTATTTTGTAAAAATGCACCCAAAGTGCACGTATACATGCACATCTGTCACTTCCACTAACAACCCAGGCTAAACTTGCTAAACCAATTGAACCTAAACTGCAAAACCTCCCTGACATACAAAGCTCATCTGTCAACCGAAATGCATCACTTCAACATAATTCCTTGACACCGATCCCTGTTTAGACAGGGTTTTGGTGACATCCTAACACAAAAACCGCAAATAATGATTTTGAATTTTTTATTTGCAAGGAGCAAATAGGCAGGCCGATTACATTAGACAGTAATGGTAAAGACTAAAATGTATCAGAACAGTTATAAATTTGACACTGTTTGATGCGCTTATGTCATTGCCAAGCTAACTTTTGCCAATGTATTTAATATACCACTTAAATTTAAAATGAAAATATATATACGCAAGAGAAGAAAAATAACAAGGCCAGCAGGTTTTTGTCAAAATCAGTTCTCTTTGCTCTCAGACGCTGTGGCTGTGTTCACTGAATGCACTGAAACCACGCCGTGTTCAATTGTCAATCAAATACAACTTCTCCAACCTTTAAAAATGGATGCTACTTCATCTCAGAGCTTTCTGATGCTTATATTTTTGAGCTGCAAAAATACTGTATATCCACTTAAAAAGCCTCCAGTGGCTGGCATACTGTGTCTCCCACCAGGTTGTCGGAGAGGGCTTTTCCACGTTGCGACAATGATGCGCTCTAAAGCGGCCATGCCAGCCCAAAGCCCCGGTCCACACGCTGGCTGTCAAATCAGACTTGTTTTTGTTTTCTCTGCATGATGTCAACATACCCACGACGAGGCGCTCTAAAAAGGCGATTCCAGCAGACTACCCAAAGCAAAGATGCATTTTTGGGATGACTGCATAGCGAGCTAGCTAACTCCATGTTGCAGTTATGCAGGATAAAAACTGATGTGAACGAAGGCGCTCAAGTTCTTATATAGTAGAGGAGGGAAGACTCATCCCAGGGTTCAAAGTGCGTCATGCAGTGCTGTTTTAGCCACACCCCCAAAAATCTGGAAAACTGAAATGGTGAAAAAACGTTTTCATCCTATATCTGAATATACCAAAGTTCTCAATCCTTGCACGTTTTCAGCAGTTATCTTCAAACACGCATAATGTATTTAGAAAACAATCTCTGAATACATTTTACAGGGTCAATTAGTCCCACTGCATGACAACAAAGTTAATATGCAATCCATCCTGTCACTCACACTGTTAAAATATTTGATCGTGCATCAGAATAACTCAGCTAGTGTGAGTGAGGGAGTGAGTGTGTGTTTGTGCGTGTGTGTGTGTTTTTTTAGCCCCCTATCTGTCCACACACACTTGCATACATCTTATCCAATAAGTGTGATGATGAGCATGTTCCCAGTATTTTTGCTTTTATCAGCATCGCTGACATGCGCAAGGACTTTTTCCACAGTTCCAGTACAGCCAGCAACCACGCACACACACACACACACACACACACACACACAAGCACCCACGCATGCATGCACACACACACGCGCTCGCACACAAACACACACGCACGCACACATAACCTGATAATATATTGACACACACACACATAGTCTGACAATATATTGGCATACAGCACAAGTGAGTAATGAAAGAGGGGGGTTTGAACAGCTGCATCACCCGTCTGGGCCAAAGGGGTCATGTCGCCCACATACACAAAATAAAACCTTTGTGGAAGAAATCCAAAGAAACATGGACAATAACTTAGGGAAATGTGTAACATACATGTGTGTGTGTGCATGCGTGTGGTATCTTTATTTTTGTGTGTGTGAACAGGAGGGCTTTTTTCCATGACTAGCTTCCAGCTTCTCTTAAAGGGGTTATTCTTATCCTGCAGCTCTGTGCCCCACCATTCCCCAACCAGGCTTATCTGAGGTATGCCCCCCCCCCCCCCCCCCCCCCCCACACACACACACACTGATTGGTGGCAGCAAGGTCACAATCCAAATGTTCCTATTACAGGGAACACAAAAGGCCTTCGGATGATTAAACCTCATTTTCAGACCTAACATTAGTATGGCTGAATAAAGTCCAAGACACATTCATCATCCAAGGTCTAACAGCTAGTACAGGCCTCAATTTGAAACTTGAGTCCATATCAAACATGTTTTCACAGTTTTGTGACCCATCAACCCGTAAATGAATCGCATGGGTCGTTGTTACATTAATAGTGCGGGTCGAGGATAGATGATATTTTGACTCTCTGTGTATGGCTGAAATGACAAATAAACGCCCTTAGACCTTGAGAATTTTGTTCATTTCTGTTTGATGAACGTTATTGAGAACGCGCTCATTCTGGCATCTGTGAACTGTTTTAGAACAAATGTTCATGTTCAGGTTTTGTTGAGGACTTTGAGGATTAATAACATTTCCAATTATTTCAATCAGGAAAGATGACTGTTTTTAGTTATAAGTGTGTTGGTGTGAATTAAACTTGCATCTCAAGGCACTACGGTAGGCCTGTATTGATTTTATTTAAATTCTGCATTATTTGTATCCAGTAAATATTTTTTTGTTTTGACCCATATATAGGATACAATATGTTTCAGTGCACTCTGCATAAAGTAGTCAATGGCATGTTAATATATTGATTTTGCTGACATTTTACATTAACTGTATCAAGTAAATTACTTTCTTTTGTGACCTATAACCAGGATACAATACAATTCAGCACAACCAATAAACAAACATGCCATTGAGTTCATTTAGAGTGGAACTTCCAAAGTCCGTTCTGTGATACTTTGTTGACTTCCAAGTTGTTCTCATTTCAAATGTTCCCCTTTGAAAACAATGCAAAACCAAGTCATCCATTTAAACTCTCGTAGAACCCATATTTTAAGTCACATTTGAGCCTCCCTAATTGTTATACTTTTGAAAAGAAAAAAAGGACATGATCACTGTAAAACTAAAATACAGTAATACGCATCACCCTTTTGAAGATAGCCCAAGAGACACGCATTTCTGTAAATATTGCTGAAATGAATGAACTGTACTTTTATATAGACAGAACAATATGCACTTTTGATATTCATTGAGCTGAAGTCTTGTGGGATTGGATAATGTGACGCTGGTTTGAATACCAAGGTTGTTTGACTTTTGATGCATATTTGAATCTCATATTGTTGCTTACAGAAGTTCATGCTGTTTGCATAGCAGTATAGTTGCCCAAGTCATTTTTGAACGTTTTCTGAAAAACACGATCAAAACAAATTCAACAAACAACAAGTTGCTACGATTCAACCTTTGTGGATTACCATTACCTTGACCTGGATGACTGAGAATCTACACAGGCATGAAGAAAAGACACCATTTTCAGCACGCACATTGGTAATTTTTAGTGATATGGTGACAGTAAGTTAAAAATTACTTGGGCAATTATGCTATTAGGCTAACAATATTGCAAACTCGAGAGAAAACCTCACAATGGTATAAATGATCACCCTCTTAATCTAAGGTGATCACTGGCGCCATACCTTTGCCACCTGTAGAGGCTTCTGCTGCTCCCTTCCTCCCTGCAGCCTGAACCCCCACGGGGAGCCCCCGGAGAGGGAGACCACGATCTCCTCTGCCACCATCCCTGCTCCAATCCTTCTGCTCTGAATATATGTAAGTGTATGTGTGTGTGTGTGTGTGTGTGTGTGTGTGTGTGTGTGTGTGTGTGTGTGTGTGTGTGTGTGTGTGTGAGGGTCTTCACTTCCTCACACTTTGCGAGTGTCCAACGCCACACGGCCCAAGTGAAGAGGAAGGTTAGGCACGGGGGGGCTGGCTATCATCTGCTTCCACGGGAATGCTATGTTGCAGGGCGGGACCGTGGGAGATGTGTGAGTGTGTGTGCCTTCGTCATTCCCTCCTATTCAACACATGGCGTGTCACTCTCAGAGGGGATGCTTGCTGATACACCATCCCAAAATAACCCCCCTCGCCTCACACACAAATACCCACGCACACACAGACACAGCCTCTTAAACAGGGGACTCAGCAGAGGGGGCCTGGGTGTGGGTCTTATTTTAAGAATTTCACTGGGTTTATTGTCTTTTTGGGGCTTCCTCAGGAATTAATTCTGCTGTTTCAATAAGATAAAACGGTGAACATGTACACTTACTTACTGGACAGAACATTCGGGACAACTGCAGAAGCAAAGGCAAAAACAAGTGCTGCAGCCTTTACAAAGCAGTTTTGAGTGACACATTTTGACAAATGAGAGAGGATAAAGCTACAGTAGTGCCTTGAGATACACATTTAATTCATTCTGTGACTGTTCTCGTAACTCGTTGAAGCATCCCCAAAATAAAAAATAAAATAGTTTTGTACGAAGAAAATACCACTCTATAATCTTGCCATAATTAAAGAGAATGTAGAGAAATGAAACCATTTTTTGCCACGTATTGCTTTAATTCAATGGACAGTATTGTGCTGCTCCTTGCGGTGTGCGCGCCTTGGACACATGGGGGGCAGTATAATACAAACATACAGATTGGAGACAGTCTTAGCTTTTCAGTAAAGTACAGTAATAGTAGTTGTTCTTCAAAATGGAAAAAAAGAATATATACCTGTATTGTTATATTATTTGGCCACGTGTTGCTCCTCAATTTGTTTCAATATCCATTGCTTACAGGGTTATGACACTGTGACACAGATCTTATTTGTTAGCCCATCTATGGCATCTCCCATTACATGTTAGCCTTAGGCTAACAGACATTAAGGCAAAGTTATGTGGTTGTTTTAAATGCAAAACATGTACTTCTCTTTGTCTTGTGTTTAGTTTGACAGTAAACGCCAACTGGGAGTGGCATTAAACAGCTTGAAACCTCTTTTTTTTAGGAATTGTTCAATATTTGCCAAATTGACAAATCTTATTGTGAATTGAGTTCGCTGCCACCAGAAAGCGCTCATATCTCAAGTTTGCGCTCGCAAGTCAAAGCAAAAAAAAATTAAGTCAAATGACGATTTGTGTCTGAATTTAATTAGTAATTTTAAAAGAGCACATTTTGTTTCATAATTTATACAACCTTTGTTTTGGATGTCATTAAATTGAGAAGGTGTACCTAATGGTGTGGCAGGTGATTGTAGACAGTCAAAATTCATGTTTAATTTGGAAGCGGGCATATTGTAGACAGTTGACTTTTTAATGTTTGTATATAAATAAAATAAACCTAGGCCACTATTCCTGCTTCACTACTTGCAAATTCAGCAAATCGTGTTTTTTTTTCTGTGGCACTTATCCCCAGCCAATCACTGAAAACTCACCTAGACCCAAAAATGCCACCAAATGCCGCCAAAGTTCTGTCGAGATGGGAAAACAGTACAGTAATTGCTGTCATGGAAGTATGTTCAAGTGATACGTCTTGGCTAAGAAACAAACCTTTAGATGTTGGCAGTTTCCGTCGTGTGTGCAACTGTATGAACAGCTCTTGTGCATTTTTATTGAAATAAAACAATTTGTAACTCTTTATTTGTAAGAGTAGTAATGTACTATGAGTTTGAAATTATATGAAACCATTTTGGAATTATGGTGTGTGATATATTTACAGTAAACTATTAGACAATGATACATTTTATATGGAGGGAGTCAATTACTCACGTTTTTAGGAAGTAAAGTATGAATACTTTGTCACTGTAGATTCTGTACTTGAGCATTTATTTTTACAATGACATTTTACTGACTGCATTGAAAAAAAGATACCTGTACTTTCTACTCCTTACTTTGTCAAAATGGACTTGTTACTTACTTCAACCTCCGCAGATGACGGCCCTAATAAAAAGACTAATTAGAGAGTCAACCATGGTTGAGGTCTTGATCAACTGAGAGCTTGGGGACTTATAAGGTGGAAAGAAATGGGGACAGCACCGATGTGGAGAAGGTTAGCGTTGTGTGGAGAAACGTGAACCAAGTACTGATTTCAACTCCTACTTAAGTCAAAGTAAAAAAGTGCAGATTTTGAAATGCACTTAAGGACAAAGAAATTAATTTTTACTTGTCAATTGTATACAAACGTACTATACCCATTTTGATAACGTGGCGCAACTAACAAAGAACAAGTTCTCTACGCACAAAATAGTTTCCTTCTTTTCTAAACTTTATTTTATATAAAGCTCGTACTGGAAATAAAATAAATTAACTGGACACAATATTGAAACGTGTTCCCGTAACTTTCGTAAGTTGACTAACAAAAATGCCAAGTTAGAATACACCTGACTTGGATGTGTATTCTTGGAACGTCAAACAGTTTTCTCAAATAAGGCTGTGCATGGGGCTTGCTTCTCCGAATCTGTTGCTGTCGTCAGTGCGGTTGCCATTTCCTCTCTATCCAATATTCTATTAATTTTTTAATTCGCTTTGTGACCTATGGCGGTTGAAAAAAGTAACAAACCTATTTTGACAAACTAATCAATAGAAAGTAAAGATACATTTTGAAATGTAAGGAGTAAAAGTAAAAATGTATTTAAAAAAGAAGTTATCAAAACGGCTATTGTACAGTATATAATTGGCAGTGAACATGCATTTTTGCTTTTGAACTTAATTACATTTCAGAGTCTGTACAAAGGACTTATACTTCAATGACTTGAGTTGAAGAACATTTTAAAATGTATTTATTTCTACATCTGTGGGAGTACATTTGACACCTTTGTTAAACTCACCCAGGAAGAAGGAGGAGAAGGAGAAGGAGGAGCAGAAGCAGAACAATCAGCAAACGAAGAAGAAGCAAACGAAGAAGAAGGTGGTACATGGAGGCGGAAGTGGCTCCGCGAATGGCGGATGTGGACGTGGCATACCGTTGCAGCAGTTCCGCTGAATTTCCGCTTCTCATTCCAAGAAGGGATTAGCGAGAGACAACCGGGGACGACATCCATTTTTTTAGCCCCCGTCGCTAAACCGATTTATGCTTTACCACGAGCAGAGCGACGTCTTACCATTCACAACACTTTAGAGGTAGGTTTTGATAAGGAAAAAAATGGTGTAACGTGAGCGTGACAGCCACGTCCGGCCTTTTTTTTGGGCCATGTTAGCGTGCTAAAGCTAATTAGCATCGGCCAAATAAGCTACGGTGTAAGCAAATGGGTGTCACTTAGCTTTAGCTAGGATGCTAAAGTGCTAGTTTAGTGCTTGGGCAGTGGAATGCTCACAGCTGATTGAAACGCCGTTGTCATGAGCCACTTGGCCGGCTAGCGCAAGTTAGCCCCCCAAATCCATCACTTTGAACTTTTGTTCAGTCTTCACTGTTGCACTTTTTACGCCGGTTGGCGCCCGTAAACGTGTTGTGTGTTATCTTGTGTTTTGTTTGTTGTGGCTTCGATTCTGTCATGTTACCTAGGCTGGCGAGCTAGCTGTAATGCGGCAGTGAAGCTAGCACCCTGCTCGCCCTCGATAGCGTTTCCATTTAATTTCAACAATGTGCTTACTTCATCAGCCACTTGAACGTTGTAATATGGCTCAATACAATATGTATGTATATATATGTATATGTGTTTTTATTATTTTTGTTTGTTTTAGCACACAGCTTATTGTCTCATATGTAGTTCACTCGCTTATAGGTCCCGACACTCTAAAAAAGCAACAGCGATTGTGTTTTTCGTCGTAGTTGAATTATTCAAAACCCCGCTCGTTTATCCCGTGTTTGTCCTGATAGGTGATACACTCTTAAGTTTGTCCTCCAGTTATCGTGCCTAAACGTCGTCACTCGAGGTGATTAACGTTGGATATACTGCAATGAACATAAGGTTACACATTGTTACGTTCCTGGTAATTGACCATTTAAAGTTAGAATAAACAGATACAAGTAGTATTTCTGTATGAAAGTTCTCCTGTGTGTCTTAAAAAGCATCTGTAGTTAATATATTTGGTTAAAGAAAGTTTGGTTTAGTAGTAGTTAGTACGCCTGGCTCACAGTGGTTCGAGTCTTAGCCCGTTCTCCTGTACAGTTTTCTCCCGGTTATCCAGCTTCCAGAATGTTAGGTTCATTGAAGTCTATGCTGCATCGGGTTAAATGGTTGTTTATCAATATGTGCCCAGCAATTGACTGGCGAACAGTCGGGTGTTGCCCACTTCTTTCCCAAAGTCACCTGGAACTTATAAGCAGTATAGAACATGGATGGATCGTTCCAAAACACTGCTTCAATTACAAATCCTCATGATTTGAAAGTCAGCATGTCAATTTGAACGTCATGTACTGTATTTTGAAGTAGGGTATGTGAATAATATTTTTTGATGCATCATCTGTGAGGAGTAATGCCCTAAATGTCATTCCAAACTATTGGCGCTAATGAAATGTAAACGATGTTCATTTGGACCACTCCACCATTTCCACTTCAACACTTTTGTATGATTAAACACACTGCAGCATAACATAATGCCACCATGCTTTTGTTTGGCCAACCACTTTGCCTGGAAATGTGAATGACGTGCAGTTAAGCGTGTATGTGTGTTCGAGTCAAAACAAATAAAGGTGTGAACTTGTAAATATTAGCATCATATGCTAATGCAATTTGGAGGTAGTCGAACGGTGTCATGTCATAACTGCTGTCTATTTAGTACCAAATGGTTGATGGTGATGTCCCCTGTCGTCTAGATTTAGGGATGAACTGAAGATGAATGTAAACCAGCATACTCCCATGGCCTCTCCCTATGGCCAGCCTCCGCCTGGTTACGGGCAGCCCACCTTTGCACCCCTGGACAGTGGGTACCCGCCTCCGTACGCACCTTACAATGACCCCGCGTCAGCCTACCAGCCTGGAGTGCCACCGCAAGGTAAAATACGACAGATGCCTGGCTCGGTCTGATATTTTTGCGAATAAGTATTTGGATAAAAATAATCAATGAGCTAATGGAATTATGAGGAAAATAGTTATTTCATGACGAAAAAGTCCCTTATTTATTTTTTTTAAAATGTGTGCATACGTTTTGGGGAAAATAATTTTAAAATGAAAATGATGTGAAAAATCACATTTCAGTGAGGAGGAAATTTGTAATTTTACATGTAAAAAAATACAATAAATTACGAGCAAAAGCTATTAGTTTTTCACTTCTTTTGCTTGCTTTGTAATTTTCTGTGAAAAGTTGTCATTTTATGATGCATGGTCATAATTTTATTTTCACACTAGTTACCCTGTTCCTGTGTCTCTAATCACACTAATGAAAATCTGAGCTGCATTCACATGGCTTTATACTTCAACCCTGTTTTGTCCTCCCGCCATTGCTTACTTTTTCTCAGTCTTTCGTCTTTTGTTTTTCAGGTTATTCATCTTTTACCTCCTTCCCCTCTAAGTCTGCGCCAGCCAACCCTATCTCAGAGCTCTCCTCTCCTCTTGACCTAGGTAACGCCCTCCTCTCACTCTTCTCACTTTGCTTTCATCCAATCCTCACTTTACCTGCCGGTGTACGTTTTTCCCGTCCCTTGCTGCACTATAGCAGACTTAGAAAAGTTTTATTTTTTTAATGGCGAATTGAATTTCTATCCGTCTTTCAGGTCACGGCAGGGCTCCTCCCACTTCCGGGCCACCGCCTGTATCGGCTCCTCAAGCGTATAGTCAGTATGGTGTTCATCATCAGAGCGACATGCAGAATGGACCGCCGCCTATGACACAGGCGTCCCCAAGGTACTGGAGAAGATCCTGTTCTCTGGTTTCTATAGTCATTACGATAAGCGGTGATAATGTGTTAATGATTATAATGTTTTGTGTTGTTTCCAGGCCTGTTGCATCCCAGTCGTTCAACCAAGGAGCGGTTAATCTGCCAGGGCCGCTCACCTCCTACCCCCAACACTATGGACCCCCGCCCACGATGCAACACGTCACGAGTCACATGAGTGGCATGCACATTAACTCCGGACCGCCCAACTCCGCTGTGCCCGGATACGGTATTAACGCTAATCTGGGCATCCAACAACACTGCAGCTCAGCCTATCTTGGTGGATCTGTGTAATTTGGCTTGCATGCAAAGAAAACTGAATGACGTTTTCATACATGGGCAGTTCACAAAAAGATTTACTCGGTTGTGTAATTTCACACTTGTTGGGTGGGCATGAAAAAAATAATTAAGTAAAATTTCAAAATATTACAAGAAATAAGGTAACTTAATGAAGAAAATATGAGGGGAAAGCCATAATTCTTTCTTTTTTTGGGGCGTCTGTTTTTTTCTCGCTCCCCAATTTTTATATATATTTTTTTAAAGAAAGTAAAGAGTAATTTTAGTAGAACAATAATGATGAGTAATAAATTGTAATTTTTCAAGCATAATTTATTTTTTCTTTTAGAATAAAACATAAATGTTTACCAAATCCTAATTACAGAGAGAAAGTCTTCATTTTACCTGCATGAAGTAATGTTTTGTGGGAGGGAAAAGCGAAAATATGAAAGGGAAGATGAAACTGTGTGAATGTTTAATTTTTGTATACGTGTGAGTCATTTTTCCAAGAACAAACATGAGAAAAGGTTGATTTTTCAACAAAGTTGTAATTACATAAGCATAAAAGTATACCCAGTCAAAAAAGTGGTAATTTTAAGATAAAAAGTGAAAATATACTGGGGAAAAAAGTGATTTGTATGAAAGGAAAAATCACCATTTTGTGAAAAGTAAAAAAAAAAAAAAGTTTTGATTGACACAATGTTGCTGTTTCTCTCCTCAGCACCGCCGCACAGCTCCCAGCCTCCCGTCAGCACTTCCTTCTCAGCCTCACCTGCCGCCTCCTACACTCAAGCTCTGCCCCCTGCGTCGTCTGCTCCCAGCCAGGCACCACCCGCTGCTTCTCACCAGTACTACGGGGGCCCCCCTCCACCCTCCCAGCCGCCATTCAATTCCTCTCTCCCTGCTACCTCTCAACAACCGTTCATCTCTCCTGCTCCTCCTCCGCCATCGAGTCAGCCATCCTTTCCTCCTCCTCCTTCGTATTCGGGTCCTCCGCCGGCTCAGGCTCCCTCCCCGTTGATGTCGCAGCCTCAGCAGTCCTTCGCCCCCAGTCAGCCCGCCTTCTCCTCAGCGCCTCAAGATTACTACCCTCCAAGAGCGCCTCCTCCCACCTCCTCTCAGTATCCTCCTCCTCCGACGTCAACTCCCTCCGGGCAGTACCCAGGTGCCTTTCCACCTCAGCAGCAACCCACTTTCCCCTCGGGTCCCCTTCCTCCAAGACCCCAGATGCCCCTCGCGTCCATGTCTCAGAGAAACCACTTACATCCAGGACCACAGGGCCCGCCAGGCCCTCGTGGATCCCTGCAGCAGCAGCAGATGCCCCCACCCCAGCCTGGAATGCCGGGAGGGTACCCTCCCCAGCAGAATGGTGAGTGCCAGACATATTTTAGGGGTAGTTTTTTTGTGTGAGTGTGTGTGTGTGTGTGCGTGACAGAGAGAGAGTGCGTGCATGTGTGTTTAACGGAGAGAAAGAATGTGTTGGACGGGGATAGAAAGTGAGATGAAGAGACAATGTGATGGCGAGAGAAAGTGTGACAGAAAGAGAGAGTGTGACACAGAATGTGTGTGTGTGTGTGTGTGAGACGGATAATAGTGTGTGTATATTCTGTGTGAGTGACAGATGTAGACTGTTTATGTGAGCGAGAAAGTGTTTTTAGAGTTTGTTTGCATGACTGTGTGTATGAGAGAATATGCGAATGTGTGTGTAAACGAGAGAAAGCGACTGTGTGCACGCATCAGAGCGTGCATATGAGAGATTACACAGTATATATACTTTATTTTAAAAATATATTGATTAGACATTTATTACGGGCAGGACTTTTTCCCCTAATCTATGAATCTTTTTGGGTAGTTGTGTAGCAGCGTTTCCTCTTGATTGATCAGTATAAACCACAGCTGTACGAATGCCATGCCTGCAAGTACACTTGTTTATTGCAGTAAACATGTTAATGGCAACACTCGTTAGTATCGTCATAGTGAAGATAATTACAGCAGCCTTTTATTTCCTGAGGTTTGACTAGCCTTGGCGCTTATTTTGGGGGGGAGGGAACTACAGTTTACATTTTTATTGTACTCTACTGCTTATCTGCTTTCTGTTTTCCCCTGTACAGGTGCATTTGGGCAGGTAGGAGGGCCTCAGCCCGGCTACACGGGCCCTTGTCCCGGGCAACCGAATTACGGCGCTCCGGCACCAGGCCCTGCCCCACCTGCACAGAAAAGATTGGATCCGGACGCCATTCCTAGTCCAGTAAGAAGCCACAAAACACGTTTTGACATCCACGCAAACTCTCTTGCTAGTGTATTATTTTTCTCTACTTGTGCATGATTGACAGTCGCAGTAATTTGTAAACATTTTTACTGACTAATTTCTGTCTGAATAATAACATCTTACAGCATCTCTCTATTGTTTCACACTGCTGCTCCTTTTTGTTGTTGTTGTGGTGTTGATTAATTGTTGTCCTGTCTTGCACAATGTTGCCGGACACACTTTTTGAATGTAAAGCAAGCGTCTGACATGCCAGCCGTGCAGAAATCAAGACATAGAATAGACCCAGACGCTATTCCCAGCCCAGTAAGTGTCCTCGTGTGGCTCTTGTCATACTGCTGGCTTTCCAAACGCATCCCAACCACCGCTAGACCTTTCACCGTCACTGAAAAGCCACTGTTTGTTTATGTTTTGGAGCTTGTGGTTTTCACAAATCCCTTGTTTTTAGGGTCTGATCAGTGTTCTCCCACCCTCACCTACATAGTTTCCATTCGCTGCATGTTAGGCTTGGCTTGCATGCCCGCAGGACTCACCCGCTTTCCTGGGGATTCAATTTTGTTTGTCACGTCAACATCCTTCAATGGTGTGTGTTTGGAAGCTGAGTGAGCGAGAGTGAAAATGTGAGAGAGCGTGCGTGTCAGGATGACAGGGAGAGAATGAATGAGTTGAGAGAAGCAGAATGTGTTTGCAAGAGCGACACTTGTATGTGAAAGTGGGTGTAAGAGTCTGAAAGAGTGAGACTGTTTTTATGTATGAGGGAGAGACTTAGACAGTGAAAGCGAGAGAATGGGGAAGAGGAAGTGTAAGAGAAGGGGAATGTGAGAGAGCATGTGTGAGGCAGTAAGTGAGTGGGTTTGTGTATGAGGGATTGAGTAAGAGTAAAGCCTGCTGCCCAATTGGACCGGATCACTGTAAAAAAATGACAGTGGGCGATTCACCCCTGCACATTGAGCAATTGGATAGCAGGATGCGCTGAACAGCGAGCCTGTATAAGCGTTTGATGCTGCACATGCAGTATATTGTACTTTATCACATTTATTAAACCGTAAAAAGATTAATAGTGAAGGAAGAAGCGGGTTGCTAAACGAATGGACTTTTGCGAGAATAAAAGTGAGTGTGTGCATATTTTAAAAGAGGCTCACTGGCTTCCATTCATTTCAATGAACCCTGCACGGTACGTATCCTGCTCGCATTTTGGTCACAAACTTTGCTTTTTCATCCACAGGCACATTGTAAATATAATTTAGTATTGTTGTAAAATGCAATTGATTCTTAATATAATGTATTTATATGGCTTGAGGGCGGTGCGCCGGCGTTTACTGTGAGTGAGAGCTTATGTGCATTTTTATTGGGTAGTTGCTACATCGTGCAACTGCGATTCAAATTTTGAATTGCGCCAAAACCAGTGGCCGACTGATCGGCCACTCATGAAAATAGTTGCCAAATCCCACACACTGCACGCAACAGTTCAGTCAGGTTCGGCCGGATCGCTCGCTGTGCGGCAACCTAAAGAGAGCGAGTGTGTGTGTGAAAGACAAAAGTCTGTAAGAGAGTCTTTGTGTGTGTGTGTGTGTGTGTGTGTGTGAGTGTGAGTGAAAGCTTGTGTTTTGGTGGCATGTTTGTTCAAAGTTGTGTTTCACGTGTTGTTTCACCTTTGTGTCCATCTTGTAGATACAAGTAATCGAGGATGACAAGGCCAATAGCACAGAGCTTTTCAGCACAGGCGTCAGGGGTCAAGCGCCACCACTGGTCACCACCGACTTCCACATCAAAGACCAAGGTGAGACCACCATCATCCCCAAAGCTTGTTGTCACTCAACGATGTCAGCCATTATATTCACATTTGTGTGTTTGTAGGGAATGCCAGCCCCAGGTTCATCCGCTGTACAGCCTACAACATGCCCTGCACGGCAGACATGGCCAAGCAGTCTCAGGTGCCACTGGCCGCTGTCATCAAGCCCCTTGCTACGCTGCCACCGGATGAGGTCAGCCATCCCCCCTCCTCTATCCATGCTTACTAATTGGGTATGGTCAGGAGTGGGAGTCACTGTTTTTTTGTTTTTTGTTTTTGCCTGTAAAAAAAGTGTGTATGTGGTTGTGAGAATGAGCTTCTGCGCGCAAGCAAGACTGTGTATGTTTGTGTGCATGCGTGTGAGAGTGTGCCTGCAAGACTGTGTGTCTGTGCATCAGTGTATGTATGTGTGTGCATGCTATGAGTGTCTGAGTGCGTGTGTGAGTGAAGTTGAATGTGTGTGTTTGAGAGAATGTGTCTGAACAAGTGAGTGTATTGTGAGAGGGAGAGTATGAGGAAAAAATGAGCGAATTTGTGAGGATTTTCAAAATAAATTCAATCGGACTTTTATTTTGTGCTATGAAAACACTCTTTCTGCAATGAAACCTCTTCATGTACACTTGTATGATTCTATGTAGACACCTCCATACCTGGTGGACCACGGGGAAGGAGGTCCCATCCGTTGCAACCGCTGTAAGGCCTACATGTGTCCGTACATGCAATTCATCGAGGGAGGACGCCGCTTTCAGTGCGGATTTTGCTCTTGCGTCACAGAAGGTGAGTTTGTGTATGTTATTGCTTTTAGTGCAACCGTTTTATGTTCTTTGTGTGTGCGTGTCCATGTCCGTGTCCAGTTCCTCCTCATTACTTCCAGCATCTGGACCACACTGGGAAGAGAATAGACTTCTACGACAGACCGGAGCTTTCGCTGGGCAGCTACGAGATCCTGGCCACTGTCGACTACTGTAAAGTGAGTCTTACGGCCTCCTAAAATACTTTACAAGTCACTCACATGGCTTTTTTTTGTTTTTGTTTTTTTGTTTGTTTTTAGAACAACAAGATTCCTCAGCCTCCGGCCTTTATCTTCCTTATCGACGTGTCCTACAATGCTATCAAGAGCGGCATGGTCGGCATTGTCTGCCAGGAACTCAAGACACTCCTGGACCACCTGCCCACGTAGGTGCTCGTGGAACAAAGAAAAGCTTGGAATATAGTGAACCATCGCTCTTCGCAGGTGTTAGGGACCAAGCGAAGATCAATAATTTGTGAATAAAGGACGCCACTCCCTAAAAAAATCTATATACAATGGTAACTTGACTTACGAGTGACCCAACTCACGAGTTTTTCAAGTTACAAGCCATTGCTTGGTCGTTTTCTTTTAAATTGAACTGAAAAACAATCTATTAGTGGCGGTCAAATGTGTGTGTGTATATATGTGTGTAATTTTCTCAAACTGTACCGCTTTAAAGTTTAGTTAAATACTATTTACTTATTTACTACTAATATTTAAACCCTAAATATACCACAGACTATGATCCTAAAATTGTAATATTTTAAAATCATCTTGCAGCTTGGCCCTTTAACACAAATTACAGATAATTTTGAAAAAAATGCTTTGTCAGTGCGATGGCGCAGGCATGTATGTCACCGTTTCGCAAACCGATAAAAATAATTACTTTCCTATTAGCAGTTTTACTATGTTTTTGAATGTGGTGCATAGAAGCTCCTTTCTTAAATACATACACTACAGCCACAAAACCCTTTTGACATCTAAATTAAAGATGAGAGAAAAAAGAAATGTTATTTCAGCGTGTAACAAAAACATTTTTAACTCCGATAGGCCAAATATCTATTTAGCAGCGGTTCACTGTATTAAAGTTTCACTCACATTACATTGTTCTCCTCTCCAGAGAGAACTCGGACTCAGTGGTGCGGGTGGGCTTCGTCACTTACAATAAGGTGCTGCACTTCTACAACGTTAAGTCCAGCCTAGCCCAGCCTCAGATGCTGGTGGTGTCGGACATCTCAGAAATGTTCGTGCCGCTCCTGGACGGTTTCCTCGTCAACATCGGAGAGAGCCGGCAGGTCATCGAGAGGTGGGCAAAATTGCACAAATCAGAATCAGAATCATCTTTATTTGCCAAGTATGTCCAAAACACACAAGGAATTTGTCTCCGGTAGTTGGAGCCGCTCTATGTCTAGTTTCCATCGGGCGATACAGTTCACTGTACGGTTTACATGTGGAAATTCAGATTTAATGGAAAAGGAAGGCCTCACAGGAAACTAGAGGACATCTTTCTTCTTGACCTGGAATCGTTTTAGCACACTTTTGGACTTCTGACATTGGAAATAGATGATTTGCATACTGGGCAATCTTTGCTGCTTGGTCCTGACATCGCTTAATAGGGTGTGATGATTCGTTTTAACAACGATTCAATTTGTATCATGATTCGTGGTTGCTGATTCGATTCAAGGGCGATATTGTTTCATATACCAACAATATGAGCTGAAAAGATTCTGTGGCTTGAAATCAAATCAGTTACTTTTTAGCCAAAAATTCAACCAGTTTGACTGTGAAATAAATACCTGGCTACTGGACAGTGCAGGTGAAATTCCTAAATTCCTGTTGTTTCTTGTAAGGGAATTAGGTAAAATTACTTGTGGTCATTAAGTCAATAGATTTTCCTGATCATCTTGTATTGCTTTTGCAATAAAGCAAAAGGGAAAACAGCAACTTGTTAACAGTTCAGTTTTGATTTTACCTGTTCAGCCAGTTTTATTTTTCCTCAAAAAGAGATGTTTAATTTGTGTTAGAATTATGAGGGGGTCCTGGACCCAAAATGTTTGAGAATCCCTGTTCTAGACACTCAAAATACTAATGGCTAGAAATTAAGCACCATGAGGAAAAGCTTTTGGGTATAGTGTTAATAATACATGGATCGCTAGTGAGCAAGTGAACAAACCTGCTCGTTGTAATGCAACGAGGCCTGAAAACAGCATCAACTAGTTGACGTCTGTCGTTCTCATCTTTTCCCGACAAAGTTCCTCCTCGTACACTGCTATTGTTTTTTCAAAAGCTACAAATATTTCTTCGACAGCCGCACTTGGTTGCCCATTCAGCAACACTCTTAGCATTTCTACATTACACATTTTCACACGATAATCACATCCTTCAATGCTCACACTTGGTCTCTGCTTAGTGATGTGTTGATTACAAAGGCATCTATGTCAGCGACGAGCAAGCTAAGCTTGCTTAACCCTTTTAAAACGACAGGGATCACCGGTGACACCGCGGCACGTGTATTTCAAATTACCGTGACTCCTCGCTACTTAGTGCAAAAACTGCCCCTGAAAGCTGTGAAACTAATGAATATATTTATTATGGTGCTAAAAGGCTTCAACACTCACCCCGGGGCAAGTCACACATACACACCCATATAAAGTCTACAATGCGTAATTCCAATGTGTTATTTCCTTGTATGGTTACAATCAATTGATTACTTTTTAAAGTGATTTTAAATCAATATATTTCAAGATCGATGTAGTCGGAGTGTAGGAACATAAATCAATGCATTGCTGTAGTGGATGAATCATTGCACCCCTAGAGCTTAAACATTGCAAGCACATAAAGGTCCAATTCGTTCAAACATTCTCAATGTTTTGCAGTTTGTTGGACCACATCCCAGAGATGTTCGCAGACACCCGAGAGACTGAGACAGTCTTTGGACCTGTCATACAGGCCGGACTGGAGGCACTCAAGGTAAGTTACGCAAGTCCAGGCTCGGGGTTCTGTGTTGTGAGGTGGTTAAACTGCATAATGTTCCTCAGGCGGCAGACTGTGCGGGGAAGCTGTTCGTGTTCCACACCTCGCTGCCCATTGCTGAGGCTCCTGGCAAACTCAAGAACAGAGAAGACAAGAAGCTGATTGGCACTGATAAGGAAAAGGTAATGGGTTCGATATTTCCCTGAGATACAATCCATATGTTGTGCCCTGCGACTGACTGGCGACCAGTTCAGGGTGTAGTCCGCCTTTCGCCCGAAGTCAGCTGGGATAGGCTCCAGCGCCCCGCGACCCTAACCAGGATAAGCGGTGTTGAAAATGGATGGATGGACAATGCATATGTATGTCGCCCCCTATTGGCTACAGCTAGTGTAGCACCACAGTCATCTGGTGAACAAACACTTCAATTTTCTAATTCCCAAATATGCCATACAAATGGGTGGATGACAACCATCCATCCAGCACACATAAATGTTTCGATCTTTACGGCAATGCCGTGATATCATTGCAGTTTTTTCTTTGGATTTATTGTGGGTGGAAAAGTCAAGACAACATTCAGACGTTAGTCCTCCACTGTAGGCTTTGAGCAGTGTCGAGAATGCAGCCATCCGTGGGTGCTGGAGCGGTGACAGCTGGCGCCCGCCTTGGTCCCCCACTCTGGCTGCTGGTGGGGGCTGTGGGGCTCCCCTGTCACGCCTCGGGCCTTCCTCCTCCTCTTCTCTCTGTTCCTAGCGTGCTGTGGGGCTTGCTGTGGGGTTTTCGTCGCTGCCTGGTTTGGGGGATGGAGGTCTACCTCCCACACTGGGGCGGGTAGTGGATGCTGTCTGGAATGGGGGGCTCGGTGCTGCGGGCTGGTTAGGGCGGCGGCCCTCTTCGTCTGTGGTTCTCCTGCCTGATGGGCCTGACCTGCAGGAGCCATGTCTCTTAATCACTCACCTAGGACACACTCACACCACTCACTGTATATATTTTTCTCACAAGTCACATCAGGGTCCCTGGGGGGCTGGTATGGGGTCGGGAGGGTTCGGGTGTCGACGGACTGCCCTGGGTCCCTCAGTGTGGGACCTGTCCCGTCTGGCGGACTGCTCTCGGGAGGAGTCCTGGTCCCGATTCCGCTTCTCGATTGATTGGGTAGGATCCTCAGCCACCGTGGTGCAGGCACAGCAATTACAGGACACCTCTGTCAGTCATTGTGCATGTGAAATGGTGTCAATTCACTTGCATGTGTCCGCAGACACACACCCCTGGGACTTTTTCGCTGGGTGTGGGGCCACTCACTTTTCACTTATACAAATACCCAAGCAATTCGCATATTCAGGAGTTATCCCCTCACTCACACTCTGGTCCTATCGACTTGTATGATTTACATAGTCACTCCCACCACACTTCAGTTGTACAGCCGGGTTCACGACCCTTCTCCTGCATGCTTCTTCTCCTGTCCTTGTCCAGCCCTATCGTGTCCTGTCCTTTCCTCACGGGGTGTAAAACTACTGCCCCATACAACACTCAAAGCTAATGTTTCATTGTTCTAGACATACAATGATTTACTTTTCTCGTCTTGTTTACAATTAATGCTTTGTCTTTTGTCTTCTTTTCTCACTCCCCTCTAGAAACTTTATGTTCAACTGATCAACTCTGATTCTAAATAAATAGCCATAATACCAAGAAACCACAGTGGCATCTTAAAAACTCCACTGTGACACAGTAAAACTGTTCCGACCTAAAAGGGATGCAGATATCCTCCTTTCTGCTTGACCTAACAAACGAACAGGACAAAAAAAAAGACATTGCAGCCATCTAACAAGGACACGTAAATGTTACAATCGGCACTTTTTTCAGTCAGTAAGAGCAATCTCCAGATCCGATGCAACTATATGTCGACTGACACGTAAACGCCACATTCTTCTTGGCATGGTCGTTTTTGCCTTAGACACTGAATTTGGACTTTGTATATGACGTTTGCTGTCCATTTCAGTCTCTGTTTCAGCCTCAAGTGGGTTTCTACAACACACTGGCCAAAGAGTGTGTGGCGCAGGGGTGCTGCGTGGACCTCTTTCTCTTCCCCAACCAGTTTGTGGATGTGGCCACACTCGCTGTGGTCCCCGTCTCCACCGGAGGCTCCGTCTACAAGTACACCTACTTCCAGGTCTGACATCTTGAAATGTTTCTTCAAACCTTGTAGCATAATTGGCTCCGAAGCAACAGGCTGTGCAAAGGCCCTCGAGGATTTGCTGTTGTTATTCTTTCGACAAATGGATCGCCTTTTTGTGCCCGTTATTCACTGCTTGCAGCTTTAATTTGTAATTGTCATTGTTCCAGCCTCAGTCGGACCAGGAGAGGTTCCTGAACGACCTGCGACGAGACGTTCAGAAGCCGATCGGCTTTGATGCTGTCATGAGGGTTCGAACCAGCACAGGTGAGAGTCTCCGTTGTCCACAAGTCATAGAAAGCCTAAACATGTTCCCCCGCTGTTAACTGGGGAAAGGGACTGAAACCTCCCACGTATAGCCCAAATCAATGCGTGAGTGAGTGATGCCAAAGCAAAACTTTTAATTAAGACAGGGCATTGGCCTGAGCACTAAAACAGCAAATAGGTGAGTTTTTCAGAGAATGACATAAGATAGGCCAACCCCCCCCACCCAAAAAAAAAAAGTTAACAGGTGAATTTGCTAATATGCAGGGGGACATTGTGTTTGACTTTGGTTTCTCCTACTTCCTCAGGAATTCGAGCGACAGACTTCTTTGGCTCGTTCTTTATGAGCAACACCACTGACGTGGAACTGGCTGGACTGGACTCCGACAAGGCGGTCACAGTGGAATTCAAGCACGACGACAAGCTCAGCGAGGAGACCGGGGCGCTCGTGCAGGTCAGTGCGAATTCTTCTGGTGAAGCTGATCATTGTTTCTTTCAGTCTAAAACTCTTTGCTCGCGCCCTCTGCAGTGCGCCGTGTTGTACACCAGCTGCAGTGGCCAAAGGCGCCTCCGTGTCCACAACATGGCCGTCAACTGCTGCTCCCAACTGTCCGACCTTTACCGCAACTGCGAGACGGACACAATCATCAACTTCCTCTCTAAATATGGTGAGGCACACTAGCTAGGATTTTTTTATTTTGTATTTTTTTTTTCCCTACCCATCAGTGATTGTGTATTTTTTCACAGCTTTCCGCGGCATCCTTAACAATCCCACAAAGGCGGTGAGGGACACACTGGTCAACCAGTGCGCTCAGATCCTGGCCTGCTACCGCAAGAACTGTGCCAGTCCCTCGTCGGCTGGTCAGGTACGACCCTAAACGGACCCCGTGAACAATGATACACTACTATCTTTATCGGCACTGTCCTAACATCGTTGAATTTTGCCTTTCAACTTCAACTTATTCTCTTCTTTTACCCAGATAGCTTACCATGCAATTGTATGCCCCCGTTTGTGGCCGCTTTGCAAGCCCACCAAAAATACCAATTACTACTTTCCTATTTGCCATTTGATTACATTTTTTACTCTGATACACAGATACTACTATGTTTCTATCTGTTTACTGTCAAGCAGGCCAGCTAGCAGCTGGTGGTCAACACTAGCTACTCCTCTGCCTAATAAGGTGCTCCTAAATACTCAACATTTTAATTACATCCATGAGTTATTATTCAGCGTCCTTGGCTCCCTTGAAAGGCCTGGTATAAATCTAAGCTGTTATTAAACATCAAGCCCCCACATGCAATACATAAACATTTTATTGCTACTCGGAACAGGGTCTTCAAAAATGGGAGCCACGTGCTGCTTCACCCTGACACCACAGTTCTTGTTTTTTTGGTTGTTTGTTTTTTCCAGTTGATCCTCCCCGAGTGCATGAAGCTGCTGCCCGTCTACCTGAACTGCGTGCTTAAGAGTGACGTGCTGCTCCCCGCTGCCGACGTGTCGCTGGACGACCGGGCGTACTTGCGACAACTCATCAGCTGCATGGACGTGTCTGAGACGCACGTCTTCTTCTACCCACGCCTGCTCCCGCTGGTATGCCCCCGCAAACCCCTTCATCACTCAACATCCTTTAAACCATCGGTGAACAAACTATTGTGCTCAATGACCACATTTGATTTTTAAAACCGACCATGGGAGAGGTGATTGGTAGAGGAAAATATATGTTATGAAATATTCACTCATTTTTAAATTGTAGTATTTAGAATTGATTAACCAATTACTTAATAAAAGGAATACAGAAATGTCAAATGTATACTGCATATAAAATTGCTTATTGTTTTTTAAATTTTATCTAGAATAAACTAGGTATTTAATAACATTAAAATAAACATTTAAACATGTATATGTAAAATAGTTTTTACTCTTCTTACTTTATATATTTACAATAAATAAATTAACCAAATAATAAGCTAAATGAGTACAACATAACAAAATGAATGGATTTAAATTCAGCTATTTTAAGAAAAAGCTGCAGTATTAATGCAACAAATGACGCGCTTGATAATGCTCTATGGCCGTAGCGAGACCGAAGTGGGCTGTATCATCCCGCAAGCCATACTTTCCACACCCCTGCCTTAAACTATGACAAAGGTCTAAGCAGGGTGGTCTGGGTGTTTGTTTTTTTACAGATGAAGCTGGAGAGCGGCTCATTGCCAGGGGCGGTGCGGGCGTCAGAGGAGAGGTTATCTAAAGGCGGCGTGTACCTTCTGGAGACGGGCCTGCACCTCTTCCTGTGGGTGGGGGCCAACGCGCAGCAGGAGCTGCTGCTCAACATCTTTGGGACGTCCAGCTTCAGCCAGATTGACGCCACCATGGTGAGAGGATGCTGGTCTAAGCCAGTGTTTTCATCTTGACTGTTTCTCCTCCTCTTTTCACCGCCTGTTGTTGGGTTCCTGTATTATATCATGTGTGTGTATTCACTGTGTTAATGGTAATTTTTCATCATATCTTTTAGACAGTGTCTGCCTGTCTTGGACAATCCTTTCTCACAAAGACTCAGAGAGATGGTTGACTCCTTCAGAGTACAGCGGTCACGATACATGAAGGTAAACATACGCATCCTTGATTATCATTTCTGTATTATATAAGTAGATTTTGGTCCCGAGCATGTCGTACCAATTGGACTTTTATGATTAATCATCCCCAGTTAGGGTGTACAAAAGGTCTCAGAAGGTCATGCCTCAAAAGATGTAAAATGACCACCATTTTGGTATTGGAGTGGCCATTTTGGGGTCGATATAGCGATTTCCACGGCGTCCTTCAAAAACTCAACCTAGAGATTTTGTCTGCACGCTATCCAAATTTACAACCATGTAGACTAAACCAATGAATGGCGGTATATTACAAATCATTTGGGTTTTCACCATTTTGTGTGGCCGGATAATGGCGGTAAAGTTTGTTGAAAACACAACTCGAATAACTGGTTAGGGATGAAAGAGTGCTAAAACCATAGTAAAATCTCAAATGGCTGCACAGTCAGTGCTTTGACTTCTAAAGGCCTCAAGGTCAGAGTCGCAATTTATTATTTATTCTTATTGTTTTTCCTTCATTTTCTTCTCTCATGTGACAGTTGATGGTAGTGAAGCAGGAGGACCGCTCAGAGCTCATCTTCCGACACTTCCTGATGGAGGACAAGAGCGCCAGTGGCGGCGCATCCTACGTGGACTTCCTGTGTCACATGCACAAGGAGATCCGCCAACTCCTCAGCTAGACTCCGCCGAAATCTCCTCCTCTTCCCATCCTTTGTTTCTTTTTTTTTTTTTTTTTTTATAAAACAACTAAACTTCCCACCGTTAACAGAGCGGCCACAGCCTGGCACCTTACATCGTGTGTGTGTGTGTGTGTGTGTGAGGATGTGTGTTGTGGGTTTGAGATAATCTGATGTTAATAGAGCGTCACTCTGCTAAGGAGGAAGAGGAGGAGGGAGAGTGATGTATGTATATACACACACACACACACACACACTGAAGAATAATGTACGCAACAGGACTGGATGTATTGACTAGCACTGACTTAAGGCTGTTTAAAGCACCCTTTCCCATACGTGGCTTTTTATATAGAAGCCCCATCCCGTAATACAGTATAGGAGGTCTCCGTACTAGCAAGACACCAATGGAATCAAATAATGCTGTAACCTGATCTCCTCCCCTCCTCTTTTAATCATTGCCTTATAGCAATCCACCTCCTCTGTATGTATGTGTGTGTCTCTACGTTATATTTAAAAAAAATAATAATCATCAGGATTTAACCCCAACAGCAGTGCCTGTTAGCTTGCAAATGGCCTTTTACCTTTCATGAAATACTTCTATCCAAAAAAACTAAATAAAAAAAACATGATGGTTACTGTTGCTCATTTTGATTGTCACATTGGGTTAATCAGCCATGATGGTTGTTTTCGTCATGTTACCAAAAACAGATTTTTTTGTAAAGGCCTCTGTGTTGCACTGTCCAGGTGTACCTAATGAAGTGTCCTCACTTTTACAGTTCATAATGGTCATTTTTAGTTGTCCCTATTAGTCGATCCTATTATAAGTGTCCCTAATGAAAAGTCCTCACTTGACACATCGAGGCAGCCATTTTTTATTTAATAATGCCACAAAAAAAACTAGCGTTACCTTTTGTAAATGTCCTATGTTAGATCTTATTGAAGTGTACCAACTGAATTGTCCTCACCTGACACAACCGCGATAACATATTTTTCATTTAATAATGCCACCCCCCCAAAAAACTGCACATTTTCGTGAAAGTCCACTGTTAAATCCCATTAGAGGTGTCTCTGCGGGCCGTCTTGCACTGTAATTTCCGCGTGGCATGATTAAAGATGAACCCTGCTGAGCTGTCTGTGTTTATATATACATATATAAATATATAATCTGTACAGAATTCATAGAAAATAAGCCTTTTAATTCAGCTGTGATGGTATTTTTGCTGTCATAAATATAGAAATCATGGCATTTACTAATGAACGGGAGTTAATAATGTCATGACTGACTGACTACATTTGATGAGTGAGTGTGTTTGAGTGTGTGTGTGTGTGTCGGTCCTGGTGAAATTTCTCCCGGGGAACAGAGGGACCATCTAACAAACCCACCAAATTAAAGTCGTCAAAATCACTTTTTGTTCCTTTTTAAAAATGTGTATAATTGTGTTTGAAGCCCTCTGTTCTCTTCTGTTACCTTTGTTGAGCCGCCATCGTCACTGTAATCCTCATTATGTTCCTTTTTGTTTATTATTATTTTTTTCTTTTCCTTTCTCATTGCCTCTTGGGACTGCTAATAAAAATGATTGTTTCAAAAGTGAAATTCAACACTAGTCTCCCCAAGTTAGCTTCATTCGGAAACCTTTCAAGGGCCACCAATTTGAAATGGACGCTTTTCAGACCGTATAGGATAATGGGATCGATTGGGTAGGGGAGTACCCAATCAGCAAGGAAAGAGAATGATAATTGATTTAAATTACAAAGTATATGAATATTTTTTTCAGTCGTTTTAAAAACTAAAAATTGATCAACAAAAAATGTTAACTAATGCATAACACATAACTTGCGGTTTTCAAAGCTCTCAAAGACACTATTTGCACGCATCATTCATTCACTAACGCCACAGTAACACCCTGGTGATGGTAAGCTACTTGTCTCATGGTAGCAAAAATTACATTTAAAGAAGTATTTTTTTTAGTTTTTCTAGTATTTGGTTTGTAATGTCTCTGTTGCCTCAGTAAACCTAAAACATGAATTAAAATCGTCCTTGCATTCCTGAGTTCCAGACGTTTTTTTGCCGAGGCCTGAAAAGAGGTCATTCAAATTTCCCGATCTTACCTATGTCACTAGTGAAGATTACTGCCTTCCCTTGCTGCTCCAGAGACAGCGCGCTCTCACAATTGGGTCTTCTACATGGAGGGAACCAATCAGAGGAAAGGGGTCTTAGCCATATATGGAGAGAGCTTATACAAAACTGGATCAAACAGAAGTAGCTGTCAGAGGGGCATTTGTATGACAAAGCCAATGTGTTTTTTTTTTTTTATTAAATTGACACATATATACTAAGTCCATGTTAGAGAGTAACTCTATGGTGGTCAAAATAGCCAAACTACGGGGCCTTTTTAGGTAAAAATAAAGTCATTTCCTAAAGATTTTTTTATGATAAAAGATGTGAATGTCAAATGCTGTGTATGAGTAGAATAAAGGGTGGTTATTTTCATTCACTTCCATTGAGAAGCTAGAAAAACAAAGAAGCACACGGCCCCATTTCAATGTGTGTGTGATGGTACTATCCTCTTAAATAATGCATCTGGGATAGAATTTCTCTCAAATGAGTCGTACAAACTCGCACTTGGCAGAGGACCCGAGCCTGCTAAGCTGCAGAGACAGGAAATAAAGAAAACACCTTAACCACCCTTACCAGCTCGCTTTAAAAACAACGGCAACAAAAGTGGATTAATTTTGACCCTCCTGGTTTGCAGCTGAGGAAAAAAAAAAAAAGTATTTGTGGTCCATCTGTCAGTTTGTTTCTCTCTGGGATCGTGGTTGACAGGATTTGACTGCACGCCACAGTTGAGGATGTGTGTCCAGTCATTATATTTTTTTTTAAAGGAGAAATCATGCTTTTTTTTTTTTTTTTCTCCAAAATTTAAAAGTTTCCTGCTGTCTTAATATAATTCATGGCATCAAAATATCCCAAGCATCAAGAATTATGGACATATTTTTGCAACATATTTATTGTCGTGGTGAAATTTGATTTGCCTACACACACAAACCAAGAGCCTATAGAGATCCAATTGCATTATGACTGCAACATTTTGTCACCAAGGGAAAAAAGGCAGATCACAAAAGATTTACTTGGTTGTTTAATTGCACATTTGATGGGTGTGCACGCAGTCCAGACACACAACTATTAAAAAATTGAAAAGTCAATTTTCCATAGAAGATGAACAAAATGAAAGCACTTTGTGCTACCTCAGCGGAAAAACCACCGGAGGTCAGCAAAAGCACACATTTCACTGTGTTGGTAAAATCACTCCCAACATTCCAAATGACATTTTCTTCACCGCTTATCCTCATAACACATTTTTCTTTGCTATGTTAATGTAGTCATCCGCTGAGGTTGGGGTATGTGCTTTGCTTAATTTGTTTTTTTTGCTGCAATTGTGACTCTTGAAGAGAGAGAGGAAGCAACGTAGAGAATAGACTGGACAATATGGACAGGTTTTAGGATACGTTCCGCATAGAGAAAGTGAAAATGTGTCCCAATACTTTTTGACCACCAATTTAGTGTAGATGAGAGGCGTCTAAAGGTTGTGGACTTTCTGTGTGGGTAAAATGTGTCCCAATATTTTTGTCCATGTCCTGTAGACAACACTCATAAAAATAATAATAAGTACTGGGACACATGCGTTACACTTTCTGTAGATAGATTGTGTCCTAATACTTTTGTCCATGTCATGTAGACTCCTCACATATAAGTAGGTTGGCTAAAAGCATAGAGCCAAATGTTTTATTTACTATAGCTGGAATATGTCTCAATACTTTTGTCAATTTCTTTAGACCAGGGATTCTTAAACTTTTTGGTTACAACAACAAAGTCATATTTTTTTTAGGGAAAAATAAATGCTGTCATGTTATGAGAATAAAGCACTATTTTCTCAAGAAAAAACAAAGTAATCTTTACAAGAGCAAAGATGTATTTTGTTGGGATGAATTTTTCCAAGATCAAGTCTCAATTTTATATTAAAGTCGAAGTTTAGCAAGGGAAGAAAGTATTTTTTAAATTTTATTTTGTAAATGAATTTCAAAAATACAAATGTATTCACATAGTACACCTTTTATTCCTGAAAATATGTAATTAGCCCATAAAAAGAAAGGGAAAAGAAAATGATGACATTATATTCTCAAAAAATAAGCCTTTTCAAAAACTAAGACTTATGGAACATAAATTGTGGTTTTCCTCACATTTTGGCATTTTGCCAAATATTTTTTCTCTAATAACATAGGTTTAATAACGCATAGTAATTTTATATAAATATAGATATCTAATCAAATGTTTTGTGTGATATTGGTCCAAGTACAAACATCTGTCAAAGCAGTCAATATTTCAAGAAATATGTTACCCAACATTCACTGAAACTAACATGCAGATGCACTGGTACACAAGCAAAAGCACTACTTACTTCTTGAGTCTTCTAATCATCTCTGAACCTTCACTTTTTGTGAGAGGTGAAGTCTGGTTTTATGGGCAATGCCATCTTGGAAATGGGAGTTGGCCCACTGTAGCATTGATAAATCAGGAAAAGTGCTGAGTGCAATCATGATTTGCTCCCTATGTGTCAACTATGGAACTAAAGCTGGATTTTGACCAGTATTTTTTCTAAAATATATGCTTTTGTTCTATTAATTTCTGCACTTTAAACTGACAAAAAAAAAACATTAATGAGCCCACTCTACTTCTCGAATGCTCAATTGGTTTAGTATATTTGCTGTATAGATGTGCTGGTTTCCATATTGTATGTAGGTATACACTTTTCAAAAATGATACATGATGAACATAATTTATTGCAAATTATTTTGCAGACTACCAAGCAATGACTTGCAGACCCCCAAAAATATTGTGATGTGTGTTTACCTTCTCTAGTTGGAATGTGTCCTAATACTTTTGTCCAAGTTCGATTGTCTCACGGGTTCAGCTGCAACGAATAAACAAATAACTTGAATAAATTGATCGCAACTCATTCAACCAATACGCAGATAGCCAGTCAACTCTCCACGCTCATTGACTGACACCCACGGCACTCACCAGGCAATACTCCGCCTTTTAAAGCTATACACACTCAAAGTCACAGTAGAATATGAGGATGGCGACCCCAAGTAAACAAAAATAATACCAGCACCTCACATGCACCTTATTGTCTTTGATAATACAAAATCAACTTTTATCCGATTAATCGATGCGGTAATCGGTAGACTACTCGATTCCAAAAATATCCAACAGCCGCATCCCAGGTTCACGTTCTCTTGGTGAAATATGACTGTTAGATATATTGTAGAAGTTATCATTTATTTGCTTAGCTTGCATTAGTATTATGGACAATGTTTAGAAAGAAAGATGTCTCGCCTTCGAGAAGATGACTCAGCAGGAATCATCTGAGAGAAGGACGTGGCCGGGACGTGGCAGGTGCCATGTTTTCACCTTGAAACCCTACCCTTAGTGTGTTGTGTCTTGTAGCTTAGTACGTTATGTCTTGTAAACTTAGAAACCTCCCTATTTTCAAATAAATGCAGGAGCGACGGGAGAGATTGTTTAGAGCGTGTTGAGAGGCTGTAGCCTGAACAATCTCCCATGCGCCCTCCTCATGAGTAAAATGACCAACGTCTTCATTCCTTTTGTGTTTATTCATTATAATGTTTGGTGAGATAAATCCAACAATGACCCAATGTTTCCGCTTCATTTCGGCATTCTTATAGGGACGTGGACAAAAGTATTGAGATGCATGACAAAAGGATTGACTTGACATGACTTTTTAATTCTTTGCTTCACCCTTGGTCTTATTATGTCTTCCATGTAGTCCATCTCAAGGGGGGGGGAAGAGGCGGGAGCAAAGGAAGCGTGTCATGACTCAGCCCTGTGGCCCTGTCCAACATCTCATCATCATCATCATCATCATGTGGTGATGTAACCCGCGGATGGCGTCGTGGTCACTACTATTAGTCACAATATTATTTTATTTTTACAAACACATAAAAGATGGAGTACTAATAATAACAAAATAAAATGCTGTGTCGATCATGATGCTGTCCTCCGCAAAGATCACTTTGCTTTTCATTTCGACGCCTCTTCTTGTGGCTAATAATAGCCGCGGACCACACGCACACGCACAAACACACACTGGAGGACTTTTGTGATTCATCAAATGATCATTTGCAAAAAACGAAGTGTTATTACTCTTGCTCGTTTTCAAATGTCTCAAACAATGTGCATATGCAATCAGATTATACATGACAATTTGTAGTACTACTGACAAACGATGAGTGTAACTCACACAAACGGTGACGGTATAGAGAAAGTGTGTTAAATAATGTCTGCTACTTCAGTACCACGGACAGCTCCATGACTTTATTGATAGGCCATTGCAGAAAGCATCCTAATGAGGACACTCGTGATAGAAAATGTATGGAAGGGTAAACAAAACCATCACTCTTATTCTGCTTGTCTGTTGACTTTGACTTAGTAGGCATATTTCCTACTTTGTGTCAGTTTTTGAACGCGACGTGAGAGCATCCTGTTTATGTGCCTGCTCAGCAAAAATGCAGATTTACTTTTGGGTTGCTGTCAGTGTGGGAACACACAAAAAAGCTGCAACACCAAAAACTTCAAATATGATTAAGTGGTATCTGCATGCGCGGCAGCATCTTGTGTGTGTGTTGAAGAAAAGAAGGCCAACGCTCTTGCGTGTGTGTGCGCGTGAAGACAAATGAGTCGCGGGCAAAAACGTAGGCTGCTGGCCGCGCTCCTGCCCTCTTTTTCCTACGTACGAACCCTGCCGCCTCGCCTCCTCTTCCTCCACCTCCTCAGCCTCCACACGACGTTACATAACGCTCAACTCCTCAGCCCTTTGTTATCGCACGACGAGCACACACTGCGCGCCTCGGCCGCGCTCAGCGCTGGATGGAGGAAGCCAAAAAGTCTTCTCCAAAAAGCCAAGGGGAGCATATTCGGTAACTAGAGCCAAAAAGGACACCACATGCCTCACTATAAGCCAGTAGAACCATGTGATGTGGAGCACAGAAGACCTCATATTCAGTTTTGGTAGCTAATTTTTTAGAGGGCGAGGGAACCATATTTGGTTCCTTGTGGCAAAATGGATAGAATGGATAGAACTAAATACACTATTAAGCAGTAAAACCAATATTTGGTAACTGGAGACTAAAGGGATACACACATCTCATTATAAAGATGTAAAACCATGTGACATGTATCGTAGGAAGACATTAAATTCCGTTATGTTAGCCTTTTACATAGGGCAAGGGATCCATATTTGCTAACTTGTGCCGAACATGGATGCCACGCTACATACAATTAAGCAGTAAAACCATAAAACCATGTGATCCATGTAACGTGGAGCAGAGGAAGAACTCAGTTTCTTTTTTAGTTTTCTGGCAAGGGAACCATATCTGGTAACTGGAGCAAAAATGGGAACCGCATACCCCATATAAGGCAGTGGACCATATGATTTCTATGATGCGGAGCATAGAAAGACCTCATATTCAATTTTGGTAACATTTTTAATAGGGCAAGGAACCGCATTTAGTAACTGAAGCCAAAATGAATGACACTTGCATCACTGTAAGGCAGTAGAACCATGTGATCTGTGAGGCATGGAGCCATCCCATAATAAATTCTGGTATATAGGGCGAGGGAACCACTTTTGATAACTGGTGCCAAAATGAACACCACATGCCTCACTATAACCCCGTAGAACCATGTGATTTGTGGGATGTGGAGCCGAGCAAGAACTCACATTCAATTTTGTATTATTTTGTTTATATAGGGCAAGGGAAATTATATTTGGCTACCTTGAGCTCATAAGAATGCCACTATAAGGCTGTTAAACCCGTATTACATTATCAAATCCCTTAGGCAAGGAAGCATATTTGGTAACCGGAACCAAAATGGATGTCACTCAATGCAATATAAAACGGCAAACCATGTGGATCCATGTGATGAGGAGCCAAGGAAGACTGCATATTCAATTTTGGTAGCCTTTTATACAGAGCAAGGGAACCATATTTGGTAACTTCAGCCAAAATGGACACCACATTCCTCACTATAAGGCAGTATGGGAATCATGTGATATGTGGAGCACGGAGCTTAGGAAGAACCCATGGGAAATCCTGGTAGCCTTTTTATATAGAGAAAGGAGCCATATTTGGTAACTGGAGCTGAAATTGGCACCACATGATGGCATATATATGATCTGTGGGGCATGGAGCATATTCAAGTTTGACAGCCTTTTTATATAGGGCAAGGAACCATATTTGGTAACTGGAGCCAAAATGCACGTCCTACTAAACTGTATTTCCTCTTTTTGCCAGTGGAGGGTCCTCACATGTCCCAGCTTTCTGGCCTCCCACTCACGCCAAATTAAATATTTAGCAAGGCACTCTGGCAGTGAGCGACAGCGTCTTTTAGAACCGGCGAGCTAACGGTGCACTCCCTTTGTGTGTTGCTATTGCTAGCTAGCTAGATAGCACATAACCCCCACCCCTCGTATTTGCCCCCCTTGTCCCCTTCCCTGACTGACACACAACCAGATGCAAAGGCAAAATCAGTGGCTCGGAGAGGCCCACTATGTTCAGAGCAAGACCTGCATTAATCAATATTGATCCCTGCTGTATGTATCTCTATGTGCCTTCACTTATGCGATCTTTGTGTGTGTGTGTGTGTGTGTGTGTGTGTGTGTGTGTGTGTGTGTGTGTGTTTGTGTGGATATGTTTTCTGAACCTTCAAAAGTGTTGATTGAGACGTCACAACATATCGAAGCTGTCGTCCCTGGAACATTACACACGGGTTAACCTAACTGGGAATGCTTATCTCTCAGCATTCAAGGATTTTAACCCACATTAGTAATAGTGTAAATGCTTGTGAATACATTTAACCATTTTTATACTTTCACATTATTGTCATTGCTTGTCTCTCAGCATTCAAAGATTTTTGACACGTTAACAGTGTGAATGCTTATCTCTAAATATATTCAATGCACATTACAATAAGTAGTGTGAATGCTTGTCTGTCAGCTTTCAACCAACTTTATAAGCATTAATATTATTCTGAGGGTTCATCTCTCAGTATTCGATGAACCATGTTTAACATACATTAATTAGTAATTGTGTGAATGTTTGTCTCTAAGCAGTCAACCATTTTAAGGTGTTAACATTCGTGTTATGTGAATTATTGTCTCCAGCATTCAATTTTGTAACACATAAGAGTGTGAAAGCTTATCTCTCAATTCAAACATTTTAACACACATTAGTAATAGTGTGACTGATTGTCTCTCAGCATTTTTAACATGAATTAACATTAATGTGAATGGTTGTTTCTGAGCATTCCAGCATTTTAACACACATTAGTAAGATTGCGACAAGCTCTCAGCATTTAACCTACATTATTAATAATACAATATGATTTCCTCTCACCATCCAAACAAATATATTGATGTGACTGTGAATGCTCGTCCCTCTGCAATCCCATAAATATTTGTGATGTGGCAGCATTAGGTGAAATGGTCGATTCTCAGCATTTATACAAGACAAGCAACTGAGCCTGACACATGTACACGCTCGTTAATTGTGCGTGACTTCATTTCGGCACATCTCGCGAGAACCCCTCCGCTCCGCTCCACTCACACGCGCCACCAGCGTCACTCCTCCTCTCCCCGGCCCCTCCCTTTCCGCGTGTGCGTGTGCTCTTCAGACTTGCTTGCCTGTCACTTGGTTTCTGTCGGAAGGCTAGGCTACACACCTCTCGGTCGGACCCCCGCACGGAGAGCCAGCCGCCGCCGTCGTTTCCCCCCCCTTTCCCCCGAGGCTCGGGCTCGCCCCTCACGGCACCAACCATGGCGACCACCGCTACGTCCACCCGGTTCACTGACGAGTACCAGCTGTACGAGGAGCTCGGGAAGTAAGCGGCGCACACACACACACACACACACACACACACGCGCGCGCGCGCGTAAAACGCACCGTGTTTGTCTGCCAGTCCCCCGCCCCCGCAACAACCTCGCCTCACTTTATCGCAAGGCTGGCGGGCTAGTAGGCTAACCTTTTCGGGTAGCTTCGGGAGAGACGTCCGGGGTTTTGCGACTATTACGCAGCAGCGAGGCGGGCTAGCCGCTCGAGAGTGCTCGAGTTCGGCCACCAGCCCCGCCGAACTATCGCAGTGTTCCACTAGCCGCGTTAGCGCCACTTCAATTGGGCGTCCTTTTTTTCTTTTTTTTTTATATTTAAATCCCCCAAATGCTGGTTTCTGAACGTCGACCCAACCACCATTTTGTGCCCTTTCCAGCCGCTGACATTCCCCCGCCACCGCCGCCACCCCTGGCCCACCGCTTTTTCTTGACAGCTCCGCGCGGGCTCCCTCGTCCGGATGCTGTACTAGCAAGGCCGACAGCTTCTTTTTTTTTTTTTTTTTTTTTTTTTTTTTTTTCACCCCACCCCCCCCCCTCTCCGGCACCCGCCCACCTCCCGCCCACCCCCGTTGAGCAGCTGCAGATGATTTGTGCTCCCGTGTTGAGTAACGTTACATAGCCCTGGATCACCTAATGAGGAAGTCATGCGATCACGGCCGCTTTTATTAATGTTTGCGCCGTAACGCCCCACTCACTAGCTGCCCCCCCTCCCGGCCCCAGTCAGTGAATGCATCATGCCTCTCATTTTTCCATTTATTTGTTTTAAATTGGACCTAATAATCACGCGCACGTTGAGAGGCGGTGACGTGCGTTTTCTCGGTATTTTGATGACGACATCACAGCCGCTGCTGTTTCATCCTCCTCCTCCTCCTCATCATCACCACCCCACGCCCCCCAAACGCAGCATCAGCCAGGCCTTTTATGAAGATGTCGAATAATAACTCTTCAATGCTGACCACTGCCTCATATTCTCTTTTTTTCTCCCCCTCATCCCTAATGCATCGTCATTAACGTCAAGTCGTTTTACGTGGGGCCTCTTGTCCACCTTCACCTCTTGTTTGCTGCTAAATAATTGAAAGCGAGAGGAGAGTGCTGCTGGTGGGACGCTGAGTGCGGTGACGGCAGCGGTGGACGCTCTCGTGGAGTGACAGGTCGCTAGGAGCCCCCACTCTTATATCAGAGTGCTTGCGCAGGAGATGAGGTTGCTCGGGAAAATGATGGCGCAGAATTGCACTGTGGTAGACGCTGGCAGGTTCCATCCTGGTCCGTGTGTAGAATAAACCCCGGGCTGTGTGATTGTGACAAATGTAATTCCATCTGGAGCATTGTAGTTGCGCGTCTGTCGAAGCTTAGTCAAAAGTACTTTGTTGTTGCGCTGTGTAGCCCATGACCTGAGCGGATATTGGGCCTTGTTTCCACCGAGAGGTTCTGTTCGGTTCACCGTGGCACGGTGTGGAGTTAAACCTTGAGGTCAGATCTACAAGAGCCCTTCTACCGGGATTACAGTTTGGTACGAAGATTGAGGTAGCATCCTACTGGTACGGTACGCAGTGCAGTCCCCCAAGGGTCTCCCTTTGGCCCTGATAAATTTGATACAATTAAAACAAATTTGGTAATTTGGTGTGTTGTGGTATGTATAGTTCCTGGAATTAAAAGTTACCCCACTTCATTGATCAAATTTGAACCACAATAAACCCTGCATAGGCACCCAGAGTTTGCCAAAAAGTGCTACATCTCCAAATAGGGTCTTCTTTTGGCCCTGTTATATTATCCCACAACTAACTCTTGTCCGAACATGCAATGGTCCTCAGTCTCGTTCCGGAGTAAATATCATACTATCTTTTGGTACCCTTACGCTGGGGTAGTACCATGGCAGTAGGGTACCTAAAGGGCAGAGCTATTTGCAGCACATTCAGTTACGGTATTGATTGGTTACTGGACCTTTCGAAAGACACTACCCACCCTACCAACCAACCTTAGCACAGTTTTCTTTTGACCCCTAAAAATTACCCCAGAACTACTACTCCTGCTCTTCAAAAGTACTTGGTACTTGTAATTCCTTGGACTAAATGGTATCCCAAACATACTACTACTTCTAGCAGGGTTGTCTTTTGGCCCTGATATATTACCCCAGATATATATATTACATATATTATATATGTAATATATATATATATATTACCCCCCCCTGATATATTACCCCAGAATAAAATTTGGTCATGGTCCTCCAAAAATTCCTAGTTCTGGATTATTTTATGTTGAAGTACTGCTATTGTGGTAGGGTGCCTAAAAGGGCCTGGAGCATTCAAAAGTACTACCCACCCTAGTTGGGTCTTTTATTGATGCTGCTCGGAACTACATTTGGACATAAATTCCTGCGGTCCAAAAGTTCTTGGTCGTTCTTGGTACTAATTGCAATTCCTATAACTAAAAGTTACCCCACTCCAAAGGTTTCCTGACTTCTTGAAAAAGTACCACTTCTCCTAGCAGGGTCTTTCTTCAGTTACCCCGGAGCAAAATATAGTCGTGGCTATCAGGGGAGGGTCCAGTTGTATAGATCGGTATGCTACGTTGTACATGAAGCTTTCTAAAATATACCGCTTTTTGTTGTTCTTTCGTTGGGATACCACCTTCATGGTGGTACCTAAAGGGGGCAGAGCTCGACTCACTGCACTCCCCAAGGGGGTTTCTTTTGGGTCGATAAATGACATCAGAACAACATTTGGGCATTACTTCCTCTGGTCCAAAACCTTGTACTTGGTAGTTTGTGGTACTCATCATTGTAGGATACCTAAAGGACCGTTCTTGGATCTTTTCAAAAGTACTACCCACCCTAGCAGGGTCTTCTTTCGACCTTGATAAATTACGTCAGTACTGAATTTGGGCATTATTTCCCATGGTCCAAAATTTCTTGGTACTAATTGTAATTCCTTGAACTAGTAGGCACCCCACTCCAGGGTTTTATTTTCCCCCCAAAATTTAGGGATAGGGTTGGTATTTATTTCATACTACTTTTGTGATCTTTATGTTTAGATACTACCATGGTGGTATGGAACCAAAAGGGCAGCGCTAGAAGCAGCGTAGTCCATTGATTGGTTGATTTGTTCTCGCAGTCCAAAGGTTCCTGGTACTGATTGTAATTCCTGGAAGTAAAAGGTACCCGAACACCAAAAGTTACCAGACTTCTCAAAAGTATGCATTCTTTTAGCAGGGCTTTTTGGTCCGGATATATTAACCCTGAACTGAATTTAGACAATGGTCCTCCAAAAGTTCCTAGTTACAGCATTGTAAATGCCTATTTCATATGACTTTTTGTTTTGTTTGTTTTTACAGACAAAAGCTCAATTTCGACCTCCGATTTCAGAAACTTTTGGTTCTTAGTATATATGATTTGTTCCATGCCCAAAAGCTTCCCGGAAAACTCGTTGCTGGATGTAGGGTAAAGATCGTGCCTGTGGAAATGGGCCTATTTTGTAACTCTGTGGTCTGGTCTTCGTAGGGGAGCTTTTTCAGTGGTGCGCCGATGTGTCAAGAAATCCTCCGGGCAGGAATATGCTGCCAAAATCATCAACACCAAGAAGCTGTCTGCACGAGGTATGCTCTCTTTCACACACAAACGCACGCACGCACACACGCACGCACGCTCATACGCATTACATCTTTGCTTGGTTTGCAGAGTTTCAACAGTGCATTCAAGGCTGATAAATCCCCTTGAATTAGAATAAAAGCCTTTAAAGATGCATTTTATTTTTATTTTTAAAAATATATATAATACCTTGTTTCATGCGCACTGGTTTTACTAAATCCAAAATAGTCAACAAAAGGGAGCCATAATATTAGGGACACCTGCACCTTACAAATGAGATCCAGTCTAGTTAGTCTATGCATCGAAATTTCACGTTTGTTAATGTGCTTTGTGGTGTTACCTTGACTTATGAGTTTGATTTGTTCCATGACCAAGCTCATAGCTCGATTTAGTCAAATCAATTTCCCAATTGAAATGAATTTAAATGTCATTCCAGCCCCCCCCCCCAAAAATAATAATACATAATAAAAAAAATTCATAAAAAAAAAAAAAAACAGCACTGCCTCGTATAAGAACATAATTAAAGATGTGAAGAAATAAATCTGTTTTATGAAGCTTAATTATTCCACGTACTATTGTATTTGTGTGTTTGATGTGTGCCTTTAACCTCGTGAGTGATGTCAGGAGCTGGAGTTGTTCCTTGTTGTCTTGTTCTCATTTTGTATTTTTCTGTTTGTCTGTTTGCTTGTACCTCGAAAAACTCAAGGTATTACTGTATTCGACAAAACAGCATTGTATAGTGCATTTTGAGCAGATGTGACATTTCGACTGCACTGCATCAACCCAATTAAAGTTGTTTAATTAGCTTATTTAGCCTTATGAACACATTGTTACCCCTCTGACTGTGTCAGTCAAAACAGACGAGCTCTTCCTTGAATGCCATTCAAGTGGTGCAGGTGTACCTATTGAAGTGTCCACTGAGTGCCACATGTATAAACGCAGCACACTTTTGTCTTTACGTGTCTTCGCTGTGGCCATAATTCCAACAGATGAAGCAATTTTGAATTCAATCATAAGGTCTTGTGATCACCTTTAATTATCTTGCTTATTATTATTTTTAAAGGCCGTATTAAATAACTCCGTATGTCCGGACATCCTCTGGCATTGATCCAAATTTCCAACGAGGGGTGTGGTGGCGGGAGGGGGCGGTTGGCGACAGTGCTGCTGGGCTTGTGAGGATGAAATAAAAAACCGCAGCGGTAGCGGCGGAGGGGCAGGATGTGAATCAATGTAATTGTTGCCGTGGCATCTTCGCATAGCAGTGCAGCTCTTGGGGCCTGAATTTTATATGCCGCCGCATCGCTGCGCAGCTCCACGCCCACGTGCACAAACAAACACACACAGACACACGAGCACACACACACGCGCACACACACACACACACGCTTGCCGCTTCCATGTTGTAAGCGTGACGTGGACTTGTGTGGTACCTCCCCTGCCTTTACAGACCTAATTGCCTCCCCCTCCTCCTCCACCACCCAATTAGGCTCTTTGCTAACATTAACACACATTGACCCGGCTCCCTTTATTCTCGTCAAGTCCGTCTTTCACTCGTCTTCCTCGTGGCCTCTCTCTTGTCTTGCTGTAAAAAGGGGGATTGAGGCTAATCCACTTATGCTAAATGTATCTTGTCAAGCACTAAGACCCCACAGATTCCATAGGCGCCTCCCCGTTTTCCCTGTTGTCATCTGATGGCATTTGTGTGTGTATGTGTGCATGAAGTAACACTAATATGGCATACATCTGCGAGTGTGTGTCGCGACTGTTATTGTTCCATCATCGCCATCCAACAGCGGCCATCTTGCTGGAGGGCTGGGTGTTATCGACTCAAAATAAAATCAGTTTTTTCACAAAAATTAGATTTTTCCGATTTATCTTTTTTCAAATCATCTTTGCCCATTTAAATTAATGCTAATAATATTAGTCGTTTTTCTCGAAGGATAAAGAATATATGCCTGTGCGTGTTGTTATATGTAGGGCTGCAACTGATGATTATTTTAATAATCGTTTAATCTCTTTTTTCGATTAATCGATGAATCAGATTTAAAAAAATAACTTCCATTTCCATCCCTTTATTCAAAAACAGGAAATTATTTCAAATTCACAGTACAGAAAATGCACAAACATTGATTATGATTCAATTGCTGTTTTGGTCCGTAACGTCAGAAAATAGGCAAAAATGTTGATCATTGTTTACCAAAGTAAAAGCAGATGTTTGCATATGTCACATTTTGATTAAACAGAAAGATAATCAGACGGCTTAAAGGAGGACTACAGAAATCTGAGAATATTAACTGTTGAGGCTGAAATTCTGAGGATTTGGACAATTTAATGTCGCTAAACGATGAATCAATTAAATGTTACACCTCTTGTTATATTGTTTGTCTACATGTGTTGATACATCGCTTGCCGTTGCTTAAAGCGTTATAACACCGCCACGTAGATGCTATTCGTGTTTGTTAGCATTAAGCTAAGCGAACTTGCCTAAGGCAAAGCTATGCGGTTGTTTTAAATGCACAAAGTGTAATACGCTTTATTTGGTTTGACACTCAACTTTAACTGGGAGTGTCATGAAACAGCTTGCAGCCAGTCTTTTTTTCGAAAATATTTCGCTATCTGCCAAACTGCTGCTTGTGAAATGAGTTTAGTTCACTGCCACCAGACGGTGCTCGTATCTCAAATTTCTCCTCGACAGTCAAAGCAAAAAGTCGGCCGAACGACGACTCGTATCTCAAAACATGGAAGTCATGACAGTGTTATCTCAACACATACAAACAGAGCATACAACAATACTCACAAGCATACAGTATTTTCTCTCTGCTCTGTGGGAACAACTGCTATTTCAGGAGTTTGGTTGCAGACCTTTTCTGTCTCTTCTTCTTGCGATTACGCTGCATCTCATCCAGTAGACCTCAGTGCTGCCCGTCATGATGTGGCTCTACGTGGTACTACACTGAAGGTGCAAAACTCCGAATTCGGACTTGCTTGTATGCTTTAAAAGTCCATAAATGATACTGTAGCTTAAAAAAGCGGTCTAGTGGCGGAACCGTGTTGGATGTCTTTGGCAAAGGTCCGCAGGAGTGACTCCGGGATTGCCTTCCACAGGGCTCCTTTCTTGTCATACAAAAAACAATGTGAAAATGATTCCACTCGTCTCTTTATTAGCAGGTGATGAACTTGCTGGATACTTTCTTTCAAAAATAGTCGCTAGAGGGGTCCGCAAAGTTGCCAACTTGGCAACACTTTCTTTGTGAAGTAGTACACATAGCGGGGAGGTGCTTCAAGCTTTGGAAACCAAAACCATTCGGAGAAATACATTCAAATGAATCGTTAAAATCAATGAATGACCCAGCCTTATGTTGTTGTGCAGCTCCTGCTGCACGTGTCACATGTCCATTACGTAGATATTTGGCTTTGATTGACACTATCAGGGGTGTTAAGAGAACAGCCGCATAGTATGAGAAGAGGAGAAGAAGAATACAATAAACCAATAAAGTCATAACTTTACAAGAATGAAGGCATAATAGTATGTCGGAGGGGAGTTTTAATACAAGAATAGTCATAGTTTTACAAGAATAGTGGTAATTATTTAACAACAAAGTCAGAGTTTTACAAGAATAAAGTCAGAATTTGTAATAGTATTTGGAAGAAGTCGTATAAGAACATTTTTCAAAAATGTTATGAAGCGAAAATTCCAAATATTAAGAGAGAAAAGTATTAATGTCATGACTAAAGCCGTACATTTATTAATTTTCGGTAACTAAAATAATAAGACATAATACCTGTAAGTCGTAGTAATATGACATGAAAAAGTAGTCATATTAAGAGAAAATAAAAAGCTTTTTTTTTGTGGATTGCCAACATTAGTGTTGAGCGTTACGGCCATTACAGTTAATGATGAAGGATTTATGATGGCACCAGTTTAACGCAGGAAAAGATGAATTCAATTCCCTTTATACTGTACATAGTTTACACCGGCGTCCCGGAACAGATTGCGTTCGACCTTCGAGGTGTCACGGTATTATTAAATAATTAATTCATTAAATATTTTGGCTCAAATTCAGTGGCGCTGGTGTACCCAATATTTTGTCAGATGAGAGTGGTTTCGAAAGGGGAGATCATTGGGTCGTCGCAGTGGTACAAGATCCAAGGTGAAGTGGGACTCAAGGAGACGCACAATAGAGTGTAGTCAAGAGAAAGACTGACAGTCACAGAGCAGTGGCGTGTGTGCGGCTGCAGTGGCATGCACCTACACGCACTACAGGAAACACAACATGTACTAGTGACTCCCAGGCAGGCGCTGCATGAGGATTTGACTGGGAGGGTTATATTTATTTATTTATTTTTTTAGCCTGATGGTGCGAGTGTGACCTCACGCGTGGCCTGGTGGGTAAGTCTCTCAAAGCTCTGGTAAACACTGCAGTAATCTGAGGAGAGGAGAAGGAAGGAGAAGGGGGCGGTAAGGCAAACGGAAGGGATGGAAACGAGAAAGGAAGTGCTGTTAGGGCCTGATGTTTTCTGTGGGAGCTTCCTGACCGAAGGCATTCAGGGAAGGGCGTCAGTTATGTGTTACGTGCACTTTCACAATCTAATGAAATCCCAAATATAAATGATAACTTATACTTTACAAAGATGATAATGCTGTTTGCTTTGCGTGTGTGTGTTTTATGAGCCAGCTGAACTAGTCCACATTTATTTAAGCTATTTGATTTGCTTTTGGGCGGCACGGTGGATGACTGGTTAGAGCGTCAGCCTCACATTTCTGAGGTCCTGGGGTTCAACCCCCGGCCCCGCCTGTGTGGAGTTTGCATGTTCTCCCCGTGCCTGCGTGGGTTTTCTCCGGGCACTCCCGTTTCCTCCCACATCCCAAAAACATGCATTAATTGGAGACTCTAAATTGCCCGTAGGCGTGACTGTGAGTGCGAATGGTTGTTTGTTTCTATGTGCCCTGCGATTGGCTGGCAACCAGTTCAGGGTGTACCCCGCCTCCTGCCCGATGACAGCTGGGATAGGCTCCAGCACGCCCGTGACCCTAGTGAGGAAAAGTGGCTCAGAAAATGGATGGATGGATTTGCTTTTGCGTGGCACGGTGGATGACTGGTTAGAGCGTCAGCCTCACATTTCTGAGGTCCGGGGTTCAATCCCCGGCCCCACCTGTGTGGAGTTTGCATGTTCTCCCCGTGCCTGCGTGGGTTTTCTCCGGGCACTGCGCTTTCCTCCCACATCCCAAAAACATGCATGCATTGGAGACTCTAAATTGCCCATAAGGTGTGAATGTGAGTGCAAATGGTTGAAAAATGGTTGATAAACCCAGAATTTTACAAAAACTTTGTTTTACAAGAATAAAGTTGTTGTTTTTCAAGAACAAAATCTTAACTGCACTATAATCAAGTCCTAATTCTACGAGAATTAAGTCATTTATAAAAAAAAAAAAAAAAAAAAAAAAATGTAAATTCTACAATAAAAAGACAATTTTACAATATTCTATTTTACAAGATAAAGTCAATAAGTAAAGAGACTCATATTTATAGAAAATAATTGGACACAAATTAAACTACACATTTTATCAGTATTAAAATACAGTATGTGGGAAGAAATCTGAATTTTAAAATAAAATTGCAATTTGAAAGTTTTCTCAAAAATTAAAATGTGTAATTTTACTAAAATAAAGTTAAACTATTTTAAGAAGAAATTCATAATTATACCATGATTTTAATGATTTTGAGAGTTAAGTCAAAATGTTCAGTGGAAAAAGTTGACCTATAAAAATTTAGTCGGAATTATAACAATAAATTATAAGTACTTGCAGGTAAGTTATAATAACACTAATATTACACAAATGTCATTGTAATATTACAAGAATGAAATCCTCATTTTATGACAAGTCCTAAAGTTATGTGTGGGGAAAAAGTGGTAATTTTATATTATGGAATATTACAAGTTTTATGCTCAAGTCATTAGCGTGTGACAGAAAAGTTGTAATAATGTAAAATATAATGTAAAATACATGTATAATACATGTATAATGTAAAATACATTTAAAAAGTGTTTTTTTACATTTTAAAAGTTTTTTTAAATGTATTTTTATAAGTTCACTATTTCTCAGTTGTCTTGCCCAAATACTCCTTGATCTTGTGATTGTAAAGCGTGCCACCTTACACAAAGTAAAACATACAAATAATACTGCTACACATCACGGCCATTTTTTCCCCAAAATATCAATTTACTCTCAGCTCACAATTTCCAACACATTTTATGCCCAAAAGTAGATCGGGCCCCTCAGATTGTCCGTGATGTAAGATGGCCGCGGGGCCCGCCCCCCCTGGCAACACAGATGGCCAATTAGAGAGCAGCAGGAAGTGCCAGTGTAATTACCCTCCATCCCTCTCTTTTCCCCATCTTCTCCCAACACACACACACACACACACACACATCAACAAATGGGGGAGATTGAATGAATTAGTGAGTGCTGCAGTGACACTGCACCATGCGGAGAACACTCTCTCTCTCTCTCACACACACACACACACACACACACACACACACACACACACAGGAGAGCTTGTGATCCTCTTCAAGCAAATGGATGCTGTGTGTAATCTTCCCTCCTTCTCGCTGTCTGTCTCTGCGTCCTGCGTCAGCGGCGTAATTAGGCGGCGCTTCAGGTCTCTCCCTCCATCTCTGGAAATCTACACCTTGCGGGGAGGAAGGTGGGGGGGCGGGGGACAGCACTCCGAAATAGCCGACAGTGGCTTGAAAAGCTCTCCGACGTAGCAACAGGTTGGACGAAGCGAAACAAAGAAGTCACATGACAGCTGGAGAGTGTATGTGTGGTGAAGGAGGAGTGACTGTTGTCTTTTTGTTTGTGTTCCGTCATAACGTGCCGTTGCCTTCGCAGTCGGTCCAGGTGATCAGCACCGGTGTGCGAAAATGTCGGCGTCGGAGAAATGAACGTAAATACTTGTGTGTGGAGGCCTTGGGGGCGCATTTAGCCACAGCATACAACATGCGCACGGCGGCAATGACTCATAACGGATCCGGTTACCCCTGGTCACCTTTGGCCCATAGCTACATGTTTTAGTGGTACCGTCTCAAGCCGTCACAAGTACGGGGTAGTTAAAAAAAACTTATGTATAGTGAACCCTCGCTCGGGACCTAGCCCTGACGCAAATATCAAAAGTTTGTGAATGGGCACCCCTCCCCCCCAATTTGTCTATATTAATTAATTTAAACCCTAAATATAACCTCAAATATAATCTCAAAACACTGAAGTATCAATTCAAACTCATCTTCACTTACCCTTAAAAATATATGGCAAACTGATTATTCAAAGAAATGCATCAGATGTGTGAGGACAGTGGTTTGTATTTCACAGCTTTGCAACCTCCAAAAATACCAATTACTACTTTATTATTTTTTTGACACGGTGATGCATAGACAAATTGTTTTGTTTTTTTAAATACCGTTCTACCGTTTAAAAAGTTTGGGGTCCTGCGGACAATTTCATGTTTTCCATGAACACATACATGCATACATTCAACCCCTTATTTTTGAAAGACAAGCAATGTTTTTTTGTTTTTTTATCACATTAACAATGTCTACAGACCTTGTTTCTTCTTTTTGTTTCGGGTTATTCCGCTAGGGCTCGCCACAGTGCGTCATCCTTTTCCATCTAAGCCTATCTTGTGCATCCTCCTCTAATACCAACTGCCCTCATGTCTTCGCTCACTACATCAACCTTCTCTTAGGTCTTCCTCTTAACTCTCATCTGGCAGCTCCATCCTCATCACCCTTCTACCAATATGCAGACCCTTTCCAAAAAAAATACAATGTCATGGAAAAGTTTATTTCCATAATTCCATTCAAAAAGTTAAACTTTCATAAATTATAGATTCAGTATTTGTTTATTTTTACATAATTTGGGCTTCCAGCTCATAAAACCCACAAAATCAGGAATTAAGAAAATGTCAATAGTGTGAAGAAATCATTTACTTTTCAGTTTTTGCAGAAAAAAAAGAGAGAAATTAGGGTCACATTAAATCAATCAAAATATGGTGCTTTCAAAACCATACGTTATTCTTCAATACTTCCTTGGGAATCCCTTTGCTTTAATCACTGCCTTGATGCGCTGTGGAATTGAGGCAATCAGCCTGTGGCATTGCCTGGAAGTTATGGAAGCCCAGATTTCCTTGATGCTTGCTGTCAGTTCTTTGTTTTTGCATCTGGTAGCCCTCATTGTCCTCTTGATAATACCCCATCGATTCTCAATGGGGTTTAGATCCGGCGAGTTGGTTGGCCAGTCAAGCACTGTGATGGCATGGACTTCAAACCAGGTTTTTGTGCTGGAAGATAAAATCTGCATCGCCATACAGATCCTCAGCAGAAGGAATCATGAAGTCCTCTAAAACATTCTGGTAGACTGTTGCAGTGACATTGGATTTAAGAAAGCAGAGTTTACCAACACTTGCACTGGACATTGCGCCCCAACTCTTGACTGACTGTGGATATTTCACACGAGACCTCAAACAGCTTGGGATCTGTTCTTCACCCGTCTTCCTCCAAACCCTTGGACCTTGAATCCCGAATGAAAGGCACATTTTACTTTCATCGGAAAAGAGGACCTTGTACCACTGGCCAACAGTCCAGTCCTTCTTCTCGTTAACCCAGTCGAGATATATTTATTCTATTTTCATTTTATTAAATTTCTCAGGCTTCAATGTGTGAATTCCGACACGTTTCTTCAAATATATTTGTTCACTCATATAAGTTTTTATCTCATTTTTATGGAGTCCTAAATTAGCTGCATTTATAATGTGTGCTGTTTATTTTATTTATTAGAATTGTATTTTATGCAAATATGTAGTCCCACAATTTTATTTTCCATTTTATTTTTTCCATTATCTATTATTTTAATATTTTTATTCTATTTAATTTTGTGTATAATTTTTTTCTATTTTATTTCATTGTATTCATTTTATTTGATTATATTCTCGTGTTCTTTATTTATTTTTTATTTTATATTATCCATTATTTTTACATAATGTATGGGTTCTTACAATCATTGCCAGTAAAATCTATTCACTTTAAGTTTTTTTAATTCATGCCAATATCTGGATTCCCACGATTTCCTTATTTCACTTTTTAAACTGTATTTTTATACTTTTATTGCTATTTATTTGATTATTATAGTTTTATTTTGTATTCTAGTTTGTCATACATTTATTTTTAGTCTTCTAATTTTTATTTATTGTATTATTTCTATATCAATATTTGGATTCCCACACATTTTAGTCTTTTAAAAAAAAAATCAGCAGCTCACATCAGATGGTTAACAAATACATTAAGGACAAACATTTACAAGGTCAAAGCAGAATTCCTCTTTGATAAAACTCTTAACTGAGAGTCGGGTGTTGATTTTGTGAAGTAAAATCCTCCATCTTGTCTTTCCTCAGACCACCAGAAGCTGGAGCGTGAGGCTCGCATCTGCCGGCTGCTCAAGCACCCCAACATTGGTGAGCTGGACCCGCTAGAGTTTGACACCGCACCTGTGATTAGCATGGAGAATAGAGCCCTTGCCTCTAATGGAGATGTAAAAAGGGCAAGGAAGGAGGCAATGACTAAATCAATGACACCATTCTCGCCGTGCTTGCTCACTTCCTCATGTCCCACTTTTTTTTTTGGTCGTCCTCCTCATGTTTACACCCTCGATCTATAGATTTTCACTCTTTCTCTCAGTTTTGACATATTTTGGCACGGGCTCCGTTAAAGTTTGGACAAAAGAGGGCACAAGAAAGAGACAGATGGTGAGACGTGAGCGAGGAGAAGGAGACAGATGGAGGAAGGGAGCGAGAAGATGGAGAAAGGAATGAGCAGTCACTTTGGTTTCTCGCCGCGGGGCCGGCCAGCCATCCTACTTAGCCGTATTATACAAGTGATATTATTATTATTATTATTTTTTATTTTTATTTTATAATTAATTTCTTTTTTAATTACATTTATTACTAAAGATAACGATAAGCCTAAACATGCTGACACGAGGCCTCTGCTGTGACTTGAGCTGCCTGTTTGATGGCTGCTTGTCACTTTAACCCTGTACAGTCCACACCATTTCAGTTTGGACGGGTGTAATCCCTTATGTGCCGTTAGCTGCATCAGCAACGTGAATAGGATAAAAATGGAAGACCTCTGTGTTTTTGTGGCTCCGTATCACAGAAAGAAGAGGACACGTTTTTTTTGTGTTCTGACTAGGGCTGTTGCAATATGGATCTTTTTCCACAAAAAAATCCATTCTCCATTTTGAGCAATTTTATTTTTTTACCCCCTTGACATTTAGAAAAAGTAAAGGATTTCCCTACATTAACTTGCACAGAAATAATGGAAATACATATTTATTTAAGTTTTTTTTTTCTTTACAGGTAATGTGAAAATGGGTGCTTCATTTTGGGGAAAAAATGCCCTTTGAGTCAAAACATGTATGTTAACACAATATTTTAATAAATTAACATTTATTAACTAACAATTTAGCATCATAAAATGAGCCATCAAACTGCATGGCCTGGATGGTCCAAATCCAAGAGTAATGCGGTGTTTTACAGGTGTTGTACACGTGAGGCAAGGCGACCTTATCAAAATATTTGCTGCTTGGAAGCACATACCTCGGGTCAAATGTTTCCAACGTAGATAAATCCCTGCTTTTGCAATATCCAGTGCAGTTGATTCCATGATTGCCTTCCACCAGGCTCGTTTCTTAGCAATGTAAAACATTTTCCACGCATATGGTCTGTTTCTTAGTTGCAATTAAATCACTAGTCACTTACTTTGAAAAACAGTCGCTAAAAGGGTCGGAAAAGTCACGATGTTTGCAACACTGATTTTGCTTTTGTAATCGGGATCCTCTCTGTTTGCAGCCACGTTGGTAGTGTAAACAACAGTGCACGTCAGCAGAAACTCACTTTGATCCATGGAAACTGTTAAAATGCATATTTTTTTAAAATTAATGAATTTAAAGAAAACACTAATAACCTAGAATCACCCAGCCCTTTTTATTATCATTATAGTGCAACCTACAAACGTCAAATGCCTCAAAAGCATTGTGTAGTTCAACCAAAATATTATTCGTTAAACAAAACTCTGTGGAGAAAGTTTGACTCTAGTAACGATTAATTCACCTTACGTTATTTGCGATATGGGGGCCGTACTTGGAGGATGCCGGTGGGATACAATGTGCTTGTCTACAAATGGGCATTTCTTTTACCCGGTGCCAAATTTTCCATGCATCTCTTTCATTAGATTTTATCCGGTCGTGTGCACCTAACATTGTGGCTTGCTCGTACTCTGTCATGAGCCCTCTTCCTTACTCATTCACGTATTGTCCAGAGGTCCTTCAAAGGGAAAATTGTCCCGTTATATCATGCGACGTCAAGATGCAGCCTCCTAGCATCTTGACAGTGTGTCTCGAGTTGAAACAAAATGGTCGTCGTTGAGCTACTTACCCACTAGGCTGTGTATTAAATATGAATACTATATCAATAATATTAAATCAATATTCAGCCATTTTGGAGAATACGATCATTGAAAAAGCCACTTTCATGAGTGCCACCGTGAGAAGCCATGGAATATTCCATCCATCCATAGTGCTTGTGGAGTACCCAGAGAAAACCCATGCAAACACAGGGTGTACCTGCAAACTCCACACAGAAAAGCCTGAAATTCAAACCCAGAACCACCGTGAGGCACAAGTGCTGACCACTAGGTTACAGCACTGCCATAGGAATAAAACAGATTGAGGACCCCCTGTAATTACTCAAAGCATACCGCCAAAACAACTAAGGAATTCATCAGGGGGCAAGAAGTGGAAGGTTTTAGACATGCCAATTCAATCGCCCGACTTAAAATTTACCGAGAATGTGTTTTAGCTGCTGTAGAAGGGACATTAAGGGAGTAAAACTCCAAAACAATGCATCTGTCCATTCATTTCTTTAGCGCTTGTCCTCCTCAGGGTGGCTGGTGAGCTGGTGAGCTGGAGCCAATCCCATATGACTTTGGGTGAGAGATGTGTGGTGCACCCTGGACTTGTCGCCAGCCAATTGCAGGGCCATATATAGACAAATAACCATCCACACTTACATTCACACCTATGGACAATTTAGTCTTCAATGACCCTCTGGAGTACCTGAATAAAAACCTCTGCAAAGAGTTGGAGAACACGCAAACTCCACACAGCAGTCAGTATTCGAACCCTGAACCTCAGAACTATGAAGCAGACATGCTAACCACTACTACATCGCCACCTGTTTTTTTTTTTTTTTTTTTTTTTTTAATGGCTCATTTGTATTACACTGGACAGCCCGCTCAAAACCGACAAATTGTATGACGTCTCCTTTTTAAGTGGCATGTGTACTAATCCACAAGTGCCGTCTCCCTTCTTGTCTTTCAGTGCGACTGCATGATAGCATTTCAGAGGAGGGCTTTCATTACCTCGTCTTTGACCTGTGAGTATATTGTGAATACACACACACACGCGCACACATTGACATTTTGCCCATGTGCGTGACTGCGGCTTGTTTGTGTATGCTAAGCACACTCTCTCCTCGCTAACCTTCCCCCCCAGGGTGACAGGAGGGGAGCTTTTTGAAGACATCGTAGCCAGAGAGTACTACAGTGAGGCCGACGCCAGGTACGTGCTTCATCAATGGCGTCATTTATGTTTCATGCCTGCCTCTCTTTTATAGATAGGGCTTGTAAATTCAACGCTGGCATTCACAATGACAAATGAGGCGTTTCTCAGGACGACTTCGAGCCCTCCGCTCGCACGTGGTGGCCACTTTGAATATCTTTTTCCATGTTTTCCTTGACATTTAACTCTCATCTTCCTCCTCGAGTTTCCTCGTGCTGTCTGGGTGGTGCGCAGCTTAGAGTTGCTTGGACAACTGGATTAGCGCTCTTTGTGTCGTCTTGCACACCAGGGTAGGTGTTTAAGAGACACCAAAACCCCCTCTCACACTCTCTTACATTCGAATTAGGCCTCAGCCGCTCTTCTCGAGCGACCTTGCCGACGCTAACCTTTTGCAGAGACGTGACATGAACATGAGCCTGGAGCAAGGGGACTCCTGAGGCCTGACACCGCACACGGCGTCGGACAGTCATATTAAAGCGTTTGGGGCTGCTGGCAAGAGGGGAATTTTAAATTTTTTATATAAGAGCCAGCCCGGTCACGGGGTGAGTGTAAAAACGTGGACGGGACGGAGGAATAACGGCAGCTTGCTTGGACGCCCCCGTTATTAAGATGGTTTCCTACACGCTTTCCTGTAGTATCAATTGTTTAAACTGCAATGCCTGTGTTATGTCTCAGAGGGAGAAGGCCTTGTTTGCTAAAGCCTCGTTATGCAACTTAGAGCAGCGTGCACTCTTTCTTCTTGTTTGGACATGATTTCATGTGCATTATTGCCACCATTAATGCAACGGCCCATTCTGTTGCATAGCGCCCACAATGTGTGAGTGCAAGTGAAAATTCCCATTCATTAATTTCTTTAACATCTATTAATAGCAAACTAAGGCAGTGTATTACATCTGTGTTGTTATCAGGCTTTTTTTAAAAAATTAAATATTATATATCATCCGACATGTCGATCTTTGCCTTTTTTTCCCTCCCCCCACAGTCATTGCATTAGTCAGATCTTGGAGAGTGTCAATCATATCCACCAGCATGATATTGTGCACAGAGACCTCAAGGTGAGTGGCTGCCCGTTTCCGTGACAACCACACTCTCACATGCATGCGCAGACACACACACACACCTCTGCTTGTGGCCATGGCAACACACAGATGGCTCCCAGTTGCTCCATCGCTTGCTTTCCCTGGCTTGCCTTCTTTTTGTCCTGCTTTTTCTTCTTTTTCCCTCTCGCATCCGCTGGTTCATCCTCCGTATTAGTTATCACAGATGATGAGTCATGGCCACGTGACCAGTGCGTGTGTGTGTGTGTGTGTCACCTATGGCAAGGAAAAAACAAGGACTCACACACAGCACGTTATACTGACATGGGTGGGTGGTGGAGAGATAGATGAACCGCTGAAGTTGCCAGGACTACTCGTGTGACATCACGCCACCCGCGTAGTGTGCATGCAAAGGGGGAGGAGCTTGTCTCCCCAGCTTGCTGATTGACTTAAACGGCTCCTCTTTTGCCTTCAACCTACTTTGAGGCGATGATGACAATGTGGCCTTGGAGGATAGTAAAAATACAGTAATAATTATTTGGATTTTATGTAGCGTGGCAAAAAAAAATAAAAAATCCTCTTTGTCAGAGCGTAACGCAATTATGGTGGCCCTGCTCGTCTGATTTGTTGGTCTTTTATCCTAAGTGGGCTTTTACTGCAGACCCTTTATGTCCTCCTGCCCAAACAACGGCCATTTAGAGCACCGCCACACTCGCCGCCTCACGGTAAGTACACTTTCCATTTAGCATGCCGTCTGCGGCGCTGCCTAAATAACTCCCCGGTGGTTTCTATGGCGATGGGCTCACGTCCATATAAGGTGCTGCTGCTGTTGCTGCTGCTGTGGAGATTCTCAACCCACCCGTCCGCTTTCTCTGCTTGTGCCCACCCACTTTCCCCTGCCATCACTGCGCGCTCTCTCACATTTACCGCCCCCTCCACACACACACACATTGAGCCACATTGAGCCACATTGGATACATCATGTATTTTTGACACTAGCTGTCTTTCACAGTCTTGATCTTCTGTCTTGCATTCTGCTTCACCGTGTGTGCGTGCGTGTGTTCCCCAGCCTGAGAACCTGTTGTTGGCCAGTAAGATGAAGGGAGCTGCAGTGAAGCTGGCAGACTTTGGCCTGGCTATTGAGGTGCAGGGAGACCAGCAGGCTTGGTTCGGTGAGAAAGCACAGACGTCAGTCATTTAAAAAAAAAAAAAAAAAAATTAAAACAAAACAAAAAATATATATATATATGTGTGTGTGTGTTTATATATATATATATATATATATATATATATATATATATATATATATATATATATATATATGTATGCGTGTATATACTGTAGATATACAGTGGGTATGGAAAGTATTCAGACCCCTTCAATTTTTCACTTTGTTATATTGCAGCCATTTGCTAAAATCATTCATTTTTTTCCTCAAAGTACACACAGCATTTTTTTTGACAGAAAAAAAATAAATTATTGAAATATTTGCAGATTTATTAAAAAAGAAAAATAAATATCACACAGCCATAAGTATTCAGACCCTTTGCTCAGTATTTAGTAGAAGCACCCTTTTGAGCTAATACAGCCATGAGTCTTTTTGAGAATGATGCAACAGGCTTTTCACACCTGGATTTGGGGATTCTCTGCCATTCCTCCTCGCAGATCCTCTCCAGTTCTGTCAGGTTGGATGATGAACGTTGGTGGACAGCCATTTTCAGGTCTCTTCAGAGATGCTCAATTGGGTTTAAGTCAGGGTTCTGGCTGGGCCATTCAAGAACAGTCACGCAGTTGTTCTGAAGCCACTCCTTCGTTATTTTAGCTGTGTGGTTATGGTCATCATACATTTCACATATTTGCTATGAAATGGTTAGTTTCAGGCACTTTTGGATGCCCTGGGTCAAATTCACCCAAGAACACTATTGCTGTTCCTGAGAAACAAATGTTACGGGGAGGGTTAACAAAGTTATTTCCAGCTTCCCTGTTAGATCCATTGAACTAATCTGACATCTCCAAAAACATTTTCAATAATGATACATTTATTTTTTTTAATGATTATTGAGATCAAAACACAAGCAATGGCCCTGGTGGCCTTGTTGCGTGCTGCACATTTCATCCAGACCAAAGCAAATTGGTGTGAACGTTTGTTCCTTCACACATGCACACACTGAGTCCAGTTCACGCTTAGTTCACTGTGTCTTGGCACGGGGCCGAGCGGCGAGCATTTGGCTGACTTTTAAGCACAGGCCAGATGATTAACGGGCATTTGCTTGTGACTCCACGCCGTCATAATCTGGCCTTGCATTAGATTCCGGAAGGGTCAGCGGGGTCCGAAACCCCACCGCCATCCAACCCCCTTCACATAAGTACAGTAAAACAGCCTTGATGAGTAATAAAAAAAGATATTGCTCAATTGTGTCCTGTGGCTTTTTTTTCCTGTCGGGAAGGTTTTGCGGGCACGCCTGGCTATCTCTCCCCGGAGGTCCTTCGGAAGGACCCCTACGGCAAGCCTGTGGACATATGGGCTTGTGGTGAGTCGACCTCCATGAGTAATGGCTTTTAATTTTTCAGATTGTGATGCGATAGTTTGGATGTTACTATATCGCTCAATGGATATAATCAGGATAGCATGATAGCACCGGTAATCCTATCCAAGGGTCCAATACTGGGTATATGCTGTTACGTTCTAGTACTCGGTGAATGAATTTATTTAGAATTTTAGTTTTCAATTTCATTCACTTTTAGCGCCCACAATTCACGAGGGAATTGTCACTGTTAGTTACTGCAATAGATTTTTGTGTATATGACTTATTTATTGCGCTACTCTTTCAGGGGCCGAATGATCAAGTGTCTTTAATGGAATGAAGCTATTGCATATAACATTTTATGTCTTCTGTTAGGTGTTATTCTCTATATATTATTAGTTGGATACCCTCCATTCTGGGATGAGGATCAGCACAAGCTCTATCAGCAGATCAAAGCCGGGGCCTACGATGTAAGCGTCTGTATATGCATGTGTAATTGGGAGGCGCTGCGCGGGCATAGTACAGGGCTTTACTGAGCAGTTTTTGAATGTTTAATAGTGTCCAATTGAGAATTGGTCCAAAGCTATTGATCCAATCAGCCTCCCTGAGGCATTGCAGAGGTGTGTGTGTGCGCGCGTGCATTTGTGCATGCGGTTTAAAACAAAAGTTACACACCCTAACACACATTTTACATTTGAATAACAGTGTTCCCCTGCTATATCGCTGTTCTTCCTAGCTCTACTCTCTTCCTTCTTCCGAGCTCTACTGTTTTTTTTAAGCCATCAGTTTTTGTCTTCCTTTGCCTACTGTATTGCCGTCACATGTGGGAAAGGAGAGCCACAGTTGCCAATGCATTTTTCAGCCGTTTATTAAACGCCCGGAGAACAGGAAAACGCAACACAATAAATGCAATCATGCAGGAGCTGTTGTCAGCCACCGCTCTCACCTAGACACTCACACACAGACCCTCTGGCGTCACAGGCACACCCCACTACTCCCTGCGTCTCAAAAGGCACATGCATGTACCAACACTACAATACATACAGTATTTTCTTTACATTTTATGCTTAATTTTTTACATATGCAATGTTTAAAAGCTGTGGTTTATGTTTTGTGTAAGAGGTGTAAAGCTATAAAAGAAATGTTTTTTTTATATGTCTCGCTATGTCGCAGCTTTTCATCAAGGCGGGTGTCTCTGAAATGTATCGTCCGCAATGAAACGGGGTTCACTGTGTGCACATCCTAATCAGCCTTTTTGTGAATTCACATCATTCCTTTGAGTTCCCCTCACCTGAGTGGGACACAGTGACCCCCGAGGCCAAGAACCTGATCAACCAGATGTTGACCATCAACCCGGCCAAGAGAATCACTGCCGAGCAGGCTCTCAAGCACCCGTGGGTCTGCGTAAGTCACTCCAAAACACCAAAAGCATTGAGGAAAAAAATTTCTGAATGTGGTATCACTACCCATCTCTTGCTATATTAAGTAAGGCATTTTTAACAGCCTCATTGGATGTGTAAACGTGTGACATTTCTTTTTTCTTTCCCGCTCCCTGCAGCACCGCTCTACAGTGGCATCCATGATGCACAGACAGGAAACTGTTGAGTGTCTTCGCAAGTTCAACGCTCGCCGAAAACTCAAGGTACCAAATGAAGCTTTACCTTCTATATTTTGCATTCTTTATAAAACCTTTACATCATGGGTGGGCAAAGTTTGGCCTATGTGCAGTATTGTAATGTAACAGAGTACAGTTACCTATACTTAGAATTTTCAGGTGTCTGTACTTCATTTATATTTCTGGCAAATTTCACATTTACTCAACTAGATTTCCTAAAGAATATGCATACTTTTACTTGGATAGATTGCCCCTAGCCATCTTCGTGACTCATTCCTACAAAATAAAAACCCAAAGAAATTGTTAGTTGACTCAAAGGTTGATATCGTGGAGCACAAAGAGGAAGAATAGTCCTGCCTGTACTGATATTGTTAGGATACTGGTCCAGGGAGGTCATAAAAATGAGACACAGATAATCAAGTAGTCTTTATATGAGGCACCGGTAGAGTGTGTGTGTGTGTGTGTGTGTGTGTGTGTGTCTCTTCCCCCCCCCTCTCTCTTGCACCTTCGGGCTTAAGGCCAGCGTCGTGTGATGCCTAGGCTAACTTGGCTCGTTAGCCAACACACATCTTAAATACTTCCAACGCTTAATTGCTTTTGGTACTTAAATACAGCAAATTTCATATACTTTTAAGACTTAACTCAATATTCTACAAGGTAACTAAACTTTTACCAAAGTTAAAAGTTGTACCGTATTTTCCGCACCATAAGGCGCACCGGATTGTAAGGCGCAGTCTCAATTATGGGGTCTATTTTTGTACTTAAGCCATACATAAGGCGCACCGTATTATTCGGCGCATGCTAAAACAAGGTAACGGAAGCAAAACAGTGTGTTTGGTTACTACGGTTAATACTACGTATTTAAAAATACACTCATTTTTTTGATCAATCTTTTGTCACAAATCTATCGAAGCCCTCATCTTCTTTATCTGAATTGAACAGCTGGGCAAATTTGCCATCAAACATGCCGGGTTCCCTCTCGTCATTGTTTGAGTCAGTCTCGTTGCCTGGTGGCTGTTCAGCAATGAATGCCGGCTTTCGTGAAAGCTCAGTCAAAGCAGATACCTTAGCCCAGCCATACACAATCCATTCACATATGGTGGCGCAACTCTCCTCCCAGTCTTAGTAAAGGTGTGTTTGCCGTCTCTCATCCATCGCTCCCACGCCGCTCGCAACTTCACTTTGAACACCCTGTTTACACCAATGTCCAACGGTCGGAATTCGCTGGCAGTTGCTGCGCCACGGTAGTCCTTGCGCGGATGGAGAGAGAGCACCTTTTCATATAAGGAACAAATGTTGTTTAGCAGCATACCGGAAGTGCAGTATACCTACCGGAGGCGTGGCGGAGGCAAGCGTGCGTACTGTACGTAGCTTTACGTAATGTTCTCTAGTTGGCTTATCACTGCCAGTGTACGTATTACGTCCCTATGTCGGCGGGAAATGGTACGACAGTCAATCAAACGGAGTGCTTACCAAACTCACACAACATCATTTTGGAACTCAGTGCAGACCTAAGGCGCACCGTGCTAAAAGGCGCATCGTCGATTTTTGATAAAATGAAAGGCTTTTAAGTGCGCCTTATAGTGCGGAAAATACGGGTCTTTTTCTCAAGTATCGCGTTCAGTTACATACTGTCCGGCCCATTCCGTTCTTTAGTTTGGCCCACTAAGCATTTCCATTATCAAGGGTCCTGTAATTCCAAAAATGAAAACAGTTAGCTATATACAAACCCCTATTCAAATGAAGTTGTGATGTTGAGTACAATGATTTGCAAATCCTTTACAACCCATATTTAATTGAATCCACCACAAAGACAAGATATTTAATGTTCACACTGATAAACTTATTTTTTGGGAAATATTCAGTCATTTTGAATGCCTGCAACACGTTCCAAAAAAGCTGGGAGAGGGGACATGTTTACCACAATGTTACATCACCTTTCCTTTTAAAAACAGTGTTTGGGAACTGAGGACACTTATTCTTAATGCTCTGTAGGCCTAATTCTTTCCCATTCTTGCTTGATGTACAACTTCAGTTGCTCAACAGTCCGAGGTCTCAGTTGTCGTATTTTGCACTTCATAATGCGCCATACATTTTCACTAGGAGACATGCCTGGACTGCTAGCAGGCCAGTCTAGTACTTCCACTCTTTTACTATGAAGCCATGCTGTTGTAGCACGTGCAGAATGTGGCTTGGCATTGTCTTGCTGAAACTTGCAGATGTGCAAGTTACCCATGCCATGGGCACCAACACACCTCTATACCAACATAGATGCTGGCTTTTGAACTTTGCGCTGATAACAATCCAGATGATCCTTCTCCTCTTTGGCCCGGAGGATACAACGTCCATGGTTTCCTAAAACAATTTGAATTGTGGACTCGTTAGACCACAACACACATTTCCACTTTGCGTCATCTCAGATGAGCTTGGGCCAAGAGAAGTGGGTGTTGTGATGTATGGCTTTTTCTTTGCATGGTGCAGTTTTAACTTGCATTTGTAGATGTGATGAACTGTGTTAACTGACAATGGTTTTCTGACACGTTCCCGAGCCCACGTACAGGCAATATCCTTTACACAATGATGCCGGTTTTTAATGCAGTGGTGTCTGAGGGATCAAAGATCACGGTCATTCAGTGTTGGTTTTCGGCCTTGCCGCGTACGTGCAAAGATTTCTCCAGATTTTCTGAATCATTTGATTATGTTGTGACCGTACCTAAATTCTTTACAATTTTATGTTGAGAAATGTTGTTCTGAAACTGTTAGACTATTTGCTCAGTTGTTCACAAAGTGATGAACTTCACCCCTTCCTTGTTTGTGAACAACTGAGCCTTTCAGGGATGCCCCTTTTATACCCAATCATGACACTCACCTGTTCCCAAGTAACCTGTACACCTGTGGAATGTTCTAAACGGGTGTTTTTTGAGCATTCCTCAACTTTCCCAGTCTTTTGTTGCTCCTGTCGCAGATTTATTTGGAAAGTTTTACAGGCATGCATGCATGTTCTCCCCGTGCCTGCGTGGGTTTTCTCCGGGCACTCCGGTTTCCTCCCACATCCCAAAAACATGCATTAATTGGAGACTCTAAATTGCCCATAGGTGTGACTGTGAGTGCGAATGGGTGTTTGTTTGTTTGAGCCCTGCGATTGGCTAGCAACCGGTTCAGGGTGTACCCCTCCTCCTGCCCGATGATCGCTGGGATAGGCTCACTCACGCCCCCAACCTTAGTGAGGAAAAGCGGCTCAGAAAATGGATGGATGGATTAACAATGCTACATTTTTTTGGGTTGGTTTATTATGAAAAATGAAATCAACTAAAAATTATAATGAATTAGCTTAAAATAGTTATATTTTACATGCACATTTTAACTTTTTAACCTCATTTGTGAATTGGCTGGCCCATCTCCCCATTTAAAAAAATAAATAAATAAAAAAATCTAATAAAACATTTAAAAAATCATCATCGGTTTCCCATCCCTCGTTCAGACTCAATCGTACTTCACGTTCATGGTATATATGGCAATTTGGTTGTCTACGGCCGTGCATTTCGAGCTGATTTTTTTATTTAACTCACAAAGCTCCCAATTCGACTGAGCTAAATGTTCTTATGAGGCAGGCTGAGGCAGCTTTGAACTACTCCAGTGTGTCAAAACACATTTCACACAAAGCTGCGTTATTCACTTATCTCACAAGTGTTACGAAGTAGATGTCCTGAGCCATTGCATTTGCATTTAGAAACAGAGCACAGAGAGGTAAGACAGAGAAGACGAATCTCCTGTTTTAATTATTTTCCTCGCTCCCCCTCCTCCTTGTCTTCTTCCTCGTGCAGGGAGCCATCCTCACCACCATGCTGGTGTCCAGAAACTTCTCAGGTGGGTGTGCCCTTCGCCCTCCGCTCCCCACGCAGCACATGCAGAGCAAGGAGATGATCGATTTGATGATTGATGGATAGAGTTGGAGTCTTCTGCACCTCCCCTCCCTCCTTCCTTACCACACATGCACACCTTTAAATAACATTAATGCACAAACAAGGAATAACTTGAATATGATTGTGATGTAGCAGACATATATTATTGACTCTAGATGGATGTCACTTGTCTTTGTCCATGCTAATATTTTTCTCCCTTTGTGTGTCTGTGTGTGGTGTCTGAGAGGGAGTGTGTGTGTGTGTGTGTGTGTGTGTGTGTGTGTTTGTCTGAGTGTGTTTGCCTATCCTTTTTTTCTGCTGCCTGTTGAGCATTTGCATGTTAGCAAGATTGTGTGTGTGTGTGTGTGTGTGTGTATATATAGATATATATATACATATACACACACACACACACACCTGTATAGGGACAAAGTGATAGTGGTTGTGTATATATACACACACACACACACCTGTATAGGGTCAAGTGTGGTGTCGTAAAAACAAGATTGGGATTTTTATCTGGGCCTGCTACTGAAAGTGACTTGTTTTGGGGCCTTATTCCAAGGTGTTTGTTTAGTTTTCTTAATTTTGTTTATTCCATGGGCTGTGATTTCGACCCGAGGCCTAGGAAACCACGGGGGTGCACCTCTTTATTTTTGCTTCCAGTCCACTTCTATCAAGCGCTGGTGATATATAGTTGAGCTTTAATCCGCATGCCCCATGGCTTCCTAGGCCCCCCGCGGTCGAAAGCGCAATTTGCATAGCACCTCCCAACTGTAGCATTTCTTGTCCAATAGTGGGCCGGCAGCATACCAACTCTGCTGCTGCCGCCTCCTCCACTGCCTCACTGGCTCAGGAAGGTACGTCCCAGAAGACACGCCCATCCACTTCCTCGCTACAGTCACACACACACACTTCTTTCTGGTGCTGAAGCATCGTCATGAACACACATTTAGCTCATCCACACAGGCTGTACGCGGATCCCTTTATATGGTATATAAAAAATATTCAAGTTTTTAAAAAAAGAAAAATGCATATGCACAGATGCATCTCAACAAATTCAAATATCGGTGATGTTTAATTTAAGTAGTTCAATTCAAAAAGTGAAACGTATTTAGTTTTTTTTATAATTTGGATGATTGTAGTTTACAGCTAATGAAAACGCACAATTGATCTCAACAAATGAAAATATTGCAAAAGAAACGATCAGTGTTTTTTTAATATGAAAATTAGGTAGGATTTGGCCTTCTGAAAATAATTTACTTGTTTCATGAATCTGTAAAATATATCCATATACTTTCCTGTATTTGTAGTTCAACACATATACTGCAAACATGATCCCATAACACTTAAATATCATTTCAAACTCATCTTTCAACATTAAAATTGCTTACAGATGTACGCGTGTACATGCAGCAAAAACTCAGTCCCTTACACTAACAACCCAGGCTAAACTAGCTCGTTCCAGACACAAAAACGTTAGTCTCTCAGTTGAAATGTATCACTTCAACATACAGTACTTTCTTTAGACCAATTACTACGTTTCGAGAAGTCAGGGCTATGGCACCATCTTATGGCATCTTACTGTTACAAAGATCACTCAAATCGCAAATGCATATGAGTTGTTCTGTCAGTAATTAAGGACAGGTTGCACAGGAAAAAAACATGAGTGGGGTCAATGGCGAACGGCTAGGGGTTCCATGTCGTGAAAGGAACTTTTTTTCTACAGCATTCAAATTCAAAGTATATGATTGAGACCATATGGCGCACTCCAAGTGTCATTTTTAATGAGTGGGAGGACTTTTAAAGGTCTTCAAAGGTCTTTTAATGTGACTTTCTTAAACATGCAGATACCCTGCCCACAAGGAATAAATTGTCTAATTTGAATTAATGCAACAAAATCACATTCAATGCATCATTTAATGATAATCAGTTCAACTCAGAGCATTATTATTTTTTTTCCCCCACATCTCAGCCTCACCCTCTACACCCTTTGTTACCCACTTGACCACCACTACTGCCACAAATTCCACCACACTCATTCCATCTCCAAAAATGAGCTATGTCGCCACATCTGACAAGCTCCATCCCGACCTCCGGCTGACCCCTGGGCACTCTCCGAACAGGCGTGCGCCTGCGAGGATGTGCTCGGGGGCTGCATGGGATGAGGAGGGGCGATGTATCCTGGGGGCGGGGAACTGACACTGCAGGGGGCCGGCAAGAGCTGGGTTGGCGTGCTGCCATCGTCGGACCTGGGTCTGCTGGGGAGGGATAAGATGCGGATGTTGGAAAGGGGGGAGGGGTCTTTGGGGATGAGAGCTTTAGATGTGAAACGGAAGGTGGGCTTCCGAATGATTCTCTCCTCTCTCGTCCCCCGTCCCTCTCCGGTGATCTGTTTTAGTACTTACCACACATGCCTCCATGAAGGAATGCTTCGATCTAGGGCTGAACGATGAAGATTGCGATTTGTTGTCCTCCCTTTTCTGCCATTTTATTTTATGAATGTAACATTTTTCGGAACTGCATGTAGTTTGTTTTTCCCAGTTGTGTTGCCATATGAAGTGCGTTTAATATAAACATTATTCCATGGACATGTAGGGAGTAAAATGTTTATTTAATTTTTGGTGTGTGAGGACTGGGCAGAATGGTGGTAGAGTGCAGGTATAATAGTTTTGGGGTTCAAATCTCTTCTCCTTTCTGTGTTGAGTGTGCATATTCTCCTCGTGCTTGTGTGGGTTTTCTCTGTGTACTCAGGCTTCTTTCCTAATTGCAAAACCATGCATTAGGGTTCATTGAAGACTCTAAATTGTCGATAGGTGTGTATGTGAACGTGAGTGGTTCTTTGTCCATGTGTGCCCTGCGATTGGTTGGCGACCAGTGCAGGGTTTACAAAGTCTGCTAAGATAGGCAGCCCTAATCAGGATAAGTGGTATAAAAAATGGATGGATAGATATTTAAGGGTTCGTATAAGAGCGTACTTGGAAAATGTTCTTCCCAGGTAAAGGAGTCTTCAAAACGTTTGAAAACGTTAGAACTTGGTGAAGATCAGGTTGCCACACCCGTCTGTCTGTCTGTTGACGAGTCAACGCTGTGTTAAAAAGACACAAAAGATCTGTTGCTCTACCCTTGACTTGATTTTTTTTACTTTTGAGGCCCGTATTAGCGGCTGGCTAGTAGTAGTAGTAATAGTGTTACTAGTCGAAAATGGTATTTTATCGTCTCGCAGTACTGTCTCCAATGCAATGTATCGTTCAGCCCTACTCCAATCCAACATGGAATACACAATGGCATGGTTTCCCTTGAATTGGCAAGTACTAAAATCAGATGATCCTCATCCCGAGGGTGGGAATGTGCTCTGAAGGTCGGCGATTCCGATGGTGGCTCCATTAGATTTGAGTGCAGGACAGTGTAGAGAAGAGCAGGTTCTCAGTCACTGTTCTCTACCACATGGGAGGGTCTGCTTTGCTCTACACTGTGCATGAATCAGAGTTGGTATAGCGGTGGATTAAAACATGAAGAGGGAAGCAGATGTTGCTTTGGGAATGTCTGAGTGGTGCGCTGAGATTCCGGGAGGTGCTTGTGAAGGTTTGATTGTCAGCTATGAAGCCATTTTAAAGGTTTGCGGGCTTCCTGGACCAAGTTGCCTGTTTTGTAAGTTGTTGTTTTTTTTCCTCGTCAATATAAAGTGTGACATCAGCTCTTCTCCATTGTTTAGCTCTTGTATTTCCTTCTCCACGGATGGTGTCAATCATCACTGCAATATCACTGATACTGTAACTGCTTCCTTGCACCCTTTTTTGCAGATTGTGGCCCAGGGTGTGATGGCTTGAGCATCGTGTTGCCTTTATTTATATAAGCCTCAATGCTGCGCGATTGTGTATTGTGTTCCATGCAGGAAGATGTTTTGCCTTGCTGCCTCTCGAATGTGTGGTTATAAATACAGTGGAACCTCTAAGCTCGAACGCGCTCGATTCAAGACTCGGGAAACTTCTGATTTAGTCAAATGAATAATGGAAATGGAATTCATCTGTGTCAGCATAACACCTTTACGAAAGGTACAAGCAATGTTTTGTCAAAAGATAATTTTGTTTGTTTATGTCTTAAGTGTTTAAACGAAGTTAGCCAATGTGAATTGGGAGGGGAGTTTCTTCCAATATAGACGACGGGAAATTATCTAATTTTACTTAATTGGACCGAAAAACAAATATTTACAACAAATAATTTGTTCATCTTTCAATGCCAGCAACATATATTGACAGGCAGAACAATTACATACTCTTCTACTAGATGGCAGAAGGCACAATTAACCGGTGTATCCACCTGTTGCCGTTCATACAACAAAATAATAGCGTTGTGCTGAAATTAAATTGGCCCAGATTTCATGAGTACAGTTATGAGTAAATTGAGATGAGAACATCATTATTTCAGTGTATATAAGTTTGTAGCCTAATAGTCAAGCAGCATATGCAGTCATTCTGCACGCCATCGCTATAATTTCCTGAAATTGCACTACCGTCAGGACAATCGACGTTTAGAGATTCCATGCATTTTATCGCATGTTCTCGGAAGGCGCCGTCTCTGCCGCTCTCTAAATCCGTCTATTCCACCCAGCCTTGCCGCCGCCATCTTCTGGCTCACCTTCACAAAGTGCAGCAAGGGTGAAGGGGTGACTTTAGCGAGCGGATGAACCCGGCTTCCGGCTGTATTCTGAATGTTGCCAAATGGGTTGTGTGATGCTGGTTATCAGGAATGTTTTTCTGTGGATGCTGCATCACAGGGTTGAGATTTTTTTTTAATTAGAAAAAAGCCTTTGTATCAACAGCAAAGCATGACTTTTCACTTTATTTTTGCCACCTTTTGACTTTGTGCCCCTTTTCTTTGTTCTCCTGTGTCTGACCCCCATCCCCACCCCCCTCCCACACACACACACGCGCACACACACACACACACGCACACACCACCACCACCCTACTTTTCCTCCTGGAAGGTAAGAAACACAAGATTGTTTTTGTGTGTCATAAGACTGTGTGGATTGAAAGGTGACCAGGGCCCTTTAAGAGAAATCAATGATTATACATTAAGCCAGCTCACGGCTCTCCTTTTAGTTTTGCGGGGGTCCTTCCTTCCGGACAGGAAATGGATTCAGGAAGTTTACTTTGCGCTCAGGTTTCTTCTCGTATACCCAAGTGGCGATGAATGGATTATGATAGGAATGGGTTTAGCAGAGGTTAGCCAACTGTACAACCAAGAAAAGAAAAAAAAAAAGTTTGACATAGCTGACATCATCCCCATGTTTGCTGCCTTTACACTTTCCCCCCGTAAGAGTCGACCGTTCAATTCATCGGCAAATGTGAAACTCAATTTTCTGCCCATCTCTCTCCCTTTCTATCCTCCTCTTTTCCCTCACCCCCCCCCCCCCCCCCCCCACACCTCTTTTCACAGCATGCAAAAGTTTACTCAACAAGAAATCCGACTCTGCTAAGGTAAGGTTGTTTTGTCACCATGATGAAATGTTCTCACACCTCCCCGTTTTTCTTTTGAAATATTCTCATTGAGTCGATTGTTCCTGTTTCTGTTTTTAGCTCGCATCTCCACTCATTTTAAGTGGACTCTTTCGAGAAGTCCATGTCCTGAGATTGGATTTCTTTTTTTCCACTCACTCAATCAAATTAACAATCAGTCCTTGCTCTTTTAAAGATTCATATTTTTTTTATGGTACCTTTTTTCGCTGTTCTCTTTTCCAATAAATCTCTATTAAGCATCATTCCCCTCCTCCTGCCTACCTCTCTTCCTCCTCCTCCTGCCCCTGGGGTCTCTGTGCAGTTAAGTGGTAGAGGCATGGAGAGTTATTGAGGCAGTAAAAAGGATGATCAAAAGGCCATTCTGTGGCACTCACCCTCTCATTTGCCCTGTTAGCTCTCAACAGCTTGCGAGCCTTGACTAACATTAGCCCCATTTCCTAAAAGGCGTATGATTCTAATCTGTGTGTGTGTTCACTCTGAGTGTTTGCGTTGTCGTCCCAGCCTTCCACCAACAACAGTAAGAACAGTATAGTGAGCGCCATCAATGCCCTGAAAGACAGCAACATGGCGACCAACGCCCAGATGGTACAGTAGGCCCGCCGCAGTGTTGGTCCCTGCATTTTAACGCCCCCCTCATTAGTTGTTTATAGCGCCATCATCTTTGTGTTCGTGATTGCTTGTCGTCCTTGTTCATCCGCCATCCAGAATGTGTTGCACCTATCCTCTGTAGGCTCGCCCACTGAGGTGCAGTTGTGTTTGAAAATGCACAATACAGAAAAATCTTAGGCCACCACTAGCTATCTTTTTTTTTTTAATGAACTTTTCTGTGCGCTGGAGCGCCACCAGCAAGCACTCGGGGCAGAAAAAAAAGAACTATAAATTGGAAGGAAATTGGTGAGCATATGTATCTGACCTGGGGCAATCTTTGGCCGGGCGACATTCGGAGTAGGCATGGGCGTTTTCTCTGGAGCTCTAGCATTTGTGCCTGACCTGAGGCCACTCTTGGGCGGTCAACATTCCGAGTCGGTCTGGGTATTCACTCTGGAGCTCCAACAACAGGAAAAAAAAAATAATTGCCACTTCAGCAAATCTAATGATGGCCTATGACTTTTTGATCGATATAGGATATGGATACAAGTATTGGAACACGTTGCTTAAACTCTTCTAGGAAGACTTTCTACAAGATTTTTAAATTTATTTTGTAATATTTATCAACACATCCAGAAAAAGAGCATTTGTGACACATTGATTTTTCTTTTTTTTTTTACTTCATGGAATACTGATGACATTTAAATGTCAGGATGCACATGTTCGTTTTGATGTCAAAGGCGCATGATCTCCAAGATGACGTGTCAGCACAGAACTGTAGTCTGGATTCAACTCACCATGCCTGTTGATTTTTGCTTTACAGTGTTACCCCGATTAGTATTGTGTTCTGCTGTATATATTCTATCCAACTTGATAAACAACCCATTTGCTACCATCAGCTAGCTTCATCTTCCACGTTTCTGTGTTCCTCCTCTCTGTAACCCGCAAAACCTTAGTTGTATTGCTGCACTGTGGTAGCATGTTGTGATTTTTGGAAAACTAGGACGCATTGCATCGTTTTGCTTATATAATGCGCAATCTGGTCTGCTTAACAGCCGGAAGGGGGAGGTGGGTGGGGTGGGACAAGTCAGTTGCCTAAAATCTACGGTTTAGTCAAATCCCAATTAACCTATGACTGAGGTGTTTAAAAGGCACATTTCCACCAAGTGGTCCAGTTCAGTTCACCACAATACGATCTGGAAGGGGTAAGTCCCCATCTTGTTTTTAATAAGCGGGCTGGCAATAGCTGCATCCACTACATAAATAGCGTGACTCTTTATTTATTATATATATGTGTGTGTGTGTGTGTGTGTGTGTGTGTGTGTGTGTGTATATATATATATATATATATATATATATATATATATATATATATATATATGTTTTATGTTGTTGTTGTTTTTAAGAACAAACACTATATTTGTGAGGGGGGAAAAGGCAAACAAACAAATACACTAACACAGTGATGACGAGAGAAATTAATACATGTTCGAAAGTTGGCCGAAACCTTAGTGTTTTGGCCCGCAATTAGGTAGGGTCTAATGGTCCAGTGGTGTATTCAAAAAGGAGTTCAACCTCTTCCGTGACGCTTGTAACTCAAAACACTTTTAATCTATTAATCAGCTCCACCCCCCGCCCCAAAACATCAACAAATATTTTGGGAATTTGTTTTTCAATTTAAAAAAATAAAAATAAAAAAAAAAACATTCAAATTTTTCGCAAATGATCAGGCATATATGCCTGAGAGTATTGTTATATTGTCGATCTACATGCAAACTTCAACTCTTGACTGGTAATAAACATCTTAGTCTTTTTTTGAAGAATTATTACTATCGGCCAAACTGCTTCTTGTTGTGAAGTGAATTGAGTTGCTTCGCTGAAGCCATGTAGCACAAATCTTTGCTCGCAAGTCATAGCAAAAATCAACTGAACGATAGCTCGTATCTCAGAAAACTCATAAGTCTGGTCACTTGTATTTTAAGACACCACTGCACATGTATTTTGGCTATTCGGCACAGAACCTTCGGTCCAGTACAGAGGCATACTGTGTTTACACATCACGAACATATTAGGTAATGGAAAGGATCTGCCTCGTGTTCTAGCCCGACTTCTACTCCGCAAACAAATATATTGCAGCTCCACCTCGGGCTAGCAAACATCCCTTTCATATAAAGAATACAAACTATTGATGTTGCACTTAACTAAAACAAAAAGATTGGAGCGGTTTTTTTTTCAAATCAGAAATCATAAATTTTACTGTAAACATTATGTCAGACTCATTTGTTGGAGAATTTACTGCTAGCAGTTTGCAGCTTTAGGTTTCATTTTAGATCTGAACCATGACTGTAAAACCATGGTTCGTACAGAATCGTGATTTTATGCCATACTGTTAAACCTCGTGAATTAGGGCTAGGCATTTGACCATCTGCTGTTGTTACTCCTCACGGAAAGGTGCCAAAAAGTGTTTTGTCCCAAATAAGTTTGGTGCATCCATACCAGACTGAATAGCTTGGTGGAAACGTGACATATGTTGAGAGTATGAACATGAATGACTGTTTTGCTTTTGCATGGCAGGAATCTCAAAGCACGGTGGTGCACAACCCCCCTGATGGCGTCAAGGTGAGATGCGTGTGTGCGTGGAAAAATACAGCAGCTTCTCTCACCTCTGACCAAATGTTGTCATGCCTGTACCTTTTTGTTGTTGTTGTGCAGGGCTCAACAGAGAGCAACGCCACCAATGATGAGGAAGAAATGAAAGGTAGGCAAGGTACTCCCATTTGCTTTTCACTCTGTTTTTATTTGCTCTCCCTACCAGTGAGGTGTGACTATTTGGGTGGCAGGTGTGTGGAGACACGCTCTTGACAGTGTGTTTGTACATGTTGTGCGTCTGGCTGCATTGTGCGTACGTGTGCGCGCGTGTGTGTGTTCTAGCGGACAATTCAGCGCTGAGTCAGAGTAGCGCCACTGAGGAGATGCCCCCACTTCTGCCCTCACCTCAAAGCTCACCTGCCAGTAAGTTTTCTTGAAACGGGAAGCTTTGCGGTGGAGCTAACAACCAAGCCCCCTAAAACCCTTAAACCTCCCACCCAACACTCTCACTTCCTCCCCCAAACTCTCACCTCAGCTTCCTCCGGTCACCAGCAGTGATGTCTTACACCTTCACTCTGACCTGCCAAGCTGCTGTGCTGAGGGTTCCCACTGCTTTTTGGCGTTTGTATACTTTATATTCTCAGGAAAAATTTTGATCACAGCGTTCCACACGGCTGCTTAAAACTTAAAACTCATTCACTGCCAGTCCTCTGTTTTTTTATTTTGTATTTTTTATTTTTTTAAGTAACTTCCTCTTGTTTACACTAAAGGAACATAAATAACATGCGCAGAGGCCCAAAATTGCATGTAGATAACTACACAAGTGTCAACACTAGGCAGCAACAACGCAGAAGTGAACAGTAATACATGATTAACGTTAGCGTTAAGTTGACCTGGGCTAAATCTACAGTACCCCATCTCTAATACATCTTATTTACACCATATTTATTGGCCTATACTTTTTAGACTCAAAGCAGGTGTGTTTTTTTAAGTTTTTGGTCTTATTTGCGAAATATAAATGTCACCACTCAGAGCATTTATACTGCACTTGCATTGACAGATATCTGATACATATAATTTTTATCCAAGAAGAGGCCTTCCTCCTATCTGAAGATATATAGTTTTTTTTAAAATTATTATTTACATTGCAATGATGCATATCTCTATTGTGCCTCACGACAGCAAAAAAATCTGAATTATCATGTGAACCAAGTAGTGTCAGTCCAGCTTTCATGTGATGCAGTAAAATGTATACTGTACATTTTCTGTTAGGTACCATAACAGGCTTGAAAATTAGCTTGATTTGGAGGGGTAAGGTGTATGAACCCTGTGATCAATTTAGTTTGCCCAATTCCGGCTTTCGTGATTCTGTAGTCATCATGGAGAGCTCCATGAAAAAAAACCCAAATGCGATAGTTGAGTAAACCTGACTAGTCTGATGATCACTCTACAATTTGAATAAGGTATGAGTTCAAAATCCTCACCCAATGTAATTTGGTGGTAAACGTGATTATTTGGTTTGGTCAAGCAATAATGTAGAGATTGACTTTATAGCTCAGCCCACTTTCCCTTGCATGTGTGCTGCTGCTTCTCTGCATGGAATACAATAATTGGAACTTCCAGTCGAGGCTCAATTCGCTCCGGCGGTGTCGGCGTGTTCCCAAATTGTGTAATTAAAAGTAATTTTGACCAACTGTGGCTGCCTCAAAATGATATTTAAAAAAAAAAAAAAAAAAAACAGACATTAAGAGCCAAAGTTGTGCTGAGACCCTCAGACTACTAGAGTACTCTCAGCTGTGGCATACACTCCTGACAGAAAGCAACTGAAGCCACGCAAAAGCCATCAGGGCCACTGTGGGAACCCTGAAGTGTGTGTGTTTTGAGTGTGTGTTGTGTGATCACTGCATTTTCCCCTCTTGTTCTGAATGTGACAGCTCCAGCTGGACGACGTCCTCGCTGCCCTTGCACCCGCGTGCCCGGAACCTTCTCATACCCACTTTTTCCATCTCTTTTTCCACCAACCCCTCTGTTACTCTATTTATGTGTTTTTGGGTTTAAAAATATTTATTTTATGCATTTGTCTTTTTCTTTTCTTCTTTTTTTTCAAGAAAGACATTTTAGGATGGTTACATCCCAGGAATACTATTTTCTGTGTGGTCACTTGTTGCTAGGCTGACTCCATATCTCAATTATATCTTCTCCAAGTATGCCTGTCATCAAGGGAACTGGATTTTATCACAGCTGACTTTGGGCGAGAGACAGGATATATCTTGGACTGGTCATCAGTCAATTGCACGGCACAAATAGACAAACAACCATTCACATTGACAACTAGGGACAATTTAGAGTGTTTTTGTTTAGGAGTGCAGTGTTTTTGAAGGAAGCGATTCAAACACAGAACTTGTGACAGTTTCAGACTTGATAACCACATGTACCAATGTGCCAGCCTCATTGCCACACCACAGGCCAATTTTAAACCTGTAACAGAAACAGACGCTATGGAAATTATTTTAAGATTGGTCAAAAATAGTGCTAATTTAGCAAATTAATTTCTACTACATCGTGTGTTGGTGCGAAAAGAAAAATGGTACCACTGCTAAAAGCTTTAGATCAATGAAAATAGATTGTCCCATTCTTCAATTGCAATTGTTTTTATTGTTTGTCTTTTCCTGGAAATTACTTTCGCCTGGCATCCAATTGGCTAAAATGGCCTTGTACTTGTGGTTTCTAACGACACCTGCTGCTCTTGGCATGTATTGGACAACCTGCCAGTGCGTTCGTATTGTGTAACTCACTATATTCTACACTTAAGAGATCCCTGATAATCTTTTCCCCGCTTGTCAGAAACACCTGCACCAAACAAACGGCAGCGGAGGCTCCCCCCCCAAAAAAGTGCCCCCTTGCCCGCCGGCAACGCCAATGCTGCCTTCTGTACTCTCCTCAAAGGACACTGTTTTGTCGTCCCAAGCATTAAGAGCAGAGTGCGTAGGGCCAGCAGTTACATGACTTGCACAGCATCAGAATCCGAGCCAAACTCATCCCGCTACCAGCTGCCATCTTGTTCTCCTGAATCTGTGTATCATGTTTGTTTTTTTTCAATTGGCAATCCAAAATTACAAAAATGAAAAAGCGACAGATTTTATTTCTTAATCCAACACATAAAAAGGAAACAAAAAATTCCGTTTCATATTTCAGTTTTTAAAAAAAACATGATCAATCCCTTTTCACATTTAGATTTTTAATTGACCATTGAAAATAGAAAGATGGAATGATTCTCCTGTGTGCCTGCTTGTTTCGAACAAAAATCTTTGTTTTGCCTTTAACTGCATGAGACTGACATTTTGCTAATTTCCATAACCTCTCGTTGGTGTCCATCCTTCTATGTGTGTCTGTGTGTGTTGACCGTCCATTGTGTGTTTCAGTACCACCGCATGATATAAAGCGCATGGCTTGGAACAGCACGGGCAACAGTGACTCTGAACAGTCCTGCGCGCCCGCCGTCACCATCGCCGCTCCAGTAGGGGGCAACAATTCTGCCACTGCTAAATGCAACGTTAAGCAGAGTAAGAACACAACCTACACGTACTGACCGCCTGCCTGCCGCTACCGACTCCACCCCCTGCTGGCCACCATCATGCGCACTCAAGATTTCATGCTTTGAAATGACTGCCAAACAAGAGCTTCTCCTACAGTACAGTCAAAACCATACCTCGGAACCCTAATTTAAAACCCTAGACGTGGCTAGAAACCATGGTTTGAAACCCTTGCCTTGGCTTGACTTGAAACGCTAACCCTGGCTTGAAAGCTGAATTTGAAACCGTAACCTTGGTCATTTCAAATGGTAAACCAGGCTTTAACGCCTACCCTTGACTTGAAATCCTAATTTCAAACCCTGAAGCATGCTGCACACCGAGTGATGCAGCCAAACCCGAAACAATTTGCAGCAACTATTTGTTTGGCGACTTATTTTTATGAGAATTGCCGATGCAAGATGCATCAACGTCGCAGATTACAGCCCATCAAAATGCACATAAATTTACAAACACACAAAAAATACGAGTTTTAAGCGATATTGTTAAAAACCACTCACTCTACTCAGACCCATAATTTTAAACCATAATTTCAAACTCTTACCTTGTTTGAAACGGTAGCCTGGTTAAAGCCCTCACTGTGACTTGAAACTCTAACCCAGGCTTGAAACCACACTTTGACACACTAACACAAAAAAAAAAAACCTATATTCTCACCCTAACCCAGTCTGTAACCCATATTTTGAAAGTCTAACCTAAACCATACTTTGAACCCCCAACACTTGTTTGAATCTGTAATCTGTCAGGGATAAAATCATACTTTGAAATCTTAAAGCCATGTTTAAAACCCTTGTTTAAAACGCTTACCCAGGATTAAATCTATTTTGAAACCCTAACCTTGATTTGAAACAATAGTTTTAAATCCTAAATCCTAACTGTGACTTGAAACCTTCCTTTAAACCCTCTCGTCGTTAACCCAAAACTGGTCCCAGCTGGTTTGAAGCATACAGAATTCAACATTTGTGAGTGGGGTCTTGCTGTAATGGATTGACGTGTGTCCGAATACTTTGGTACGCATTCAGACCAGTTCCTGTAGCCATTGGCTGGCGTCTAGCTGTGGTACACAGTGTCGCCCCCTGTCAGTTTTGCTCAGCCGAAGGCCAACTGACAGTCAGCAGACGGAGATTGCAAAGAGAGAGCGACAGTGTTCAGAGGAGGTGTCGCGTGTTGAAGCTTGACTCGCTCGCTCGGTTTTCGTGGGTTTTCACGAGGAGCAAAGTGTGTTGGACCTTGTTAGCATTTGTTTGCGCTAGTTAGGATTTGTGATCCAGTCTGTGTCCCTCAGCCCGCAAGCAGGAGATCATCAAGATCACCGAGCAGCTGATTGAAGCCATCAACAACGGAGACTTTGACGCCTACACGTGAGTGACTGTGTGCTTTGGGGCTTTACTTCTTACCGACTCTGAATTCTCACACATCTCTTTGCATTCGTCGTCGTTGCCCGCGCAGGAGGATTTGTGATCCCGGGCTCACTTCCTTCGAACCCGAGGCGCTGGGAAATCTGGTGGAAGGCATGGACTTTCACAAGTTCTACTTTGAAAATTGTGAGCACAAACGGACTCGCTTTCCATTTGACTTTAAACCCCGTCGCCTTGAAATGTTCATCTGAAAGCCTAATCCTGACTCAAACCCCTAATTTGAATGCCGAGCCCTAATTTAAAACCATAATCCTGATTTGAAACCCTAATACCGACATGCCGCGACCCTAATTTTTAAACCCCAACATGAAATGCTAACCCAGACTTGAACCCTGCTTTGAAACCCTAACCCTGGAGCGTAACACTTCTTGGAGACCCTATCCCTTTGAAACCCTACTTTTGAGCCCTAACCCTGATTTGAAACTCTTGAGTGAAACCGCATCGCCTTGCAATGCTAATCTGAAACCCCAACCCTGGCCAGAAACCCTTATTTGAAACCCTAACCCTACTATAAACCTTTGCATGATACCCTACTTATGGCTTTTAAACCATATCTCCTTGTGAAATCCTAATTTTGAAACCTTCACTTTTGTTTGACAACCTAGTCCCAGCCTGAAACTCTCATTCACCCTAATACTTCCTTGAAACCCTAATAAGGACTAGAAACCCCGATTTGAAATCCTAACTCTGACTTCAACCCTATTTTGAATCACGACCATGTCTCAAAAGCCTAGTTTGAAACCCAAACCCTGTCTTTAAGCCCTACTTTGAAAGCTTAACCTTGGCTTGAAACCCTACTTTGTTCACCCTTCTTGTTGAGCATTGTACTGATGTTCAGTTGCTTCTCTCGGGAGCAGCAATAACCACCGTTCCGTGTGTTTGATTCCCGTCTGCCCAATTGTGCGCAGTGCTGAGCAAGAACAACAAGCCGGTGCACACCACCCTGCTGAACCCGCACGTGCACCTGATCGGCGAGGACGCTGCGTGCATCGCGTACATCCGCCTCACGCAGTTCGTGGACTCGGGCGGTCGCCCGCGCTCCAGCCAATCAGAGGAGACCCGCGTGTGGCACCGCCGCGACGGCAAGTGGCTCAACGTTCACTTCCACTGCTCGGGAGCGCCCGCCGCGCCACTACAGTGATCAGGTACGGCGCATGGAACCCTACCTTCACGTTATGCTGCTGCACTTAAACTCTATATGCGCACAAACATTTTATGGTCATGTGGGGCACCCCACAAATAAAAACTAACTCTAATTTAAAACCTTATCCTGATTCAAAACCTTAAGTGTCTCGAAACCCGAATTTAACACCTCAAAGCTAGCTTGAAACCCTACTTTGAATGTCTAACCATGGCCAGAAACCCTACCTTGAAACCTTAACTCTTGTTTGAAACCCTGCTTCATAGCCCTAAACCTACTTTGAAACCCTTAACCTGCTTTTAAACCCAAACCCTGGCTTGAAACACTAACTCTCTCTTGAAAACCTACTTTGAAACCCTAATCCTAGCTTTAAACCCTGACCCGTTTTTTAACAGAATAATAGCAATATAGTAGAAGAAGAAAGTTACGCTTGAACTTTTTTTCACAAATTAGGAAGATTACACACCTCTGAGTATTATATATACAGCTTTTGTGTGTGAATGTTCGTTATTAGAAGATGAATCTCTCCCATGACGTGACCTTTAAAACACGCTCAGGGAGGGCAGAATAACATACTTAACGTCACACGCTTGCTGCAAGCAGCACTGGTTCATTTAGGGTACTTCTGCAACGCAGGAACTTGCATACACACCGCGCGCCGTTCGGCGCATTTTTCGATTGTACTGTTTTTAATGATCGAATCCAAAATCGAAACGTGATTAAATTTCGATTAATCGCCCAGGCCTACTTGAAACCCAAACCCTAATTAGGAACACTACTTTGAAATCCTAACACTGACTTGAAACCCCCCTTGTTTGAAACCCTAACCCATGCTTAAATCCATAAAACTGGCTTTGAACCATAATTTGAAACCCAAAACCTTATTTCAACCCTGACCTAAAAATGTATCTCACGTTTTTTTTTTAAAGACTTAAAAAGTGATTGCGTCCTTGTGTTGTTTGTCCCCTCAGTGGTCCTGAGCCTCCACTCTGCTGGTGGAGGTGTTTTTGGGGGCAGTTTTTTTCCGGCGAGTGTGTTTCGGGGGCCCGTCCCCCCCGCGTGGATTGGCTAGCGCCAGGAGCCCGGCCGGGCCAGACGGCGTCCCTCTCCGCGACCACCAACCAACCCCGTCTCTCCTTTGACCCCGCCGGGGGGGCACCGGCCGAGCACAAGATAACGCCCGGCCCCCCCTGCCACTCACCGCCGCCGCCCCCTCCCCCCACGTGGGATGTGATGCATGCATCTTGGCACCTGCCTGAGCGCGGAGGGCGCGTCTTTGTCCTCTCGCACCTCCCTTCGGCGGCCGTCTTTCGTCAGCCCTGCGCCGGATGAGGCGTCGCGGGGGAGGAGGCGACTTACACTTGTGACAGTTTATGAGTATGAGTTATGAATATACTGTGTAAATTATGACTTAGATGTTCCAGAAAACCACCAAAACCCCAGCAAGCATTTATCTTATCTTTGTGATGAGGGAGGAGCGCAAATGTTGGCTTTTGTCGTGACATAAAAAGCGCTTGTGACCTGCGCGTTTACGCAAATAGAGAAAACGAGAGAATCGGAGGAGCGCGTGGACGAGTCTGAGCGGGTGACGGCGAAACTTGATATCATGAAGCACCAAAGTGTAGAACTTTAGGCTTTTTACATGTTTTCGTTGAGTGTGCCCGTTTTCTCTTCCCACACTTTGGAAAACTGATTTAAGCTTGTGTTGTGTTTTTAGTGTCCTGTGACAAACTTTTATCTCGCTTGATTTATTTTTTTATTTTTATTCCTCCCCCCGCCCTCCCTTCTGTTTTTTTTCATCCAACCGGCTACTTTTTAAAAAGTGCTTTTTTAGAAGAGGAAAAACAATGAAGTTGAGGGTTTTTTATCGTGAGTTGAAAAAACCGCTTCCCATGCACATCCTGTCCTGTCTTGTCTGTATGCAACAGTAGGGGGGTGCGGCGGGGAGGGCGCGCCACTGCGAGGCGGGCTGCCTCGCGTGAGCCATTTGCATGTTTTCCCCGGCCGCCTCGTCCTCGTACGTCAGTCTGTCCTTCGCTTTCGTTTTTTTCCCTCTCTGCTTCCTGTCGGGGCCTGGTTTGTTCCTTATCACTGTGTAAATACAGTGTGTGTATAGATGTATGTAGAAATGTGTATCATATGTACATGCATCCTGTGTACCTCAACTGTTCCTTTGAGAGAGTTTGCAGATACAATTTAAAAATATTTTTACTAGCAGCCTAAAGTTTTGCATCCCACTACTTTTGAGAGATCATATCACGCACGCACGCCTGGTGCTGTGTAACATATCCGCCCAACGGTGTAGTGTGATCCCCACCTGCTCCGATAATGTTGTGATCTGCACCTGCCCCACCATGTTGTATATCCACACCGCCCCACTGAATTGTGTCAGACCCTCGCGCCGCATGATGTTGTGATCTGCAACTTTGCTGCAACGTTGTGTGATACGTTCCGCCTCGCAATGTTGTGATCCTCACTCATCCCTAATGTTGTGATCTTCACCCACCACACAATGGTGACGCACAGCGACCCACTATATTGTGTGATCTGCACCCACCCCACTGTTGTTGTCTATGTTACCAAATCCACTATTTTGTGTGATCTATGATCTGATCCGCCCACAATGTTTTGTGGTCTGCACCGCCTCGCAATGTTGTGTGATCCCTACCCGTCACATAATGTTGTGACCTTGACCCGCCCCACAATGTTGTACAATCTCCCTCCGCCCCACAACGGTGTGTGATTCACACAGGCCCAAAATGTGATCCAATCTGCCTCACCTTGTTGTGTGAGCCGCATTGGCCTACAATGTTGTGATCCACACCTCCCCACTATTTTGTGTGAGCTGCACCCACCTCACTATGTTGTTGTCTATATCCCTCTCTTTTGTATGATCTGTACCAATCCCACAATGTTGTGTGGTCCACAATCTTCATCCACCGACAATGTTATTGGCACCCTGCCCACAGTGTTGTGATACAAACCGTCCCAAAACGTTGTGATCCACAATGTTGTGTGATCCACAGCCACACTGTTATGTGCACGCCATAGTGTTATGATCCACAACGTCCCAAAATGTTGTGATCCACACCGCCTCATTTAGTGATATGCACCCACCCCACAATGTTGTGTGCTCTTTACCCTCACGTATGATGTCACCACCATTTTTTTTGTGCTGCTGTTTGTCGTCAGCTGTCAACTTGTCTTTTCTTTTTTTTTCTTTTTTCTTTTTTTTTCCCCCCCCCCCCCCCCCCCCTCTGTAATTTGCCGGGTTTCTCAGCTTTAGTTCTGCATGTGACCAGCAGGAAGGGATGCAAGGAAGTGAACGCGACAAACACATGCACGGATTTGATTACGATTACAACCTATAATCCGCCCCCTGGTGGTTTTAATATGAATTGTGCCTGCTCAGTTCTGGAGGGCTGGGGTAGGGGGGTCTCTAAAAGAGAGATAGCAAGCAGGAGCACTAGTTATTATGCATGTTTCAGTTAAGCATTTCTACCATGTACCTACCTGAATGAGAATGGAGCTCTACTAGTGTTGATATTATTATGACGATGGCGATACTTGCATCTTTTGAGATTTCCTTCATCTCGAATGTTGAGTAGGTGACATGACAAACTTTTTTTTTTTATCCGAACAGAAAAAAAAACAGGCCGGAGGGGGGGGGGGGGGGATTCTGGAGCTGTTGCTTGGTATGAGGCCCTCGATGTTTTTTTCCCCCCTTGCCTTGTTTATGGTATGATATTTGGGCAGTGCTTTTTTTTTTTTTTTTTTCTTCTCTCTCCCCCCCGCCACCCCCCGCCCTCCGCTACCCTTTCCTTTTCTGACCCAGCCTTCCCATGGACGCTGGAGTTTATTTTGCATGATCATGATGTACAATGTAATAACAACCATTTGAATTGACGACTATAAAGTGTTTGTCTGAGTGTTAGTTGGTCTTCATCCTTAGCTTTGTTATTCTTCAGCCTTGGATCTTAAAAGTATTTAATAAAAATACAATTTCAGCACCCCGCTCCAGAACAGCCCGCCTCATTTGCGATTTTTTTTGCGTCTTTTTACCGCGTTGCGCCCCGTGTGTGTGTTCTATTCGCATCAGCCAATCAGGGGCGAACACCAGAATTTTTTCCCCCCAATTAAAAATTATTTCCAAGGTGTCTTGGAAATGTCTGGCATGCTCTGTCAAAGGATAAAGAATTATACAAATATCTTTACATCCTCTGACATACACTTAAAGCGAGCGCTCATAGAGATCCAATTGCATTGTTACATGCAGCATTTCATCACCAAGCCACCGGAATATACTTGATAATTTGTGGAGCAGTGTGGCACGTGACATTGCCAAACACAAATACCCCTCACCACTACGTTGACAGTTTAGCTAAAAATACTATAACATTATTATCAAAAGCTAATGCTAATCTGTGCTAACACTGCAGCTCTGCTTACCATTTGACCTTTACATGATAGGGCCTTGATCGCCACAGCAAAGACATTTTCCGAAATAAGCAGATAAGTAAAAGATTGACTTGGTGGTTTGAATTCACACTTAATGGGTGGGCAGGCACTACAGACAAAACTCATTTTAGAAAAGACAAAAAAGTCGAGTTGTTAGGCGCATGAACTAACTACGAGGTAACCATGGTGCCATGACCACAATAACAATATATACATTTTGTAAATAGGGGATATTTTAACACTATTTGGAGCTACAAATCCAGGTGCCACTCAAAATCCTGCTTAGACACCAACTGGCAACTGCAGATCTCGTGACATGCCTGGCAGAGGTAATAGTACTTATAATTTAATCTCTATATTTGTCTGTCATCCTGTTAATCCGACTAATCCCCCAAAACAACCCTCCGCAAGGTCTCGACCACGCGACAGTTTATTCATCACTCGCCGCTTCCCGTCTCGGATCTTGAGCAATGCGGTGGTCTTATTTTTGAAAAGGTGTTATTTATGACTGCGGTCGGCAGGATTTAGGACAGCTCCCCCTGGTTTATCGGCCATGATTAATGAGCCCCGGCGCTTTTTTTTTTTTTTTCTCTCTCTCTCTCAAAGACACAGAAAGTCAAAGAAGTCTGTGGGGACGCGCTCTGGTTAGCTCGCAATGAACTCCAAGTCAGGGAAAGGTCGCTCCGTAGCACCGCACCGACAGGAAAACCAGGAAACTGTGATTTGTCGAGCAGAAATAGCAACGTTTTTGGTCATAAATCATCAGGGTTCTTGCTTTAACAGAATTTGATCATAAGGTGAAAAGGAAGGTACTGATTTTCTTCTCAATTTAAACTGCTGGAATTTTGAACTGCTGGAAGACCGATATTTGTTTAAGGGGGCTGAAGATCTTTTTTTTTGGGGGGGGGGGCAACAACGATAAAACCTTGCCATAAACGCATACTGCCAAAGATTTTTGGGCGGGCTTGAGAAGTTTCTAGGAGGCTGAAGGCACCCCCCCAAAAAAAAATAAAAAAATAGGCCTAGCGATGCCACTGATGTACAAATTCTGGCCTATTGGAAGTTTAGGGTTAGGTCAAAACTTTACTATTGATTATCAACAGGAGCAGAAATGTTGGAAGCTTAAATTTTTAAGTGCAGAAATGGACGTGGTTGATGGTATAATGTTGATAATTCACAGAATCTGAAGTGCTACAAGCTTTGTATCGATTATGTACAGAATCAGAAGTGGTGGAAGCTTTACTGTCCATTATGTCCAATCAGATGCAACAGTAGTGGAAGTATTAATTTTCATTATGTACAAAATGCTGGAAGCTTCGATGTTGATAATGAACAGAATCAGAAGCAAAAGTGGTGCAAGCTTTAATGCTGATTGTGTACATATATACAGTAAACGCTAGAAGCTTTAATATTGATTATATCCAGAATTAGAACCAAAAGTGGTGGAAGCTTTAATGTTGCTTATATTCAGAAGCAGTAGGTCTGTGTTGACATGCTGTTGGAAGCTGTAATACCGTTTATGTGCAGAATTAGAAGGTTGAAGCTTTAATGTTGATAATTTCAACAACAAAACCAGAAGCAGAAAGTTCAGTCTGCTGTTGGAAGCTTTATTGTTAAGTACAGAATCACCAGCAGAATGTCCCCGTTAACCCGCTAATGGAAGCTTTAATGTTGATTATGTCCACAATCGGAAGCATGTTGGTCTCCTGTGACAAGATGTTGGACGACACAATGAGTCACAATACAACGAAGCACCAAGGCCAACAAATGACAGCACACTGGATCGAATCATAAAAAAAAGACAAAACGGGGAGACGACGCCATCTCGTGGTCAGAAGCAATATTGTAATTGAAATATTCACAGGCCACATATTGTACATACACACTCTAGCTCTACTTTACCTGCACCATCAGAATCAGACCTTCAATGGCTTTTAATCTGCTTCTATACATTTAAGGACCGTACCGTTTTTTATTAGTAATTATTATTACAATATCCATGAATGATTATGTTCGAGATTCCTGCCTGCTTTGTGGACCACTATTTTAAAGGTAAGTGAGGCAATGCCATTTGTCATTCATAAATCACAAATACTGCAGTTATGTCGGCCTTAATTCTTATTTCTCGCAAATACAAACATGAACAACGAATTAACCGTGTCACGATACGTTCTATTGACCGTATATTGTTCACCCACCCCAAATTCTGAAATTATGTCGGTCTTCTTCTTATTTCTCACCAGTTGCAATATTAGGTACACCTTCAGTGGTATTGGACTGTAATTCATCCGTCCAATTTCTATAGCGCTCATCCTCACTAGGATGCCGATCACAGCAGGAGGTGGGTTACACCCTGGACTGGTCGACAGTCAGTCACAGGGCACATAGACACACAACTATCCATTTTCTGTACCACTTAGCCTCACTGAGTCGCGGGCGAGCTGGAACTTATCGCAGCCGACTACTGGGGTTTACTCTCATCAAGTCTCCTCTTAAGCAGGTAAAATGCGTTCTCGGTAGGGTTTAAGTCTGAAGATTGACTTGGCAAATCTAAAACTAGTCCAGGCTGTACCCTGCCTCTCGCCCAAGAAATCAGCTGGGATAGGCTCCACCTCACCTCCGACCAAAATTAGGATAAGCGCCATAGAAAAGGAACGGATGGATGACACATTATATGGTTCACGGTCATATTGAAGTAGCTCGGTCATCCATTATGAGCCTGCAAAGAAAAGCCCTTTTTTTTGTTGACGTTGTTGCATGTTTATCAGCTGTACATTAATTAGCAGTCAGCGCCAATATTAATTGTTGTCTTAATTGTGTACCCTTGCCAGATAATTTACCCGATTGAATTTAGGATGTGACAGCACATGCTGATTGGCCATCTTTGTTTGGCCTTTCGTTGGGAAGCAAGACATCCACCAATCGTCAGAGTCCTTGTTTTCTCTGGTGGTCCCGTGGCACAGTTGGTAAGCCAATGAGGCCTCGATCAAACCGCCATCTGTGGGTGGTGTGTGTGTTTTGTGTGCGCGTGTTGTCCAATGTCGTTCGTTTCCCCCCCTTGTCGGCCATTTTGGGAATCGGCCCAGGTGACTTCGTCAATCCAGCTGCGGAATCGGCTGACGCGCGTGTAGAGCGCCGGCGAAGAGGTGTCCGCACAGCCGTAGCCACCGGCGACCACCCCCGCCAGTACCCACCGGCCCGCCTCGCTCTGACACAGCAGTCCGCCTCCGGAGTTGCCACGGCAACCGTCGCTGCTGCCGCGGAGCAGGCTGGTGTCCGGGGGGCTGCCGGCGCACACAGTGCCGTGGCTGGAGAAGCTGTCGCCGTGACGCTTCTTGCATTGCCATGACGACATGACGGGAACCCACGACGCCAGGACAGAGTCTAGGGTACATAATCGTCATCAGTAGCATAAGATGTACACATGATCAGCATCATCGCAATTATCAATATCGTGATTCTTTTTTTTTTTTTCTTCAGACCGATACCAGTATTCACGCTTGACTACTCACCGATACCGAGTACCAATGCCACTAGTGCTTTTGAGACATAAAATTTCAATTAACACAATGAAAGATAATTGTGAACAAAGACCTTTCAGCTTCCAAAATTAGATTCTGAAGTCAGCTTCCAACGTTTCCTCAGACATTAGCTTCAACGTTGGGTTCCGAAAATAGAAGCGGATGGTGAAGCTAACATTGGAAGGTAACGTTCAAGCGAAACGTAGCAGTAACACGTAGCAGTAACAGTGAAGCTACCTTCAGAAGCTTACATCGGAAACTAATTTTGAAGTTAACACGAACGGAAGCTAATTTTCTGTTGCCTTGACATCTGTGGTCATGAAGTCCTTTGAACGTCTCGTGCCGGACCACCTCAAGAGTGTCACAGGTCCCGTGCTGGACCCCCTGCAGTTTGCCGACCGAGCGAACAGGTCTGAGGATGATGCAGTCAACATGGGACTGCACTTCATCCTAGAACACCTCGACAGTGCAGGGACCTACGCGAGGATCCTGTTCGTGGACTTCAGCTCAGCCTTCAACACCATCATCCCTGAACTCCATTCATCCAAGCTTCTCCAGCTCAGCGTCTGACGGGCAGGACACAGCAGGTGAGGCTGGGAGAGACCACCTCATCCACACACAGCATCAGCACTGGGGCGATCCAAGGTTCTGTCCTCTCTCCGCTGCTCTTCTCTCCACACGAACGACTGCACCTCAACGCTCCCGACTGTCAAACTCCTGAGGTTTGCAGATGAGGCCACTGTCATCGGCCTCATCAAGGACTGTTACCAGTCTGCATATCGACAGGAAGCGGAGCGGCTGGAGCTGCGGTGCGGCCGACACAACCTGGAGCTGAACACGCTCAAGACGGTAGAGATGATCGTGGACTTCAGGAGGCATCCTTCGCCACAGCTGCCCCTCACACTGTCCAGCCGCCTTGTGTCAACTGTCGAGACCTTCAAGTTCCCGGGAATTACAGTCTCTCAGGGCCTGAAGTGGGTGCGATCAACATCAACTCCGTCCTCAAAAAGGCCCAGCAGAGGATGTACTTCCTGCGGCTTCTGAGAAAGCACGGCCTGCCACGGGAGCTGCTGAGGCAGTTCTGCACAGCGGTCGTCAAATCAGAGTTCCATCACAGTCTGGTTTGGTGCCGCTACAAAAAAGGACAAACTCCGACTGCAACGGACAATCAAAACTGCTGAAAGGATTGTCGGTACCCCCCTACCCACCCTTGAGGACTTGCACGCTGCCAGAACTAAGACAAAAAAAAAACTGTGCAAAACCGGCAACTCTTTCTTAGTTGCCGGTTCATATCCCCGCCCGAGTGCATGTCGATGTTGTGTCTGTCACCCCTTCCCAGATGAAACCCACCTGGTGTGCTCCACCGCGTCGTCACCATAACAACACAGGCCGCTGGCGTGCTGCTGTGGTCATCGTCGGGCAGGCAAGCGGCGTTGACGTGAGGGTCAAATGTGAAACAGTGACCCTTCTGGGCCCCGGGCAGCTTGAGCAGCGCCAGGTCGTGACCTCCGCTCTGACCTTTGAACTTCTTGTGGACCACCACCCGCTCTGTGTTCAAGGTCCGCTCAGAAGTCCCTAGCCGCACCACGTACTTGGACGGCTCCGTTCCAAACCTAATGGAGGACGTTGTACGTTAGAAAATCGGGGATATGACGCTCGCAATCACTGGTATTTCTAGTTAATACTTTGGGGTGTGTGTGTGTGCGTATGTGTTTACCTGGCGAAACAGGTGGCAGATGTGAGCGCCCAGCAGGAGCCAATCAGAGTGGCGCTGCAGAGAGGGCCGCCATCTCGACTTTGGGACTGAAGCCACACAGAGGCCTGCCAAGGCCATGCGGTCCTGCAACAAGAGGTTAGCACGGTGTTCATGAGGATCCAGTCAAAATACTGCTTGTACGTTATATTATTTTTTATTTTGTACATTGTTTGACATTTTATTCACATTTCTTTCATCCAGGAGGATTTATTTTTAATTTTTTGTAAGATTTCAAATGTAACTGAAAGTAATTAGACCAATGAGAAACCTTATTTTATGTTTTGGTCACAGTTCCAGTTAATTAGCATATTTATTTATGATTAGTCTTTTTTTATTTGATTTGAATTTTTTTACCTTTTGCACTTTTTTTGGAAATTTTGATTCCTCTATGCATTATTGCCACTAGAGGGTGTATTTCTTATTTTAATTTTTTACTTTTGAATTTTATTTTTCATTTGGCTTAATATTTTAAGATCTTTTGCAGCTAGAGTGCATATGTATTAATTTAATCTATTGATTTTATCTTTCTATTTGGTTAATTTAGTTTTTTAAATTTTGTATTCATAAAAGATATTTTTTTATTTTATGCATTACTGCCATTAAGGGAGCATGTTCTTGATGTTGATTTTAATTATTTTATATATTTTTTCAATTATTTGCATTATTACCACTAATTCTTCTGTGCATTATTGCGACTAAGGTGTGATAGTTATCATGTTTATTTTTGTGATTTTTATTTTTTTATTTTTTGTTTTGACTTGCATCCGGAACCCCAATGGTGCAGTGACGCAACGGATCCACCAGATAGACCCACGGTTAAAAACGGCAAACTGTATTATTGTTAGCACTCGCGCTTTACCGCCACCTACATGACTGGAGTGGAAAAGAAAATCTTTTTTTGGCCTTAACGGAGGTCTGCACCCACCTGAGCGTGTTCCCTCCTCCCTCTCGGGCCTTAGTCTCACCGCTGTCATCGTGAAACTTTCTCACGCCGCAGCTGGCCTCTTGGTGGCTGACTCGAACCGTCGGGTCATGTGTCGAGGCGGCAGAGGCATCGCACTTGACCCCTGCAGCCTGGCCCCGCCTGCAGCCTAGGATGTTCAGGCCCAGTGAGGGACACTCGCCCAGGAACTCCTCCTTGCCCGTGCACCGAACTTGGTCCAGGTGGATTGGTCCTTTAGCCTGTGTGAAGCCCCCAGCGGCCAGCGCTCTGCCCCTGGGGAAGAAGGAAGACCGATTTTGGCTTCAACATTAGCCACCAGTAGCTAACAACATTAAGTCCAATGTTAGCTTCCTACGTTAGCTTCTTAAATTACCATAATCTTGTTGAAGCAAACATTGGAAGATGACCTTTAAGGTCACGTTGGAAGCTAACTTCAGACGCTAACATTGAAAGCTAATTTCAGAAGCTAAAGCTGACGTTTGAAAATGCAGCTGCCATGTTGCCTGTCACCTGTGTCCCAACTGCCTGCACACAACGGCGGCGTTGAGGTCGTTCCACCCCGAGTCACAGATGGTCCCCCAGTCGCCGTGGAGATAGACCTCCACGCGCCCCTCCTTCCTGCTGACGCCGCCGGCGAGACGCAGCAGCGGGCCTGGCAATATTCGTAAAAATCAAATGATTAGCTTCCATTCAATAATAGGTGTGCATTGAGGAAAGAGCTCATCCCAATGGTCTATACCAGTGACTCTCAAAGTCTGGTCCGAATACCAGTAGTGGTACGCGGGCTCCCTCTCGTGGTCTGCCAAAGAATCACTGCCTAAGTACATTTCAGCTGCATTTAACTTTTATTTGTATTTCATATTTAAGATGAAAGATTTTGAATGTTATTTAGGGAATGTACTTTGATGTTGGTCGTCATGGTAGTACTTGGTCTAAAAAAACAAAAAAACAAACGCTGAGCTATACTATACTCACAATCACAAAAGGATGTATTTGTGCTTCTGTATTATTCAATTCTGGTTTTATTTTGTGGTTTGTTTTTATTTGTAATTTGTATTTCTTTCTTGTGATATTTCTTCAGCATTTTATTTTATTTGGATTCTTTATTTTCTATTTTTGAAATGATGATTTTTCGACTTCTATTCTTGACTTATTTGTATTATGTTTTTGTTTTTTTATATTTAATATTTTTATTTTGTTCTTATTTTATAGTCATATTTTTATTTTATTCTTCATTTGCTACTTTTTATTGTTTCTCATTTACATGTTATTTTCTTTATTTTATATTGTATTTTAATTTTGCATCGTTATTTTTTCATTCTTTATTTTCTACTTTTTAATTCTGTTCTGATTCATATTTTATTTTTGATCTTGAATTTAATTTTAATAAAGTAATTAAAGTAATTTTACTTTTCCACATATTGTTTGCAGTTGTAATGTATTCTGTTTTTGATACAGTGCATTGTATTTTAGCATTTTTTAAAATTCTATTAGCATTTTTTAAATTGTATTCTTTATCTTCTACTTTGTTTGGGTCTCCTTTATTTTTATCTGTTAAAATTGTACATTGTGGTTTTCATATTATATTTAACATTTAATTTTCCATCCATCCATTTTCTGAGCCGCTTCTCCTCACTCGGGTCGGAGGTGTTTTTTTTTTTATGTATTTGTGTTTTGTATGTTCTGTTTATTTTATATCTTTTATTTTTTGATTCATTTTGACCATTTATTTGTATTTTTTTTAAATTTGTATTATTTTATTCATGTATGATTGCATGTACTACATAATCACGAGAGACGCGTGTAATATTTTACCCCTCTCGTGGCGCTCGAAGTAAATGAAAGTGCCCGTTAAAACCTAAAGTTTGTAAAGGACGAGCGTTTTGACACGGCTCTTGCATTGGATGGCACGGGCGTACCTATTGAAGTGTCCCATGCGCGGCCGGCCCCCTCACCTGTGGATGGCGCGACGACAGGCACGTCGTTGGTCTCGTCTTCGGCCTTTGCTCTGCAGCGCACGGCGACGTCCTCCGAGTGGGAGCAGTCGGTGCGGCCCCAGATGCCGTGGCGGCAGTCCGGCAGGGACGACTCAGAGCCGTCGCAGTGGACGTCGTCCAGCAGGATGAGACCGGCGCCCTCGCCGAACGTCCCGTCCGACACGACCTCTGCGTGACCCCTGAGAGGGGAGAAAAAGACCGTATATATTTACAGTGAATGCCTGCCTATTCGCAGTTTTCTATTCTCAAATTCACCGAATTGCATTTTTTATTTTTTCTGTACAACCTACCCTCCCTCGGCTAGTCCCTTAAAAATTGCGTTCTTCGTGCTCTTTCCAGAGCACTCAAATATGATACAAGATGGCACTAAAGCCTTGGAGAGTAGGAAAGTAGTAATTGGTGTCAAGGAAATGTACCGAATCTGAGGTGATTGATCTCGACTGAGAGACGAACCTCTTTGTATGGATGAGGGAAGTTTAGCCTGGGTTGTTAGTGGAAATGACATTCTTTTAACCAGTTTGAAATGATATGGGATTATAGTTTGGGATCTATTTAAGGTTTAAACTATTAATATGGGAGCGGTATCAGTTGCATTACTGTACGGGGTTCAGTGATATGGTTTCAAAATACGATGAATTTTTCAAAAAAATCTGCTTTCTGTTTTTAGTCCTTTTTTTCCCCCTTTCGCTCACTGGGCTCCTTTGTCATACGCAAAACAATGTCAAAATGATTCCGCTCATTTTGTTTTTTGACTTTTTGGGAATGTGTGTAAAAGTTGGACCTATACCTGTATCCCAGCTGTCCACAGACCACGTGGGCGTGCCGCTCCGTCCAATGGTCGTCACACACGGTCCCCCAGTCGCCGTTGTGGAGCACCTCCACTCGGCCCTCCCACGGACTGTCGCCCCCCACCAGACGCACCACCCCGTCTGAAAGCATCAAGTCGCCGCTTGAGAACACTTCAAACTTTTTGTTGTTATCCTGCTTTTTTTAAATATATAAATCGCAGTTCAACCAGTAAATCATTGAACATGCAGTATTCATTTGACTTATTTGTTTTTTTATTAATTTATTTTTATTTTTTTTTCTTTGTACTTGTATTTATCTTGAATGTGTTTTTGTTGTACTTGTTTTATGTATTATTATTACTATTATTTTTATTATTAATACAACCATTTTATTTGTTTATGTTTAGTTTATTCTTTCTTTTATTTTTTCCCTTTTCTGTATTTTACCTTTAATATTTAATGTTATCTGTTTTTTTATTTTAATGGTATTCATTGTCCTTTATTTCATTTCTTATATTTATTTATTTATATTTTTAATTTGTAGATTGATTTTTTTTTTTACAGTATACTTTTTAATGTTAATATTTTTTATTCTGTAATTGTATTTATTTGTGAATGTTATTTTTTAATGTGGCGGCAGGGCGGACGACTGGCTAGAGCGTCAGCCTCGCAGTTCTGAGGACCCGGGTTCAATCCCCGGCCCCGCCTGTGTGGAGTTTGCATGTTCTCCCCGTGCCTGCGTGGGTTTTCTCCGGGCACTCCGGTTTCCTCCCACATCCCCAAAAAACATGCATGGTAAGTTGATTGAAGACTCTAAATTGCCTGTAGGTGTGAATGTGTGTGTGAATGGTTGTTTGATTGTATGTGCCCTGCGATTGGCTGGCAACCAGTTCCGGGTGTACCCCGCCTCCTACCCGATGATAGCTGGGATGGGCTTCAGCACGCCCGTGACCTTAGTGAGGAGAAGCGGCTCAGAAAATGGATGGATGGATGGATTTTTTAATGTTGTTTAACTTTTTTCTTTTATTGTTGTATTTTTTGTAAATCTCTAAACCTTTTTTAATATTTTTGTTTGTATATCCACTTTTAAACTTTTTTGCTTTTGCTTTTTTTGCTCTATAGACCGTACAACCTAACCTGAGACTTTGTGTGCGCATTAGTAGTTAGTCAGCCAGTCCGTCAACCCTGCTTTTTTTATTTTTTTCTGCTTCATAATCATTTATTGATGTGCCAAGGATATAAATAGAACTTTTAAGGATGAGTGAGTGTCTCTTGTGCGTCGTGCCTGTGTAAGGGCTGCAGGAGACTCCCGCGTCCTCCATGTGGTCGCAGTTGTGCTGCTCCCAGTGTCCGTGTGCACACTGATCCAGGAACAATTCGTTTCCCGTGCACGTGACGGCGTCCAGCAGGATGGGACCTGATCCCTGACCAAAGTGAGCCCACGACCACGCCTTGGCCACACCGCTTAAACACACACACACACAATCAATATATTATAATTACAATTTCAGGTAAAAATGGTTCAAATCAAACAAACAAATATTACAGGACTCTTGCTAATGTAAATACTCAGTGGGCCGGTTTAAAAAACGGAGCAGGTCATATTTTGCCGAGCCCTGCTATAGGCATGTCGAAAATCACATTTGCTGAAATAGTAGCTCCCACCTGAAGCCCAGTTGTCTGCATACCACTTCCGCGTCTCTGTCGTCCCATTGGTCGTCGCACACGGAGCCCCACCTCCCGGCGTGGAACACCTCCACGCGCCCTTCAAAGTCTTCCTCGCCTCCGACCAGTCGAAGCGGGGTTCCGCCGCCTGGCAGTGGGAAACGAAGCAAACGACACGCAAAATATACATACATACATACATATACATACACATATATATATATATATATATATATATATATAGCCTTCTGTGGAGGTAATGTGTTGTTTTCATAAAAACATCAAAGACGGCTTGAGGCTTTTGATTAACAAATGTCTCGTTGTAAACATCAATGCACCTAATGTACGTTTTTTGAATTTTTCCAAACCAAAATGAATCTAACAGACATGTCCGTCAACATCAAAGACAACAGACAATTTTGAGTCGACAATGAAACACATTTTTTTCCTTAAACATGAAAGTCCAACATCAAAGACAAATTAGAGTCTTTAATGAAACTAGCCTAACCACCTAAATAGCAAAAACAGTAAAACATCTTTAAGGAATGGAATGGCCGTTTTTTTTTTTTTTAAACATTAAAGGCGGTTTAAAGTTTTGAATTAGCCAATGTTTTTGCAGAAATCCAAGACAATTTCCTTGTTTGACCGTTTCATAGCAGTTTTGTCCATGGATGGATGACGGATGGGTGTGTGTGTGTGAAAAGCTCCTGGCTGACCTTCAGGAGGCGCACACGAGACAGCCGCCTCGTTTCCATGGTTACAGTCCCCGGTGACAAACGTCCTGCTCTTGCAGGCGCTCACGCTGCTCTCGTCGCCACGGCAACCCAGACGCTCAAAGTGGAAGAGGCCGGAACCCGAGGCGAGCTGGGAGTGCCGCAACGCCGTGCCGATGTCGCTGTCCGAACGAAAAGTCCGACCCGGGTGAGTCTGACGTCCCGGACAGACGTCGACGCTACGAGAGCAGAGTGCCTTACCTTAAGCCCACCTGCCTGCAGACAACGCTGGCATCCCGGTCGGTCCAGTGCGAGTCGCACACCGCCCCCCACTGGCCGTTCAGGTACACTTCAACTCGCCCGCTCCCGGACGACGAGGCGCCGACCAGCCGGGCGGCGCCTGGCGGACGAGGACGTTTGAAGGTTCGTGAACAACTCAGACAATTTAGAGCCTTCAATCAACCTAAACTACGGCCTTTTGTAAACATCAGAGAAAACTTTTAAGTCTTTGATTAACTGATGCGTCTTTTCATAAACATCAAAGACAATTTAAAGATCTTTCCCAAAAAAATGACGTGTTTTGTAAACATCAAAGACAAGTTGAAGCCTGTGTGGAACGTTTCATAAACATCTAAACTATTTTAGAGACTTCACACAACCTCAATTTGTTTTTATAAACATCAAAGACAATTTATAGTATCTTATCAAACTAACCATTTTGTAAACATCAAAGACAACTCAATGTTATTAAACATAACGTGTCTTTTTGTAAACAAATGTCGAGTCTTTGAAATCGCTTTTGCTAAACATCAAAGACCATTTTCAAGTCTTCAAGGAAAAAACATAAACATCTCCAAACAACCTAACTTACATCTTTTAGTAAACTTCGTCTTCAATAAATGTGACATGTCTTCGGAAACATCAAAAGACAATTTTGAGTGAAAAAAACTAACGTATTTTGGTAAACGTCCCAATGTTGAGTCTTTGAATAAACTAACGTAAACATGAAAGACAAATTTATCTTTGTTCAAACTTGACATCTTTTTTTTTTTTTTTTATAAACATCAAAGAATCAAGTTTTTCTAAATGTTAAAACCATTTCAAGTCTAATGAACATCAAAGACTGAGTCTTTGAGGAAACTAATGAGTCTGACTCTAACATGTTATTTCGTAACCTATTAACGTTCACTTAGTCTTTGAAGAACCTGCCACAGTCTGCGTAAACATCAGAGACAATTATAAGTCTGTGTAATTGGCAAAAGGACATTGAAAATGACATTAAAGACAACTCGGAGCCTTCGATGAAACTCACTTCGTAAATGCAATTCAGTGTCTCCGATGAACATAACACACATTTTCCTAAACATCAAAGATAATTGTGCATCTTTTTGAAAACATCACAAGACGATTTGAAGTCTCCGAAGAACCCAAGGCACAACCAGACGCGTTTAGGTAAAGAGTTGTCGTGCGCTGCGCTCGTACCCTGGTGGCAGTCGCAGTAGGCCCAGCCGATGGCGCCCGAGTTCTGCCGAAAGAAGCACCAGGGGTCGGACTCGCGGTCCGGGTTCCGGCAGTAGCTGTGCGCGCCCAACCCGCGGCCCGGGTACTGCACCACGTAGTCGGGGAACTCGGTCCACTTGAGGCAGGGGGCGCCCGAGTCCGTCTGGGACACGGTGCCGTTGTAGTAACCCAGCTCGGTGAAACCCTCGGAGCAGGACAGAGGCACTGGGGGGGAAGGAAGAGGTGGGATAAAGATGCGCATCCCGTGGCAGTTTGGACATTTTGGGGGATTTCCTGTATCCACTATTACTGCTGAAACAAAGCAAATTTCCCCCGAAACCCTGAACGTCTTTTTTGTTCTTTGCAAGACACCTACTGATTTGAAATGAGTCCTCCCACACAAAGCTTTTGGAAGTAACGAAAGTCAAAGAACAATTCGGCGCACGAAACGTGCTCATTCTGTGATAGTGCAATACCTCTATTGATTTTCCAGTACCGAAGGGTTTAAGAAAGGTCAACGCAAATCATCGTTTCGCGACCCGTCACACCCACCAACCAAAAGCCCTTTTTGCCACATGCAGTGATACCTTAAGTCACATTGTCTCAGTCTCACCCGGTCGCAACTTTCCTGAAACCTTTAGCTATTATCACTCTAGGTCAAGGTTTATCATCATCGGCCACCAACCAAACGTCTTTGAACTTCCGACCATTTCTTCTGTGCCAGCGCAAGATGGGTTTTGATTTTGAACGAGTCCCCCCACACGGAGACATTGAACGTAGCTATTGAAAAACACGTGGGCGCATGAAACATGATCGTGCTTTGATATCGCAAGAACCCAACTTAGTTTGAACGAGCTCGGACACGAGGATATTGGAAGTCGCTGGGCTCAAAATCTCCCCTTGTCACTTCAATACTAGCCAAAACCTTTCGCCAATCTTTTTTGTAAATATCAAATCCAGAATGCCCGAGCAAGACCACTATTGTTTTTTTTAGTCGTTCTTTCATGCAATGTTGCTTTTGGTGGTTTTTTTTGCAGTGTTTTTTTGCAGTGTTTTTTTGTTTGTTTGTTTTGTTTGTTTGTTCTTAAGCCAAGCTGCAGCTAAACTGTGATTAATGGCAGAAACACACAAACACAGATAAGAGGAAGCACAGAAGAGGGAAGGAAGAGAATTGGAGAGGGGGAAAAAACAACAAAGAACCAAAAGCCAAGATCAATAGACTGTACACAAACAGGGGGAGACAAAGAATCGATTTTGGGAAGAAGTCGACAAAAAGGTGAAAGCTTTGCGACTGTTTGTTGTTGTAGTGCGCTTGTGATGCGTCCCATCAGGAAACGACTCTTTGCATATCGCTCACTTATCTTCTTGTACTTCATCACTTATTCATGTCGGGCTGCTCCGCGAGCAAAGTACATTGCGAGTGCAACTTTTCAAGAGTAAAAAAGGAACCCTTTTGTATGTTTTATATTGGAATACAACGGTCGTTGCTTCACTTTGACTTTAAAGGGGACGCCTTGTCCAAATGTTTCTTTTTAAGTAAAGTATAGATATAGTTGTGTGTCTGGAGTGCCTGCATATCCATTAAGTGTGAAATTAAACAAGCAAGCAAATTGTTAATGAGCTGCCTATTTCGGGAAGCGTGTGTGTGAGCTTGCCGTTCTGCCCTTCTGCCCCGCTGTGACGTCACAGTTTGGCTCATGAATGTCATAACCACCCTTCAACGATTTTCTCAGCCAATGACTTGATCTGCTAGGCTGGACCAATACTTTAGATTAAAATAATACATGATTAATACATTATTCAAAATATATACATTTTAAAAGATAGAATACATCATAACATACATTATTCTCAAATCATAAAAACAATCTATTACCTGCCCAAATAAAAACAATCTATTACATTAATTCTTTTACAAAGAGCTTTTTGAACTAAATAACCTTCCAAAATATTTGTTTTCAACTGATTATCAGACTTTTTGGAAATGCTAAATGAAAAAAATAACAGAAAATGTATACTCATTCCAACGTGTTCATTTGCAAAAATTATTTAAATATTTTCTACTAATTACAATGTACATTTGGAATGATAAAAAAACAGCTAAATTCCCCCCAAAAAACAATATTAATACTCTTATCAATATTATTATAGTATTATAAGTTACATTATTTTATTTACAAATAAAGTATATTTCAATTAAGTAGCCCCCCCAATGTCTGTTTTCTGATCATTATGGTGCACTTTTTTGTGTGAATTCTAATGACAAAGTAAGATAATAATCATGCATTAATAATATCTTGTATATTATAACTTATTAATTTACAAAAAAATAAATCACATTTTCTTCTAAATACAGTTTGAAATTTGTGTATAAAATCCTACAAAATTTGCAAAAAATAAAATAAGAATTATAAATGTTTAATTTTATATTATAATAACTTTTTTTAATTTACAAAAAAATACATTGAATTTGCACTTAAAGTGCAACTACAGTAAATGAAAAAGAATAGCTGTGCATTATTATTACATTATATTATTTTGTTAATTTACACAAAAATATGTTGTTCTACTAATTACAGTGTAAGATTTTTGACTGAAATCGCAATAAATTCTGAAAAAATACATTAAAATTATAATTATGCGTATTACTATTTGACATGATTATAACGTATTAATTAAAAACATGAATGACATTTTTACTGTTAAATACAGTTTAATGTTTTGCATGAAATCCTCCCCATTTTAAAAGTAATTTATTAAACTAAGAATTATGCCATTTTTATGTTATTTACATTTAAATGTTTGTGTATTTATTTACGGCAAAATAATGTAATATTTGTTTAATAATAAGGTTATTTTTATAAAAAAAATACACAACACATTTTTAACAAAAATCTTCCACCCCCAATCTTGTCGGACACGCACATACACACACACACGCACACAGACACACACACACACTGCCAACACTCTGGCTCGCCATCATCGCCGCGACAACAGTCCTCTTCTCATCACCATGGGAACGCTCAGCCTCCCTGCTCGTATAATCCATTTCCCCACCACAAAACACATTTGACACGCTCCGCGTTTGCTGTATTAAAGGGGGAGGGGGGAACGGGGGGGGGGGGGGGTATCGGTGGTGACACAAAAACACACACAAATAAACCCAACATGCATTAACAGCTGCATTGTCGAATACCTGCAGGTGTACATCAAACTGCATGTGAACGCGTTTATGAGCTCACCCTGCCCCCATTATGTCCTCCCTTCTTAATTCCTCCCTCCCCTTCCTCAACACTCCCCCTCTCCAAGGGAAGATAGAAATAAAAAAAATGGTGGAAGGCTTCCAGTTCGACGGGAAGGAAACCGAAGCGTGTAGAAACGAATGTGAGAATGGGAAATGGCGGCGAGGTGAGTGTGGGGGAACAGAGAGCATCATGGGATGCGTCCGCTCACGTACCTGAGTTCTGCACCTCGTTTAAGTATGTGTCATCAGCCACCACCTAAATACACACAAACAATAACAAATTAGACTGAAGAATACACCTTTGCTTGAATATATACAGTCACTGGACACTTTATGAGGAAAATCTACAAAGTGCCAATACAAAAGATTTTTTAGATTTTTTTTCTAACGGTTCTTTGGGTTTGCAGGGATGTAATAAGTCATATTTATTTTAACTCATTTGATCTATTAATTTTTATTTTCAGCTTTTTTAACCTTAAATTTGTATATTTTGATTTTCTTTTAATTCATTTTTTTCTTTCACAACAACAATAGGCATAGTTGTTTTTTTCTCATTTTCTGTTTTTAATTTTTCAACAACAAGGGGGTATATTTGTTTTTTACTTTTTAATCTTTTGATTTGTATTTTTTCTTTTGTATATTTAGTATTTTTATGTTTTTATTTAATAAATAGTTGTTTTATATTTTAATTCATGTTTATTTCTTTTAATTTGTGATTTTAGCCCTCACAGCAACATCGGGGTGTATTTTTTTTTACTTTTAAATTTTGTAATCTTTTAACTTGTATTATTTCTTTTGTATTTTTGTTATTTTAATTTGTATTTTATTAATGTTGGACCGTTAATATTGGCTAATATTTCAATTTGTATTTCTTATCTCTTACAGCTGTACAGGGTGTATTTGAAATATTTTTTGTATTTTAAATTTTTGGGAAGTTTTAATTTTTAAAATTGTATCTTTATCCCTGACAGCAATGAGGGAAATGTATTCCTTTTTTACTCTTGCATTTTTAAATAATTTAATATGTATTTTTTTCTTTTCTTTTTAATATTTTACTCTTTTAATTTGTAGAGGCATACATTTTTTTTCTTCTTTTATGTTTGTAATATTTAGAAATATAGCTTTGAATTTTGGGGAATTTTTGTATTTGAATTTCATTTGTTCTATTTTTCATACTAATTTGTTACTGGTTTCTATTTTTATATTTTGAGTTGTATGTTAAATATCTTTTCTTTTGTACTGTTTTCATATATTTTCATTCTGTACTTTTGAAAAATGTTCAATGCATTATAGGACAGATGTACTGCATAACAACGACAGCTAAAATACATACAATATATTCATTCAATGTCTCATTCCGATACGATACAATACACACGCACGCACGCACGCACGTATGCGCGCACACACTCACACATCCAGATAGCAGCTCTCTAATCACATTTGAGCGCGAACATGTGACACATGCTGGTGAGAACACGGATGGGAATATCTCGCCAATCATATCACTCACATGCCTCCATTATCAACCTAATGTGCTGTGATGCTCTTGCAGCTGCTCCCTCCATACACACACGTGCGCACACACGCAACGGGTTTCAATGCACCTGAGAACCGATGTGAGGAAATGTATTAATTTATTAGGAAATAATATGATCAAATAATAAAAATGCAATATAATCAAATAAAACTTATTTCAATTATTATCAATACATATTGCTTTCATTAATAAGAGCTATTTTATGATTTAGTTTGAAATAAACAATAAGAACATTTTAAAGTAAATTACAATTGGTCTTAACATATTCCCAACTAAAAACGTAATGAAAAAGCTTTGTGACTTTTAATTGAATGGAATTTAAAATAACTGAAATATATTATTATATATTATATATTTTTATTTTAAAAATACAATGAAAATTAAATTAAGAACTAAGCTACAAAATAATTTTCAAAAATTACATCTCAATAAATCAGAGTTAATGTTAGAATAATGATTTGTATTTATTTAATTCAAAATGTAATATAAAAGTTCAATGTAAATTCAAATTAAATTAAGACATGCACACATTCCCCAAAAACAACACATTTTTAAAAATACATTCAAATTCAATTTCACTCATTATATTTATTTAAATTTCAAATATATTTTTCAACTAATAAGTTAACTTTCAATTACTTCAAATTGTTTTACACATTTTAATGTAAAATAAAAATTACAATTAAAAAGACATTTAGTTAAACCAATCTTTGCAAATTCCCCCAAAACAATACATGAAGAAAATTCATAATTTCATTTAATTTAAATTATTTATAATAATTATTTTATTCATTCGAATTTAAAATAAGAAATACATTGAAAAAGTAAAGAAAAATGAAACAGAGAAATTCAAATTCCCAGGTGAGAGGCAGACTGTCTAAGAGTGAAATCATGCCGGTTTGGTGGCTGCGACTGAGCGCCGACAAAGTGGAACTTATGTGTGTTTATTTGTGCAAACAGCTTGGCTGTGTTCTGCAGCTGTTTTCTTCATTAGCGACTATGTGGATGAGCACCAAACAGCTCATCTGCCGTCTTCTATTCGGTGAGTCTCATTAAATCCCTGCACCCTGTACTCTGCTAATGATTCCACACACACACACACACACACACACACACACACACACACACACACACACACACATACACTTGTACAACATGAGCAGCAAAATGAAAAATGAATGTTATCTCTTGGTTAATTGATTCCGTGATCATTTTTTTTATTTTTTTTATGTCGTCTCAAGCAAAGTTAAACGTTTTGGAGCCGCAGGGTCCACTTGTCTCATTCGCAACTTGCGACACGACCTCTCGTGATCTCACACCGATGGGGTCTACTAGAGGGAGGGAGAAGGAGAAGGAAGAGGATGTCCAACCCAGGGCGTTCAAAAGCGTAAAGAGTGCCTTAAACTCACTCGTTGCCAGCCCTCCCAGTTAACATGCATACCGTATTTGGATTCCAAGTCCGTCGATGGCAGTGAATGAGTGTTAACTGCACCAATCGCGGCTTTAATTGACTCGACGGGTATGGTGGCGTTGAACTCAAAGGTAGACTAAAAGTGAAGAGGGCACGAGGACACAGAGGGAAAACAATGTTGCATGCAGACAAAAATGAAGAAAATAGTATTGGAACATCGAAGAAAAAAGCAATATGAATAGACGAAAATATAACAGGCTTTCAAGAAAATTGATCGTATGCATGAAGACAGAGGAAAACAGACATCATGTGACAAGAAATATGGAAAGAAATAGAAGAAAATTAACAAAATGCTTCAAGAAATACGAAAAATGTGTGGTAAAAGAAAAGAACCAGTCTACATCAAGGCACGGCAGAAAATATAAAGTGTGCATCAAAAATAAACATTGTCAAATTGTAAAAAAAAACAATATGCTGACAAAAAAGCGTACATGTATTATGGAAGAAAATAGACATTTTCTGCATACAGACAGAAAAATCACCCGTGTACATACAAACACAACAAAAAGGATTGTGCATGGAAAAGGTTATAAAAGATTTTACAATGTGTCAATGTCAAAGCTTGTTTCCCTCTTGTCTTCGCTCTCTCCATTGATTTGTGTCAGAAACAGCATCGGCATTATCATCATGGTCCTCGTCCTCAATTTTGCGTATGTTTTCATGTGAATATAGTGCAAGGAGGCGACGGTACCTGCGCGCGCAGCGGCAAGGGCAGCAGCCCCAGGCAGGCGGCCCCCATCAGGCACAAGAACCGGCGGACGCTCGGAGACATCTTTGCCCGCTCTGCGTGACCGTGTCCGTCTCGCACAAGAAAACGCCGAGTGACGTGACGTTCCCGATGAGGGTGAGGAGGAGGATGATGATGGTGGGGCTATTTGGGGAGAGGGCTAAACCTGGCAGAGGGTGTGGCACCAGAAGGGGATGGAAGAGCGCACACACATCCAGTCTGGAGGGGAATTGTGTTGAGCTCTGCAGAAAGCGCCACAACACCCCCTCTCAAACCACCTCTTTCTCTCTCTTTGTGTGTGTGTGTGTGTGTGTGTCGAGGGGGACTAGAACTACACTGTAGTTACTACAGTATATAAAAATATGATTTATTACATGACTATATTTGGATGCATAAATATAAATTAGGGGTGAATGGGCTGCACACACACAACTATTTCATGGGCACACATTCATGAATCATATACGGTGAATCATTGATCCTTTTTTGGATCATTTCCTTTTTGTTTTTATTACATATACTTTACAGTTTAACATGATTATTTTCAGAATTTTGTTTATCCTTATTGTTTATTTTTCATGTGTTTCATTCGTTTTTTATTGTTCTAATTTTGTTTTTATTTATGTATGTATTTATTTATTGTAATTGCATTTCGCAAGATTTTCTAATTTATGTGTTTATTTTATTTTATGTTTTAAAAATGGTGTCTATTTTTTATTATTTCTTATTTTATTTTGTTATGTTGTGTAAATACTTATTTTCAATTTAATATTTAATTTTGTCACAATAGTACCTTTTTTATTTTTATCATTTTGAAATTGTTTCACAGTATTTTAATTTTTACATTTTTAATATTGAATATGTATTTGTATTTTGTTTTGCATTTTTATTATGTTACACTATTTTGTAATTTCTTTATTGTATTTCACAATATTTGTATTTTTTGTAGTTATTTTATGTTCCGATAAGTATTTTTCATTTACTTTATTTAAAGCAAAGATATTTTGTTTGCGTTGTGTTTATTTGTATACTGCACAATCGACTCTTTTTAGATATTTTTTTTTCCTTTTTTAAATATTTTTTACAATACTTTTATACATATATGTTTATTATTTTTGTGTTGATGTTTTTATTTATTTGTTTTATGTTTTACCGTACTTTGATTTTTTTGACATTTTTTTAATTTATTGTTTTTATTGTCTCTCTCTTTGTCTTTTGAGTAGCTGAATGAAAAAAACAATTCTATGAGTAGAACATGTTGCAGGTAATGTTGCATTCTCCTAGAATCTAATATTTTGTTTCACGTGAATGTCATCATAAAAGAAGCAAGAGAATGCGTCCTTTTCATGTTTGTGTCCTTGTTTTGTCTTTTTAGGTGAAGTCTCCTGTGAAACTATCAACCACCTCCTGCTTCTGCTTGATTCAGGTGGCTAGTAGGTGAAAAACAGTCAAATTCATCCTCATTCCAAAGCGACATCTTGGTTCTTTGTTGTTTTTTTCTTATCTCTCTCCCCGCATGCTGCGATGCCTTCGAGCTGTGAGATTAGCACAACTCTTCCACTTCACACACTTTACTTGTACCCACTCGCTGCAGGCTGGGTACAAGTAAAGTTTTTTTTATTCCCTTTTTTAAGTTTCATTTTTTTACCCCCTGCCAACACAAACAAGCACAGTCTGCTATCTTTTCACCGAAATTGTTTGTCTCATCTTCCTCGTTGTGGTCATTTCGCCTCGTTGTTCTTTTTTTCATTGTACTGAGAGACATTCCAAATTTTTTACCCTAAATTAAAGCTGCAACTAGTAGTATCTCAAATGAGGACTGATCAAATGCTAACATCCTGACAGTTGCCATGCTAACATATAGCAAGATAGCAATCTGAGTGCAGAAAGTGCCGAGGTAGATCGATACATTTTACATTTGATCCTGTAGTTGTGTGCTAGTTCTAATTAGAATGGCTGAAATGCTATCATGCTACCAGTTGGTACGATAACATAGAGGGAGATAACAACCTAAGTATCAGTTCAATAAGGATTTTACATTGTGCCTTTTAGTCGGGTCCTATTTCTAATGTGACTTGATGAAATGCTAACATGCAAAGGGTCTAATCTGCTAACATATACGGTAGAAAGCTAGCAATCTGAGTAGTATTTTAACATCATGTAATTCGTGTGTCATGGGTGCAATTTCTATTGAGGATGGATAAAATGCTAGCATGCTAACTGTTGGGATGATAAAACATAGCAAGCTAGCAACCTGGGTAGTAACTCAATAACGATTTTACAGGTGTCCTTGATCAATAAGGTGTCCTTATTGATCAAAATATATGAAAATGACCCATATAAGACGAGATCGTAACCATGGGTAGCTAATCAATAAGGATTTTGTATCTTGCCAGGTACTATTCTAATGAGGAGTGATGAAATGCTAACATGCTACCAGTTGGTGTGACAACATATCGCAATAGACAACCTGAGTAACAACATACTTGATACGAATTTTGCAGTCGGTTACATTTTCTAATGATAAAGGATAAAAAAAAATTATAATAACACGCTGGTATGCTAACACATTGCAAGCTAGCAGCCTGAATAGTAGCTGGATAAGGATTTAAAATGGTTCCTCCACTGCCCTGCTCTCTGGTATTCTTTCTAATAGGAATGAATGAAATGCTAACATGCTAACAGTATAACATACTAACATATTGCAGGATTGCAGGTGTACCTAATGCAAAGGGAGAACACAGTATATACTTTATTTTTGCCTCTGCCTGTGTCTTTGTCTCTTTCTTTCATGTCGACCCCCCCCCCCAAAAAAAGAGGCTGGTTGCCATGGCAACACGCTGTCAGCCCCCCAGACTGAGCCTGTACAGTAAATCTACCAAAAAAAAGCCATCTAAATGTATTATAAATTAGATTATTACACACACACACACACACACACACACACACTGATGCTTTAAGTGCCAACGTTGCCGCCGGGAGCCTTTTTAGCTCCAATCTCGTTACACGCTCCTCGTCCCTGATGCTGCGTTGCTACGGCAACCGGCACGACGACACAGTTTATTCCGCTATTACTGTGAATGTCGGTGAGAGGAACAGTGTGTGTGTGTGTGTGTGTGTGTGTGTGTGTGAGGGTATAGTTAACACACATTGTGACACAGTCACACACGTGCTCTGTGATGTTTCAATTTCCTCCTCTAGCATTTATCTGATTTCCTCTCTCCCTTGAAGAGTCTTCAGATGCCACACACACACACACACACACACACAGCAAAGAAAGAGTGCTTGTGGATGACTTTGTCAATTTACCTTTTAAGCGCCTCGAAAGAAGGAGGCATTTGCAGATCACAGATGTTCTATTGTGCCTCCCCTGCAGCGAGCGCTCACTCTCCTTTCCGCTGTCCTCTCTCGTGAGTCTGCAAGCACCGATGGAGGAGGACAGAAGACAGTTGGAGGACAGACACATTGGAGATGGCGTCTCACCGCTCCGGGCAGCTCAAATCACTTCATTTAAAAGTATATATAGGCACATAGTAGACATAGTAGTGTAGATGAGGATATGCAAAAGTAATGTAACTCTAACATCAATGGGAGAACTGCTAATTACTTATTCGCTTACTTATTGTTTTACTTCTTATTTAATTCATATTTTACATTTTATATATATCTATGATTTATTCATCTATCCATCCATTCTCAATAGCGCTTATCCTGTTCTGGGTCACGGGGCGCTGGAGCTTATCCCAGCCGACTTGGGATGAAAGGCGGACCGCACCCTGAACTGGTCGCCAGCCAGCCGCAGGGCACATATAGACACGGACAACCAGTCGCACTGGCATTCGCACCGCACCAAAGTCAGGCGAATGTTCCACTACGCCATCAATGACTTATTTATGATTTACTTTAACAACAAAAAACAAAAAAAACTTTTCATAAGAATACAACTGCACATTTGTATTGTTTTATTTAAATGTATTATTATTGTGTATTTTATTATTATTGTATTTATACAACTTTTTGGATTACTGTGTATTATTTTCTTTTGTTATATTTTTTTCCCATCCTTTTGTTATTTATTTTATTGTTCATGTTTTTCTTTATTCTGTATTCAATTATCTTTTTTATTTAACTTTTGCTGGCGGTAGCAACTACTACTTGACTGGATTTCGAAACAATTTCTTATTCCCCTATCGGAAGTAATGAAAATTGAACTAATCCAATCTTGTGGTCAAACTGTGGACTGTGTACAGGCAATGTTTTAAGAAGTCAGTTTATATTGTGTTCTGATGGATCTTGAGAGGTGCTGTGGAGGGGAATGTGTGTAAGTGCCCCAAGATCTAATCATGTCCAAAACTGAATTTGCCACAGATGGACAATAATTGTGCGGTAGAACTAAGCCAAGGATGAGCAGTGGAAATCTAAACTGTAAAATATGTAGGCTATGTAGGCCTCCATGGGATTTTTGTTTACTATTATTATTTGTAATGCTTTTGCAAAAAATAATAATAATAATAATAAAGATGTTATGTTGTTAGCATGGGGTGATTTGTGAAGAATGTTGAGGAAAATTATTTTGGAATAAGGCTGTCACTAACAAATATGGAACATTTTAAACACTAAATACTCCTGACGTCAGCAATGTGCGTATTCCCACCAGAATCCAGAATAGATTAAAACAAATAAAAATCCATCATTGTTTTTTTGTAGTCGTTGCGCCCTCTTGTGGACAAACTGGCTCAGTGCACAGTAAAATGCAACTACTGAGGCGCAGGTGCCACCAGCGAGCCGACCGTCAAATTCATCTACAAGGGCAGCCGTACCGGAAACTAAGATTGGACCTTCATTGTAAAATACAAACCTGAAGTAACCTTGTTAAGTAAGCGATTAAAGAATGAGTACAAACAACACTGTTATATAAAATGTTATCAGTTCTAAAATATATGTTTTAAACCGGAGATGAAGTGATTTACGCGGTCTGCTGTATGGCTCGCTTTTAGTTTGACGTCACCTAACAGGAAGTGGCAAGCAGTTTGTCACGTCAGACTTTATGGTTCTTATTTGGTGATGCTTGTGCGCGGGGACACCGGCCGTGGAGCAACGGCCAGCTTTTTGTTCAAAATATAAAAAAAATAGCATAACAAATAAATCACCTTAAATGCTGCGCTCGCCATGTCAATCCGGAGCATTATTTGACAGTAAATCAAATATTTCTTGAAATTGTCGCCGAGATGTTGACGGACATGAGCTTGGACGAGGAGTTCGAGCTGAAGGAGGAAGAGCCCTGGTACGATAAGCAAGACCTGGAAAACGGTAACCTTTGCAACCTTTTGGCTAACGAACTCGCTTTCCGTGTTATTGCTGTTGGTTGAGTTAATGTGTTTTAATTCGAAAATGCTACTGGAACAGATCTGACAGCTGTTTTTATTTTATTTTTTTATATTTTTTTTTTTTTACTTTAACGTAATTGGAGGAAAGCTGAGTAGTAGTCCAAATGGGCCCCAATTAGGTGCTGCACATGAACACGAGTGTGTCAGTGGATCACAACACACACAGTTTGGACACTTCACTTTTGTGTCTTTTGGATCTGTGTCCAAACTGTAACCAATTCCAAAGATCGTCTGTGTGCATGTCCAAACAGTGACAGTGTCCAGGACTGTCAATATTGAATATAACATTGTTAGAATCAATTATTCCATCGAATAATCAGATATATATTTTTTTAAGTAGCATTGAAGTTTATTGCAAAATCTTTTTTTTATTTTTATTCATGGTCAATTAACCAATTATTGTTGTTTATTTGGTATTGTTTAATGGTTAAACAAAGCCAAATACACAACAATTAAGCAATGTCACACGAGAGGGAGTGATGTTGTACTTGCCAACCTTGTTGAAACTGAGAGCGATGCTGATTTATGCGAAGGGCTACTATTTGATGTACACCTCTGTGTCAACTACATGTCAATTACAGGCTGTTCATACTACGGCTGCAAATAGCCATTATTTTGGTAATAAATTAAACTTTTATTATGATGATTCGGTTACTGGTTTGGTCCGTTTCGTGGCGGATTATAGAGAAACATGTTGATTGTTTTTCAAAGTAAAAGCAGACGTTGGCAAATGTCTTAGTTTAATGAAGCACAAGGCTAATCCGTCAGTCTGCTTTCATTAGGATGACAGAAATCAGAGAATATGTACAGTTAAGTAGAGGATTTTGACAATTTCAAGTTAAACAGCGGTTCTAAACGATTAATTAATGATCAAAATAGTTGTCGATTAATTTGATTTCCTTCCAGCAGTCGGTGAGCCCTACGACTTTTCCCCTTTGTCAAAAAAGTCGGAAAAATCCCGGGTATACACCGCAGCTTGGTAGAGGAAGGATATGCACAAGGTGCTTCCAAAAAGTGGCTGTTAGAGGAGGCAATATTTCAATACCACATCACATTTACAACAATCGGTCTTCAACAAATTCAAGGTAACCTCAATATGTTACGATAACGCTTTCTTGAAATGAACATTTGCAACCAGCTATACGAGTTAGCGTGTCTACAGTTATGTCAAGGTTATGACAATACGGTCAAAATATGATACCACCCCATGTCCGTGTCCGTGTCCGTGTCAAACCGCGTCTCCTCCTGCAGACCTTCAGCTGGCCGCCGAGCTGGGCAAGTCGCTGCTGGAGAGGAACCGTGAGCTGGAACAGGGCGTGCAGCAGATGTACTCCGTCAATCAGGAGCAGGTGCAGGAGATCGAGGTAAGACCCCGGCACCCTGATAATAGTGTTGCTGTAGTTACACCATAACCATCAACCCATCAAGGTTTTTGAGATGTCTCTTTAACGCTTAAATGACTCAAAACTCTTTAAAATCTTGCAAAACAAAAAGGTGAAATTGAAAACATCGGCATTAAAGCATGTCACTTTATGATACATTTTAAAGCCATAGGGATTCATTGTATTGATTCAGATTATAGTTAAAGCAATATAAAAATACATTTATATTTAATTAAAATCAAAATATATTTTTTTACAATATAAATATTATATATTTAACTAACTAAATTTTAATGTACCAGAAAAATGTCCAACTCCTTAAAAGGGTCGAGCCAGCAATTTTGCCTTAAAAAATTGTATATATAGTGTACATATATATATATATATATATATATATATATATATATATATATATATATATATATATCATGATTTTTTTTTTTATTTTTTATTTTTTGTCCATTATTAATGTGTGTATATATTTTCAAATTAAATATTTTTATTTATTTTTCTGTATTCAATATTTATGGATTTATGTGTTTGTCATTGTCGTGAAAAAAAAAAAATACAAATTTGAAATGGACCTTAAAGAGGGTTAGCTTGAACCCCTGTTGAACTCTATTGGCTTTATCACATTTACCGTAAGTTCATGAACGTTGCATCATCCTCATTGAAGTGACTTTCCAGTGACGAACAACAACAACAAGAGCAGAGGAACCCCCCTGCGTGAAGGCGGAAGTGAATATTTAGTGGAGTGCTTGGACTCTTGTGGATTACTTTAATGTCCTTAAGTCTGCTTTGTCTGACCCTCGACGGCTTTTTGCCACTGACATGTTAAATTAATCCAAGTGTTGACGTCACGGCACACAAACACACGCTTGGACAGTGTGTGCTTAATGAGGTTGTGTCGTTGTCAGAGTAGGGCAAAGTTCATTGACAACAGGTTCAAATTGTTGCTCTGATAAAATAATGGGCAATAACAGATTTTATGCTGCTTATCCTCACCGGGTTCGCTCTGTGGATAATGCCAAGAGAGCTGTTTCTAATACTTAATAACAATAACAGTAATAATAATAATACATTTATAGAGCCCTTTCAGTCAGATTGTTGTACAGAATGAGTAAAAACAAGTACAGGTACAAATAAAGCGTGGTAAAAGTACCAACAAAATAAAAACAGTTTCATAAATAAGGCAAAGTAAAAAACTATTTTGTAAACAAAAAACACGACACACACTTAAAGGAGGACACCGCCTCCAAATTAAACAAAACAGTAAACCATTTTCTGATGACGCTATCGCTGTTGTGGTAACAGCGCTGCTGCAGCAGATGTTGTTACCGCGTGGGCAAATGCATTCACAAGCCAATGAAAAGGTGGTAAAGAAGAACTACTTTCTTGGTCTAATTTTTTCATATCATGGTGGATAGGGGTGTGTAGACATTTGATATCAGTTGCTATTTAAAGGCCACTTCAAGACTGTAAAAATTGAAAGTAAATTATGCAGTAGAGCCATATGTTTATATTTAATTACAGAGTAACTGGAATGACACAGGGAACCAAATCATTTTTGTTACTTACTTTCTCTTGTTTTGCTTTTTTATTTTATTTTATTTTGTTACTTTTATTACCACTGTAATAACAAAACAAAAACAAAAGTGAAGAAAAAAATGTGGATATAAATTTATAATGTCAGATTATTTTTTTTTTATCTTTAACATTTTCATTGTGGTTTTATTTTATTGTCCAGAAATGGAGCCAAAATGATTTTTGTGGTTTTCATCTCAATCTATTCTCAAAACCAGTGGCACCCCCCCCTAAAAAATTCACAAGTCCCCCCCCCACACCCCCCCCCCCCCAAAAAAAAAACATTTTGGTAATATGTGTTAATGTTGAAGGTTCATAGTCCAAGCCCCCCTAAACCGATCACCAGCCCCCCCCCTAAACAAGTATTGCTCTCCACAAAATGCCCCGTCTGTCGACAGTTACGGTTTGGGGCGACATTATTTTTGGTCTTTGTGTTGCGGTCCAGTACTTGGGCAAGCAGGTGGAGCTCCTGCGTCAGGTGAACGACCAGCACGCCAAAGTGTACGAGCAGTTGGACGTGGCGTCGCGCGAGCTGGAGCAGAGCAACCACAAGCTGACTCAGGACAACCGCAGAGCCCATCACAAGATCCACGGGTTCGGACGCACACCAGTGTCATCTTTTGTTGTCTTTTCACACGTGGAAAGTACAGCTGACCTTCAATCACAAAAATCTGATTTCCGATTTTAATCGATTTTTTTTAAAAATCTTTTTTTTTTTTAATCGATTCAGCCCTCGGTGAAAGCTCGTCTAAAGTGTCTTTCGTCACCGCAGGCTGACGGAAACGGTGGAGGTGCTGCAGACGCGCGTGGACGAGCTGCAGCGGCAAGTGGACGACATGAAGCTGGGACCCTCGCAGCTGGCCCAGGGGGGCCGGCGGAGGTCGCGTGTCGCCCAGAGTCTGGAGGAACTGCAAAAGCTCGGGTTGGCGTTTTGCGCCCTTTGAGCCAAATTGGTTTCTGTTTTACGCGTCGCGGCAGAGTGTGCCTGAATAATTACTGTAGTTGTGAGTGTAATCACAGACTGAAATCCTCCAGGTTGCACCAAAGGACGCTGAAGTGTGGATAGGAATGAAAACGTGAGGAAATGGAAACTATTATATTTAAAAATATTTGTTTCCAAGACTTGTTACTACTTTTCTATTTTCCACCATGCTTTGACCTTTATCTGGGTTTGGTCTTAATTTATTTGTATGTGCTATTTTACCTTTAAATGAGAATTCTGGTAATTGGGGTTTGGAAAAAAATATAGAATTTTGAAATTTCAAATGTGTAGGATTCTACTTTAGAATAATGCTCTAACATAAAATGTGGGGAAAAAGTGCAGCGCTGTGAATACATTCCGGATGCACTGTCAATGTTACATCAGCTTATCGCCTCCTGCTTCCAAGGACATGCTGTGCTGAGATCAAACTTAAATATGATGACTAATATGCTATATAATAATGTTACGATAAGTCAAAATTGTGTTACGTCAAGAGGGCAAAGTGTGTGTTGCATCATCTCTTGACACTGGGCTTTTACTTTCAGCTTTAAAAACAAAAATAAACACAAAGTGTTGCGCCAATAATAAAATAGAATATTCACTATATTTATTTTATTTACAATAGTTTTTAAAATGTTTCTGTTTCTATTATTTACTTTATGTAACCAAAGAATGAAAAGGTTGTCTTTGTTTATCGTTTACTATTTTTAGTAGAACAACTTCAGAAAAAAAATAAAAGCTCAGTAAATCATTTACAAAGAAACTATTTTTAATATACTCGTATCATTTTTGTTATTTTAATAAGCTAAATAAGGCTAAAATATATATATTTGTAGTATTTTTCTAATTTTGATTTAGTTGCATTTATTTTATGTATAAATATATAATTTTAAAGTTTTCTTATTTTATTATGACACATTTGAAATTTTCATGGCGCTGAATAATGCAACTGAAATATGAAAGACTTGAGTCAGTAATCCTATCTTTAAAAAAATACTCTTAACAAAAATGAGTCAACAATAAAAAAAATACATTACATTTTTCATTTTATGTACATAAATATACATATATATTTACCAGTAGTTATTTTCTAGTTCCCTTTTGTTTTTAAATGACATCCTCATGTCGCTGAATAAGGTGACCAAAATATTAAAGAGGTGCATCAGTGATCTCCAAATTTTAGTGTGTGTGTGTCTATCTATCTATCTATCTATATAGAGAGAGAGACAGCATAAAACAGATTTTTTAAAAATATACAGTTTTGTATGTATACATGTATGATGATATGATTTCTTTTGTCCTCCATCGTGACTGCAGGCAGTGTGACGGCGAGCCAGTGGAGTCGCACGACGCTGTGCAGCAGTGGCACGAGGAGCAGCGGGCGTCACTGCGCCGCTCGCTACGCAGCCTCCAGGCTCAGTACGCTGGCGAACGCGCACGGCGGGAGGAGGCCGAGCGGGAGGCGGGGCGACTGAGCGGGCACAACGCGGCGCTCGAGCAGCAGCTGGCTGGCATGGACGCGTCCAGAGTACATTGTCTCTCCAAATTACACACACATGAATGGCTATGGACATACATATATGTACAATTATACGTGTGCACGTCTATGTACATATACACTTTCGTCTGTGGATGTATACACTCTACTGTATACACATACTCAGCGATGAGGATGTATACATATTTACATAGATTTAATAAATGCACTTGATTTTGCACTTACAACCAGTATACATGGGTGTATACATTTAGTTGCATACTTACACAGATATATTTTTACATATGTGGATGCATACTTACATATTTACGTTTACATGCATTTACATATTTATGCATACGCGTACATGTCCACTTAAATATACACGCATATACTTATTTGTACATTCACGTACTGTTTACAACTAGTTATGTACCGACATCCATGTATACTTTTACTTATGTACCCAAATGGATGTACACATTTACACACACACACACACATATACTCTTACATACGCACTAACTCAATTGTTTTAGCGTATGTGTGCGCAGGTGCGAGTGTCTGAGTTGGAGCGAGAGGTCGAGGAGCTTCGTCACATCTGGAAGTCTCAATCCGTTCTCCCGGCTGGCCGTGGCGTACGCTCTCCCCGAGGAGGAGGAGCGCCACGGGAAAGCCGAGCCCGGCTGGTCGTCCCCCCGAAGCCGGCGGCCCCTCAAGCGATGGGCCAGCGAGCACCTCCTGAAGGCCAAGCACAGCGGCGACCTCGCGGGCGAGCACGAATGCTGGTGCGCCCGGCTTGTCGAGAAGGGGGAATGCGGCGGCATCTCGCTGCTCAACGAGGTGGACGCGCAGTACAGCGCCTTGCAGGTCAAATATGAGCAGTTACTAAGGCACCTCAGATTACCGCAGCGTCCACAAGAAGAAGAAGAAGAAGAAGAAGAAGAAGTTGAAGAGGAGGGGCTGAGCCACAAGGACGTCCAGACCGTGGACTACAACGGCAGCTTCCACCAGCCCGAGTACAAGGAACTGTTCCGGGAGATTTTCGCTCGCATCCAGAAAACCAAAGAGGACCTGATGGAGAACAGGGCCAGGCCCCCCTGCACTTGACTCAATACACTGAAGCAAGCGCTAGAAGGGGAGGAAAAAAAAAAAAAAAAAAGCAACGCCTTCTTCTTAGTAACCTATTTCTAGAACTGTTTTTCTCCAATTTATTGCGATCACTACTACTAGGATGTATGACACACTATTAACTCCAATGGCAACCTCTTGCTATATATAGTGGGTTAGGCAATACGGCCTTAAGATAATAAAAAAAATATATGTTCTCTTTACAGATAATGTGAAAATAAGTGCTGCCTTTAGGAAAAAAAAATGTCCCTTGTATGTAACCATGATCCTAAATGAATGAACATTTTAAATGTTCGACAATTTAAATTGCATGCCAACGAGTCCATATGTAGTTGTACAGTACATGACGTCTGTGGGAATATTCAAGTGCAAATGACTCCATGATTGCCTTCCACTGGCCTCCCTTCATGTCATCAGGAAAACAATGTGAAAACGATTCCGCTCATGTTGTCTATTTCTTAAAGGGGGAATTAAAGTAGCTTTTTTATTTTTTTTTTTAATTAGTTTCCCGAAGGTCACAAATGTCACTAAATAAATCCAATCAAATCTTTCAATTGGTAACACGGACAGCTTTTGTAAACTCTTCTCTGTTCCTATCTAGTTTGTTAGTGGAAGCAGAGCATGTCAGCGGTGACTTAGAACTACCGCAGAAGCTGCAAAAAAAAAATAAAAAATCTTCCTGACAACTCGCATTCATCGAAAAAAACAATTTCATCGCCCAGCCCTGGCTTCTGCAGTCCATGCTGTATTATTTCCAGCACTTTTTCCTCCAGTTCATTGCAATATCTACTGTGCACTATTCATTCCAATGTGGACCTTTAATTCTTACTATTTCTCGCTTCTACATCTTGAATTTAGCAACTCTGAATGTGTCTTAGTGAAAAAAGAGGAAAAAGGGATGGTGCTTAACTTTATGCAACAAATGTCCCTGAAGCGATACTTGATTATTTCTGTATGTTGGATGACTGATGGAATGTTTTTGTCACTGTCAGGTTGTATAGCAGCCTCACTCTGTTGTTAACCAATTGTCTTGTTTCCTTTCCACATACAGTATGCTTCTTCTAATACGTTGACGCAAATGGGTAAATCTTGTTGCTGATGAATGAAAAACGCTAACTTAATTATTGCTGTTCTGAGCCAGAATTCTTTTGTTTACATTTCTTAGTATGTCAATTAAGTGTATTTATTGAATCAGTGTCACAATTAAAAAAAAAACGTTTTGTTTTAAAATCCACTTGGACAAGGTGTATGTGTTTGAGTCAGATTGTATTGCAATATTACGTGCAGTGTTTCATCAGCAAGCCACTGAAATACACGTCAACTTTTGCGACGCATGATCAGAAGCTAATGCTTATCTGTGCTAAAACTGCAGCTCTGCTTACCTTTCAGCTTTGACCTGATAGTGCTTCGATCGCTTCGTCGGTTAATTTGCTGTGGAACCTTTCCAGCCTTGCTAATCAAGTCATTGGCTGAGAAACAAAGTAGACGAAACGGCAAACAAAACAAACTTAAAATCTAAATGTTTTCATTGTTTGTTTTAATTGATCATCCACAACCGTTTTTGTACATTTGAGTGAAAAGCAAACAAAATGCAGCAGTCAAAAGTTTGTCCACACTTTCTGACCACTACTGTCATTCTGAACACGATTTGGTAGTAGAGCGCAATGAAGTCTGAAATTAGCTCATGGTTTTCGTCTCGTTTTTCTTTTTTTTTGTTAATGGGAAAAGAAATGTGCCATCACATGATTTCAGGATTGAGGCAACTTGTGTCTTTTGGATTATGTCATCCATTATTTTTTAAAAAGATGAACGCAAAATGGCAGCCATTTAGGCTTCAAAAAGGTCCTTCAGAAATCAAACCCTCCAAAAATAATGATGCATTTGTGTTTCGAGCGTTTCTCCTTCAAAGACCTCTTTTTCAGCGTTCCCAGCGGCAGACGTCGTCGTCGTGACCGGCCGCGACCGGCTCTCACCTCGGCCGCGCTCCCTCGGGACACTGTGATTGGCTGAGGGTGCCCCCGGGGGCGGGCTGCATAGGTCAGGACTGGATGGTTCCTTTCAGATACCACATGCCGGCATGGCTGCTACAGCATTCCTGAGAAAAAAAAAAAAAAAAAAAAAAAACTCTGTCAGTTAAGTGTACCCTACCCCGCTGCCGGTCTCGGCCGCGGGTGCTCACCTTGAGCAGCCGGTCCAGGTCAGCCTTGGAGACGTCTCCAAACTCCTCGCTGAGCCGGGCTTGCACCGCGCTCCGCCGCACACGGTAAGTTTTGGTGAACATCTCGTAGAGCAGGCGGCGGTGCTAGACACCAACCCGAAGAGAAACAAGTTCGCCAGCAGTTACTCTTTCTTTTCTTATTTACATTGGAACTATCCACATTTTTTTAATATAAAAAATGAGGCTGGCCAAATTCCTGTGCTCAAGGGACAAATTGGATTTTAAAAGAGGGCAGATGTGCCAAGTCAGCCTGTAGATAAGGTTTTAAAAAAAGAAATCTATTTTAATCGTACAAAAAAAAAATCATTTATAATTAATGTACTATTGATACTTTACCCCATTGTTCAGTAAAATTTTAATATTTTATTATATACAATAGATGAATTAAGTGAAAAATTGCTGAATCTGTAAAATTGTTAATTTCTTAATTTTATCAATAACCAATTATTTAATGAGAAATGAATAAAAAAATGTAATACATCAATTTTGGGGTAAAAAAAATGCTAAATTGCGACATTATAAAACCCTTGATAATTTGTGGTTGAGGTATAAGGAAAACAAATGTAAAATGTCAAAGTAAAATAGTTTATTTTCATACATAAAGTCTAATTTTGATTTATTTACTTATAATTAAATTTGAATAGATAAACTATTATTTGATACAACGAAAAATAATATATGTAACATTTTTATTTTACTATTTAATGATTGAAGAAGAAGAAAATGGATGGCTGGATAGATGGATATTAACTAAAATGTTATATTACGAAAATGACTTTGTATTTCATCCAAACAGCAGCTGTAAGTCTTTTTTGATTACACCCAAAAAAAAGGTTTTTTTTCCCTAGAAAAAGGTGCATTACTCCTAGAACATTCCAAAAATAATGTTACAAAAATATTACATTCTTCTGAAAAAAATATTAACCAACTGTTTAATGAGATAGTTTCAAAAACTGAATGGAGATATTTAAATTAGCCAATTGAGGAGTAGTTTTAGAGGACTCTTGATAATATCCACACCTGTATTACAACCAAATAGTGCTTTGATGCCAACTCTTTCAATTTCAGTACTTTTGGCATAATCCTGCTCATACCAATACAAATGCCTTAAAAATTTAAGTAAATGTGAAACTAAGTTGAGACAAGGTCATCTTTTCAATACAGTACTTTTTGTGCACCTCTCAATAAAGGTTAAAGATTGGCAAACACTGCTGTATAGGAATAGGACTTGGCAACATGGAGACAACCAGGGGTTTCTTTCTGGTCTAACAAATTGTTGTTGTTTTTTTTTTAGTTTTTTTTAGTGGGGGTGTGCAATTACCTTGTCGAAGTCCTCTCCGGTCTCCCACAAGCCGAACACCTTTTGCTCGTCGGCAGATGCCGTGGTCAGAGCAGGGAACTACATTTACAGGAGGAAACATCAGTGTTCAATTTTAGGCCGTGCCGGGGCATCTTTGCTTTTTCTGTCCACACTCTCTCTCTTTCTTTCATTTCAGTTTGGATCTTCTCGAAGGAGAAGTGTTTGGGCAAACGAAAGTAATTGCTAAACTGTCCCAAACAAGTTTGAAATGTTGTTCTTACACAAGCCAATATTGTCCCAGTCATGTTGCCAAACATGGTTCCACTCAGGTTGATGTTATCAAATATGGTTTCACTTAGGTTGCCTCAAGTATCTAATCAGGTTCATAAATTTCAATAAATAACTTGCATAGAATGATAAAATATGTTGGTTAGTATCCTAAATAAGTCGGCTCGTTCCAGGTCCGCTACCCGTCCGTTGAACGTCTGCCGCAGACGTAATGAGCTTAGCGCTGAAGCTAATCCTCGAGGCGTACGTCTATTGCCCCCGCCACTCCCCACCAGCAGTCCACTTCCAATCCTCTCAAGGATGCAGTTGGGATAAGACTTGACCCAGAACCTGGCCCACCGATGCCAGTAAATCCGGCAAAATGTACAATTAAGCTGCAGTGCAGTCAAAACACAACATGGATCAAGATGATAATCTGCAAGGTTCAAAGTCACACTTGTCAATCAAATATCTAATAGCACACCGAGCCAAGATTGCGTCACCATCCGATGACAATCACAATTTTCTTTGTCATTTTATTATCCCAACAAGAAAATTTTACTCATAGCTAACTAACGCAAAGACAGCCCGCGTCTTTTTGACAGGTTAACCACTAATCATATTAAGAAACGATAAAACTTTACTATAAAGGCTTCCATTTAAGATACCCAATATGGTTCCGCCTAGATTACCGAATGTGGTTCTGCTCACTTCTCGTATTCGCCCTTCAAGTTCTTCCAAAGTCGTTGGTTTGGGAGAATAGACTTACTCCTTTAATCATAGAACATACACAAAAAGAGTCAGGAAAATATGAAGAAATTCTAAGTATTTTTAAAATAGGGAGTTACTTTTCAATCACTCTGTAGTTTCACTCAGGTTACTGAAAATGGTTCCCCTTAGGTTACCGTTCTACTCAGGTTAGCCAGTATGGTTTCACTCAGGTCAGCCAATACGGTTCCACTCATGTTAGTAAATACGCTAAGGTGACCAATTGCAGTTCCTTTAATTTTGCAAATACAGTTCCGCTTAGGTTACCAAATGCGGTTCCACATAGGTTAGTGGTTTCGCGTCGGTTAGCGAATACGGTTCCACTTAGGTTGCCAAGCATGGTTACACTTTATGTTACTGATTATGGTTCTGCTTAAATACCAGTTCTGCAATAGGTGACCAAATATGTTTTGGCTCGGGTCAGCAAATATGGTTCCAATTAGGTTACCAAATATCATTCAGTTTTGTTGACCGGTTCCACTTGGGTTATGGAATATGGTTCTGCTAATGTTACCAAATATTATGTTAATATTCTGTTCAGTTTTGCCTAAATTACTGAATAAGGTTTGGCTCAGGTCACAAAATGTGGGTGTACTCAGGTTAGCCTCTACGATTCCACACGGTTTACCGAAGATGGTTCTTCGCTAAAACTCTTTTCTGAAAGCAGGACAATACTGTGTCCGTTCACATAGCTGCTTTGGCTCTCACGCATTCAGATAATTCCAACTGCTTTTCGATGCCCGGGTGTTAAGTCGGTTTCCCGCTATCCCCTTCAGACACTGGCTGTCAATTTTGGCTTGAGGAAAAGAAAACTGGTAAGATGATTTTCAGCCTTCAAAATAAAATCAGTAGCCCAAAGGAGCGCACGGATAGAACAGGAAGCGACAGGCATGAAAACTCACAGGCACCACGATCTGTTTGCAGCAGCTGAGCAGCGCGGCGTCCTGCAACATGTGGTCCGACACGGGTCCGAAGGGGATGTGTCCTGCCGGAATGGAGGCCAGGTGGAGGCTGAAGAGCCTCTTGAGCTCGTTCAGCGTCAGCACTGGATTGTTCCGGAAGGTCTTTGTCACAAAGTCCAGCAGCTCCGAGGAGGGCACGTTAGAGGGGCTACCGCCGTTTGTGTGCCCTTCCCCGGGGTAGCCGTTGAGGGAGCCGTTGGGGATGCCCGACGAAGACGGCAGTGGAGGGGAGACGTCCATGGGTTCGGCCTCGCCGTCGCTTAGGGGCTCCTGTTTGATGCGGACCCCGCCGCTTCCTGCTCGCTTGGCCTCCAGATCCATTTGGAGAGAAGCCTGCTTCTCCTGAGCACGATCCTGGGCCAACTTCAGACGCCGCTCGCCGCTGATGTGGACCGGCTCTGAAGGACCACACAAATACTACATTGATATGTAAACTGCCATGTAGGGCTGCCAGACGGGCACAAGTTATTGATTAATTTTACCTGGCAACCTGTCAACCTGTCTTTGTGAGGATCCTATTAAAACTGCATCGATTCTGCATCTAAATCAATGTTTGAGGTGGGATTGTAATCGTTTCAAATGCAGAAGCAGGAACTAAATAGTCTTTTGGGGGGCTTTAATTATCCATTCATCCATCCTCCTCATTAGGGTCACGGGACTGCTTCGAGCCTATCCCGGCTATCTTTGGGCGAGATGCGGGGTACATCCTGAACAGGTTGCCAGCCAATTGCAGGGCACATAGAAACAAACAACCATTCGCACTCACATTCACACCTACGGACAATTTAGAGTTTTCAATTAACCTAGCATGCATATTTTTGGGATTAGGGAGGAAACCGGAGTACCCGGAGAAAAACCCATGCAGGCACAGGGAGGACACACCGGCGAGACCGGATTTGAAACCGCGTCCTCAGAACTGTAAGGCAGATGTGCTAACCAATAGTGCCCTGTGCCGCCCGGCTTTAATTATAATTATTATTAATGAGCATCGTTATCTTTATGACTCAAGCACAAAGTTGTTACAGCAATTGCATTGATTCCTGCAAATAAAACACCTTATTGTGTGCTGTAATTATTAGTTTGTCCGAAAGTAGTTGCATCTTTGTAATTATTATTACGAGTATTAATAACATGATTACTATTATTATAGCTTTAATGGCGACAACAAAATTAACATTTTTGGGCTGTAATTATTATTTCTATTAGCATTATTATTAGTGCCAGAGCACAGCTGGTATTTAAGTGCCAGAGCACAGCTGGTATTTAAAAATCACTGCAACTAAATTATTTGTTGGGGGCGTGGCTTTAATAATTACCATTACAAGCATTATCATTATTAGGGCCTTAATGCAGAGGTGGCATTGATTTTGGAAACTAAATCTCCTTTTTGGTGCTTTAATTATTATTATTATTATTATAAGATACACCTGTATAATAATGAATGATATTCTCTGAGCATTATTGTTACTATGAGAATCGATATTAGTATTATGCGTTGAACGCAGAGGTAGTATTACTTTTCTGGGGATTTAATTATTATTCTAACTTCTCAATGACAGAAGAAGGACGTCACATTTGTTGTAATACCTTCTTCCCCAACAGACTGATGCAGCTCACTACGTACCAGGCAGCGGAGAATTCTTTGGCAGGAAATCACCCTTAGAGAAGTTGAAGACTTTTTCCAACCTTCAAAGGCAAAAGACCCCAAAAAATGTACGTTTTAAGAAGTCAAATTCCATTTCCTTGGGGAAAACCTCCAGTGTGACGCACTTGCTCTGGATGCCCAACCACAGCATTTGCTGCCGCTGGGCCACGTCGGCGTGTTTCTTGACAAAATCGACGTCGGCGGGCAGCAGGAACTCCCAGCCGCGGTTGACTCGCGGCACCGCCACCTGCTCCAAGAAGTCCTTCACATCCTCCGGAGGAAGCTGCACAGAGAGGAAGCACTCGGTTATGTTCACCTGAATTATTAAGTGTGAGCCTCTTTTGTTTTTTTTGTTGTGTTACATTCACTTAGGAGCTTTTTACTGTAGCAACACAATAGCACGGTAATTACGTCAGAGAAACTTACTTTGATCATGGCTGTCACTTCCTTTCTCATCAGGGAACGTTCTAGAGTGAAGCGCCACATCTGCACAACAACAGATATGAAGAAGAAAAAAAAAAATGTTGACTTAAGGTTAGGCGATATGGCCTTAAAATAAAATCACTTGTTTCACTAAAACGGATTTGCCATTTAAATCTTTGCTTCCCTTCTGAAAAGCAAATGACTAACTTTTTTTTTTGGTTTTAATCCCTTCTGGGATTTGCTTTCTTCTTATACCAAACAAGCTTTGAAATAGTTATTTTCCAAGCTTTTTCTTTGAGAAATTTGCATCAACTTTTACATAAATAATAGAAAGTTAAAAACCAAAATCTGACAGATTATGTGAAAATAAATGTTTCCTCTTGGAAAAATGTCCTTTTAAAAAACATGTACAGTATAAACACAACTCCAAATAAATGAACATTTTAAATGCTCAACATCACAAAAGGAGTCGTCACGCTGCTTGGCTTAGCTGGCTGTCAAGTTATCCAATTGAGGCAAGGTGACCTCAGCAAAATATTTCTGGTTTGGAAACACCTACAGTGCCGTGAGAAAGTATTGGCCCCCTTTTCAAATTCTTATATTTTTGCAGTTTCCTCACTTTAATGTTTAAGATCAAACAAATGTAAATAATCAGACAAATACAACCAAAGTGAACTTAAAATGCTGCTTTAAAATAGTAGTTTTATTTATTAAGGGAAAAAAACTATTCAGTTACCTGGCACTGTTTGAAAAAGTAATTACCCCCCTTGTTAAATGATGAATTAATTGTGGCTAATCACAATTTTTGGTTATTTTCACTGATCACACCTAAGCCTGATTACCTCCAGACCTCTTCAATCAAGAAATCACTTAAACAGAATCTGTGCCGACAAAAGCTCTGAAAAAGCCGCAACAAAATGACACGATCCAAAGAAATTCCAGAACTGTCGAGAAATAAAATAATTGACATTTATCAGTCTGGAAAAGCGTTACAAAAGTTATTTCTAAAGCTTTAGAATTCTAGCGATCCATAGGGAAAGCCGTTATCCTCACATGGACAAAACATGGAACAGTGGTGAACCTTCCCAGGAGTGGCCAGCCTACAAAGATTATCCCAAGAGAACAGCAATGACTCATCCAGGAGGCCACAAAGGAACTCAAGACAATTTCTCAAGAACTGCAGGCATCCCTTGACTTAGTTAAGGTCTGTGTTCATGACAACAATAAGAAGAGGCTGGGCAAAAATGGCATTCATGGCAGAGTTCCAAGGCGAAAACCACTGCTGACCAAAAAGAACAAAATTGTCTTACTTTTGCAAAAAAAACATCTGAATGATTCCAAATACTTTTGGGAGAATATTATATGGATAGACAAGATGAAAGTTGAGGTTTTTCAAAGGTGTGTGTCTCGTTACATCTGGCGTAAATGTAGCACAGCATTTCAGAAAAAGAGCATCATACCAACAGTCAAACAAGGTGGTGCTAGTGTGATAGTCTTGGGCTGCTTTTCTACTTCAGGACTTGGACAACCTGCTGTGTGATTGATGGAATGGAATGATGAAATTCTGCTCTTTAACAGAAAATCTTGGAGGAGAATGTTCAGCCATCAGTTTGCGACCTTAAGCTAAAGCACACTTTGGTTCTGCAGCAGGCTAACGATCCAAAACACACCAGCATGTCAACTTCTGAATGGATTCAAAAAACAAAATCAAGGTTTTGGAGTGGCCTAGTCAAAGTCCAGACTTGAATCCGATTGAAATGACCTCAAAAGGGCCATACAATGCTTGAAAATCCTCCATTTTTGCTGAATTCAAATAATTCTACAAGGAAGAGTGGGTCAAAACTCTCTCTCTCCACAGAGATGTGAAAGACTTTGTCAGTTATAGAAAACGATTTCAGTTGTTGCTACTGAGGATGGCCCAATCAGTTATTAGGTTTAGGGGGCGATCACTTTTTCCATCTAGGTTTGATTTTTTTTCTCCCTTAATAATAAAAACCTTCATTTAAAACTTGCCTTTTAAGTTCACTTGGGTTATATTTGTCTGATATTTATCTTTGTTTGATGATCTTAAACAAAGTAGCGAATGTATGCTAAAATATAAGAATTTGAGAAGGGGGCCAATACATTTTCACAGCGCTGTACCTCAGGTCAAAACAACATGTCGATAAATCATCATCTGCTTTTGCAACATTTAAATGGGTACCATGTCTTTGGCAATGTTAAGTGCAATTGACATACTTTTTCCTCAGCCAGCACTCAGACTGTTTATGTATCAAATAAATACAATGAAACATAATTATTTGTGTGGTATTAGTTTATGCAGACTGTCTGTTGTTGTGACTTACATGGTCAAATCATTGTTCGACCAATTTCTGAAGAAATCCAGTTAATATGGGTTCATATACTTTTTCTTGCAACTATATATACGATGTAAAAATCCAATGATTTCCTTCAGTTGTGCTCACCACAAAGTCCCGCCCCCGACACAGCACATCAGCCGCAACACCGCTGTGAGGACTGCACGTGTTTTTGGGATACAGAACATCACTGAAATGCCAAAACGCAAGCATTACACTCAGCCGGATCCGACTGTTTTACTGGGAGAAGATGGTACTCGCACCTCTTCACCACCCAGTTGCCCTGGACTAGCAACGCCACCTGCTGGATGCAGCGCAGCACCGTGACAGAGTCGCTGCCTGAGGCCAGCAGGCCCATAAGGCTGGCGAACTGGATCACCTTGACTGCAGACACAAACAGGGACAAAGATGCCATTTTATCACACACAGCGTGTGTATTGTAAGGGTGCAGGTGAAGGCCCAATATTGTGTCCAGAGATACATATTTAATTAAAACGGTCACACGAGGCATTCAGTTTTGTTTCTGTCAGGGGCTTTTTGTCATTTTAAGGGAGTATAACTGAGTAATTTAGGTTGGGCTGTTAGGCTGTTATCACACTGCTTTTGTGTTGTGGTGATTTAGTGTTATAATACAACAGTTCACAATGGATACAAGTCAAATTTAAGTGTGTGCTTTACTTTAGTTTCCAGAACCTTCTTTTAAGTCACAATTTCAATCTTATTTCTCGAGTACCAACTTGAATAATTCCTCCCCCCAACAAAATCAAACTAAAATTCCTTGTGTGCGTCGATATTTATTGACAATATAGGGTGTCTCCAAAAATGTGCTCACTCGGTGATTGCCCATTACTCATATTTTTTGTTAAGACTGTGTTCTTATATATGTAAAATAATAGTATATAAAATAAATGAAATCCCATTTATACTTATTACTGTAAACTAAAATAGGCACCTAATTATTTAATAAAACTAAATAAACATGTTAAATGCATATAAAATTACATTTTACTAATATTTTTTCCTGCCCTGCGATTGGCTGGCGATCGGTTCAGGGTGTACCCCGCCTCCCGCCTGAAGATAGCTGGGATAGGCTCCAGCACGCCCGTGACCCTAGTGAGGATAAGCGGTAAAGAAAATGAATGGATGGATGGATGGATGGATGGATAATATTGTTTCCGTTATATATTTCCGTTATGTTACAATAAATCAACTAAGGAATTATTTAATGAAATGAATGAGCACGAAATAAATGAAATTTTAATAAATACCAATTTTAGAAATAAAACAGCTAAACTAATGCGACAAATACTCCTTTTTCTATCGATAATATGGTCGGTGGGCCGGATTAAAATGTGAAGCAGGCTTGACATAGCTTCTCTTGTATATATTTATTAGCGTCATAAGCTCACCGTTCTTCATCAGCGTCTTGATCTGTTCTCCAAGTGGGAGCGTCCGCAGTTGGGCCATGGAGAGCACGTTGCTCGGGCCGACGGGCTTTACGCTACAACGTATATAAAAAAAAAAGTATATATATATATATATATATATTATTTTATTTTTTTTTAATGACAGATGGTGCATCCCGCGAAATGTTAATTAAAATGTGTCAAAACTATGGTGAGAAACAACAGATGAACACTTACAACTTTTCTTCTGCCAGCGGCGGCATCAGCATAGTGAGGTACTCCCTGCCAGGACACAAGAGTATTTTTATTACTATCACAACACAAATAAGACACAAAAATAATCATTACAATGTATTATTGGGCTTTATGAGGCAAAATACACTAATGAATTTGATCAATCCTGCTAGAGGGAAACCTAAGCAAAACTTAACCTAAAACGACTGGATTTTATTCAGTAAAAAATAAATTTAAAAAATTAAAATCATACTAAATAAGCCAAATCCAATAAATCCATAACAACATATTTTATTAATACTAAAAGAGGAAAATGTCTGGTACTAAGGTGAGTAAATGAACTGCCAGAGGACCACAATTTTTAGAACATTCAATCTCCAACTAGGATGTCTCTGATGTACGAGATGTGTTCAAGGACTCACTTGGGCGTTTTAACAAGCTCAGAGTTGTCGGAGGTGTCCACACGCTGACAGAACAAATATTGTCTCTCGTGTTCAGAACGCCCATCCTGCGGGGAAACAATATGGCGGACTGACAGTAGTAGTGATCGTTACAATACTCGCGGGCACTCGTCGTGACACGTTACCTTGATGCCGTGGTACTGCAGGTGGATCCAGGGCTCCTCCGCCTGCTTCTTCTGAAGGAACTCGTACGACTGGATCCTCCTCTGGCGCGCCTGCTCCGACTCGGGCCGAGCAAACCTCACCTGCGGGCGCAGGAACGATCGCAGAAGATGTGATGTTGCGTTGTGACGTGTTTTGAGTGAGCACAGGGTTTTTCCTGCACATAAACTTGAGAGGCAGCCTCCTCATCCTACTATCAGGCCACTTTCGACTAAAATGGGGGATGTTAAATTAATGCAAAACTGACGTTAGTGATTTTAATGTCACTTTTTCCTAATCTTCCCAGATTTACCCAAAACACAGAGCAAACAAAATCACCTTGCATATTAAGGCAGGCATGCTTTGTAATATATACTGCTGCTCTTGGTAGACAGCCATCCACCAACTACAAGCTGGATACCTTAAAGTGATGAGATGATGGCTCTCCATGAGTCAGAAATAGAAAAAGGAAAATGAAACAAAGAAGGTAGTCTATAAAAACAATATAAACGCTCGTAAAAATAATAATAATAATAATTAATTAAATAAAATCACTCTGAAATGAATGCAATCCATCAATGAAAGGTTCAACTATTTATGATGAAAGATGTAGGATACTATAAAAATAAAATACATGTTTGGGGGCTGCAAATGCTCAGAAGGGTGCCACCTCCGCCTCAATTTGAAAACCCTGTGTGAGGGAATAATAGTGCTCACCGAAATGGCCTTGGCTTCCTCCTCGCCTTCGTCCTGGGACGAGTCTCCACCTGTGTCGAAGCGCAGAGCCCTCAGATGGATGGAATACAACAAATGGAAGAAAAGAAAATATGGGGAAAAACAAACTAAAAAGGCACCTTCGTTGGCCGCCTCTCGCTCCCTGGTTTTGTTGTCGGCCTTGTCCAGGTACGCAAAGCTGGGCCTCATCTGAAGGATTCCGGTCAGCGGCGTCACATGAAGTTCACCTGTGTACAACAACAGCAAATACATAAATAAATAAATATAAATGAATAAATACAAATTGGGACAATTAAAAAAAAACAACAACAAATGAAATTCAATAAATGTTTAAGCTTTGCCAGTAGTAAACAAAATCAAACCTGTTATTTTACTTAGGCAGGTACAACAAAATGGTTTTATGCTATTAAAAAAATAAAAATAAATAAAAAAATAAAAATAAAAAAATTATCGGTGGTAGATGACCACAATGGACACCCCTGGACATCTTTCTCACACATTCCAATTTTTCATTTTTTCAAGAAAAAAATAAATAAATAAGTCCAGACCTTTTCTGAAGATGGCAGCGGCGTATCGGGAAGTGTTGGTGGTTGCCTGGATGGACGAGAAGGTCTGATTGTCCATCATTTTCCTGCACGGAAGACATCATCCATCAGTGTCACTTGTAACAACCTCCCCAACCCTCTTAAAATAAATAAATAAATAAATAAAATAAAAAACTAAATGATGTTAGAAAAATTACATTTTTTTTTAAATGCATGGAAATATTGTTGAAAATAGACGATGTCACCTGATACAATAAGAAAACGTTACAATACAATCACAGATTTGCTTATTATTATTTTTAATTTATTTAAAATTTAATTCAACTCACACTCTGTTGTGTATATTATTTGAATCATTTTAAACTGATCATCTAATCAGTAATGACTGAGCAAAAGCCCAATAATCAGTCTGAATGACTACATCCACTACCTTTAAAATGCCATTTTATCGAACTCAATTTAAAAAAAAATAAAAATGTTTTGTTCAGTCAAGCCTAAGGTACCATGAAAAATGTGTACTTTTGAAATTTACTCCAGAAGAAGTGAAACAAGTTGAATCTTTTTAGTTTTTTCTGACTTTCTGTTTTGGAGGGGCAATGAAGTGGCATGCCTTTTAAAGACACAGCAGCCAAAGGTGGCTCAATCGGGACGTTCCGCTCAGATACAATGACTCAAAATGTTCTCCAACGTTCTTGTTTAGCCGCTGAACGTACACTGAATAGGTGTTGCTCTCCTCGTAGCCGGTGCCGTCCACATTCAGCGCTATCTGCTCGCCCTTGCTGCGACAGTAGTTGGGGCTCTTGGTGTCCATGGCCATCTGCAGCTCCACCTAGCGACAAAGATGGCACCACAATTAAGGCTTCCTGGAATAGTTTTAAAATAAAGTAAAACGGTATTAAAGGTTTCCTATTTACCCGTTGCTGCTTGGGTTTGATCTTAGCAGCCAAAAGGTTGACATCGTCGTAGGTCATGGTGGATGGTCGCACGGGGTACTGCAACAGGAGAATTATTAGTGACAACTAGGACCTCCCTTAATTTAGAGACATCGGCATATCATTAACCGGTTAACATACACTTTACCACATAACCCAGTCACCTGTCCTCACCTGTTCAACTCCACATGAGGTAAGACTGTGAGAGATGGAGGAGGCGTGGTGTAAGTCTTCAATCCATGCAGTTTGAGGGCTCATTTTAATATGTTCAATTGTCTGAGCATTTTAAATGTTAATTTTTTAAGGGTCATGTTTAAAGTATGTTTCGACAAAGGTGATTTTTCTTCCCAAGAGGGTTAGGAAAAGCACTTATTATTAAATACTTTTACTGGACAGAAAAAGTATTTATTTTATATTATTTCAGTGGAAGCTAATGAAAGTTAATTCTGGGAAGAAAACTATTTCCAAACTTGTTTGGTATCAGGAGAAATAAAAGAAAATTCCAGAAGGGGGAAAAAAGTAACTTGTTCTGCACAATGTCAATGTCATCTGCTTTTTCAACAAGTGAGGGGCGGGTGATTCGATCGCATTTTTGTTAAAAGAAACAAAAAATGAATCGGAGATTACATTTTTAAGTCACCCAGCCCTAGTGACAACTAATTGGAAAATACCCACCTGGAGTAGATAAAGCTTCTCTGCAAGGCTTTTGGCAAGATAGACATCAATCTGTGGGTGCAAAAAGTGATCAGTGATGATTGGTTCAATAGCAAGGACCTTTAATCTTCCCGTGAGCGTGTACCTCCTCTATAATGGGGTCATCGTCATCTCCGCTGGCCATATTTTAGAAAGCAGGTTAAGGAGGGGAAGGGAGGTGATGGAAGAGTGAATCCAACCTATAACAAGAGACAAATTATGCATTTCTTAACTATTTGAAACAGTTCCCCAACATGTCTGTAACACACTTTTGTCAAAATACCCCAAGGATCAAGAATTATAGCCATATAGATTTTTTTCCAGCATATTTGTTGCTGTGGTGAAATTGGCTTGTTTTCGGAGCGGATCTGTCGCATGCAGCGTGCTAGCCCTCATTTAATCGCGTCCCATACACTCCCAGGTTCATGGCGAGCCCGGGTTTCGTTAGCTTGACACCCAGTGGGGTGGCTCGTCTCGGCTCGTTTCTGCAGCCTGCTGCTGTTTCTACCAGTGGAAATAGAGCCCCGAGTGTGGGGTTAAAAAGCAAGTGCCCAAGATAATGAACACATTTTTGTCGGGCATGGACACATCGACAAAACTACAAAGACCCCCCGCCTCTCAGACAACTTCACAGAACAATCACGTGTCGTTTGTAAGAGGTTAACACTGTTTTTGCACTTAAAAGCGCACGCCCATGGAGTTTCATTTGCGTTATCACTTGTCAGAATCAGAATCAGAATCATCTTTATTTGCCAAGTATGTCCAAAACACACAAGGCAGCATTTCATTAGTGAGAAAACTTGTTGCGACTTTTGGCTTGTCCCATCAAGGGTTGCACAGTGAGTGCTTATCGCATGATCACATGCAAAAATTACTATTGAATCTAATGCCCTTTTTTCCTCAACTAGTATTCCCTAAAATCCCCCTATTTCGAAGTGTGTTAGCACGTTAGCAAAACACAGCAGATTGTGTCAGGCGGGCCTGCGCGAAACTTCGCCAAACGAGCATATAATTCCTACAATAAAACACCGGGAGCGTTCTAAAATGAGCTGTACTACTCCCACGAAAAGGACAACCTGGTTTAATACCACACGTAAACGTGACGAAGTGAGTTAACGTTGAAGTGGCCGGTGGTTAGCAACTTTAGCCTAGCTAGCTCTGATACATGCCGGTTAAAAAAAAACACAACTCGGCGAGCGGACGGGGCCTACTTCTAAGTGAAAATTAGCCACGAAGAATACCATGGGACTATCACACACTTTACCTGCACACGTAGCCGGGTGTGGAGGCTATCTCATCGGCGTGACATCAGTCTGGTCAAGCTGACGACGCAGTGGTAGATGTTCGAACACGAGCACCATGTTGACTCCGGATCCACGTGCGTGGGGAGCGAGGGCGAGCCCACAATGCACAGCGAGTCATTAAATGCTGATTCACTTTTTGATTTTCTTTATCCCTTTTGGTTAAGACAAACTGCTGTCCTGAAACATTTGATATTGGAGTATATGGAGCATAGGGAGTTCAAAAATCCTGGCAGCGGTGGGATTCGAACCCACGCCTCCGGAGAGACTGGAACCTTAATCCAGCGCCTTAGACCGCTCGGCCACGCTACCACATGAGTGACTTGGCGACATTTTAAAATCAATTAAATCAAATCCAATCAATTCGGGACCAATGTGTCACCGCCTCGGTTGGTGATCCCAAATTTGATTAAAAACAGAATTTAAAAAATAATAAATCAATGATAAACACTTTTTGCAATTGTTTTGTTGAGTAAAATACTTTAAAAATTGAACAGAATTATTTCAGGTATAGATAGGCCTTCCTTAATTTAAAAAAAATAGTTTGCACAACAATTTTGAGTTGCCTTTTAAATAAGACATTGCAATGTCAAGAAATGGAAATAACATTCCTTATTGCCAAATATGTTTGGGGGGGGGGGGGGGGGGAATAGATTTTTGCTACTTTAATAGCAAATACACCACTATTTGGCACAGAAAATTGTAAATCTGACTCTAATCTTTGCCTCAACCGTTAACCTCATAGCATACATACCCAATAAATCATCCACAGGTTGGCAAAATATGACACGGTGACCAACTGTTTAGAGCATCTGCCTCACAGTTTTGAGGGCTGGGGTTCAATCCCCGGCCCCGCCTGTGTGGAGTTTGAATGTTCTCCCCGTGCCTGCGTGGGTTTTCTGTGGGCAATCCGGTTTCCTCCCACATCCCCAAAAAACATGCATGGTAAGTTAATTGCCAACTCTATATTGCCCGTAGGTGTGAATGTGTGTGCAGATGGTTGTTTGTTTGTCTGCACTGCGATTGGCTGGCAACCAATTCAGGGTGTACCCGCCTCCTGCCCGATGATAGCTGGATAGGCTCCAGCATGCCCGCGACCCTAGTGAGGAGAAGCGGCTCAGAAAATGGATGGATAATTCAAATGTACCTATTAACTTATTCAATTCCAAATAAAGTTGATTTGTTTTTTTGAAAATGCTACAATAAAAATTTTGGTAAACTAAAAAATGTTACACACAAAAAATAATTAAGTACTTGGTTAATTAATTATGAATAGTTTTAAAAATGGAACAAATTATTTTATTATTCAAATAAATTGGTTTACATATTTTACTTTTTTTAAATCACATCTGCAAACAACCTTGCCCATCTGTTCATTTTAAAAATCAAATATAACCCCTGAGCTCAAAACTTTGCCCACCCACTGAGAAATGCCACCGCTATCATGTTGCATATTAGAGAGAAAATTTGCACTTTAGCAACAAGCGTTTACTAATAAAAATGCAAACTTTATTGATTTATTTTTCTATTCTCTGATTGTAATTCTTTTGTTAACCATACAATATTCCAATAGAAATGTGTTAGCTAAACAATTGTATTGGTTTTGGCTCCACAGACCACATTCACAGAAGACAAACTCAACAATGAAAGAGCAACTTCCCGAAAAAAAAGAGAATCTTGCCCAGAAAACTTGATGAAGCTGAAACGCAAAGCACTGTTAGCTAAAAAACTGTTATATAAAAACAAAAACAAAACAAAAAAAGGCAGGACACTTGAAGGACTTCTTTTTGGTAAAATGTGCACAAGTGCAGTTACTCCTCCATCAGCGCCCACGCCTCCTCAGCTTTCATGTAGTACTGGTTCGCCGATCGCCCCTTCATGGCCTCCATGGCAGCTTCGGCCGCTTGTGTAAACAGGTCGCCTGCAGGGAGAGACAATGCGAGAGGTTAGTGGTGGGAAAAACATGCTGACATAATTTTTTTGTGAGGCAAGCTTGAAATCTGAATCTTGCTTGACGGTATTGTTGTGTCTTCACCTGCTTTCTGCGGGTCTGCCTCAAGATTGTAGCCCCCCGCCATGAACATCTCAGCCTCTCTGGCCAGCAGGCGGTAGCGAGGCTCGTCCTGTATGCCGTCGAACTCGCCGCCCTCGTCGTGCTCATCCATGTTCAGCGCGCTGTCGTACCAGCGGATCGCCTCCTCCCAGTCCTGCTGTCTGTCGTGGTAAAAAAAAAAAAAAAAAAAAGGAAAAGTGAAAACATTGAGGCCATGTCCACATTATAGAAACATTTTGAACCACTGTGTATTCGAAAAATGTTGAAAAAGTTGACAGGCGGCGTTCTAAACACTGACTGTAAGGCTTTAAAATCTTCACACACCACCAACAAAATAGAATTTCAGTGCGCTTTAATGCAGTTTTCCTAAAAAATATTTCCCAGGTATGTGTGACTATTGTTATACAAAACTATTATTTTGTTGAATGAATAGCAAGAAGTGGATTATGCAGGTTAACAAGACCTCCTGCCATCTAGTGGAAGAGTAGTTAACTGTTCTGCATGTCACTATATGTCGTTGGCATAGATAAACGAATAAAAATACATTATTTGTAGTAAATGAATAATCATTTTCGTGAAAATGAAATGGGGAAAAAAGTGAAATCCAATCTGAAGATCTCAGCACAGTGGTTGGGAATTACAGACCTTGACAACTGGCAGGGAATTTACTCCAGGGGGCAGTAATAACACATCTTCAGACATTGAAGTTAAAGCCTCGCTCTACCTACCTGTCGGCCGGAAGATTAACTCCCGTGTCGAAAGCTCGGGCCACCGTGATCATTGAAGATCTGTCGCCGGCTTCGGCAGCCTGCAGTAGATACTTGAAGCCTTTCATCCTGTTTCCTGCGTTTTCCTGAAAGCGACACAACAACGTCACTGGTCAAAGGAGTTCAGAAAGAACAGAGACAGGAGGAGGGAAGCTGCACCTCCAGCTCCATGTTGGGCAGGATGTGGTGGGGCAGCTGAAGGCAGCACTGGCCCAAGGCCACGATGGCCTCCAGCTCGCCGCACTGGGCGGCTCGCTCCAGGTGAAACATGGCAGAGTCCTCGTCCCACTGCTCGTCCTTCTCGCAGAAGCGTCCCGCCTCGTGGTAGCGCACCATGGCCAGGTGTACCTGGACACCAGCAGTGTTTAAACTACAACACTCAAACTTTCCTTCTGTTTAGTTTTTTTTCTAGGAAGGTGGCGTTTTTCATGACTAACTGGTGAGAGGAGTCTTGGCATAACCATGACACGTACATTGCGCAATAATATTAATTACATGACATGTACATTTCATGTATATGGCCATGGAGTTATTTTTTGGACTCTGTGGATTATTTCTAGGTGTGTTTTCTCACCTTTCCCAGGATGGACTGGCCGAGGCGCTTCTGGAACAGCGAGCTGAGTCGCTCCACCTCGGTGGCCACGCAGGACGGTCTGTGCACGTGAGAGCGAGACGAGTGGAAGAAGCTCCACTTCTCCTCTGTAAGCTGCATGGAAAAACACAAACACACACACAGGTTTATCAGCAACTTCTCTGTTGCGTCAACATCAATGAAGCACACTCCCTCAGCAAGGCCGTACTGCTCTACTTGATCAACTTGAGGAGCGCAGGCCTGTTGGTTTGAATGGGGGAAAAAATTAAAAATCACACTAGAGGCGGCCACAGAAGCACACAGAGAAATAAACGCACACAGAAAGGAATGCACGGAAGAACACACAGAAACACTTGCACATGGAAGCCCACATGGAAACATGCAAGTCGCACATCGAATTGCACATTGAAATACACAGACTCAGAATCAGGAAACACTCAGAATCACACAAACACACTCAAATGGGAACACACATGGGAAAACATGCATACAGAAACACAAAATGCACCCAAAAAAATGAACACACACGTGGAAAGAGGTAGATGATTGGTTTGCCTTTGATTTTTCTTTGTGTAGCAATTGAACCAAATCTCTCATGCTGCATGTACACCACATGGACAAAAGTCCTGGGACAGGCTTCTATTCATAAGACGTTTTTGGACATTTCATTAAAGCCCTTTTCTGCTTATAAATCCATGTTTGGATGAGTTTGCTGTGGAGGAATGTGAGGGCCCTGACCTCAACATGAATAACTTCCCGTAGGTGCAATGCCGAAGCAAAACTTTTGTCCGTATAGTGTATTTGGGCTCAAAGACACAATGCTGCACAGGCAGATGGCGTGCTTTTGGAGCCTCCATGCAAAAGCAAAAAAATCACCCCTTGGTTTTCATCAGAGGCTGAACTTAGGTTCTCAGAGCCTCTCGGCGTAGCAACCAGCGCCCTCAAGTGCGGGAACACAAAGGACGGATGAATTGTGAGGGAAGTGGAGGACAAAGGAAGGAGAGGGAAACGACGTCCCCGATGATGAACTGATTAAATGTGGCACACCGGCGTCTCGTATGTTGCTTTACCCGTCTGATACTGTCTTCGTCCGACTCAGAATAATGTCTTTGGTAGTGGTGGCGGGCCTACAGCATTTTGGGACAAGACATGCATCATAAAACAACTGTCGTGTGGAGAAAGGAGAGTGTAGCAAGAGAAGCTAACAGGGATAGGCAGGAGGTACTAATGACTGTTTAAAAAATGCATTAAGAAGACATAAAACCGTCTATATTGGTCACATTGGAGTGTTTACCCCGTCCGGGTGGTCGTTGGGGTCCCCCTCACTCCTCCTCTCGCTAGGGTAGCCGCTGTCCCCGCCGCTGTCCGACTCCTACGCGCACAAACCCACAAAATGTCACATTTCAGCTCACTGGACTCCACCGTATGGGCTAAAAAGTTTCATTTCATACCCTGTGTTCCCTTGCGTTGTCCAGTCTTTCCTGTTCATACATACCAGTGAAGGATAAGCCTGTACAAAAAAAAATAAATAAATGTAACATTGATTGTTTAAAAGCCATTTTGGCTGTGTTGCATAAATAAAAAATAAAATCAGTGATTAAGCGACATGAGCCTTCAAGCTACAATATTTTGCTGCGGGTGCCTGTACAACGCTACATGAGAAAATATCGTCAGAGGTGGAGGGGGAACGGTGTTACTCTTTGAACCATGCAGTTTTACAGCTCATTTTATGATGTAATAGCATTTTTAAATGTTACTTTATTCCAGATTGTGGTTAGAGACATGTTTTCACAAAAGGGGATTTGTTTCCCCAAGAGAAAGCAATTGATTTGACATTACCTGTAAAGGAAAAACAATTTTCAGTATTCCCCCACTTATTCGAATTTACTACTCAGGAATTCAAAAAGCCATCCATCCATCCATTTTCAACACCGCTTATCCTGGCTAGGGTCGCGGGACGCTGGAGCCTATCCCAGCTGACTTCGGGCGAAAGGCGGACTACACCCTGAACTGGTCGCCAGTCAGTCGCAGGGCACATATAGACAAGGACAACCATTCGCACTCACATTCACATCGTCACTGAGTGGGAACTGAACCCACGCTGCCTGCACCAAAGTCAGGCGAGTGTACCACTACACTATCAGGGACATTCAAAAAGCCTAAATTATATTTTTTTTTTCGGGGGCGGGGGGGACGGCTATCCTGCGTCACTTGCTGAAAAACTTCCCTATTCTCTGTTTTTAGGCTGTTTCTAATGCCCCCAAATCACTGTCTAATAGTAAAGTAGTGCTTTGGTGCTATCTTTGGAAGTTTTGTGCTATTTGTGGAATGGCTCAGTCCCACTAATAGTGGAGGATACATTAATTTCTAATTCTACAGCAGTTATGCTCAGGTGAAGAATAGTAAAAAAAAAAAAAAATGTCAAAGCTTGTTTAGCATCAGGAGGTATGAAGAAAATGGCAGAAAGGGCATGTTTTGAAGAATGTCATTGTAATTTACAATGAGCAGGGGGTGGGGGGTAGGGGTCGCTAAAAATCTGAAAATAATTTTTGGGGGTGAAATAACTATTGATTTAATATTAAGGTCATATCGACCAGCCCTAAGGGTTTTTCATGTCGCACCAGACACTGGTGCTGACGTTATCTAATCATGCAGTGTTGTCGTGTGAAACGGCAAGATCTCACATCACTGGCTTTTGTGTGAAAAGACCCCGTCTACTTAAATGGCTCAGCTTTTCTCTGTGTGAAAGCGGTTTACGCTCTGCCCCAACTTTAGGAACTCCAGTGTCTCCAATTAACATACGCACCGACCGGAGACCTTCCCATGAACGCGGGCGCCACCAGTGGGGAGCAAGGCACCGAGTCCACGTCGCTCATGCTCTCGTCCGCTGACGACGTCTCGGATAGGCGGGACAGCAGCGGCGGCGCCCGGCTCCCGGACATGGTGCGAACGCGGGGGGAACCGCACTGCTCCTCGCAGCCCCTCAGCACCGTCTTCGCCGATTTCTATAGTGAGAGAGTGGGGAAACATCAGAAGGGGAGCTGGAGGGAGGTGGAAGGTGTGGTCAGCGAGGGGAGATGGCCAACCAGAAGTTTGTTGGTGCAGTCCAGCTGCTGTCTCTCGCCCGGGGACAGGTCGAAAGGCGTCAGGCCCATACTCTTGCAGATCTTGTTGCACAGGTGGGAGTGGAAGAAGAGCGCCATGCCTCGCACGCCTGATGACACAAAGACTCCTGACTTGACTGTGAATGATGTCCTAAACATAAGAAGGCGAGATCCGTACCCAGATTCCCATCGCCGAAGTCGGTTCCCTTTTCCGTGTGAATCTGAGGGTCGGTGTAGAGGTCGCCTACACCCTGGATGTCCACCACGATCAGCTGGTGGCCCGAACGCTCAAAGCTGAAGTGACTGAATGCCTGATGGACCCAAGACAACAGATGACTATTCAGGATCTAAGAATTCCAATTCCCTCGGAAATTGTATGTAGTTGAAATGTTATAAGTACAGGAGACATACATTACATCGGGAAAGCAACCGCATTTTCTTTTGTTACTGCCTTATTGCACAAAGGAATACATAAATGTTTTTGTCCACGCCTGCTTTAGAAGAATGCAACCTCAACTGTTCCACAGTTTTCCCTTAACCCCCAACTCACCTGTGGCGTTAGTCTGATGTTATCATCCCGCACAAAGCCCGAGTTGGAGTTGTACTTGATGTACTTGCCCTCGATGTAATGCTCCAAGTGGAAGAGCGGCTTCCCCGGCCTCTCTGTCATCTCCACCACGCACATCTGCATGATGTCCACCTGACCCACGTTGACGACCATTTCCAAACATTAAGACTGGTCCTCTGCCTCAAAGTGGAAATGCGATTGGGTCTAGTTTACCTGTTTGGGAGGCCGGTGGCGGTTGAACTCCTCACCCCAGAGTTTGGCCTCCATCTGCAGTCGGACGTCCTCGAAGTAGACGCTCTTGTCCACCGTCTCCATGTAGCGCTTGGAGACATAGTTGCAGGCCGACTTCCAGTTGTTGCTGTGCGAGAAGCTAGACAGCTTCTTCCTGCGAGCAAAGACCAGTTGAAAAGGGCTTCAGTAACAGGGAACTATTGCCAATTCACGATTCCCCATTCTCAAATTTTTCTGTCAGCCTAACTGTTTGCTGGGAAAAAAATTACAGGGGGCTACCCACCATCTGTCTAATATACAAGGTTCAAATTTGGTAACAATTGGGCAAAATCTCTAGGACAAGTCTAGATTTGAAGCATCCGTGGAATGGGCTGGATTGGAGAAGCGACACTTACACGTTAGGGCTCTTAACCTGAATGAGACGTTTGCTAGTCATTAGGCAAACGTTAGTAAGTAAACCCTGTAGTGCTCACTTCAAACCAAAATGGCTGACTTCCTGTGTGTTTTCGGGCATGGCTTCTACAGATTTTTATGTTGGTCAACTCATGATGGACACACTTACCAAATCTCATGCTTCTAAGTGAAACCGTCTTTCGGGGCTGACTTTTCAAAGATGAGCATTTTGGTGCATAGTTCTTGACATAACGGCCATGTTTGGTTTTATGGTTTATAGAGAGAAGATCCCTACCATCAATACTTGTATTGATTTACGGACAAAAGTCTAAATGCAAAACCCTTGAAGCCTTTCACCATTTAAGGAAGTGCTTAGAAAACTGGGTCACTCGAGCAAGACTCCCACCACATACATTGGAACGCTTCAAGGAAATATTTCTACTTACGTTCTGAAACACTCCCTCATGGCTCCTCTCCCAAACAGCTGTGAGAAAGATAAAGATAGTCAGTCTTAAATAGAATTTACACTGCAATAGTGCCTATCAACGTGTTCCCCAACATAATAATACCTGTGCAGCCATCTTGATGTGGACCTGGTCTTGGGCCCACTCGCCTGTGATGGCATTATACCTGCAATGCATTCAGAATGTTTACTCCTCATATGCAAAAAGTCCTTTTTTTAATTAATTAATTAATTTATTTATTTTAACTAAATATACTGTACACAGTATATTTAATATATATATATATGTATATTTGTATATTTGTATATATATGTATATTTAATATTTAATTTATATATATATATATATATATATATATATATATATATATATATATATATATATATATATATATAATATTTAATTTAATGGTAATATTGAATTCATGCGTTTTCCGTTGTTGTTTACAGCTATTTTTAGCATATGCTTCCGAAATATAATAAATACGTATTGAATGCTATTTTTTCCATTATACTCAAACGTTTTCAGCAACTGCTTTATTATTATGTTATTTTTTAATATTGACTGCAGCTGTTTTGCATTATAGGAAACTATTTTCTGCATTTAAAAAAAAATTGTGAATCCATACCTTTTCCATTATAGTCAGACATATACAATAACTGCTTTAAAATAATGTGACAAACACACACTCCTAAATATACTGTACACAGTATATTTAGGAGTGTGTGTTTTTTAAAGCAGTTGCTGAAAATAGCTGACTTTAATGAGAAGAGCGCGAATGCAATATCACATTATTTTAAAGCAGTTATTGTATATGTCTGACTATAATGGAAAAGGTATGGATTCACAATTTTTTTTTAAATGCAGAAAATAGTTTCCTATAATGCAAAACAGCTGCAGTCAATATTAAAAAATAACATAATAATAAAGCAGTTGCTGAAAACGTTTGAGTATAATGGAAAAAATAGCATTCAATACGTATTTATTATATTTCGGAAGCATATGCTAAAAATAGCTGTAAACAACAACGGAAAACGCATGAATTCAATATTACCATTTTCTTTTCTGTAAATGTCTGACTAACATGCAAAATGGTGTTTTCAATCATTAAAAAACATTATGCAATAAAGAAGATGCTGAAAATGGCTAACTACAATGAAAAATGGCTCTGTTAAATATTTAAAACAACAGCTCACTAATGTAACGCTTTGTCAAGACATCTTTTTAGCCTAGCTATCAACTAAACTAGTTTTAATAGATTCTATCTGTTTATTTGTATTGATTTATTTTAACATTTTCTGCATATTTATTGATTTTAACCTCTTATCATGTCATCTTACTAATGTTAACTTTATCTGATTTTGTGAGCTTTTATTCTCTCAATCTTGTATATTTTTTTTAATTTCTAATGCTTCCTTTTATTTGTTTTATTTGTTTCCTTGTATTGAGTGGCATTTCCTACAAAGAGGTGATGAAGTAAGATAGTGCTTCCCTATTTCACTTCCATGTTTGACTTATTTCTTTTCATTCTCTTACATTTTATTGCTCTGCGGGTGTGTAAATGCACATGTACAAGTGTGTGTATGTGTGTGTGTGTTTATGCTTAGAACGTGTTGTTGTATACCTGTTTTATTTTGTACAGCACTTTGTGCTACATTTCACTCATTCATTCATTTGCCGTACCGCTTGTCCTGTGCTACATTTCCCATGCATGAAAAGTGCTATATAAACAAAGTTTTGATTGATCGGTTGATTTCCTTTTAACGTCACATGCTCGCACCAACATGGACTAACTCGCATCTTAAGTGCAGAAAAGAAAAATTGTGTTTTGTTTTGTTTCACCCGCCCGTCACAAATCAGTCGCCGGACCTCACTGCAGTACCATTTGTTATGCTCTCCATAAACACAACCCACTCCACTAAGTAAGTGAAATGCTGCATTATCTCTAAATTATTCTTTTATTATTCCGCCCCTCCCCCCTCCATGTATGCATACCACCTGGTTAGCGTGCCTGTTTGTCTTGGCCCAGATATGGGTGTGGAAGTTAGTGAACACTTTGCAGAATGTAGGAGCGCAGCTCAACTGGACACACATTTAAAGTATTGTTTTTGGCCTACAAACCACATCGGGCTGAGAACACAATGTACTGTTTGGCTCCATGATACTAAAGGGAGCATAAAGAAGAGGAGGAGAGTAAAATTAGCACATGAATAACCGCCACTACCCCCATTTCTCTCTCTCTCTCTCTCTCTCTCTCTGTAGCTTACATAAGAGATTCAATGTGAACAGTAAACTCAGCGAAATAAACCCCCCCTGCATTGTGCGTCTGCCAATGGCGTTACGTGGCGCAATGTGTCTGAGAAGCCAGCGCTTAAGCTTTCAGGGTTTCTGCATCCAAATGCAACAGTCAGCAGGCAAACAGGCCCCATTGAGCTGCTGTTTTTGACGTAAAACTAGACCGCACGTTCAATTGGACCAGGCTGAACTGGGTCTGACTCAGTGGCGCTAAATGTAAAGCGCTCTGCACAGAGGAAGTAAACAAGGTATTGATTGGAGCACACTCGTAACAACAAAGAGGTTTTAAGGTATTATTACAGTGATTGGGAATAATTATCATGACTGTCATCAGGTATACAAACACCTGTGCAGCTCCAATTAAAGTTGGAACAACACTACTTTGGCGTTCACATGCCCAATTGCGAATCCATTTCCAAATTTGCCTCACTTCGTGTTTACATTGATTTGCACGTTAAGCGAACCTCTCCTAAGGATTTATCTTGCTATGTCTTTGTTTGATCCAAATCAATAGTTACATTTGGTCTGTTCATTTCCTGTTCACACGGTAAATATTAGTTGCAAGAATGTAAACAGGAAGGTCAGTGGAGCAATAGTACTTTTGCATTGAGATTGTAAATTTGGTCCATTCATTTCCTGTTCACAGGGTAAAAAAATATATATATATCCAAGGGTATCAAAATGAGTCACAAAAAAATAACTTAAGATCGTTCTCTTCTCCTCTTGCTCACAAGAATGCAACCAGGAAGAAAGCATGGTAGAGGGATTAGTGATGGAGACAGCAATGCCGCAGTTAAGACGACATGCTAAACCGAAGACGCATTTGCTCAGTCAGCGATTTCATCTGTTTGCACTTGTCTCTACCTGAAGTTACCTCAAACAAGATTCATCACGCCAGCTAACAATCGTACTACTATCTTATCGCCACAGATTTGGATTCGAGGTTGCTAGTGTGAAGCCAGCCTTTGATGTGATTTGAGTTTCGTTCACTTCAAAGGTGTCTGAACCAGTTTGGAGTGTTCACATACGAGCCGAAAATGGCAACGAACCTGCAATCTGAGTTAGTTTGGACAACTGAAAAGGGCCCATTCTTAAAAGGAGAGAAAACACACACATTTTATCTCGTGAAAGAAACACTTCCCTTCAGATAGTCCAACTTTGTGGTCAATACAAGAGATAAGTACATGTGAACAAGATGATAAAAGCCAACATCTAGACTGAGTCACTGACTGGAAGCACAAACACGTATAAATACAATTTTAAATGGATTCCCACCTGTAGCGCAAGCAGGGTTCGGTCTCTTTGTCCTCCAGGTGAAACTCGGCCCAGGGGTCCGGCATGGCTTTGGCCTTTATGATGGCGTTTTTCCATGTCTCCTGTTGCAACAAGCAGATTAAATTAGTTTTCAAAATTGAAATGACCTTCTTTGTTTGTTTTTCAGATGGAAAAATGGGGTGTACAGCAAGAGTGATTGAGTTCATCCAAAACACTGAAAATGCCATTGTTTTGATCAGAACATTAACTAGTGCAGTCATTTATGTTGAGGATTTCAATTTGGAATAATGGAGTTCAATTGTTTGTTCATTTGTAAATTTGTGCACCAGATGGCACCATGTTTCCCCATTTAAAGCATGCAGCAAAAATTTGACTCATTACCAATTTCCACAACAGTGCCTCACTACTCATATAATAACTTCCTTTCGCGTCCAACTTCATAGGTCTCCTCAACTAATTATACTAATAAAGGGTTAAAATACTTGATGTGTTAGGTTCAGATGGAAGTGGTTTTCAAAGACTGACTTGTTTGAAGTGGACAACAATATTATCATTTTGAGTGTTTGGGACAGATGAGGGTGGATAGTTAAGTGACAAAAATGTTCCATATAAAATTATTAAAAATTACATTTTTGATCCCCTCTTTTTTTTCCAATGTGAATTTCAATCTGGACTAGTGGATTGTTTATTTATTTGTTTATTTTACATTTGTCCACCAGATGGCAATTATTCTTCTCCATTCAAAGCATGCAGCAAAAATTTCACTTGTTACCATTTTCGGCAAGGGTGCCTGCCTCACTACTGAAATGATACTGTGACTGTCTTTCATGTCCAACTTTGTCGTTTTTAATATACTAACACTACTAATACAGGGTTTAAATTCATATTTTATATGTTTATTGAGGCTGAAATGGTTTTAAAACACGGACTTGTTTAAGTGGGGAAAAAATTGCCAAAGCGCTCATACTGTTCTTGTGTCTTTTTTATTAATCGACTTAATGAATTTGGAGACACACCAATGTAAAACAGGGGTGACTTGTTTGCAATAAAGCAGGAACCAAGTTGGATGACACGCCAAACACATCATGATTTCTGGTAGCCATCTGTGGTCATGTCTGAAAATAACTTTCTTAGCGGGCGGGGTCATCCGACATGTCAAGTAACTTAATCCTTTACCGCCCAGGGCAGCGCGCACTCCCTTGTACGCCACCGCCGCCACGTTTGCTTACTAACTAGCAAAGGTCTCGTTCAAGTTTAGAGCCCTAACGTGAAAGTATCGCTTCTCCGTCTCGCCAAACATTACCCACGTGCAACCGCGAAAAGCTGAATGTGCACTTATGGACAACAACATTAGGTACGCATGCACATTCAAATTCAAATTCTTGAGAAACAAACAAAAAAAAAAGACAGTTATGCTACTGTCTTGTCTTGTCTAATCTTGCTGCTTATGCTTCAAATGCCCATCTCCGAACAGTTCATAGTACGCATAGCATAATGTATTCTGTTTATATATTATCCACAGTATAGTTTTTATATCAAATTTGTAGCATGCTTTTAACGGGAAAAAAGCATGACACAGTATATTGTACTTTATAAAACCATTTTTTAATTATTTAATTTAATATTTCATAATTTTTTTTAGAATAATTTAAATAAAAAAACATAAAAAAGAATTAAACAGAATGTAAAGAATTAAACAGTATATGCATCATGATTTCATGCTTCAATGCCCATTGACATTGTGCTGGTGTGTTCTTGGCCACCAGGAGACAGAATATGACTTACAAACTAAATACACAGAAGACTGTCTCTTCTAAACTCAGTAAGCTGCAGTAATATAATTAGTCCATTTTCGGAGAGGAAAAAGAATATATGCCTGCGAGTGTTGTTATATTGTCTGTCTACATGTGCTGTTGCTGCACCATTTGTGTTCAAATATCAATTACTTCAAGGATTATATCTACTGCTTGTTTCGTTAGCCCGGCTTTTGCGTTGTTTCTTAGCATTAAGGCAAACTTATGTTGTTTGGTTAAATACAAATAGAGTAATTCTCTTTGTTTTATGTTTAGTTTACAAATAAACTTCAACTTGTAGAGGCAATGAACAGCTGAAAGCAAGCACTTCTGCTTGTTGTACATATTTATACATAAGTATACATATTTGTCACTCCCCTGCTTATGTATAGACTACTGGTAAGTGTAAAGTATTGTATATAGTTTTTTTGCAACGTACAACGCTGCTCCCTATTCTTGCTGCTGTTCATGTTCACTTCTGTGTATCATATTTGTTACAGCTCAATACATGGTGCAGATGTACCTAATGAAGTGTCTGCGTTCCAAAACAAATCATGCAAGTGAATAGAATATAACAACATGAGAAAAGAGAAAAGTTGGAAAAAGGTTAAAGTTAAAGGGAAAAAAGGCATTACAAAACAGGTGAGGGAGGTGGTATAGATGTTCAGCAGTGAAGGGACGGTATAGTATAGTAATTTAAATAGTATAACATACCCGTGCACTCTCAGACAAAACGTGGTACGAACCTTCCGCCAAATGCTCTGTTTGGTTCTACGTGGGAAAAGGTGAAGAAAACGCACCACTTTTCTTTAGCACAACACATAATGCAATAAGACAAAACAATGATGTTTTGGCAAAGCTACAAAAAAAAAAAAAAAATACATTGTGTTCCTAAAGTGACAAAAAAAAGGACCCATTGAAAATGTCATTTTTCATCCCAGCTTTATAATGGCATAAACTAATGCAATCCTTTATGTTAAAATTTTACTTTGGACTAGTGAATTTCAATTTCTTGTTTTTAAATTGGTCCACCAAATGGCGCTATTTTTCCCCATTCAAAGCATGCAGCAACGACGTCACACTTTCTCACCTTGTACAAGAAGTCGGTCTTGGGGAGAGAGTCCGAGAGCGGGCGGTTGTTGACCAGGTTCTCCATGTAGTGGCAGATCACTCGGGTGGGGTCGTCCAGGATAGAGCAGATGAAGGCGTCGTCTTCCTCGCCGTCGTCATCGTCGGTGAGCGAGGACACCCGTTGCTTCGGCGCGCTCCTCTTGTCAGAGGGCCTGGTGCCGCTGCCTTCCTCCTCCATGCTGAACATCAGCTCGTCCTCCATTGAATCTACTAGTGTTCTAAAAAAAAAAAAAAAAAAAAAAGACAGAAGACAATAGGTCATATTACCAGGTGGTGGAACATCCATCAATCTATTTTCTATAGCACTTAGGTTGGGAGTCGTGTTCTAGTTGCAAGTGAGCCGGCGCCTATGCCACCTGACTTTGGGCAGGAGCCAAGGCACACCCTGTGCTAGTCACCAGCTAATTTCAGGGCACATATCGGCAAACAATCATTCACAATCACATTCACAGCTATGGGCAATTTTTAAAGTCTTCCCCTGTGCTGCTGTGTTTTTTTAATTTTAGGATTCATATCTAACAACAGGAGCAGCTAGTTTAGCTGACTTAATATAAGAATTAATCTATCCATTTTCAACACCGCTTATTCTGTTTTACGGTCGTGGGGCGCTGGAGCCTATCCCAGCTGACTTCGAGCGAAAGGCAGACTACACCCTGAACTGGTCGCTAGTCAGTCGCAGGGCAAATATTACGGTGGCCTGGAAGTGCAAAACAATATAACAAATTGTGAAACACTTTTATATTTCAGGAAACAAATTTAATAAAGCCAAAACACTTTTACATTTCAGAAAACAAATTAACAAAAGCCGAAACACTTACAAAAGACGAAACAAATTAGAAAAGACCAAACACCCGGAAAAGGAGCGTCCCAGTACACAGACATTCTTAGAAATCCTATGCCTTTTCTCGGCAAGACCCGCCCCGCTTCAACATGATTGGCTCGTGCATCGCGGGAAGGGTAGGCTACGCAGATGGAACGATAATGTCCATCCCAAATAGCGATTGTATATATGGGCACCCTGAACAGCGAGCCTGCATAGGCGTTTGATTCTGTATGTACAATATATTGTACTTGATCACATTTCTTAAAGCATAAAAAGATAGATTAAGAGTTAAGGAAGAAGCAGGTTGTTAAAGAGAGAGGATGCTGGTGAGAATTAAAGGGAAAGTGTGGATATTTGCAAGGAAGCTGCCGGCTCCATTCATTTGAACGTACCGAGCGAGGGATCTACCTTGCATACATTCTGGTCACAAGCTATGCTTTTTCATCAACAGGCATATTATACATTATGAATATAGTTTAGCAGAAATGCAATCATATTCATAAAGTATAATATATTGTATATACAGTATCAAACGCCTAAGCGGGTTCGCTGTTCAGGGCGCCCATATATACAATCGCTATTTGGGATGGACATGTCATTCCATCTGCGTAGCCAATCATGTTGAAGCGGGGCGGGTCTGCCAAGAAAGGGCATGGGATTTCGAAGAATGTTTGTGAACTGGGACGTTCCCTTTCCGGGTGTTTCGTCTTTTGTAAATTGTTTCGTCTTTTGTAAAAGTGTTTTGGCTTTTGTTCATTTGTTTCCTGAAATGTAAAAGTGTTTTGGCTTTTGTTATATTGTTTTGCACTTCCAGGCCACCATAACACACAGACACAGACAACCATTCACACCGTCACTAAGCAGGAACTGAACCCACGCTGCTCGCACCAAAAGCAGGCGAGTGTACCATTACACCATCAGTGACCTAGTATAAAAATATAAAAGTTGAAAAGTTAACTGCATCATACCGAGAGCTAATATTTTGGTCACCTTCAATGCCCATGCGAGGGGTACAAATATTTTAGGAACAACATTTCAGGGCACCGCAAACAAGGCTAGCATTAATAAACATGGTAATTTCTCATACATGAGCATTATTATATTTGTAAAGGCGGAGGGACATTTTGTGTCGGATCTCAGTCGAAACCTCAAACAGGAACCCGGCAGGAAAGATTCAAATCCAGAACCTCAATTATATCATTTATGAAAAAATTTCCATTCAGACAATCGGATTTCTTTTTTTTTTTAAATTATTATTATTTGTCAATCAGAGCGTGCTACTTTTTCAACGTTCAAAGCATGCAGCAAAAATGTCACACTTTCTCCCCAAACAAAGATTATAATAAACTATAATTATTAAAATTGCGATCTACTGCCGACGCAGAAGACATAACTAATCCACATGGCTCAACATTCAAATCAGATGTCAGATTTTGTATTAAGGGTTCAACAAGGCTCATTTAACAACAAGGCTCATCCAACTGATGCAAAGCAGTCAAAACTAGCGAGAAACAATTACCACGAGCAATATTGTATTGTTACAGGGTAAGTAAGACCTTGCATCAAGAAATGCTGTTGGCTCACTTTATTAGTTAATTACTTAGCATTAATTAGCATTAGTTATCCTTAACACAACACAAAACCAAGCAAACCTACAACAGTTGTAGCTTCAAAGCATGCATCAAAAAAAATTTACACTTGTTACTGTATGCTACTGAAATAAAATTCATTTCCAATGTCATAGTTGTTTTCTATACGGGTACTAAATACAATAAAAATACAATTCATATTTGATATGTTTAGCTCAGGCTGATTAAAGCAGATATATTAACAGCACTATCAAAGGACTTCTCTTGTCCTCATTGGATAGTCAGGGGCCACATTTGACATGTGTTGGATCTCAGACGCCACACAGGAAGGCTGAAATAAGGACTCGAACATGAACCTCAGACGTGTAAACCACTTGTCACCGTGTACCATTCTGAACGTCAACTACGAGCAGATTTTCGGATGATTATGCATGTTTTGAATAGTGTGCTATAGCTGGGACAAAAGTGGACCATGCATGTCATTGATGCACTATATTCAATAGCAGCATAGTGCAAAGGGAATCCCTAGCCCCATAACGAGCATCAAGATTCAGCCATTAAAATATGATATGCAATGCGTTAAACGAACCCACCAAACCTGTAGCTTGACACTTTGTGACATGCGTGTAAACAAGCGCTCACGTCTTCAGGCCAACTGCTTTTCTCTCGTGGGCAAGATTTAACGCGGTTTGACCACTGCACCGGATCGCTCCCCGCCTCTCCAGCGAGCCCTGCGGGTCCCGAGGCAAGCGGTTCGATGGGGGAGTTGCTCGTGACGGTTGCACCAGCCGCCACACCGATGTGGACCGTCAGCACGTAACCTCGGTGTTCCGCCGCAGCCCCGCCCCGCACGGGCTGCCGCCTTTTCGGGCTGTCGGAAATATCAAAACAAACGCAACACGGCTCTGGAGGTCTTTGTTCAGAGACGAATAAAATAAAAAAATTATCGACGCAAAATAAACATTTGACATATTTTAGTGATACTTTGATGCTTTTAAACAGCTACCATCACAGGAATTTATACATTATAATTCGGAAGAGGCTTGTGAATGTAGCGACTGATTCTGCGGAAATGCTCGCACTTGAACACTTGAAGGCCAAGCAGACAACCAGTTGTGGTACTTTTACAAATAAACGTCTTTTCAAAGCCATTTTTAAAAACACCCCTGCAAAACTTTCGAAAAATAATCGTACACAAACGTCACGTCCTCCCTCGACATTGTCCGTCATTTTTCAGACTTCATTCGCGCTGTTGCTACATCAAATTTAGAATCTGTTTATTCGACACACACACACAAAACAAAACAAAAAACGAAGTCACGGCTAGGATTTACGCTATTTGGTGCTGTGTTTGTATATACAAAATCTCGCGAACGTATCTAACGGTAGCGTGGCCGAGTGGTCTAAGGCGCTGGATTTAGGCTCCAGTCATTTCGATGGCGTGGGTTCGAATCCCACCGCTGCCAGGACGGTTTTTACTTTTTTAATAATCCAATTTCAATTTTATTGTGGGGGAAACCAAACGTACGGTGGGTCGCTGCTAACATTCCCATATAACAGCGCTTCAACATTGCTTAATAGTCAATTGTTTATAATTTATCAATCAAATGAAACATTTAAACGTTAATTTTACTAAAATTTTTTATTTGATTACTTACAACATATCAATTAACAAATGACTGAATTAAATAAATGGATACACATGAATACATTTTGACTAATTTTTTTTACAACGGCAAAGCTAACTTGGCAAATAAAATGTTTTATTTTAATACAGTACAGCACTGCAATACAATAACGAATGCTCGTTTTTGATTGTATCTGCTATCATTTATTAAACGATTATATAATCAAATAAGAATATATACAAATTGTATTTATACATTTTACTGTTATTCATTTATCTCATTAAGAATTGTTAATAAATTCTTTGTTAACTATAAAAATTTTAAAAACATTTTGTAAAAAAAAAAAAAAAAAAAAAGTGTTTCACAAAACGAATCAGAAAAGTATGGAATGCGATACATCCATCCATTTTCTGAGCCGCTTCTCCACACTCGGGTCGCGGGCGTGTTGGGGCCTATCTCAGCTGTCATCAGGCAGGACCCAGGGTACACCCTGAACTGGTTGCCAGCCAATCGCAGGGCACATAGGAACAAACAACCATTCGCAGTCATGCCTACGGGCAATTTAGAGTCCCCAATTCATGCATGTTTCAGGGATGTGGGAGGAAACCGGAGAGCCCGGAGAAAACCCACACAGTCACAGGAGAACATGCAAACTCCACGCAGGCGGGGCCGGGGATTGAACCCGGGTCCTCAGAACTGTGAGGCTGACGCTCTTACCAGTCGGCCACCATGTCGCATGCGATATGCTAATAAAATAAAATTGATAAAGAAAATTTTATTACCCAAATATTACAGAACCCTTGATAATGTAAATTGTTGGTGAACTGGATTAAAAAACGGAGCAGGTCTTACGTATGATCCACTTTCCCTGCCCCTGAATAATTTTGTGTAGTGGTAGGAATTAAGTTTACAAAACAAGTGTTCAAACGTTTCTCCAGGTGTGCTTGTTTTTCAAAGAGATGTTCAAGATTAGACCCTTTGCAAACATTTTACAAGCCCCTTTGTTGTTTATTCACAAAGGATTGACGGGCGACAAACTCCAATTTTCGGATGGCCAGCTGTGTATCTTCGGCCGATATCCCCAAATGCCACACGGCTCTCACAGAATTGCCAAAATGACAGTACATGAGGACTTGTACCCCCTGGCCCAGCGCTTCCTCCTCTCCATCCTCCACCCGGGCCATGCGGTCGCAGAACTCCGCGGGACTCAGGGCGGGTTCTCGAATTTGGAAGCGCAGGATGTTCGTCTCCACGGCCGCCATGTCGACGGCGAATAGAAGCGGCTCGCATTTTTGCAAGGCTGTTAAGATGGAAAACAAACAAGCTGTTATGACGGCCATGGATGGAAGATTGTGCGCGGTGACAAAAAGAAACCTTGAGCGAAGGTTCTCGCGTTGTCGTGATCTTCTTGTAGTCGCTTGACCATCTGCAGCAAAGATACTTTTCCCGCCGCCGCTAGTATGCCGGCCTGCCGCATCCCACCGCCCAGAGCTTTACGGCACCTCACCGCACGCGATATGAAATCTCTGGGCCCAGCCAGCACGGTTCCCACCGGGGCACCCAGTCCCTATTGAATACACACGAAAAGGTTCAAGGAACCTCTTGGCCTTGCTACGAACATAGCAGTGAACTCAGCTCAACTAAGAGCAGCAGTTTTGCAGGGAGTGAAAAAGAGGCTTCATGCCGTTTAATGCCAATTCCAGTTGAGGTATACTGTCAAACTTCACATAAAACCAAAAAAAATTACACGTTGTATAGTTCAAACATGCACAACTTTGTCTTAAAGTCCACTCGCTTAATGCTAACACACGATGGGAAACGCTTCAGACGGGCTAACGAATAGCATCAGCGTCGCGGTGTTATACCGTTTGAACAACGGATATTTGAACACAAACGGTGGAGCAACACATGTAGACAGATGATGTAACAATCAGCAAATATTCTTTATCCCCTGCGAAGAACAACTCATATTACAGCAGCTTACTGAGGAGCTGAAACCGGCTAAATGTACAGTATATCCATGTCTGTATTATACTGCCCCAGGTGGCCAAGGCGCACATACCAGAAGGAGCAGCACAATTTCCATTGAATGGAAGCAAAAAAATGGGGCAAAACTGTTTAATTTCTTCACATTTAATTTAATTATGTCATTACAATATGTTTTTACACATTACAATATTGTAGTGTTATTGTTCTAATTGAAAAACACATTACAACCCTTTTGGGGTGGGGGGACTGGTGTGTATTGTATCAACCCACCTTGGAGAGACACACACTGACGGTGTGCGTGTGCTGCAGTATGTCCGCCGCCGACACGCCCAGGGCTACTGCCGCGTTCATCAGGCGCGCGCCGTCCATGTGCACCGACAGGCCGTGTTTGTCGGCGAGAGCTCGCACCTTTGGTCAGGAGAACGCAGAAGGAAGAGGATGTCATAACTGTCCTGTCACACGCGGACATCCAAAACATAACTGCTAACAAAAACAGCAGAAAAAATGTGGTCCCTCCACGATGTTGTGTGTTTATGTTCCAGGGAGCTATGCAACATATTAGTACCATCCAATCTTTCTCATTTCTCTCGGTTTTTTTTTTCAGACACGTCAAAGACTTAACTCTTGATCCCATTTGGACACTGCTGCTAACCAAAACAGCATCACCTACTGAGGCATGCCATCTCTCAGATTAAGTAGCAAGGCAATTAATTAATTCTGACCAGTTTACCTCGGTTTTCTCATCATTTAGATTGAAGACGCGATTGTTTGCACACGGACAGTCCATTGGTACACTACTGTTAACCAAAACAGCAGCACCTACCAAGGCACATAAACAGTCTATATGATGCACTAATAAGGTAATTTATCAATCCTGGGCATTCTTCCTCTGTTCATGCAGTTTTTGTTCATAAATACTATTGTTCACATATGAACAACCATTTGAATACTGTTGCTAACCAAAACAGCAGTATCTACAACCGCATTTCCACATAATAGTCCTATTTTTTCCCCTCTGAACTCAAGTTTCAGTTGTCATACATTCTAATTTACCAGCAACTGGATTAATATTATTCCCAAATTGCATGTAAGTAAAGGCCTCCCACCAATAGACGCCTCCCCCGTCTGCAGTTGAGTAAATAAACGTCCACCCTGGCCATTATATGCGCTCACACACCTCCTGCAGGAAGGGCAGTGGCATGACGCGTCCTCCCTGTATGTTGTGCGTGTTCTCCACGCAGATGAGGCGCGAGCGGGGATAGTGAGGGTCCGGGTAGTCGTGGCGGATCTTGGACTCCAGCTGGTCCAGGTCCAAGGTGCCATTGGCGAGGGTATTGGCCGTGGTGGCGTGCACGCCCGCCAGCTGCGTCGACATCCACATTAAACAATGAAACATCAATGTATTTAAAAAATACCCAAAAAATAGTATAAAGTGCGTCCCAAAACTACTGTCATTTAATCCATTTTGTTATGAGGCTGTAACACAACAACAACAACTTTCTGGATGCATACTGTATACAGAAGTTTGGAGTTTGTATTTCACCTGCGCGCTGCCTCCCTGCTCGTAGATGTGCAAATGGGATAGGTCGCCCACAATCATCTCATCGCCACGCTCCCTGCAGTGGACCATCACTGTTGTGATCAATGCAAAATGGACATTTCCACCTTACTGAAAAAAAACCAAAAATATTTCCGATAAAAGCGTCTCAAGTTACCCGCAATGAGGTTACTCATCGTTCCCGAAGGGACAAACAGCGCCGCCTCCATCCCAAACATGTCGGCTGCAATCTTCTGCAACTCTGCAACAGAGACGTGCCAAATACCCTTTTTAACAATGGCAATATTAAGGTACACATTGTATGACAAATACATTTAGGCGCCAGAAAAATAACCACAAGATCAAAGTCTTAGGGAGGGAACAGTGCAAAAGAAAACACACTTGACCTTGTTTTTTGGGGTTTAACAAAAATAAAATAATAATAATTATGTTAATTTCAAAATTCAACAAATGGAAAATAATATTATTAAATAAAATCCCCCCCAAATATTCAGGCTTATATTGAGCTTTTTTAAATTAAATTTTAAAATCTAAAATTTTAATAATGATTGTTTTTATTAAAAGATTAATACAGACTTGTTTCTTTTTTTTTTTTACTTCTTCAAATTTCTTTATAAATTAAATAAATCTAAAGCAACTGTATTTAATTTAAAACAATTAAATTATTGATTTAGGCTCATAAGTTGTTTTTCATTTTTGTTACTTTTTTTAAACTTGCTGTACAAATTCAATACATCCATAATGATTTTATTAAAGAAAAGTAAAAATAAATTAAATCAGTTTCCTGCAGTGCAGTTTTTGTATTTTTCAATTACATATTTTTTTATGAATTATGTATTGAATTAAAAATATGACATTACTTTGCTATTATCTATTTGATAAAAAATATGTATACAAATTTAATAAAATAAAAAACAAATACATAACTAAATGAATTCAGGGTTATCATCTGCTTTAATTTTATTTTATCAAGAAACCTGATTTAATTGAATAAAAACTCAATAAACAGTTAATAAAATGAATCCAGGCTCCTATTTTGCTCAAATAATGATTGATTGCAGAATACAAGAGAGATTCGTGCACTAATACACTGTCCCGTGACTGCTGGTTGCTAACAAGTTAACAGGCTAACTAACTCGTTCTAGGAGGCTACCGTTCACTGTGGGGTCTTCGCCCATCACATCGTCCCCGACCTCAGCCTCGGCCATGGCCCGGCGCATCGCCGCTCCGGGTTTGGTCACCGTGTCACTGCGGAGGTCCACCACCCGGACATGAGACGCCCGGCCGGGCTCGGAACGTCCGGAGCTCCCGCTGTTGTAGTAACTTCGCCTCCCGACATCTCGTCGAGCGAAGACCAGACCCCCAAAAAGAAACTTGGAGCAAAACGTTTTCAGGGACATCGTTGTTGCGTTGACGTCGATTCTGTTCAGTTTGTGATTGCACTTTGGATCGATTATATCGATAATCATTGACTTGCCTGCGAGCAGGACGGTTAATGGATGACCCAATAAGAATAGTTGGTCAACATTGCACAGCTCAATATCATCCACTAAGTGGCGCCACATACATATTATAAATACAAAGCAAATATACATATTAACATTTATATGCTTTTACTACATAGCGTCACCATTTTAATATATTATTTATATCTTAGCCATATTGTTTTATATTACACAGAATATTAGATATTATTCATATGAGCCTGTGATCTTTTTGAAAATAATATATTTGTATACTAAATATAGTATTGTTAACATTTGAATATATTATTTGGCTATTACCATGTATACAAAGTATTATTTAAATATTTTTATGTATAATACAGTGTAAAATGGAGTGCATTATTTACATTTAAGTAATAATAATAATAATAATAATAAACAAGTAATACTGTATATTTTATAATGTATTATATTATAGGAATCCAAGGATTTGTGGAAAATGGATGGATGGATGTATTAATCTTGAAGATTAAAATACATATGAAATTTTGTGTTGTAAATAAAATTTTATTTATTGTACAATAATCCATTCCTATGACATTGAAGATTAAAATAAATAATGTATCCATCCATCCATCAATCCATTTTCTTTTCCGGTTCTCCTCACTAGGGTCGCAGGCTGCCGCAGCCTATCCCAGCTATCGCCGGGGAGGAGGCGGGGTACACCCTGAACTGGTCGCCAGCCAATCGTAGGGCACATAGAAACAAACAACCATTCGCATTCATATCCACACCACTTTAGAGTCCTCAATCAACCTACCACGCATGTTTTTGGGACGTGGGAGGAAATCCGGAGTACCCGGAGAAAACCCACGCAGGCACGGGGAGAACATGCAAACTCCACACAGGCGGGGCCGGGATTTGAACCCCGGTCCCCAGAACTGTGAGGCAGATGTGCTAACCAGTCAACACCGCGGAAATAATATATGCATATAAAATATAATGTTATAAATATATTTTAATGCATTACTGCATGAATTATTAGATTAGATTAGATTAGATTAGATTAGATTAGATTAGATTAGATTAGATTAGATATGATTAGATATGATTAGATTAGATTAGAATTCGATTCGATTCGATTCATCTTCTGGATGCCAAATGTTGACATTAATAGAAGAAAAAAAACAAAGCACTCATTCTGCTTTATTTTGTCCTATTAACAAACGCTGTGTACGTAAATACACCTGTGTTCATGATGTCATGTTGCCAAAGTTAAATGGACCCCCCGAGTCCACCCTACCCTAACCGAACACCACCCAGATTCCTCAGGGCTGAGTGACAGACCTGTTCTGGGCACCACATTTGAACCACAGAAAGTACAGTTATCTGTTTCAAATGTAGGCAGTAAAAGTAAAACATCATCAGAAAAAAAATACAATGAAATACTCGCTGACATTTGTTATATCTGTTCTGTTTCAGGGCCTAAACAGTCACACAGAGAAAGACATCACTTGATAAAAACATTACTAACATTTTTGTCAGAGTTAAAATGTAGACAAATTGCATTACACAAGAGTAGCAGACATGGGAGAATGACCAACAACACACACAACACTCGCAGTGAGTGAGCGCCACACAAAGTCAGCATGATAACAAGTCAGCAACCAAATGTTAGCAAAACCTTTCAAATTGAGATGTCAAACTTGAAATAAACAGCAATTCCAGCAGACGCGAGTCAACTTAGCCACGCTTGACTCGGCCCGGTTAGTTGACATGTCAACACGGAACGCGAAAGTGCTGCGTAGCGTAGACATAAAGAACGCAGACATCCGTAGACATCTATGGAGACCGAGCTGGCGCGGTCGGATGCGAGGTCGCCAGTTTGGACGCTCAAATGTTGCGCCCCATTTGGTCCTATCTATTGCATTGAAGAGGAGCTACTGCACATGTCAAACTTTTAACGACAGTCAATGGGTAAAGGTTTTTGCGCCCCAAAGCGGATGTGCGTCACGAAAACAGACAGCAGAGATGAATGAAACTATTTGAGTCATCAGTATGTATATACTATTTATCCTGCTCATCTAAAAAAAAGATACAAAGTGGTGACTTTAGATATGAGTTTAATTCGTTCTGTGACCGCGCTCGTAACTCAAAACACTCCTATTTTAAATTAGCTTTACCCTTTGAAATGAATAGACATGCCATTCATCCATTCCAGCCCCGACCCCCACCCCAAACACAGAAAAATACACAAAAATCTTACGTTTTTTTGGTTTTTTTTTTATGAGAAGAATAGCATTGTAATATTGTACTTTGTAAAATAAAGCATACAGTAATGACATAATACGATAGAATAAAAAAGAATGAAGGTTATTTTTGTCACACTTTGCATCAATTGAATCACCTAACCCTAACCCTTGTGCTGCTGCCCAACTTGGCCACCTGGAAGGAGTATAAGACAGACAGGCAGGAGTGTACATGGCCATCAGTACACGAGATTTCGCAGCTCCTCGCAGAGGATATAGAATATATTGTATGGCCCTGTGTACTGCTATTGTACTGTTACTGTTGTTTATTGTCAAAACGTGTAGCTACATGACTTGTGTTCAAATATCAGTTTCTTAAAGGGTTATATATATGCATTACCTATCAAGTGTCAGTGTTAGCATTTTGACAGTAAACCTCAACTGGGAGTGGCATTAAACAGCTTGCAGAGGTTTTGAAGAATTGCTTACTATTTCCAAAGTGCGGCCTTTTGGGAAGTGAGTTGAGCTCACTGCCACCATATAGCGCTCGTATCTCAAGTTTGCGCTCGCAAGTCAAAGCAAAACATCGGCCGAATGACAGTTTGTATCTCGAAAAACTCCTAAGTCGGGTCACTCGTATCTCAAGGCACCACTGTCTTGACATATTTCAAAATATTGTTAATCTATTATAAATATTTATTTGTCTTCAAAGAAAGTAATAAAGCATGTTGACCACCATCAGTGGTGGGGCAACGCCCTAACGCCCTCTATTGACCGGCTGCCACCAACACACACACTCACACTCTTGTATGCTGCATGTGTCAAAATGTCAGCTGGCGTGGATCCATGAATCTGCTGGATCAAATTCCAGTCAAACACACACACACACTTCCCACTCTTGTGTGATTATAATCACTTGATAAGACTGTGTGTGTGTGTGTGTGTGTGTGCGTGCGCACGCGTGTGTGTGCGCGCGCGTGCGTGCGTGCGTGTGTGTGCAGTGCCAGTAAGCATGCCTGCTTGTAATGTAATGGCCATCCAGCTGCGTGACTCTCACACACACGCGTCTTTGTGGCCAGCGTCTTCCATGGCACACAGAGAAAATATTGAATAAGGCAGAAATTAAGCAGGAGAAATATTGACTCCATTCTGGGAAGCAGCAGTGAGGAGATGGCAACGCCTTTCCAATAAGCATAAAGCCTGCCGGGGGCCCGAAATAGAGCCCCCCTCCCCACCCACCACCCGTCCCTTCATTGCTTCTCTTTCACCATCACTTGTTCCACAAAAGCAGGTGTTTATTGGAAGTCTTCACACACACACACACACACACACACACAAACACACAAACTGAAGCAAAGATGCTCTTTGCTTAAAAGGTGTTGACATCAGTGCTTGAGACATGCTAACATCTGGTTCCCATTAAGCCCCCAACTACCCAGCCCTCCTCATTCATGTCTCTCACAAACACACACACACACACACACACGCACACACACATTCAAAATCACGAACACACATTTTCATCCCCCCCCAGACACACTCACTCACTCACTCACTCACACATACATTTACAACCACACACATTCACAAACACTCAAACACAGACACTGGCGCACTCTCACACAACCATGATCACTCTTCATAAACACCACAGACACTTTTTTACAAGGTAGTTCCCAAAGTGGCATAAATCAGCGCGTCCCACCCTCGGAGTGTGTCACCCGTCCAATAAAGTGTTGACAAAAGTATTGAGATGACAGAAAGTCTGCGGTTTGCGACCACGTCATTCATTACATGCCACAACGGTGATCGGGTGGTTGTGTTGCTTTCTCTTTATTGGTCGGGCTACATGTCATGGTCAGCCATTACATGCGGTGCCTGTGATTGTTTGGTTACTTCACTTACTCTTCATTGGTCAGGCTACATGTCAATCATTAGACTGAGTAATGGTGATTAGTTGGATAAATCACTTATTCCCTATTGGTCAGTCTACAGTACATGTGTGTTTTACAACCTTTAATGAGCCAAGACACATATTTCATATTCCATACTGTTCATCTACAGTATCTACGCCAGCAACGTATAGTGACAGGAGTAACGACGAAATGCTCTTCCACTCGATGTACGGAGATACATTCAATCTGTGTATCCACCTGTTGCCATTCATACAACAGAAGAGTAGCTTTGTGTTCAACTAAACAGGCCCAGATTTCATTCTGAATAAGTATATTTATGAGTAAGTTGAGAGAAAATCAGTATTCCAGTATACTTTTTGTGATATGTTTGCTTGGTGCTGTGAGATTTTTCCGATGTAAAACATCCGCCTTGCCTCCGAAGAGGTTAGGTAACACTGCATTGTAGTTTATCCCAATCCAGTGGTGATGAATGGCCACTCATTTGCGGCGGGACAAAGGGAGGAAAGTGTTTCCTCAGAATCCTTGCAGCGTTTCCCCCGCAACTACTTCTCCGTCAATTCAAGAAGCGTTTCGTGGCAAATCCGTGAATCATCTCCACGCGAGCGGCGCGCCATTTCCAGGAAATGTCCCCGGGCCTCGACCGGAACCAAGGTTAACCCGACCTCCCGGATTCCCGCCGCTCATTCAAAATGTCCTCCCTCGCTCTGACATCTGACACCTTAAATGGGCTGCCACGCTTCGTACAGTCATTCATTCACCAGACCTTCACTTCACCCTTTCTGTCATCTTTTCATTCCTCTTCTTCATCAGTCTTACCCCTCCGTCATCTCCCTCCCTCGCTTTTTCTCTGGGAAGTCACGTGACTTCTCTGAAGCTGAACCCTATAAACCAGCAGTACTTGGGGGCTCAGTGTCTGTACCTCGCTGTGATTGGCTCTTCATATGCCGCGCGCGCACACACACACGCACACACAGATGACCCCCTGTTTTCTTCTAACGGGAAAACGAAGCGTGGCCCCCTCACGTTAATGCAGAAGAAAGGCGGGAGGTGGGTGGGGGGTAAATAGAAGTATTCTGACTGTGAAGCGCTGTTTGTTTTCAGTGGAGTGTTCCCGGCGTTCCCAGCATCCCGGCCAGTTTTCATCCAGTGAAATCCCCCCGTCAGGGCCAAAGTTCACACACGCTAAATTGGACCGAGGTGGCGAAGATGTCGGGAAAAAGCACGGTTTCGCAAATCCCAAACCACACAAATTGACACATAACATTCCGGGTCGTGCGGCGAGACGTGCGGCGGACCGCTCCTTTCGATTGTTGGTCTAACAATTATTACCTCTGCCCAGCACGAAAAAACTTAGAAGAACAGTAGTAGCACGACTTATGAGCGACCCAATTTACAAGTTTTTACTGATTTTTTTGTCTTGAGTTACAAGCAAAATTTTGAGTACGAACCCTAGCTATGGCGGCAGCGAACAAGTTTGCCTCGAAGCCAAGCTGTTTATTGCCACTCCCAGATGAATTTCACTTTAAAACTACACATAAAACTGAGAATGACATGTTGTGTTTAACCAAAGCACATTCATTGTCTTATGAAAGCCTGCTAGCTTAATGCTAACACACAATGCAAAGCGCTATAGACAGGCTAACAAAACTAGCATTGATATGGCGGTAGTTCTAAACCTTTAAACAACATATTCGCACACAAGCGGCAGCAACACAGACAGGTATTTATCCTGAGCGAAAAATTAATACTGTTATAGTAGCAGACAGTATTTTGTGTTTTATCATTAATTCTACGTGTAGTATGTATGTACGTATGTATTATATTGCCCCCTGGTGGCCAAGACACACACCAGCATGAGCAGCACAATTTCCATTCAATTATCATGACGCGCAAAATGTTTAATTCTTTACATTGTATTATTTAAATTGGTATGACTTATTTGTATTAAGTACACTATTGTAGAGTGCTATTGTTCTTTTCAGAAACATGTTTAAAAAATATATTGGTGTTTTGTTTTTTTGTTTTTTTAGGACACTGGAACGGCTTAACGGCATTTCCCTTTATTTCAATGGGTGAAAGGTGATTTGCAATGTGAGCGTTTGGAGTTACGAGCGGGGTCAGGGAACAAATTCAATTTCAAACTAAAGTCAAGGCACCACTGATTAGGGTCAAGGGTGAGCTGGAGCATATCACAGATGACTTTGGATGAGAGGCAGGTTTCACCCTGGACTGGTTGAACATAAAGACAAACAAGCATTCCCACTCACATTTTGGTGCAAACCTAGATAACAATTTCTCATTTTGTCGTTGTAGTCAAGTGGAAATAATACATTGAATCGTCATTTACAGACATTCTGAATGGCATTTATGGATGAGGTTTTTTTCCTTTTCAATACTTTAGATGGACAACATTCGTATCAATTATCGCACTGTATCGTAATACTATGTAGTTTCGTTCGCAATTTATCATAGCCCAAATTATCTGTGCTTTTATATTTTAAAATATTGTTTCATACAAGTATTTTTTCAAATTTTTTTCACTTGCATCTTTAGTGATTTTATTTTTAAAAAATTGTTAAATATCATTTATAAACATGTTTCAATACGTTTTACCATTTTTAATCTCGCTGATATCGGAATTAGTATCGGTTATTACACTGTATCATAATGCAGTTAGCTTTTTTAGCAGAATGAATTTTTAATATAATTTTTGTAAAATATATTTTTAGATGTTTTTTTCTTTTATTTTTGGTTTTAATATTTAGTGATTTGTCATTGCTGTTAAATGTTATCATTGCTCACAGATTTTTCTTTAATCCCTTAATCCATTTTCAATTACTACGATAGACATCTGTATTGAGCATCACACTGTATATCATACAATGCAGGGTGGTTAGCTGTGTGTAACTAGCTTGTGGTTTCGATTTTTAATATTATAAAAAAGTAATTTTCAAAAAATTTTTACATAAGTGTAATTTGTCTTTTCTTTTCTTTTTTTCATATTTAAAGATTTGTTATTATTGTTTTTACCTTTTATCATCATTCACATTCATTTTGTAAATGAGTTTTCCCATTTTCAATTTCGCCGATATCGACTTCGTTATCGTTTACAGCATCGTACCATGATACTAGGCAGGTTTGTGAGCTATTTTATAAATTAAATGAACAATGTGCATTTTTAAAATCATAACGTGACAAATATAAAACAATATATGAGAGACATTTTCATAGTGATTTTTTCCCCCAAATTATTGTTGCTAGAATTTCAATGTTATTTACAGACATCTTCAATTACGTTATTGGTATTGACTATTGCACAGTATCACAATACAATAATACCACGATCATGGGCAAATTATTGTGATAAACCGATATTGTGAGGTCCAAAATAAACAGTTCGAGCGAGTGCGGTCGCACAGTGACCGCAGCGAGCTGCAAGTCAACACTTGGCGGCCGCACACTGACGCGCCCATTCAACGATATGTGCATGCTTACCATATGGTTTTTATTGATCCACATCCTTATTATACCCCCACTCGCCTCCCCCTCACTTTCTGTGCGCAGTGATGGCGCTGAAGGAATGATGGAATGCTTGGAGGGTAAATCTCCGCTTTCCTGGAAGCCGCTCTGGCTTTATCAGAAGCGGCTGTGACAATACTGGCGCTGATGGGCCGGGCCCGAACGTCTTTCCTATAAGCGCTGATCGGCCAACAAAAAAGCCTTCCTGGAAGAAACAATCAGCAAAGCCTCTTCCTGGAAGAGCGCCGTCGGAGCGCTCGTCGCAGGGGGAGTGCTCCGAGTAACCCCGTTTTGCATATTCTTTTACAACAGCTCGGGAGTTGATGGAAAAATTGCCTTTTCCCATTGGATGTTACACCTTTACGACACAGGCATTAATTGGAGTGACTTTAGAACATTTGAAATGGGACATATGAGGGAAAATGTACTTTTTAATGTTTGTGCACAAGTAGTTAGTCGTGTGATGTCTGGAGTATTTCTGAAAATGCGTCTGTGAGTGAGCCATTACGCACTTAATAACTAGCAACACACTGAGTTTCTCCACCAATGACATGATCAGATAGACTGGACAAGTTCCAGAGCGAAAGAGCCGCTTCGACACGACGGTTGAAACCCTGTCATGTCAAAGCCAAAAGGTAAGCAGAGCTGCAATGTTAGCACAGGTTAGCATGAGCATTTGATGGTATTGTTAGAATAATGTTCGGCAAAACAGTCAAAGCATAGGTTTATATTATATTGGTGTACAAAATTAACTATGCATCAGTTGGACATAAAATAAATGTGTTCAAAGAACAAAACTAGCCAAAAATCAATTTCACATAAACAACAAAACCTCAATGGATATTCAGTGCAAATCAATTGTTGCCTTGCAGAGAAAAGTTCAGGAATTTGCAGCTGCACCTCGGCAAGTGCCACTCATAACATTTTCATAACAAAGTGTGTTCCTTTCTTTTTATGGCCACAAACCACGAAAAGGCTTGCAAAGATGTAACAAATGGAATGAGTAGAGATAGATAGATGGATAGATTTTTTTAGGGCCGATACCGATTATTCGTAGTCAAGGGGGCCAATAACCGACATTTGGCAGTGGTTTATTTACAGTCACAGGGAAAATGTTGGTGTCAAATTTTTTAATAATACAAACTTTGACACTTCGTTTAAATTCCTTTAAGCATGTTTATTAAACAACCTTTTAGATTTGCAACATAATAAAGTTTTTTTTCTTTTTCTTTTAGACAATAGACATCTATGTTTTAAAATTCTAACAAAAAGTGTCACCGAACCTTAACCTGGGTTTCAAAGAACCACTGCGCTTAGTAGAAGCAAGCAGCCAGCCGCCGCCGAGCGAGGCGGAAGAGGAGCCGACCGAACGCTGGCAGGAATGCGCCGGCAAGATCCAGCTCATTGGTTGTCATTCTAACGGAAGCCGGGCTCGCCACTTGCCCACCCACGCTAATAACACACCTGAGAAATGTTTCAAACCAATTTAAATGCATTTCTCCTTTAACTGCTGTTATTTACATAGACATAAAAAAACCAAATTGTAATGAATGGAAAAGGATTGTAAAAAAAGCCAAAGAAAAAGCAAAACATGCATGACTTTCTGGACTGAGGTAATGCACGACATGCAGAGCGCAGTTGTGTGGCGTTTGTTGACAAGTGTGGAGCTGGATCCCCGCCTCGTCAGCCTCCGAAAAATGAATCATGCTGGAAAGACTCTGGTTGGGCGTGTGAGATTGGACACGAAGGATGCAGGGCAAAATATTCCACAAGACGTACAGTATACGGGGAACCTGAGTCACAGCTGAGTTCCTTTGAGCATCAGACTGCAAGCACTCTGCTGCTCCTTGGAAGTTTTGGGGAGGAACATAGGAAAGGAAACTACTAATACCTCTCGATGCATTTCGGCCTCTTGTTCACTGACACAACGCATTTATAGCACAGAAACGTCAAAGATCTTTTGTTGTGTTTTAATTTAAATATTTCATTGTATCTGATCATTCTTTGTTGTAAAAATGTGTTTTATTATCATTTTTAATTGTATGTTTTCTGAAAATGTTGGTATTTTTTATTTATGTTTCCTTTTTATATTTTTCAAGTTTATTTTATGTTATTATTTTACTGTAAAATGTTATTTAATTGTAAGTATATTTGTTTTTATTTTTAATTCTATGTTTCTATTTGTATTCATTTAATTTAATAGGGATTTTACACTTTGTTCTAATTTTTTTAATCTGGTGTTTTTCTTTTCTTCAACACTTGTTTTTAAAAATTTGATATACTTAGGATTTTTAATTGTATTATTTAGTTTTAGCCATACATTTAATGTTCCCTTTATCTTTTAAATTCTATTTAATTTTTATTTGAATTAAACATTTGTTTCTATTTTTTGTTGCTTTTATTGTTGACTATGTTAAGCAGCGTATCATTATTTAATACTTCTATTTTAAATGTTTATCTTGTTTTGATAATTTAATTATTTGTCTTTAAATTAGGTTTTATTTGTAAGTTTTACACATTTCTTTTCCCACCCACTTTAGTTTTATGTATTTATGTTTTTCACTTTGGTTTTAAAGTCAATTCTGGGTTCTAAATGCGGCCACCCTTAAAAAAAACGTAACTTACTGTACATCTAACATTTTGAGTAACATTCTTTGCCAACTTTGTTAAACTGTCACAAAATGTCTAACGTCACTGAGTCAGTGTGTATGCGAGTGTGTGCGTGCGTCCCATGAATGCTCCTCATGACTTTTACATCATTTCTCCGCAGTCGAGGGCTTTTTTTTGCGTCACTGAAAATGTTTTATTTTTTCTCCACTTCAAGTACCCCCCCCCCACACACACACACGCGCGCACACACACACACTAAGACCAGGCAAGCCGTAAAAACTCAACTCAATTAAAGTGCCTCTTTCCTGGAAGCCAGTCACACACAGAACACGAGGTATGCAGGGAATGGGAACCGCGTGTGTGCGTATGGAGAGAGAGTGAGTACTGTATATGAGAGTGTGTCACTTTTGAAACCACTTCACATTTACCTTTGAGGCCGACGTTTTATGTGTGGCGAACGTCGTAAATCTGCCGCGCGTGGACCCCTTCACGTTTGACCTCTCTCTCTCTCTCTCACACACACACACACACACACACACACACTAATCTAATCACTAAACTAATTGTCAAACTAATCATAAAACATTTGTGTTTTTCAAGTAACCACATCGCTTCTGCTACCTGAATGCTAAACTGCAATGGGAAACTCCAGAGGCACACGGGCTAAAAATTAGCATCTATGTGGCGGTGTTGTTCCCGTTAAAGATATAAAAAAAAAAACTACACAATTTTGCTGGGTTTCTTTGGGAGGCTGGAACGGATTCATGGCATTTCCATTCATTTCAATGGGGAAAGATATTTGGCGGTACGAACATGGTCACGCAATAAATTAAACTCTTATATCACTATACACACACACAGTATATACGTACATCCACTTACACGACACACTTTCTAGTGCTATGCATAATATTCACACATATAGGTACATATATATATATATATATATATATATATATATATACACACACACACACACACACACACACACACTCACATCCTCTTTCAGCCCCTCGGGCAGGATGTATAAAAGCCCGGCTGCATTCCTTTCCAGTTAGGTACAGCCCAAAGTGAGCGTTCTGCACAGTAAGGCCTGTGTCCAAGTGTCTTAACGGCGCTTCTGGTAATCCCTTTGTTAGCCCCCCCCCCCCGACCCCCCACTACATCCCTCCTCCATCTTTCCTTTCCTATAGGCCTGCCTTTATGGAATTTACCCACAATGCTTTGCAGCAGCCAAGGGAAAGAAAAAAAAAAAAAAGCCGTAATTCTAACCCAGCAACGAGGGAATCCCAGGCTAAGCGAAAAACAGGCAAACAAAGGCAGTTGGCTTTTGTAAAAATAGTGCTCTTTAATATAAATTATTGAAATATTTTAGAAATATAAATATGTGCAACGTTCCATTCCCCCACCCCCCCATTTATTCTTCTTGCTTTTGTTGCTGTTGTTGAGAGATTACAGCTTGTGTTGTGCCACACTAAGTGGCCACCAGGCTGCTGCGATTAAGTAGAGTCTTTATAAAAGACAAAAATGATTTCACATACATACACATGACGTGACGTTGACAGGTCCACCAGCACAAACGTGCCACTTTTCTTTTTTGTTTTTAGTGTTTTTGACAGCAGCAGCACGCCTCCGCTCCCGAGCACAGCGCTGTTCCAAGAAGTTGGTTTTAGAAAATATGAGTGTTAAAAGAAGTAAAAAGTAAGTCTCTTTTTTGGAGGGGTGGGGGGAAGACGTGCTGTATAGAGGTATGACCAAAAGAAGAAGATAAAAGAATACACCACATTTTGCACGCTTTGCATCATGGATCCTTGAGACTTTCTGTTACTGAGACGTGTCCACCGAATTTCATGTCGTTCGGTCAAATTGCCATTGAGGGCTACTTGAAATGAAAGCTGTAATAATTAATGAACCATCTTTTTAATGAAGAATCGCCCCAAATCAGCATTTTGATGCCATGCCACATCCACATTTGACAGCATAGGCAAAAATGCTTATCGATTTTGCGTGGCGCATCTGCTTCCGATTAGGGCTCACTCAGATGAATTCCGTCGTAGGAGTTTGTCAAAGAACGAGCCCTGGAATCTGTCCAAAATGGCCGACTTCCTGTTTAATGTGGGGCGCGGGACCTTGACTTTTTGTGCATCCTGTTACGATAGACTTGTTTGCCGAATTTCAAGTTGATTAGTGAAAGTGGTGTCCGGGGCCAATTTTTGCCAACTTCCCAGGGGGCAACTTTATAGGGGTCGTGTTCGGGGAGCTCCTAAAATACAGATATTTTCACCAGTGCTTGAAAAACAGGGCAGTTTTTCTAGCATGTGCTTGTGCCCAAGTACGTAAGGATTCAATGCACCTTTAATTTGGTGGCCGTCATGTGTCAAAGAGCGTCAAAGACTCTTTTAGCTTACTTATTTAAACTTCGAAATGTAGCAAGTAATACTGAACAAAGTGACCCGTTTCCTACAGTACAAAGGATACGTCGTGTGAAAGCAAGCGTCTGGATTCATTATGAATATTTTATACGGCCTTTTAACAACTGCGCCGTATTAAATCAACTAATCAATGCTCGCCTTTGATGAAGTCATTTGGCTCTGCGCGATGATTTAATGAGTGCACTGACCTCATGGGGCAGCACTCATGTATGCACATTTATATATATTTATATTTATACATTGTCAGATGATAAGCACGTACAAGTGTCACTCGGTTTACGACGGCCCCAAAATACAAGATTTCGAGAATCCTCTTTTTCAATGGGTTATATTTGTGGGCGAGAGGTGTTTTTTGTTTTTTGTTTTTTTCAAATAACTATTTACTCAAGTTAAGGTTTTTCTTCTTGTACGTTAGTGATCACATTTTGAAGTGTACAAATTTGGGTTACGTCGCCGCTGTAGGAACGGAACTCGGTTGTTAAACAAGGGCCGCAAGTACTGGCTTTCAGGTTTACAGCAAAATGTCACCTTTTTACTGTTTTCTACAAGGTTGCCTCCCTACTGAAATGATAACTGTCATAACTGATGCTGGATAATAGCGTGCATGCCCACTATTTGATTATTTACGGCGTCGAATCACCCAGTTGGGAGACTTGGCCAAGCCATACCAGTGAGGTCCTCGCTTCACGACTTTCCCGCCATACGAGGCGTTAGAATATGTGGTCAAGTGACACATGCAGGTGTGTTCAGTTACCACAGTACTTTACTGTAAACTACAATGCTCGCATAGATTAGTGATAGGCTACGTGCCGTTCAGCGTAGTGTAAAAACTCGACTTGCGTCGCCATTTTAGGAACAGAACTCTGCCTAACTGAGGACATCCTGTCTATCGATTATCGCTGTATTGTGGTATTATCGTCGGCCAAACATCGCAATCATTCGGTACGGTATGGAAATTATTTGAATCTCAACACTGCCCCCCACGTTTTACAGCGGTACTGCAACACAATTGTGATATAGCATATTTTCTTTCAATCCTTAGTTTACAAGTTACACTGATCCTGACATACTGGTTTTTAGGTTTCTAGCGATGTGTAAATGCAAATATTTACTGTAATTATGACTGTACTACTACTTTCGCCTAAATTAGTGATTTGGCGCATTCTGACTTCCAAATTCGGGTTAGGTCACCGCCATAGAAACGGAACTACATCAAAAGCCGAGGACCCCCTGTATCTCCACATTTATCAGAGTCTGGACATACGTGCTTTATGAGATGAGAACTACAAAAGAAAATCAAAAAAATCTTAAGACTTGAAGCCATTTTGGTTCTGGGCTGTCCGTCTGTCATTTCTTCAAAGCGCGGGGCATCTCTTTTTGTATGACGACGCCCCCCCACACCCCCCCCACCCCCTTCTTAATCCCATTCCCCGCTTTTCTTCTTTCTCCATCTGCATCATCATCACCATCAGTATGGTGTATTTTTGCAGCCGGTTTTGGATTAAAAAAAGAAAAGGTCGAGTTTGGTCATGTATGAACACACGAATACACGACGCTTCTTCTTGTTAGTCTTCTACGAGGCTCTGCTCTGCGTCTAAGTCAGTCATCGGGAGAAGGTTGACCGTTTACCTCTTCTTTCAGTCTAGTCCCCCGTTGAGAACTGGTCCGAGCCCTCCAGTCATATGGGGGCGTCGTACTCCTCCAAGAAGTCTTTGAGTGTGTGTGGCAGCTGCTCGGCCCCGCCCAGGCCCTGGTTGTTCAGGGTCCTCCTGCACATGTGCTGTAGGGATGAGAGGGAGTTGAGGAGGGGCCGCCGCAGCTCCAGGGGGATCCGCTCGCCGGCGGTGTGGATCAGATAGACGGTGCGGACGGAGCCGGGTTCGGCGCTTCGTGCGACGGGGCCCTTCCCCATGTAGTGCGCGATGAGTTTGAGCACGCAGTCGAAGCGCGGCGGCTCCTGGGGGCACTGCGCGTCGGGCTGCAGGAAGAAGCCGCTGACCTCGCTGTGGACGCGGAGGTTCTTGGTGCCGCGTGCCGTCTGCACCGACAGCGTGAAGAAGTGGTGGTTGTCCGACGAGTCCCGGATCAGGAAGGTCCCGGGGGGCTCCGAGCGGAGCAGGGAGCTGGCCTCGCGGCCCCCCACCGCGCCCCAGTAGAAGCCGCTCTCCTGGAGCTTACCCAACGCGCGCATCACCTGCAACAGGTGAATTGTTGCTGTTTTTAAAGGGTTTTTTTTATTATTTGAAGACAAAAAAATAGTTTTTACCCTACTGTTATGTTATGGGTCAAAATGATCGATTGTAAAATTGGAAAAATGAAATTAAAAACATGTTTAAAGCACCATCTCAGTCTGAAAGTGTCATCATTATATACAATGAAAATGGTTCATGTTACAATTTTAACCTGCATATTTTTTTCTAATATATTTTAAAACGATGCTCACTGGAGTGTGACCTGTGAGAGGTAATGTACTAACTATTGATTGAAATAGTTGATAATGAAGGTAATGAGATAAACACTGTTTCAGGGGATTTGTTTGTTTCTGACACTACACAAACACTGGGTCAAATAGGCCCATTATAAAATGAGAAAATGGAATTTAAAAAATAGTTTGAAGTATTTTTTTGTATGAAACTTGAGTGTAGTCATCATATACAAGCAAAATGTTTACATTAACATATTTTTACATTAAAAAAGGTTTAACCGTGGATCTTTTTAAAATTATTCTCCTTGAACCAATATTCTCTAAGCAATAATGTGCAGAACATTGATTGACTTGGTTGGTATTGGAATTAATCAATTTTGTAATGGAAAAAAAAAAAAAAGTCCTCTGAATGTACTTAATTTGAACATGTACACATGGTTGCACATGATTATATATATTATATATTATATATATTTATACCCCTCTTCTCGCCCAAAGATATATGTAATTTTAACACATTTTAATCATGTGCAACCGATTTACATGTTCAAATAAAGTACATTCAAAGGACTCTTCTTTTTCAGTGTGAGGGGATTTTTTTTCATTTCTGAAACTTTTGTATAATTAAACATGCCTCTGGTCAAATTTACCCACTGTAAAAAAAAAAAAAAAAAAAAAAAAAAAAAAATACAAGTAGTTTTAGTATGAAATTTATTTAGTTTAACATCCATCCATCCATTTTCTGAGCCGCTTCTCCTCACTAGGGTCGCGGGCGTGCTGGAGCCTATCCCAGCTGTGGTCGGGCAGGAGGCGGGGTACACCCTGAACTGGTTGCCAGCCAATCGCAGGGCACATACAAACAGACAACCATTCGCACTCACAGTCATGCCTACGGGCAATTTAGAGTCTCCAATTAATGCATGTTTTTGGGATGTGGGAGGAAACCGGAGTGCCCGGAGAAAACCCACGCAGGCACGGAGGGAACATGCAAACTCCACACAGTCGGGTCCGGGGATTGAACCCGGGCCCTCAGAACTGTGAGGCTGACGCTCTAACCAGTCGGCCACCGTGCCGCCTTAGTTTAACATATTCAATCAAAATGGTTCATTGAATGTATTTGCATGTTTTTTTTAAATGTGCAAATATTTCAATTTTCTTTTGAATTAGCCTTATTGAACAATGATCTGTGAGAGGTCATTCGCTAAACATGATCCCTTTTTGACGCTTTTGGATTTAGTAAAATTGACAAATATATATAATACTGAAACTTAAGTGTAATCCACTACACAATGAAAATGGTCAATTTCACATACCGTGGTGCCATGACTTTAATTTGTTTCATTACCATGCATAAAACTTAGAACACTCGCATCTCAAGTCATCTTTTCCTACTGAAATGAATGGAAATGCCATTAATGGGGTCGAGTTTAAACACTTTGTGCATCATGAGTTCATGCTTTAATTGAGTACATTGACAATGCGCTGCTCAATCTGCTGTGTGCAACTTGGCCACCAGGGGGGAGTATAATACAGACGGCTTTGGTAGCAACTAAGCTGCAGTCAATCTTTTTTTCACATAAAATAAAGAATATATGTCTGTGTATATCGTTGTATGCTCTGTCTGCATGTGTTGCTACTTCAAATAATGTTCACATAATTGTTTAAAAGGTTACCACGGTATCAATGCTAGGTTTGTTAGCCCACCTATGGCATTTCCCACTATTTGCTAGCATTAAGTTACCGGACTCAAGGCAAAGTAATGTGGTTTGGTTAAATACATGATGTGTTCTCTTTGTTTTACAGTGAACTCAGCTGGGAGTGGCAATAAACATATTGGCCTCTTTTTTTTTTAAATTGTTCACTATCTGCTGCTTGTGAAATTCGCTGCCACCATCAAGTGCTTGTTATGCCAATTTTGGCTCGCAACTCAAGACAAAAAAATAATCATCAGGTCACTCATAAGTCAAGGTTCCACTGTATGTGGAGGATTTCTTCATTTCTGACACTTTTGAATAATTACAACTGCCCAGGGTCAAACTGACATTCTTGATGTTCCTAAGAAACAAAAGTAACAGGAAGGTTAAAAAAAAAAAAAAAAATGCAATTGACCTGCTGGTAGTGCGCGTGCGAGCTGAAGGGTTTGAAGTGATGCGGGGTGCAGTCGGACTGCGGGACCCTGCCCTCCGATGGGGTCTCGCCGCTCATGGCGAGGGGCTCGCGTCGGCCGGAGGCCACCATGGCGCCGCGGCCCCCCGCCTCGGGGCAGAGGACAGGCGGCGGGAATGCGTCGGTCGCTGAGGGGGAGAGAGGTGAGAGCGGCGGGGTCACACACCGGGTCCAGGGCCCGGGGGCAGAGGAGCTGGATGCATCCAGAGAGGGGCTAGGAAAGACCACCAAGACACACCTGCACAGTAGACGGATGCCATTCATGAATCAGTGAGAGTCAATGGTGCTCACTCTACACCCAAATAGCACAAACGCATTAATGAGGCACAGCTTAACTCTTCCGTGCCGTTCATTTTACACGCACACATAGTGTGTTCCGTGTCAATTTTGACCTGGGAAAAGAATATCCACACAATAATTGTCCTTATCAAAATTAACTGCAGATTTTTTCCCAAATGTATTAATAGCCTGTCTGACATTAATAAATGCACGATTAATCCTTAAGGAAAAGGAAAGTGTATTTTGTATGTTTTGTAAGTATGATCATTCTTATGCTGTTTTACTCTCTCCCCGTTTTGAGATTCCCCGTGGCCCATTCAAGACCAACAGGTGCAAGCTGTGCAAATGCGGTGGTGGTGGTGGTAAGACAGACAGTTCAGTTTCAAGCTCCCTCTTGAACATGGTTAGGCTACTACTGAAAATACACTTTGACATTTATTGACTAAGGTAAAATCCGACCCGTAAACAGCCTCAGCGTGCACAGACTTTGTAGTACCTGGACATATGAATGACATTTGTTTGTGTATTTTGGGTCACTTTATAAAACATATTTCAGGGTGTATGGATGACATTTAGGGTAGTTTTAATGCTGTCAAATGGTAAATCCAACCCCTTAGTATTCATGGGTTAGATGAGCCATTGAAATGCACCTTGCAGTCCATTCATCAATTGGAGCCTGAATGCCATCGATCGTTCAGTGGAGTCTCAAAAATAACGGGGTCACTGCCCCCTCTCGCCCCCATTCGCTCCAGCCACAGTGGCCCCTTTCTTCGGTTTCACTCACGGAGAAGGGGGGCCCCGTGCATGTTGTCCGCACTGGAGCCTGAAAGGGGGGGGACCCCGTATCAGTTCGGCGCCGCCATTTGAGTGAAACCAGCACCCGTTCTGACTACTAAGTAACTAAGCGCCAGAGTTGAAATTTAGAACACATTTCACGCGGTCTACTTCACGCACGAGCCGTCAACTTACCTTGCAGATTAACACAGCCCCGTGCCGCAGCTCGTCGCCTAAAGACACACTCGGCAAACTACCCGAGAGTAGTGCTAGATGGAGGACGATTAGCTCAGGCATTAAAATCCCCCCGCTGGAATATTCCGCCAAAAAAGTATGTCGAGGACGGTCGTCTTCGTCGGCGGCTTGGCCGTCTGCGGGAGAGGAGGTAGGCGGACCCTATGTGTGTGTGTGTGTGTAGCGGAAGGTTACCGGAGGTTGTTTCCAGTGAGTAAAGCCGATCGTAAGGCCCCGCCCCCTTCAGTCCTGAGGTTCTTCCAGTAAACGCACGGGCTCGCGCGCGCGCACGAGCTGCGCGAGTGAGCACACGCATACGTGCTCGCGCAGCTCTTGCTCTGGCGGATTGCCAGGAAATCATCGCTGTGACATTTGCACATGCAGCACGGTCTGCTTCCTGGTACCGCTCCACACATTGCACACGCATTAATATTCACCGTGACAATTAATTACATTATGCTTTTTTGGGGGTGGTGGGGGGGGGGGGGGACAAGGCCTACTTTCTTTCCATTAAATTTGCGCCGTCATGCACTTCTGTCCTGTAATTCATCCATCCATTTTCTGAGCCGCTTCTCCTCACTAGGGTCGCGGGCGTGCTGGAGCCTATCCCAGCTGTCATCGGGCAGGAGGCAGGGGTACACCCTGAACTGGTTGCCAGCCAATCGCAGGGCACGTGCAAACAAACAACCATTCGCACTCACAGTCATGCCTACGGGCAATTTAGAGTCTCCAATTAATGCATGTTTTTGGGATGTGGGAGGAAACCGGAGTGCCCGGAGAAAACCCACGCAGGCACGGGGGGAACATGCAAACTCCACACAGTGGATTGAACCCGGGCCCTCAGAACTATGAGGCTGACGCTCTAACCAGTCGGCCACCGTGCCGCCGTCCTGTAATTAACTATACTAATATACATATATATATGTACACATATACATACATACACAGAAATACATATGTACATACACACAGATACACAAGTACACAAAACCTACGTAGATATTTACGGTGAATGTGTATGTAGGATACACACACACACATTTAAATGTATTTTCCCTCATTTGCATAGGAACAAAGTGTGCAAACATCAAAAGAAGGATACAATACAAAAAAAAATTATTAATCTTGTCAGTTTACGGGCATGCTACAACCCCAATTCCAAAGAAGTTGGGACGTTGTGTTAAACAAATGAAAACAGAATACAATGATTTACAAATCATGTTCAACCGATATTTAATTGAATACACTACAAAAACAAGATATTTAATGTTCAAACTGATAAACTTTATTGTTTTTGGCAAATAATCATTAACTTATAATTGTATGACTGCAAAACGTTCCATAAAAGATGGGACAGGTTCATGTTTACAGGTGTTACATCACCTTTTCTTTTAACAACATTCAATAAACGTTTGGGAACTGTGGACACTAATTGTTGAAGCTTTGTATCTGGAATTCTTGCCGTATTTTACGCCTCATAATGCACCACACATTTTCAAATGGGAGACAGGTCTGGACTGCAGGCAGGCCAGTCTAGTACCCGCACTCTTTTACTACAAAGCCACGCTGTTGTAACACGTGCAGAATGTGGTTTGGCATTGTCTTGCTGAAATAAGCAGGGGCGTCCATGGCCTTACCCATGCCATTGGCACTAACACAGCCCCACACCATCACAGATGCTGGCTTTTGAACTTTGCGTCCATAACAGTCCAGATGGTTCCTTTCCCTCTTTGGAGGACACGACATCCACAATTTCCAAAAACAATTTGAAATGTGGACTCGTCGGACCACAAAACACTTTTCCACTTTTCATCAGTCCATCTTAGATGAGCTCGGGCCCAGAGAAACCAGCGGCGTTTCTGGGTGTTGTTGATAAATGGCTTTTGCTTTGCATAGTAGAGTTTCAAGTTGCACTTACAGATGTAGCGCCAAACTGTATTTACTGACATTAGTTTTCTGAAGTGTTCCTGAGCTCATGTGTTGATATCCTTTACACACTGATGTCGGTTTTTGATGCAGTGCCACCTGAGGGATCGAAGGTCACGGGCATTCAATGTTGGTTTTCGGCCTTGCCGCTTACATGCAGTGATTGCTCCAGATTCTCTGAACCTTTTGTTGATATTATGGACTGTAGATGATCAAATCCCTAAATTCCTTGCAATTCTACGTTGAGGAACATTGTCCTGAAAGTGTTTGACTATTTTCTCACGCACTTGTTCACAAAGAAGTGAACCTCGCCCCATCTTTGCTTGTGAATGACTGAGCAATTCAGGGAAGCTCCTTTTATACCCAATTATCCTGTTCACCTGTGGGATGTTCCAAGCAGGTGTTTGATGCGCATTCCTCAACTTTCTCAGTCTTTTTTGCCACCTGTCCCATCTTTTTTTGGTATGTGTTGCAGCCATAAAATTCTAAGTTAATGATTATTTGCTAAAAACAATAAAGTTTATCAGTTTGAACATTAAATATCTTGTCTTTGTAGTGTATTGTTTGTTTTGGGGAATTGTGGGCGTCGTGTCCTCCGGGCCAAAGAGGAAAGGAACCATCCGGACTGTTATGGACACAAAGTTCAAAATCCAGCATCTGTGATGGTATGGGGCTGTCTTAGTGCCAATGGCATGGGTAACTTACAGATCTGTGAAGGCACCATTAATGCTGAAAGGTACATACAGGTTTTGGAGAAACATATGCTGCCATCCAAGCAACACATTTTTCACAGACACCCCTGCTTATTTCAGCAAGACAATGCCAAACCACATTCTGCACGTGTTACAACAGCGTGGCTTCGTAGTAAAAGAGTGCAGGCATTAGACTGGCATGCCTGCTGTCCAGACCTGTCTCCCATTGAAATGTGTGCCGCATTATGAACCGTAAATTACGACAACGGAGACCCGGGACTGTTGAACAGCTGAAGCTGTACATCAACCAAGAATGGGAAAGAATTCCACCTACAAAGCTTCAACAATTAGTGTCCGCAGTTCCCAAATGTTTATTGAATATTGTCAAAAGAAAAGGTGATGTAACACAGTGGTAAACATGACCCCGTCCCAGCTTTTTTGGAACGTGCTGCAGCCATAAAATTCCAAGTTCATGATTATTTGCTAAAAACAATCAAGTGTATCAGTTTGAACAGTAAATATCTTGGCTTTGTAGTGTATTCAAATAAATATAGGTTGAACATGATTTGCAAAACATTGTATTCTATTTTTATTTATGTTTAACACAACGTCCCAACTTCATTGGAATTGTGGTTGTACGTGACACATGCATGCAAATACATTGGTGGGAAAAAGTAACGCAAAATAGGCTACTTTTTTTAAATCTAATATGAATATGGAAATGCAGTAGGTTGTTCGTGTCTTTCAGGTTGAGGCTGACCACATTCTCGTGATATTTACTCAAGTTATAATTAAGTGTGCTGAGTGTTGAAGGCTTGTTCTGTTTTACTCACTCGAAGCCTTCGCTGGAAGTCTTGTCACGTGTCCTCAGTGTTGTGTCAATAAAGTTTTGGAGTGTTGTTTGTTTTTTCAAATGGGCACTGCAGCAGCAATGGCGGCCCCCATGTCGTGGAGGAGGCTGGTGTATTCCGTGTACTCGCCGGCCCTGGCCGGGGTTTTCACGCGAATATCCGACCGGCTCTTCCGCGCGCGGGATCGACGAAGCGGGTAAGAGACGACGCTGAAATAAGACGGCAACGTAACGGTGAAATCCGACGTTTCGTGTCGTATGCCAGGCATCCCGTTGACAGAAGCAGTAGCAGCCTGCGAATGCTAACGTTGTAACACGGTGTGTGCCCTTTAAATGCTGCTGTGAGCGTTAAACGTCCTTCTCCCTGGCTGTGCAGTCCCTCAAAGTCCGAGAAAGTATTCCCACGAATAATTTACAAAATATCACTTTGGGTGTTTGTCATGAAATGAACACTCATCGTAGTGCAGTATTAGCAAGTTGTGTTTGTCGTGAGACCCGGTGAGCTTTTTATAATGCTTAGAATGGCGCTCGTTGGTTTTCGACTGTACTCGATAATCATCGGTTTAACCGAGCGCAGCTGCTCTGATTGGTTGTCATATTCTGAGAAGGGATTGGCTGGTTTCACTGTTTGTCCCGCCCAGTTTGAACATCCGGGTACTAATTTGTGACATATCTGACGTAAACGAGTAGCAGCAAATATGTACTGTAAAGTGTATAGATTTATTTACTATACAAGCAAATGTTTTCTGTATAAAATTACAATTTCTAACATCATCCCTACTTCTTTCATAGACTGTTTAGTATACCAGTGGTTCTCGATTTTTTTCAGTCCAGGGATGCCTTATTGCAGCTTTATCAAACTCATGGCACGGGACCCATATCTGGTCGGCCACATCATTGTATATGGCCCGCAAATTTAAATAATTTCAATCAACCTCCACGATTCTTGCTAAAATGTGTACTGAAATTTCAAACTAAATAATAACCATGAGGTATTTCAAGCATTTTGTTTGTTACCACACCCCTTTTTACAATAACTTGAACAATAGTTGAACAAACTATCTTTAACTTCTGATTTCAAAACTAGGTATCCATCAGTTTGTTTTGTATATATAATGCTACGCTGATGAGGCGATTAAGAATTTATATGGTTTCACAGTTATAACAGCTCTCCGAGGGATACTGTACCAACAATGTGACCCGTGACAAAATTGAGTTGACCCCCGCCTAACAGGGAAAACATTTTTCCCAAGGACCCCCTCAAGCCTAAATCCAATTAATCATAACCATCATGTGTAGCTCAAAATGCCAAATGAATTAAAAAGTTGCCTGTTTTTGAGGGGAAAAGTCATAATGCTATAATAACAAATTCATAATTATTCTTTTAGAAAAACGGTTGCAATGATTTGAGACAAGGTCATATATGTATTTTGTCAGGATAAAACGTTGTAATCTCACGAGAATCAAGTCACATTTTTCCAAAATGGCTGTAATGTGAGATTAAAGTTAAAAAAGAAAAGAGTCATATTTTAACAATTGAACCCACTTTTTTTTCTCATATTACAGCTTTTATTCTGGAAAAGTTGCCTTTATTCTAAAAACAAATATATATATATCATATATAATAGAAAAAAATACACCTGTTCTTGGGGTAAAAAAAAATATTCCTGTAATAATACGGCAATTTAATACAATTTATGTTATAAGTCACAATTGTATTAGAGCTTTTAATTGGCCCAGTACTAAGGCAGTGAGGAGTTGTGGGTAAAGTATGTTTGTTATAATGGTGTGCAGGTCCCCATATGTAGGTAGTATGCACTTTTTAAAATGTGATACAACAATTTATTGCAATTATTTTGGTGGAACTCCAAGTTACAACTTGCGGACCCCCCGAGGGATATTGAACTATCATGGAGCTTTTACAGTTACAATAGTCACATGAAGCCTATCTCTTCTGTAAAATAGCAACTGTAACTTTGGCCTAGAGGATATTCATACCAGCGATGGGAAATGTCATTGGCACGTCTCACACAAACATTTGCATGATATAACAAGAACAATGCGTGTTCATTTCCAAGCCGCAGGCGGTGAAAGGATGTGATTTGCCAGGTGTCTGTGACAAAACCCCAGCAGCAGATGTGTCATCTCCTGCCAAATGGGCACCTGTAGAAGCTTCATACGCTTTGTGGCACTATTTGAACTGCTGTAGGCACTTGCTGCGCAAAATATTGATTAAACACAATGAGTCAGATCTGACATACCCTACTTAGTGCGCACGTTTGAATTGTTGAGATCCAGGCGTAAGCATTTAGCGCAGTAACGTCTGCGTGAAGCATCATTCCTTTGCAGCCATTATCACATTTCTGCTGGCGCAGATCCTCTGTGCTGCTTTTGGCACCCCTGCTGGCCAAAGCTGAGCCTGATCCAGAGAGTGCCACCGCAGCGCCGGGCGCACCGCGCAGCCTCCACGCCCACTTCCGATGGATGGCGGAGCACGTGCCGGCCTTCCGGGTCAACGGCGCACGTGTCCACATGCTCACCTCACCTGATCAGTTCTACCAGACGCTGAAGGTCAGTTCATACCCAGATTCTCCGCACCTGGATTTTTGGCTGTCCTCACCTTCAGCTTGAACTAAATGAGGAAGTGCTACTTTCCCAGCAGGCTTAATTGCTGTATAATTAATTAATGAAATTGGCCACTCAGAGTAGGGCCAATTTATGGGCCAATGTAGGGCTGGATATTGTAGAACCTCACGGATCGGTCAGATTTTGATTCTTCAAGTTGCAATTTGATTTCGAATTTTTTGTGTTATGATTCGATTCGATATGAATTGAATTGCTTTGATTGCCAATTCATTAAGAAGTAGATATAGACAAATAGAGTACCTGTTGAAGATTTATTTTCATGCTCATGTGAACATATGTGATATGTCACCTCACATTTCTGAGCAATTAAACATCGGAAAATAAACTTTTTCGCAAAAGTAAAAAAACATGACAGTTCTATAAACACTGTAGAAGTAAAGTGGATGTAAACCTAAATAAGTGCTCCCCACTGGCCAGGAGGTGAATGGAATCAGAGGATTTACTGAATCGATATTGAATATGGGGGGGGGGATATTGTGATGCATAGAGTAATTGATATTTTACCCACCCCTAGTCCAGCATGTAGTCCACCTTTTCTGCAAAGTAAACTGGGATTCGGTCCAGCTCTCTGTGACCCATGAATGAGATAAGTGGTATCGAAAAATTGATAAATGAACAAGTGGCCGCTTCTTCTTCAATTAATAAATCTCACATGCACCTTCATAAAGGAATGTCTCGAACGCAACTTGTAAAGAAATGTCTTCCTGCAATTTGTAAAAGAAAATAACCTCAAATGAACATTTTAAAGGGAAAATTCCTGAATGCAACTTGTAAAGGAATGGCCCGGAGGCACCTTTTTTAAAGGAATAAGTCTTGTAGGAACCTTTTTAGAGGGATAGGGAAGAAGTCACCTTTTAAAGAAATAAGTCTTGAATGCAACTTATAAAGGTCCCAGCTGGCCAAGAGCCTATGATACAGCTGCCATCACTTGTGGGAATCACGCTCACATCCCGCGCTCCATACTCACTTTCAATGTTTCTTTCCCATCAGGCACGTGTCAGGACCGCAAAGAGACGAGTGGTTTTGGCCTCGTTGTATCTGGGAACGGGTCAGCTGGAACAGGACCTGGTGAGAGAGACGTGGTGTCAACTGTGTGTGTTCTTGAGAACGGTCATCTTTAGTTTGGGCAGGTGAGAGCAATACCAAAATACAGGCCTCGGCCAAAGAAGCGCTCAGAGATGCCAGAAAAAGTGAGTCACGGTTCACTCTGGCACGAGATGTCCAGAATGAAAACGTTCCCCGCGCCAATCAAAAGCAGTGACTGCAAAGTGTTGAGGTTTTACGGGTAGAAGGACACCCATGCTGGCCCGTGATAGCGTGCTGTTCTCCATGCTTGGAAGCCCAGCATAACAGTATGAAAACCACAGTCTGGACCGATGCTCACATTCAGGTTGGTGTTTTTAGTAGAAAAAACACACACAAACACAAAAAGTGTGCTGCACAGAGAATCTGAGTCACATGGTGAAAAGCATCTGAGTGAGTTGGCGTCGCTGCCAAAGTTTTTGAGGATGAGTCACTCGTGCTCTGTAGAAATCTTGGGCGTCGTTGTTGTTGTTGTGTACACGTTTGATTGTGCTGTGGCGCGAAAATTATAATTGAGGAGCGGCTGGACCTCCATTCAGATAATTACGTGTGGTGTACTTTTAAGACAAAGAGGTGTGGCCATGGAGTTTTGGCTGTTAAATTTTGCTCTGGCTGGTGGCAAGAATGATACAATGTCTCAAAAAGTACTATAATGAAATAATGATGATTTTTGTCTCAATTTACTCAGAAATTTACTCACTCGGTGTGAAATCTGGGCCTGTTTAGTTGAACAACAGGCAGCTATTAGTCTGTTGTCTGACTGGCATCAGGTGGATAGAGCAAACCCCGCTGTGGGGGATAAGGACTGAGCCCTGCCGCGAACAGCAAAAAAATAACATGATTGAGACGCTCTGTAAAAGTGTTTATAATTGCCTGTATATTCATAGTTGAAACCATAAATATTAGATATTATTATTGGTTTGCATCAGGAAGGGCATCTGGTGTCAAAATTGTGTTAAACAAATCATGCCAATGACTTGCTGTGGTGGTCTCTGATGGGACAAGCCAACATTCAACACAACAAAAGTTTAATGATGGTCTCTGATGATGATTATTCTGATGATAAGCAGTGGTTAGGAATTACTGCCTTACACAAAGGACAGCAAAAAGATGGCTTGTATAGCCACTGTGAAAGGAAGCCCACAGGAAGAAAATATGTTTCCCTTTGCGGCTACAACAGCTTCCACTCTCATTTCTCCCTGGATTTCCCCAAACTGTTCCCACAAAGTTGAAAGCATGCAAAAATGTGTTGCTAAGATGTAGCGTTAACATACAGGGGAGTGAAAGTACGTCATGTCACTGCTAGAAAGAGGAGCCGATTGACTGCATGCATTTGGGCACCAGATGCACTCGCTGAGTCATCATCATTAAACACTCCCGTCCTGGCTGCTTTGGATAGCATAAAAACAAAACATTGCCATGTCTAGTACCGGCGTGGCTCGTTTTGTCATTGCGCACAGTGTAGCTTGTCGAGCTATTATAAAAGTCATGGCGCTAATAACCTGTCATTAGTGTCAGCCGGCAATTATCAGTTAATAATAACCTTTTTGTTGCGTTTGGGTAGATTCCCGTGGGCGGGGCGCAAACAGGAGAGTCCTTGTGGACGCTGCCAGCTTCAACGAGGGTGAAGGCAAAGGCGTCCACTTAAATGGTGCAATGACAAAAAAGGAAGGAGCAGGGCGCGTCGCTTCGGGCCTCAACTCAAGCTTGACCCAGCTGTCAGCGTCAGATTGCAATCGGTCATGATGTTGTCGTGTGTCAGTGCCAAACAGAAATTCAAGTACAAAGAAGAAGGAGAAACAACAAAACTAACAATTATCTCACAAAAACAAATAAAGTTTCCACCAAGAGGTTCTGTTGTTTAACTAAAGAAGAGTACGATAAGTGTTTGTGATCATTTTTCTTCTTGACATGTACAGTAGCTCTTCATTCCAAGAGGAATTTTTGGATCCTTAAAAAGTGTTAGATTTTCTGAAATGATGGGCTTCAACATCCTAGAAAAAATACGCTTAGACCTACAATCTTCCATTTGAAAGGAACTATAAAATGCCATATTGTTGTCCAATGTCTATGTTTCAGGTCAAATTGACCCCTTGTTAAGTTTAAAAATCTAAAAATAAATAAATAAAAGGAAAATGTAAGTTTATTGTTGTTCTGTTCTTACGTATGTAAAAAAAAAAAAAAAAAAAGGTTATTTATTTATTTTATTTTTTTCTATGACCTATTGGTCAGCTGTTTGCTTCTACTAGCGGAAGCAGAGCCCGTAGTGTGGAAAACAAATGAGCGCCCAGGACAATGAAGCATTTTTGTAGCACATGAATTCATCACCAAACAATTGCTTAAATGCTCAGTGTGAAATGGCCTCAGGTTTCCATAGTAACCACCGGCTGGAAACTGGCACCTACTGATGCAAACAGGTTGTCCAAGTTTGATGCTTAAGTACAGTAAACTCGCCGATTCGCGAATCACCATTTGTGAATACACCACCTCGCAAATCTGTCTATAGAACACTACGAAAACTATTTGCTGAAAACCTGACCTATTCGCACTTATCTGTGTATATTTGAGCTCATTCTGTAACAAACTAAGAGCCCAAACATGTCAGTAGGAGCCAAAACTGCTCCTACTGACATGCCGATTAGCAGAGGAGTAGCTAGCATTGGCCACTGGTTGATAGCCGGCTGGCATGTCAGTGTAAAGAAGCGGAATGGAAGATTGTAGTAGAGGTCAGACGAGGCTCAGTGTGGGATTGTCGCCAGAGAAAGCTAGGTGGTAAACTTTTCAAATTTGATGTAGAGACAGACCTTCTCCAAACCTTTATAGGTGGTGTGTCTACCATTTGCAAATTGTTGCTATTCCCAGCAGCTCTTGGTTCCTGAAGGCCTTTTCACACAAAACTTGGTTTTCTTGGTGTTGCCCCGGCGCAAGCATGCCCATATTTGAAAGTGGTGGGTTAGCAGCCTACCAGGAAGTAGCCTGGGGGCTTATTGATTTGGATCTTCGTCTTCGCCTTCTTAACCATCTCACGGTATATCATTTATCTTGCTTGGGATACCGGCATTTATTATTACGTGCTTGATTTCCTCCATGCTGTTTACTGTACAAGTCTGCCAAAGTATTTTGCTATTAGCACTCCAACAACTCCTCTCCCATCAGACGCACCAACTGACATCACAGCAGCGCCGCTCCCAAATTGACCATTCTTCAATTCCCAGCACAGCACCGTGACAGCAAACACCCACCTTGCGTGCCGCCACGTGACACGACATGGCATTCCGTCGTCACACCGTAACAGCACATACACAATGAATGGGTTTGTCGACGGCTTGCTGTGCTCTACTAAGTGCGATTTGAAAAGGCCTAAAACCCCGCAAATAGCGAGGGCTCACTCTATAAAATGATAAATAAATAAATGTTTTGAATGTTAACTGATTTTTGTTGTTGGTGTTTTACAGGTGAACTGCATTCAAGAAGCTCTGGAAAGATCACGAGAAAACGGCCACACGCCTGAGCTTAAAGTCTCCGTGTTGCTGGACCACACGCGAGGCTCTCGAGGTCGGCGTCCTTCTGCCGTCACCGCGAGCGCGTCTATCAAAGAGGGGCTTTGGGGGTGGGGCTCATCCTGCCCGATTGTTCCTCTCCCCAGGGGAGGTGAACTCGAGGAGCATGCTGCTGCCTCTGCTGCGGCGCTTCACCTCGCAAATGCGCGTGTCCCTATACCACACGCCCGACCTAAGGGGCCTGCTGAGACTGCTCGTGCCACAGCGCTTCAACGAGACCATCGGTGTGCAGCACATCAAGGTCTACCTGTTTGATGACAGCTTTATCATCAGCGGGTAGGTGCCATTGTACCGCTGGGCTTTATGATCCATTCTTTGAAATGTTTGAATGACAGTGTAATGGGGTGGTTTTCCTGTCAGGTCATGTTTGTAGTTTTACTCAACTGGAATGTCATGAAGAAAGTAAACAAATTGCAGAATTCAATAGAGGGTGCGCAGGAAGTGCAAATGCAAATCCTTTCAAACCTGTATTCAAATGAATAGGCTATATGGCAGCGGCTCTCAATTGCCGTGGCTTTTTTTTCTTTTTAAATTTTACGTTATCCATCCATCCATTTTCTATAACGAGTATCCTCATTAGGGACTGAGTTAGAGACTATCCCAGATGACTGGGTGAGGGGCGGGTTACATCGTGGACTGGTTGCTAGTCAATTGCAGGGCAAAAATAGACGATGTCCACTCACATTCATACCTAACGCATGTTTAGGCTTTTGAGAATGTGGAGGAAAGCGGCAAACATTGAAATCCAAAGAACATGCAAACTCCAGGCTGGGATTCAAACCCTGAACCTTAGTACTGAGAGGCAGATGTGCTAACCACTCCTTCACAATGCTGTCCTATTTAAAATATCGTTACGTTAAATTTTACAAGTCACCTTTTTTCAGAACAATGTAATTATTTCAGCGCACATTGGGGAACTAATGAGAGAGTATGTGTATCATAAAAAATGAATCAAAGCTAAAATAAGTACAATTCAGCAAAGATAATTGATAACATCTCTGCCTTTTCACAAGTACATTTGATGCCAATGGATTTTAATGTACAGGGTGAATGAAAAGTAACTCCCTATTTTTACATTTTCATTTATTTGCGAATCTTTCATCCATTGTAGAACTAACGGCAATCATTTACTTTCATCATTTACTGCAACAATGATTTTTCTTTAATGACTTTGGAAGAACTCAAAGGGCGAATGTGAGAAGTTGAGAACAATTGGTATGTAGGATGGTAGAATAGCTACAGAAGGTTACAAGTGAAGGAAATATGGTGTTGCCGCTATAAACAACTCTTCTGCGAAAATTTTCAACAAAATATTTATTTATATATAGAATTGTTGTGGATGAGATTGCCTGCTGGCCCACCATTCTAGTTCTTTCATCCACGCCAAATCCATCGAAGCATGCCTTTATCGCTTAGTGCAGTGAGGCACAACAACAACAAAAAACGCCTGGCTGTCATTTTTCAGGGCCAATCTGAGCGACTCCTACTTCACCAACCGGCAGGACCGCTACGTCCTGCTGGAGGACTGCAGCGAGCTCGCCGACTTTTTCTCCGAGCTGGTGGAGGCGGTCGGGGACATCTCGCTGCAGCTTGGGCCTGACGACTCTGTGGCCATGCAGGATGGCATGGTGCACCCGTACAAAGGTAGAGGCCCGGTTTGTTTGTTGTTCTAGTGGTGTAGAACCGTGCTGTGTCATACTGACAGGTGCTTTTCATATTTTGGTTGTCTTTTTATAAAAATGTCTGGGGAGACAAAGAAAACTACAAAATATTTTCCGAATGCATGGTATTGTTAAATGAATACCTCTTAAATGTTATAACACATTCTTGTTTCAATTCTTGATTTGGGCCTCCTTAAAATTGTGCAAGTGTACCTAATGAAGAGACTGCCAAGCGTGTATGCGCACACTCACTTGCTGACATTGCGTTGCTGTAACTGAAGTACAGACTTCTGAGGGGGGAATGACATCATGTCTGCCGGACTGCGAAAACGAAACGCCGGGAATAGCGTTGTGATGTGACTGATGATGTAAGATGATATGCCTTGGGAGAACACATGCGTACACAGCCATGCGGTTAATTGATAAAAATGCAGTTGACATTTCCTCATACTAGAAAAATGTTTGAGGGTAAAATTATGTGTCCCATTTGTCAACTTGAAAGGCCTTAATCAGAATGAGAATCATCTTTATTTGCCAAGTATGTCCAAAAAACACACACGAGGAATTTGTCTCCGGTAGTTGGAGCCGCTCTAGTACTACAACAGACTACTCAATTGCCAGAGAACACTGTTGAGCCATAAAGACATTGACAGTCACTGAGCAATAAAGGGTTGCTAGTTATCTGGTAATGCTGGTACATTTTTAAGAAATGTTTTGACAATGGTACAAAAAGATGCAGAGTCCTCTGGCACTTAGAGCAGTTCGAATGACTAATATTGCAATGGTCCGGTACAATGACCATTGTGCAAAGGGCGCTGAGACTTCAAGCGAGTAGTACGATAATCTGAGACAATGTTGATTGTGCAAATGTTGCAGATGCTCCTCAGTCAGTGTGCAAATGGAGCAGATGCTACTCTGGCATGAGTGGCCAGTATTGCTCAACAACAGATATGCAAATTAGTGCAGCGTGGTGAGACTACTACAGTGAGTGCACGAATAATATATAATTGGCCCGACAGAAATGTGACAACAAACTCAAGACAACAAATTGCCAGCATGTTGCAATGGAATTGTAGGTTAGGTGTTTAAGAAGTTGATTGCAAGAGGGAAGAAGCTGTTGGAATGTCTGCTAGTTCTAGTTTGCAGTGATCGGTAGCGCCTACCTGAGGGAAGGAGCTGGAAGAGCTGGTGACCGGGGTGCAGACGATCCGAGAGGATTTTGCACGCCCTTGTCTTAGTTCTGGCAGCGTGCTAACTAACAAACTGTTAATGACTCTATAATCTATGACTCTATACTCCTAAAAACAATGACTATTCACAGAGTATCCGGAAAGTATACAAAAGCGCTTGGCTTTTTCAACCTTTTATGTTATTCCTATTACAAAATGGATTTTTCCCCCCCCTCAGTATTAAGTATTAAAAATAAACTTAAAAATCACATGTACTTAAGTATTGACAGCATGTGCTGAATACTTTGTTGAGGCACCTTTGGCAACAATTACAGCCTCAAGTCTTGACCTTGTTTGGATCTCCACGGCAACCAGGCGACAGGCAGGACTTCTCGGCGGCGGCGAGCAAGCGCATCATGGAGGTGGTGGACATGGCCCGTGTGCGCCAGCAGCTGCTCCTCAGCCAGCACCAGCACTCTGAGGAGCAGGAGGAGGAGGACACCTGGGTCTTCCCTCTAGTCCAGATGAAGCCCCTCGGTATCCAGATGGACGAGCAGGTCACGCAGGTGGGCGACACCGGCACATGTGTAACCCTGCGTGTGTGACTCATGAAGTAAAAACATGACTAACGGTGGAATATTTGAGCTCGTTAAGTCACATTTTCTGGGCAGAAACTCAAAAAACAATCACCAGCGCAATGGAATGTAAACTAGTGCATCAACACCGGCAAGCTTTGTTTGTAAAACGTATTAGAACTCAAATATTGATCTTATAATAAACTTATACTGTAAAACTACAATGGCACCTCTGCCAAGGGCAAAAAGTCTAAATTTGGATCAGCACAACTTTATTAAAGAATGGTCAGAATTTTCTTTATTTTTTTTCTGTTTATTTAGATTCATGCATAATATACAAATAAAGGAATACTTGGTTTTCTCCTTAGACCATGAAGTTAAAAGCAGACCTCCCCCAAGGCTTAAAAAAGCAAAATCCTAATTTGGATCGATATACCTTCATAGTTACCTTCCGATGGATGTCATCAAGAAAAAATCTTGCGTCTCCTCCAGCGCCTGCTGTGCGACGCAGACCAGGACTCCACTGTCTACCTGACATCGGGCTACTTCAACCGTGACGCGGACGTACATGCGTCTGGTGCTCGGGGCGGGGGCCGGCTACCGCATCCTCACTGCCTCACCGGAGGTCAACGGCTTCTTCGGGGCCAAAGGTGTTGCTGGCGCCATCCCCGACGCCTACACGCACATCGCCAGGCAGTTCTACGAGCACGTGCGTCAGCTGGGCCAGCAGGGGCGCATCCAACTGCACGAGTACCACAGGCCGATGTGGACCTTTCATGCCAAAGGTGACTCGATTTTGAGTCTGTCCTATCCTGTCCTGGGGTTTTGGCACTGCATAGCCACTCCCACCACACACCTGTTGTACTGCCTGGCTCACTTCTCCTGTCCTTTCCTGTCCCATCTTGAGCCCCCAACTCGTTGCATCCCCTCTTGTCACAGGGTGTAGCACTGACTTCCCAGTCCACATAGATGAACTCCAACTCCTATGAAATATTGTTTTCATATACTTATTGTTCTCTCTCTTCACTCGGTTTGTCCCCTTTCAGAGAGAGAAATCTGCTGATTCTGTGCTCTCATGCTCCAGGTCTGTGGTACTACCTCCACGGGCAGGATCGGCCTTGCCTCACACTAATCGGCTCCCCCAATTTCGGCTACCGCTCCGTTCACCGCGACCTGGAAGCCCAGGTCGCCATAGTCACTGAGAACGAGCTGTTGCAGGACCAACTACGGGAGGTCTGGGTTTGTTTTTTCCCACCCTCCTCCCTCGACATGATGACGATGTCTCATTTAGGCCTTCAATTGTCTTCTGTCACATAACAGGAGCAGGAGATGTTGTACCGACGCTCCTCGGAGGTGTCCGGATTGACATTCGACCAGCCGGATCGCCATGTTAAGCTCTGGGTCAAACTGGTAACGCCGTTCATCAAGAACTTCTTCTGAGGTAACGCGACCATCTAAAAATATTGCTAGAAAACTACATGGCAACTCTGCTTACCTTTTGCCTTTGACATGATAGCAGGAATGTGGCACCCACGAGGGCTGCGTGTTAGTGTTTCAGATAGTGTAGTCTGGCTGTTGCTTGAAAGTGCCTCTGGATCTTTGTCCAGCCTGGCGGATTACGTTATGGGTGGACAAACTCTGTGAGGGGACTGGTTCTTTTGAAAATTAGCCCCACTGTTACATAAGTGAAACAGAAATGCAGAACGGCTCGCTCACACATTTCCACAATAGGCAGATAACAAATGTTAAAAAGCGAATGTTCCATAATATAACTGATTGTTGATTCCTACGACTGTCATCGTTGTTTTGAATTGAGTCTTGCTAACTTGCCGCATTGATCAGCTTAATATCTGACCATTATCCGTGAATTGACCGATACATTTCCCTGTTCGATTAGAATTGGTATTTAAACAGTCCTCTTCGTTATGCTGTTTACAGTATATTTTGACCAAGACAACACCTTAGTTGATCAACTGTACCTCACCGTTGCAATGCTTCAAACAAGATCTCCAAGGGAAGAGGCCAATGAGCTTAGTCTCATCAGCAAGTTGCAACAGAGATGAGAGACTGGAAGAGTCACAGAAAGGCATAAAAGTAGACGTCCTTGGAAATGTATTGATTCATGGCTTAAACACCTGTTGTGAATTTTGCTGTTCAGCTTCTTGTAAAGAGAACAGCAAGCAAGAAGTACTGAAAAATTGGACATGTACATTCAAGTTTAAAGGTCAAATTAATTTCACCTGGCTGTAAGTTACTGTGCATTTTAAGGTTAATCCTGAAATTTCAACCCAATGTCCAAAATCCCTAACTTTGTGAGCAGTGTATACTGTATGCAGTATATAGATTTTTGTTCCTGCTTCAGGGTATAGCACTGCCCCCTTCATAATACAGCAATGCATTGGAAAGAAGAGTACGCTGAGGCGTCAAGATTCTTTTTTTTCTTCGTTTGGCTTGCTTGAATGTTTTAGATTTTTCTTTTTTTTGTGTGTGAGACATCATCCTTACGTGGATGTGATTATCAGTCTTGGACTGTTGCACAGTGACCATAATCCAGCTCCGAAGCAACCGCGAGCAATTTTCTAAACAAACGTCCAGAGTCGTCGTGGTCCGTCGCGAACCCCCGTCCTCGTCTTCCCAGCAGCATCCCCCAAAAAGCGCCATGACTGACTCACAGCTCCTCGCTCTGACTCACTCTAGATTTGCTTTTATTTATGAATGCCATCTTTGGAGGTTCACCTCCGCTGTATTTTGCTTGGTGTGCATGACAACAAAGAATATGACCACTTGCCACTTGCTGGCAGAGGGTAAAACTCATGAAGAACCAATATGTCAGCCCTAAAATATTGCTTTGATTGCTCACTTTTTTCCTTCAGATCACAAAACATTTCTGCTTACTAGATGATTAAATATACTGGAAAAAGTCCAAATATAAAAAAAACATTTTAGCATCTTTTTATTGTATAAAACTAATTTAAACCATTTTTAAAAAATATTAAAAAAAATAGCATCTACCTATCTGTGACTTCAGAACAGGAGCCATTTTTAGACATGCTGTTTTGCATCCTTTTATCTTCTCATCTTGTTGTTCCTGGCAGGAAAAAACAAAAGTCAGCGCTCAAACAAAAGCTTTGTACAAAACAACTGTAAAGCTCATTATCATCTGACGGTGTTATTGTTAGAACACTGTTAGAACATTGTGACATGAGCTTTTGGACCCATTCCAGCATCTTAAAATCTGCAGGGGAGGAACACCTTTGTGACTGCAGGCTGGAACTGTGTGCCTTCTAGTGGCGAAAACGTGAATCGTCTCAGGCCTGAAACTTTGGCCAAACAAGACTGTTGCTTATGTATTTTTAGGCTTTAATTTCAGTATTTTGGGGAGGGAGGGAACCTACCAGCCTGGACTTTGTTTTTCCTTGACGTCATGTCTGTGTTGCTGTGGCACAGGTGGTAAGCATCTGCTGATACCACACATGAAGGACACTCTTCAGTATCCCGGGCATGCCGGAAATCTCCACACGAAACTTGTCTCCCAGGAAGTGTACACATAAGCAGACTGTTTTAAGTACGTTACGTTTCAAAAAGCGTCTTTTACAAAGCAGCGGGAGAGACTTCAAGAGTGAATGTTGGACACTATGAAGGACAATGTGTGTGTCATACTGTGCGTTTACAGATCTACTTCCTAGGCAATATCTTTGTATATTAAAAAAGGAAAGGAAAATGTGAGAGCACTTTTGTGAAATTCACACCAAAGACTGCAGATTTAGGAAGAACCTTGATTGTAAACTTTTATTGAGACAAAACAATAAATAAGGACAAATAAATACCAAGCAACGCCTTTGATCACCTTCATTTCTACTAATTGTGCTTTGTTTGAAAGCATGGGTGGGAATGTAGCAACAAAATGTGAAAAGAAATCCAGTTTTTCTTCTTTTGCATGCCAGACTCAAATGATTATCTGCATTGTCTTTCATGAGATGTACATTGTTCAGTCCGCTTCCCACGTGGAGAAGCAACAAACTAAATGAGAGAGGGTGGTTCTCAAACATGTAAATACTATATATGTATTTAAAAAAATGAAGGTGCAACAGTGATTCATTGATGTCAGGTTGAGCTCCATTTTTTTCTAGCAGCACTTATCAGTCTAACCTGTCTGTGTTTGTGCGCACTACACACCCTTCACCGAGGAAACTTTCTTTTTGCGAGCGGCCAACATCTCGTAGAAGGGGTCCTTGCTAATGGCGGCTCTGCGGCAGACACACGGAGGATGCTTCATCACATCATAGGACAACATTTAAATCAAAATTGTTGGCTGGAACCATCACAAGGTTCTGTTGCCTTATTATTTAGCTTGTTACCAAATATGGTTCCTTGTTCTATATTAATGGCTACCAGAATTTAATCTGGGGTTTTACTAGGCCCCAAACGCCACACAACATAATCACATCCTTATACTGCCTTATCGTGGAGCAAGTGGTGTAAATTCTGTCTCCTGTTACCAAAAAGGGTACCAAAATTGAATAGAATGTCTCTCATATAGTTCTACTTCCATACAGTGAGCCAAGTGGATCTTTATGTCCCCAAAGTGTTCTGTAAATTGACTGTTTGTTGTACTAGAGCGGCTCCAACTACCGGAGACAAATTCCTTGTGTGTTTTGGACATACTTGGCAAATAAAGATGATTCTGATATCTATCAAAATTTAACATGGGGTCTTTCAAAGGCTCCAAACCCCACAGATCACATGATTCTACTGCCTTATAGTGAGGCAAGAGGTGCCTATTTTGGCTCCAGTTCCCAAATATGGTTCCTTGCCCTATATAAAGGTCAATCAGAGTTTAATATGGGGTCTTACAAAGGCTCCATGCCCCACAGACTACAAAAGTCACATGGTTCTACATATTGTCCCTTGCCCTATGAAGGTACGGCACGGTTACAAAGACGTGGCAGATAGGACTCACTTGATGCTGTTAATCCACTCGTCCTTCTCCTCGGCAGTGGGGGCGGAGATTCTGTAAAAAGTGTGGTTGCCCTCGACAACGCGGCCATCCGCCTCTGTCTTGCAGGCTTTGATCACCTGATCTCTGTGGTCCGGGATGAAGAGCTCGAAGCAGTTCTTTGGAATGAGATGAGATGAAAGCGCCAGTGAGCTGTTTGAAAACCACATCCGCGTGAAAAGTTAAGAGTTTACCGGCTTCTTTGAGTCATCAACTTCGCGAATGCTCAGATTTTCCAGGGGAATGATCCCTCTTGGTTCTTTGTCCTTTGCAAAAAGAGAAAGTACATTCAAAAATAAAAGTATTTAACGGCACAAAATGTCCCTTGGGAGGGTTAAAGTCCACTTACGGTTGTAAACTCAAAATAATAAAGGCAGTTATCTGTAAGTATGAACCAGCGCCTCTTCCAGGTTTTTACCCGTCCACCTGTGGACAAAAATGGCAGGTCAGTAATAATGATCCTTGAAGGCAATTTGAGCTTTTAAAGCAGGTGAAAAATGTTTTAAAAGGTTTAAAAATTGCACAGATTAAAGCTACGGTAAAACAAACAAACGGCCAGGAGATCGGAAGCCAGCATGTTTGTCATATCAAAAGCAAAGCATGGGAGACGAGGCGTGACATGGTTTGTGTGTAGAGGGTGAGCTTAACGCTAATGTGCACACAGCGGTGAGAGGAGGCGAAGCGGTGCAATAAAGCAGTCAGACGAGACTTACCTCCTGGTTTCATAAAACAGGAAACAGAAGACAAAGAAAACACCAGTCAACTCGTTGACAAATACGCACTACTGACATGGCACGGCATCAATGAACGACAGCGCTCCTATTTGAGACGCCACTAGGGGACGCTCTTGCCAAACACATACCGAGTTTGAGCAACCAGCCCTCTCTGTCGGGATTGAAGAAGGTGTGCGTGAGGTCATTGCCGTCGTCCTCCGGAATTTTAAAGGGCTCATTCTTGATGCTTTCAAACAGGTTCTACACACAGAGAGTCAGACAATGAGTTACGCACGGGGTCATAAACATCTTCAGGACTGTTATGCATGATAACGGACACCTTGCACAATAGAAATAAACTAGTAGAAATATTCTCTGTAGTAGGGGGTGAACGACCAGATTTTTTCTGTAGTTGACGCAAGGTCGAGTTGAATAATGACAATTTTTTTTCAGTTGTCAACTCGCTGGGCGCGCTTTCATCTCTAAACAATCACATTCAGACACTAGCTCATCCAATCACATTAAGATAACTTCACGGCCTTGCAGACAGTGCAAACCTCTAACACCAATTTAAGAAACAACTGCAGGATCACTACGATATATAATAATAGTATATATTTTTTTTTTATTACAGGAGGGGGGAATGCTTGGCAATACTATATTGTAGCAAACCTGCTGTTGTGTTAAGTGATTGGATGGTTGAGTCGGGGGTGGGGGGGCAAGTGCAACTCTGAGGAAGAACTTGGTGTGTGTCTGCGAATTAAGGCTTGAGCAAAACACTTGTTAGCGACATTAGCCATTCATTTTCACAACAAAAAGGTTATTGATCAACCACGGCCTGTCTTCGTTTTGTCTTCTAAGCAGATGCTTAAGTATATTGTCTGTCTTTTCACTATTACAGGAAGGCGTTCTGTGAATTTGCTGAGAACTGAGGATTTAGGCTGTTTAGTCAGTTGTGCTTTTGTTATATTTGAGGATGCACAAAGTGACTGTGCTACCCATTTTTAGTAAACTATTTCATATTTACACTTGAGGCAATGCTGCTAGTTTGCTGTGCCAACCGACCACCTGTTGATTTCAACGAGGCATCAGTGTTGTCAATGCCAAAACGTGATTGCAGATTAATTGATTTCAAGCTAAAATTGTCATTGCGCAGCGGTAAAGTCGATGTGTCGACTAGTCAGTTCAAACCCTCCTATGTAGTACCATGTAATTAATGTGATTTATACTGCCAGGTTTTCATGATAAAAATTCCCTTTGCACAATAGAAATAAACAGAACAAATCATAGATATAATCCACAATCCAAATACTACACGGCACGCACAGGCATCTTCAATGTACCATCATATACAGGTGCATCTCAATAAATTGGAAACCTTCATGTATTTCAATTCCAACACACATATATTAAGTATATAGATTCACTATACAGAGGTAACTATTTTCAGTTTTTTTTTTTTTTTTTTTTACGATTTTAGCTTCTAGCTAATGAAAACCCACATTTTACAATCGCCAGGAAATTAGAATGCACATTACATAAACAGTTAAAAAGATTTTAATATGTAAATAAGGTTGGAATTGGTCTCAAAAGTATTTTCTTGAGTTGAATGAATCTCTAAAATGTATTAGTTTCATTTTTGGAATTGCAATGCTAAAATACAATGAACTCTCCTACATTATTTTAATCTATTGAGATTAGTAAATGAGTAAATAATGTGGCAGCTCCTCTCGCCAGTTTTGCATGATAACTGCCCCCTTAAACAATCAGAACGAGAAGTAATCCAGTCAAAAAAAAGTCCAAAACACGCACAGGCACATTCAAATAATCACAATATAATTAATGTGACCGCTCCTCTCGCCAGTTTTTCAAGACAACGGCCACCTTGCACAGTAGAAATAAACAGAATACCGGGTTACGGGACTTTAGGAAAGGACTCTCACCCGAAGAAGCTCATCCGGAAGGTCTCCACCGTCGTTAATGCCTCGATTCATAGCTGTGAATCTCTGAACGGAGGGCTTGTCCTTCACGTTAGGGTTGTGCAAACTGGTGTTCAGCATGATGACGGCGAAGGACAGCACGTAACACGTGTCTGCGGAAATAAAAGGTACTTGTTATTACAGCAGCAGGCAACTCAGAATTCTACGCTCGAATATCACCCGCGTACCTGTGCTCTGAAACACGCCGGGGTTGCAGCGGCAGTATCTCTGGGCGAAGGCCTCCATCATGCGGTCGATCTTCTGGGCCTCACCGGGCAGCCGGAAGCTCCACAGGAACTGCCGCAGTGCCTGGACCAGGTTCAGGTCAGAGAACTCGTGCAGCTGTAGGAAGGCGTGCAGCACCTCGATGTTGAAGTCATCTCTGCGACAGGCACACCCAGACACACACAGACACACACACACACACACGTCAAACAATGTAGATCAGGGCCAGGCATGCCTGTACTGTGGCCCGCAGGCCAAACACAGCACTCTCCGTTCTTTAATCTGGCCCAACGAGCATTTACATTACCAAGAGTCCTCTAATATTTGTTACATTAATTTAACCATTTTTTTCTGGAAATTGTTTGAATTTTTGAATTATTATTTATTCAAATTTATTTATTACATTTATCTAAATTGTTTTTTGTATTATTCATTTCTCATTAATGTGTTCATTGACTTATATTAAATACTGTAATAAAATAATTTTAGGTAAAACAACAAAATTTTACTGATACATTTAACATTTTTAAAATCAAATAATTGGTTAGCACATCTGTCTTAATTCTGAGGTTTTGGGTTCGAATCCTTCCACGTTCCCAAAATATATTACGTGGAATTGCAAACTCAAAATTTTCTATGGGTGTGAATGTAAGTTATTGTTTGTCTATATGTGCCCTGTGATTCGTTTTATGTTTGTTTTGTGTGAAAAAAAACGTTTTTTTTAAAAAAAAATTTTCATTAATTAGTTAAATTATAATTAAATTAATGCAATTGAAAACTTAGCATGTACTATTATTTCATTATTGAAATGAACTATTTTAAATACACATTTTAACTTTTGTTTGTTGTTTTTTTTTCTTGCCCATCTGTCCATTTTGAAAACTCAAATATGGACATTGCACACAAGTTTGCCTGCCCCTGATCTAGCTGGAGTGACAAGCGGGACGGAAGGCGATTAAGTGATGATCCTTTAAGCGCATGTACGAGGTATAAAATGCATCGATTTAGGCTTCAGATGATCCTTTCGGGAGAATTCTCTGGGGGGAGCGTTTGGAATAACACTGACCTCTCTCCCAGGTAGTCACCGATGGCCGTCTTGTTCAGGCCTTCGCCCTTGTAGAGGAAGCGTGCGATGTCGTCACTGGTGTTTTTTAGCAACGAGCAGTCAATCAGGAATTGGATCCCCTGGAGAGATGTCACAAATACGTACATTTATGATTAAGCTCACAGCTATTTCTAATATTTTGGGTACCTTCCAAATGTTCTCTAATAAGCTCTCAGTATTCTGCAGTACAGGTTTACAAGCACAATAATGAACATGTCTAAACTGAGCGTTATTGTCTTTCAAACCAATAAAGGCAGACTATTTTCTTGAATTTTTTGGGTGCATGTCTCTCACCTTCTTGGGATCCATGTTGAACTTCTTGCGGCCCATGGCCATCTGTTTGTTCCTCTGCATGCTTTTCCTAACAACACAGAAAATAACATCAGCCTACAAAGAACTCATATTAAACGTATGACAGAAGGTCCCCGGTTTAGTTAGTTAACATGCAGTCCATCGCTAACCTACGCTAACACAGTAGTAAAGTCATGTATAAACTAAATAATTGTACAGTAAACCCCTGCTATTTAAATATGAATAGCAAAATAACATGCGTAATTGACGCATTCTCTTATATCATTAGTTTAAACCATAAATTTACCACAATCTATGATCCTGAGACACTGTAATATCATTTCAAACTTATTTTACAACATTACCCTTAAAAATAATTTTCTTACAGATTACTTGATTAAAAAACATAATAATACACATGAAGCATCAGTTGCCTTGATTCAACCTTTGTGGATTCAACAACCTGGATTACTGAGTCTTCATAAACATTAGGAAAAAAAATTTTTTTAGCAAGCAGATTGGCATTTTTTTATTGATATTGTGACAGTAAATTACACATGACTTAAGCAATTATGCTGTTAGGGCAGGGGTGTCAAACTTATTTTTTGTCATGGGCCACATTGTAGTTACGGTTGCCCTCAGAGGGCCATTATGTCTGTGAAACCATGTAAATGTTTAATCACCTCGTCATATCATATATACACACAACAAATTGATGATAAGTAGTTTTGAAATTAGAAGTCCAGGATAATAGACGACAATTTTAAATTTTGGTACATATTTTTGCAAGAATTACGGAAGGTGACATTATTTGCTTTCGCGGGCCACATGAAATAATGTGGTGGGGCCGATCTTGAGTTTGACACCTGTATGTTAGGGCAATGAAATATAAAACAAACCAATGTTTGTACGGTAGTAACGGAGCATGCCTTCTAATGGTGCGCAAACTAGTTTATCTTGTGACTTTTGTAGCTTCGAAAGGTCGTATTGTAAACAGAGGACGCCTGTAGAGGAGAACAAGCCATTAAATTTTAGTGCAGATCAGGACGATGTTGAGGTAAAGTCTATTACAGATTCAAAATGGCCTCCTCCATGAACCAGGAAGTAGCCCGCTTACAAATACGCACGCAAAATAGGTACCCTGAACTTTTTGGGGTCAACTTTCTTAGCCTTGGTGGAGGTCTGCAAAAAAAAAAATAAATAAATAAATAAAAAAAAAAAATTAAAAAAAAAAAGACTTCTCACCTTTCTTCAGTCAGGCCCAGGTTGTCAATCTCGCTGGTCACCTCTGCTATCTCATTCTTCAACCTCTGACAGCATAAAGAAGATATAGTGGAAAAAAACCTTCACAACAAGGATCACTGAAACACTCCAGCGCTCGCTCTCTCTCTCTCGCTCTCTCTCTCTCTCTCACTCACTCCTCTGTGGGAGCTCGAGCACCTGTTCTCTGGTCAGCCTGGCACCCTTGCTCCCCCTCTCCTCTGTCTTCACTCCCTGACCCACATTCACTAGCCTATTCACAACTGCCCCCCCTGACATTTGGCCCAGACTGGAGAAAATGGGAACAAATAAAAAGACAGGCAATGTGAAGAAGAGGACAAAAAGATGAGAGAGCAAGAGAGCAGAAAAATACCCAAAATGGGCTGAGCAATGTGTCTCTGATTAGAAACTGCCCAGACACAATCCTCATCTCAAATAAGTCCAGGCTGGACTCCTCGACATGCATCGCCATGGTTACAACCCCCCCCCCCTCTACAAAGCATTGGCGTCCCGTGTCTCCATTACTGGAATATTTGACGGCCCATTGCCCATTAGTCCCGAGGGCACATCGAAGGGACACTTAAAGCAGACAAGTGAGGTTCAAGAGCATGTCAATTGAGCGTGCCTTTCTTTTTTTGACTTGCTCTGTGCCTCTTGCAAGTGCATTTTGTTTTTTCCTCTGGCTTTTGTTTTTGTGGTGCTTTGTGATGCTAAAGCGAGGTCAGGGAACAAATTAAACCCTTATCTGAAGGCACCACTGCATTAACCTTTACTATGGAGAGATTAATTTTATTGATTTATTATCCGGTCCAGAGTGGTGTGTAACATCAGGTTTAGCAGATATGTGAAGCTCAACAGTACAGTTTAACCACAAGGTTGACAGCAGGCACCCATCACAACACTGTGTGTGTGTGTGTGTGTGTGTGTGTGTGTGTGTGAGAGAGAGAGAGAGAGAGAGAGAATCTGTGTTTGTGTTTACTTGTATGTCCTGCAGTAGCTCCTGTTTTCTGCGGCGGATGCTCTCCAGCTCCTGTCTCTCCTCTGGACTGAGGTCATCAGGCACTGAGGGCCAACAAGAATGTGTAAATACAACAAACTGAGAAGAGATTGGTCTGGGTCACTATGGCAACAGCATTTTTGTTTCCATTAAATGACCCCCGCCCACATTCAACTGAGACAGACATGCACGCACTGCCTGAAGTTTCATATTTCCCACATAATCCACATTCAGAGAAGAAAACAAACACCGCAGTCGTTATCCAAGCATCTCGTACCGCAAACCCTGTAGACACAACATGGCTGCGCTCAAATCAGCTCCATCTTGATTGTGCAAGTGTCTCTTTGATCCTATGTTGGCGTTCAATACAGTCACTAGAACAAGTGTGATAATACTTTTGCCCTGTGATCCAGAGGGACATATTTTCTCAACTAGCCCAATGAATGCAACATTACATCCCTTCCAAAAAAAAAAAAAAGGGGCAAACGCGCATACAGCTCCCCAGACAGACGTATTTAACTAGGCTGCAGTTGCTCTTATTATAACTCAGGACAAGAATAACAACATTGTGTGCAGAGAACAGTCCAACATTTAATTGACATCATTTCGCAGTGCATTTAAAATATTGTCTTTTTACCACACGCTGAAGCAACAAAAAGAGTCTCACACGGGATGGGAGCATACTGTTTTTGCGAGTAACGGGACACCTTGGCATGGCAGCCAGCTGCTCTGAATGTGCGACATGTGGACACTTCACACAAGCAAATGCTACATAAGCCATAATACGTTAAAACTAATTTGAAGATGTGAGCACTGGAGTTGCTAGGAAAAGTAACAACACGCTGCCTGTCACATGTGTCACACTGCTTCTTACCAGTAAGAGAGGATATTGATTATAAAAGTAACTCTCCAATCCGTTCCACCTGTCTTAATTCTAGATTTAATCAGTCCATTTTAAGACTTTCAGTCCTTTCTAAGAGAGTTACATCCATGGCCTCAAGTTAGGAACTCCAGTCCAGCCTCATCAGGCACTCATTCCAGAATAGGAGAACGGACCGATGAGCGACTGCCAGAGAGAGGAAAGACCCTTTTACATCACCCGCCCCCAGCCCAGTACCTCCCCTCCCTCTAGTCTATCTCCTCCCTCCGTGACCTTAGAGTTGGGCATCATGAGCTGAATGTGGAATGTCATTAATTAAACACTCATAAAATCGTTCCCATCCTGGAGTAATGGAGGTATAACGAATTTCCCTACTCGGAAGGCGTTTGCCACCTAAACCGGCTGCAAAAGAGAAAGTACTCTGTGCTGCTCCGACAAAATGTCATGCAAATGAAGAGTGAGGCTTGAAGTACAGCAATACTTCTTTAAAGTAAAGTAAATATCGCTAGAGCTAACACATACTGATGGAAAATTAACAAGAGTGAGGTTCTCTAGGGTGGCCGTTAGCCGGTCAACCAATCTGGATTTGGGGAACTTTAGTACTTCCAGCAGCAGTTTGGTTTTTGTTTTATTTTTTGACTGACTTTACTTTTTTTTTTTTTTTTTTTTAAACAAAGGACATTTCAATATGAGGGGCTTCAGCTCAGAGTCCCAGGATCCACAGCCTTTGTTTGTTTTTTTCTGGTTATATAAAACTAGTTAACGTTTCATTGTTGGAATACAACAGAGCTTGGATCGGCTTTTTTCCCTATGTAAAATATAAAATTATAAATAATTGAAAATCAGTCTCACAGTAGTACCGGTATCAAATACTTTATTGCAATAGTTATAGACAGTTGACCACCGCAAATTCATGATTTGTCATCTGCAGATTCACCTATTCTTTGATTTTGATTGATTTTCTTTTCATATTTAATTTTTTTTTTTGCGGAGACAGCTTATTGGCAGTAATTTCCCCATTTATTCTCACTTTTTAACATTTTTTTCCCCCCATGACAGCTTGGTCTCTATTACAAGCGAATAACCCTGGTCCACTATAGTTATGACAAAAACCGAGTGAAAATGAACTGAATTGGAAAGTACGAGTAAATATTGAAATATCTATATCGTTATGGCACAAATTAGTGGAAAATGAATGGAGTGAGTTTCCCCAGGCTAGCAGAGTTAGCAATTGAACGCATCCACATTCTGGCAACTGTAGTACCTCCAGTAGCAGGTGCATTTTTTCGTTGGTTAAATGTGTTGAGATTTAGCTCGCTCTGAGCCTCAGGTCCCACTGCCTTCTGGCTCCCCCCCACCCAGAAAATTTCTTAGAATGAGGAGCCTGGACAGACAAAAATGTTGTTGTGGTCATCACATGCTAAAGAACCACAAATTAAACTTGCACCGCCCTCTCGGTCTGGTCCAGTGTCACCCCACGGGGCCGTCATGGGCAGCAGACCCAGGACCCGAAGCCAAGAGAGTTTGTTTGGGAAGAAAAGAAAATGATGTGTTTGGTCGTCCGGCTCCACTCATAAAGCGAGAATTGTCCCTCGCCACTGCAGCTGGCCCAGAGGCTAACCAGCTCGGCGTGGCATGATATAATCCAGCGGTTACGGTGAACTCCCCCCGGAGACTGGAAGGCATTCATCACCAGAAAGTCCAACGTGTATTCAACTCAGCACAGCAGCAGACATGTGGCCAGAAAGAAAGAATGAGGAATGAACTGAAGCTGTTTTTGGATGCAGGACATACGCCACAAACTACATAAACTGTAGGAAGACACGACATCAGTGACACCTGCAACATAAATAATACCACTATTTGTTTTACAATACTGAACAATAGGGTTATTATTGCAACCGGAGTACATCATTTCCTATTTGAAACCAACAAAAATACACCAATTCTGTTAACCATATGTGTTCTCCCCCCCTTGAGAGTTATTTCAATTTTGCACCACAGAAACAATGGAATATTCATAATTTAATACACCAAACTTGTCTGGGTTAACATGAATTTCTGGGTGTGGTCTGAGCCACACAAATAGTATACATTTAAGGAAGACATCATCAAGAGACACCTGAAAAAATATATATTATTCTCTTTTGCTGCATAATGAACATTAAGTTTATTATTGTGGCCGGCGTACATCAATTCTGTTGATTCCAGGCTTATTTCTATTTTGCAGTAGAAACATGAAACAAACATGATTTCACACACAAACTGGACTATATTAACACAGGAATTTCTGGTCAGAGAACACATAAAGTAAAAATTATAAATATTAGCCACTGCCTCAAGTAAATAGCTGCACGAACATTGACAGACAAACTTGTACAACATAACATCAACATTCAACAAACGTCACACAAAGTCCTGATGTCTACAATAATCTTCAAAAATAAAGTCTTAAAACTGATGCCCTGGTTTGAGGGGCTAATAAATGAGCATAGAACCTCATCAAGTTGACTAATAATAGCCCGCTTGTGTGCCCATAGAAGAGTCTTATTGACACTGTCGGAGTCGAGTTACTGACTTACTAACTTAAATAAAACGCAAATCTCCTCCCTGACGTATTTTGAAGGACGCCGAGTTAGCTGCTAATTAGCCCAACTCGCTGAGCTAACTTAGTTAGCCTCGCTTAAATTAAAAGGACCCTCGCAGCAACTTACCGACGCCGTCTTCCGACTTTAAAACCATGTTGGCGTCGCTCTTCAAACGCTCGCTGGTGAAGCGAAGCCCAAATGAAGCAACAATATACAACTTTGGCTACCTTTAAAGGTCAAAAGAGGGATTTATAGAAGCACTTGAATGGGGTGAAAAAATGACAACTGTATCCATCGGGGAAGACAGCCGGTGTTGGGGCTCGGTGGGGGAGTGGGCGTGACTTCAGCAGAGGCAGCCAATCAGAAGGCGAATTCTATCTAAATCGCAATGTCTGACAGGAGGGAATTTTTACCAAAAAAAGGCGAAAAAATAAAAACAACAATTTCAGGTCATTTTGGGTCACAATGCAGATTGTCCATAAAGTATCTTTACAATTTAACACATTTATTACAAAAGCAAATGCGTAGACACAGCTATGGAAATTATTACAAAAATGAGGAGTAGACATGGAAGGGTTATTTTTTTTCTCCCTCATTTAAAACACCTCTATATGGCCGGCAATGTATGTACACAACAGAGTTTGTTTGTTCTTGTTTGTTTGAGAGTGTTTGTGTTTGGCACGGGCATGTGCGACATCGCTATACTAATTGACAAGTGTATTTCAGTGGCTTGGTGATGAAGTGCTGCATTTAGGAGTGAAAATGCATTTGAATCCCTATGGGCGCTGTAGGAAGGGGTAGGGTTAAATTAGCCAGGGTATACAAAGGTGCATGAAGTGATGTGCATTTCACAGATCAGCGTTAGACAACAACGTTAGCTTCTGAAATGCAGCACTTACTTGATTGCTCGTGAAGTGCAGGGAGGAAGGGGGCGTTTGTGTTTGGGGGCACGCCCTGGACTGATCGCCAGCCAATCGCAGGGCACAAATAGACAAACACAGACAAACAACCACTCACACTCACGTTCACACCTATGGACAACGTACGCTTCAATTAATATGACATGAATGTTTTGGGAATGTAATGTTTCAGGTTATTATTGACAATTGCATTTATTTACTAGCATTTTCATTTATTTAAGGACTTATTTATTTACTTCTTTGCCATGCATTGTTGTTGTTTTTTTGTAAATATGTATACAAATAAATAAATACATTTGGTACAACTGCACAACCTAATGAGATCCGATACACGCACAATATCAACATCATGCTAATGTGTTTCTATTGTTTTCCATTTCTCGCATGGTTGGGAAAAAAAGGCACTAAAATATGAGAAATCACGCTCAGTAACAATGTATACTTCTCGAAAAGAGAAGTATACATTTAAAACTCATTTTCTGGAAGGATGCAGCTGCTGTATTGGATCTCATTGGATGATGCTGGGAAGCAAAGAAGCCAGAGAGCGTTGCAGCTGTGCACTTTAATCAGGCATTTTGGAGATGCCAACAACAGGATATGCTGAGGATGGGTAAAATGAAGAGCTCAGGAACTCTCTAATGGCCTTTTTCCTGAATCAGATAAGCGACATGGCTACCCACAAAAAAAAATGGATTAGTTAAAAATCTAACCTGCAAAGGAACAAGACGAAAGTAAAAACAATTTGCACACAATCCAGGTCCACTAGAACTCTCCTTGTCTTTGTGTGTCTCAAATGGATTTTGAATGAGGTGAAATGACACACAGGCTTACAGAGCGAGAGCGGTGGGTCGCCGTGGGGATGATATGACTCGGGTGCCCACTTGAGAGGAGGATCCATTCTGGGCCCGAGAGGGCGACGAGTGTGCGTCACGCTCTCCAATCGAGCCCACCATCTCGCGCACACAGGTTTTTGCCTGAGTCATGCGTGTGCGTATGCCACAAAATGCCAAATAAATAAATGAAATAAAACACAGCATAACACGCACACACACACTATCAAAAATCACCACGGCAACAGACTCAACATGGCGCCCTGATATTTACATGAGGAATGGCGAAAAAGCCTACTGATGACATTATCAAGTGTTTTATAAGGGATTTCTAATACTGCATTTTCAGTAATGGATTCGTCCCATGTGGACATTAAATTGACATTTGTTATTCCTGTTCAAAATGTCCAAACATTTAGAGCTCGTACAAAGTAAGAAACTGCATTAAAGCATAATGCTGTACTCCACAATGCTTGATGCTCTCTGTGATGGGAATTGCGTTATTTACGCACTTACCGCCATCAGCTTCATTCATTTATTCTATCCATTTCCCTTTATTATATTTTTACATTAGTGACGGCACAATCTCGAGACTCCCAAGGCCTTATCTATGGGCTTAATATTGTTATGCCACACATGGGTTTGAGAGTGACTGTTTTGTCAACACCATCGTGTGATTGCTATGCCACACATAGGTTTAAGAATGAAGAATTCTTTTTTTTTTTTACAATTGAGAAGGATTATTTTTATTCTCCAGTGTATGATTGCTATGCCAGCTTTGAGATGATTGTTTTGATTCACCAGTGTGTGATTGTTTGTTTTGACTGGACATGTATGATTGTTATGCCACACATGGGTTTGAGAATGATGCTTTTGACTACACCAGTGTGTGACTGTTATGCCAGATAGATTTGAGAATTAGTCTTTTGATGATGCCAGTGTGGTATTGTTATGCCACACATAGCTTTGAAAAAGATTGTTTTGACTATTGAGAAGGATTTTGACTACACAAGGGTGTGGGTGTTGTCACACATAGGTTTGAGAAGGATTGTTTTGACTACATCAGCGTATGATTGTTATGCCTACCATGGCTTTGAGAATGTTTGTTTTGACTACACCTGTATGATTATGACAGACATGCGTTTGGGAATGATTGTTTTGACTACACCAGCATTTGATCGTCGTGCCACAGACAGGCTTGCCAATTATCATTTTGACTATACTAGCATGTGATTGTTAAGCCACAGAGATTTTAAAATGATTGTTTTGATTCATCAGTGTAATTGTTATGCCGCATAGCTTTGAGAATTGTTTTAACTACACCAATGTGTGATTGCTATGCCACACATAGCTTTGAGAACGATCGTTTTAATTCACCAGTGTGTGATTGTTATGCCACATAGATTTGAGTAGGATATTTTGACTACAACAGAATGTGATTGTTAAACTACACAGATTTGAAAATAATTGCTTTCACTCTTGAAAATGATTGTTTTGATCCACCAGGGTATGATTTGTATGCTACTCGTAGCTTGAAAAATGATTGTTTTGACTACACCAGGGTGTGATGGTTACGCCACACATAGTTTTGAGAATGATTTTGTCTGCATGATTGTTATGCTACACATTGCTGTAATATGACTTACATAACCTTAATATGCCACATGTAACTTTGATACTTCAATCTATCTATCTATCTACAAAATCACTGACCTGTAGTAGCAGGAGCAGCAGCAGATTCCAGGGCTCGCACTGTCGGACACAAAAACGCTTGAAAACTGGAAGCGCACAACTCGCTGACGCTCCCCATAATGCAATCACTCTTTGCTTTATGACTCCAAAGTGTTTGAGGCTCACAGCACCATCAGGTTTTGTCTTCATCCACTGACATCAACACTTTGCGTTGGACTCTTAAAAAAGAAGCATGTTCTTTGTCTTCTTCTTCATCTCACTCTCTCTCCTCCCTCGCTGCCGCTCACACACTTGATCTGACTCTCACCATCCACGCGTGCACACACGCACACAAACTATCACAGAGACACTCAATACGGCACTTTGAACAGTTGCTCAAGTATTATTGGAAGTGATGGTGACAAATGGGTGTGCACACATGCACATAAACTGTTGCTCCCACGCACACACACACATGAATATATACGCGCATAAACACAAACTAAAGCACAGATGCACACACGGCTATTTTCACTTCAGGCGTGGAGGAATTAACTTGCAACAATTTGTGCTGTGTGTCAGGGTCAAAGTATGCATTTATTTGGACTTAAGGTCAATAAAATGAAAAACTGTAACAATGTAAAATAAATTAAAATAAGCAAAAAAACATTACATTTAATATGAAGTAAGTTAAACATTTCTAATATTGCTTATCCTGAGGGACTAAGAATTTATAATATGAAAAAAATTTAACTAATAATGTTTTTTAATTAAAATTTAAATTTAAAATTAAAATGTCTATGGTAAGTTTCTTTGTCATGCAAGTTTAAATACAAATCAATTAAAACACAAACACTTCTTACCCTGGGGAGATAAAGACTTAGACGGAAAAAAATATGATATAAAATAAAACTGTTTACTGTAAGAATAAATGTACACTATGTAAATGATAAATTACAGTGTATTTGATATACTGTTGTTCTGTGAAAATAAAATAAACATGCCATACTGCTAATACCCAGTATCCATGGGTGGTTGTAGACTACACTATTTAAATACTGTATACAATAACTAATAACTATAAAAGTATAGAAACATTTACAAATACAATTTTTTAAAAATTTAATTGACATTGTAATGGATCCAGAATTTTTTTATTTTTTTTTTAATCACGCAAGCCTAAAAAAAACGAGATAAAATACATATCTCAAACACTATTTATCCTGGAGACCTGAAGACTAAAGATGAGACGAAAAATAAAATAACACTTTACTGTAAAATGATATTATGTATATGATAAATTACAACATATTTTATATATTTCTATGAAAATAAAAAAAAAACACTTCCATATACTACTAATACCACTTAGCCTGGGGTAGCTGAAGAGGCCAAAAATATTTAAGTATACAGTAACTATCTACGATAGAGTATGACTAATAAAATCAAATCACACTTTTCCAGTTAAAATTAAATAGAAAATGTAATTATTTAAACTAAATATTTTTTTTATGTAAATGATCCATCAAAATGAATTCGATACTTTTCATTAGAAATAAAATATCTGTCTGTATTATACCGCTACCCATTGGCTAAGTTGCGCACACCAGAAGGAGCCGCAATTAATTAACTATGATGCACAAACGGCTATATTCTATGTAATTGTTATTACCATGTTTTATAAGGTAAAATATTATAAAGTGCTACTTTCCTTATTAAAAGACACATTCCAAAATCTTTTGTTGGTTTTTGGGGAAGCCGGAACGGATGAATGTCATTTACATTCATTACAACGGGGGAAGATGATTCGAGATACAAGCGTTTTGATTTCTGAGCGTGGTGGCTTGTATCTCAAGGCATCACGGTAACACCTTTCCCCCCAAAATTTTAAACTAATGTAAAATAAAACAGAGGAAACAAGTTTCTGTGTCATAATGACGTTCACTTTCACTTGCACTCCATTTTGCTCCAATAATAACTCTCCTCCACACTGCAGTTCCTGACCTCGTTCTGCTGACCTCTCTCTTTCGCTCACTCTTGAACTTTTCTCCCCACAGCTCTGCCTTTGTTTTTTAATGTTTTAGTATATCTGTTTATTTGCACAGTTGCACGTTGTCCCTTCCCGCTGCTGTATGGAAATGGTGGGAACACGTGTAGGCGGTTCAAATGCAAGCAGCCTCAGCCATGTCATTTGCATGCAGCTAAAGACAACAAACCAACATTGTGACTCATCGGGGAAAGTATAGGGAGGAAAGTGCACACTAAGTGAGTGTTTTTCTTCACTTTTTCTTCAGAGCAAAAGCAACTTAAAAGATGAAGAAGTGTCTCCTAGGAGGAATTCAGGGTTACAAGACAAGGTCCACAAAACAAGCACTGGGACGGTGAAAGAATGACAGAAATGATCAGAATCCTCACTTGCATCATTACATCTCACATTTTGTCCACAAATCTATCCAATTCAAGGATGAACTCATGCAGAGGAATAAATACTGGCACATATTGGTATACTTAAAAATGCAAAATGACAGTGCTCCCTGTTTAAAATACTGTGACACATATTATGTATGTATCAATGTGAATATGTTGGAACTATACATACATTTAAAGTGTTATTGTTGCATCTTGTAGAACACTAACTTTATAACACACATTACGGTCATTCTGTTGCCTGAAACAAACCTGACAGTAGATTGTTCGCCAGTGGCCACTAGAGGACGCCAAAGCTACAGGCCACAATGTTTTCCGACGTTTGACCCATTTTACACGTTTGGGAAGCCAGGGAGTAAACATCTGAGGCCAAAGTCAAAAGCAGATGTTTAAGGTCACAGTGGCTTGACATGCAAGTAAACACACGCACGCACGCACACACACACACACACACACACACACGCGCGCGTGCACGCTAACTCACACTCGCGTGCGCACACACACACACTCCCTGAGAAAAAAAAGATTTTAAATAATTAACAACTCGATGTTTATTAAAAACAGGAATGAACAGAAATGACAAAACCTGCTTTCTGGGCTGGGCCGCACATTTTTCAAATATTTTCCAAGTGGAGTCAAGTAACTCAAGTGATTTGTCTGCGACGTCTTTCACACTCACTCGGGACCTCCCAACTGAGGCTTAGAAATAAATAAACAGGACTTGGACATCAAATGACGAATACAGTGTTACAGAATACAGAAATTTGTTTGTTACGG